>NC_138768.1:265628295-266228295 GCF_965119305.1 Pelophylax lessonae | reverse complement strand
CACACCAGGCTGTTGCAGTAAAATGCACATTACCATAACAGGCTGTACACGTGTTGCTGTGCCATTCTTTTTGATGGCAACCCAATGCATCTGCATTGCCATGCACCCAACGCAGGATGTGTGTTGCATTGCAGTGTGCTGCAGAAACAAGCAACAAGATCTTATGTTTCATGTGTTGAAGTGCATTGCGGCTTATTCAGTTTGAATGAGTTACATAACGCAGCGTGCCTCATTGATACAGTGTGAACAGGTCCTTTTAGTATTAACATGTCTGCATTAAAGACCAACTCTAGGCAGATATAAGAAGCAGAAGTTGAACTTGTGTATTCCTTTAAAAAAAGTAATTGAATAATTTTTCAAATCAACTAATGTCATTTTGGGGAACCTGTCTTTACATTGAACAGCATACACCACCTAAAAAGGCTTGCAGTGGGTGTGCTGGTTTAGTAAATTGATGGGTGTATTTAAAGTACAAGCAAATGTGTTTCTAGTGTGTGTCCACTAGTAATGATAGGCTCAGGCGTGTTCAGAACGTTCCTGCCAGGAAACAGTCACTGCACACCACCAATCATAGGCAGCATGTGTATGTACAGGCCGCGGGCCGGGAAATGCCTCACTGCCTATGATTGGCGGTGTGCAGTGACGGCTTCCTGTCGGGTACGACCCAAACATGCCTGAGCCTATCATTATCCACTAGTAGCCCACATGTAGGCAGGTGGCCTACTGCATATTTAGCTTTTGGCTGCCGAGGTCAGGGGGAAGAGCTTATTTTTTTTCTGCCTTTACTGTGGGTGTTGTGGGCTTTTTCTGGGGTCCAGCCTTCCTCCAGTGTGTTATACCAGGGAAGAGGTCCAGATCCTAGGGCTCTCGGGACTCAAGAGAAGATGGGACACATGTGAGAGCTTGCTGGGGAATAAGGGTCCACTGTAGAATGCCAATTCATTGGGATACCCCAAGGACATGTACTTCTATGTTTGAGTCTTCCCAAGTATGGACTACTCCCAAAACGACTTCACCTGTTCAGATAACCTGGTACAGCCTCAAATAGGTGTAGTTATAGCATGAGGACGTTATTGTATGTTTTACATGTTCTTGTGAACTTTCAGTAAAAAGATGTTTCCACTACTTTGAGCCTGAAGTTATTTAAAGTGGTGCCTGTTGGGTCTTGGTGTATTCCTAAAAACCTGGATCTGTTAAAGCAATATGGGGTATGTGTGACACTACTACAAAAGGTTAACCTACAAGGCTGAGAAGAGGAGGTAGTTGCCATGGGTAACCAAAAGAAAGAACAGCTACAGCAACCAGTTGTTTGGTTTAGTACTCGATTAGTTGACAGGTCCCCCAGTAGCAAGGAGGTCGGTACTCCGTCTCCCTCCCTAGCTGTCCGTCTCCTCGGTCACCAGGAACAGACTAGCGTTATGGAGATCTAAGGCCTGATCACTAGGTATGGGAAGGAGAGAGTTAATCAGCATGCATGGGGCCTGCTATGTGCTTAGCAGAACTCCATTCTGTTACTGGAAGGGAGTTAACAGAGATATGCTGGACTGGTGGAGCGGGTTATGGCTCTTCATGCCCCTCCGAATCCAACATACATCAGTACAAGTGTGAAGTTACATGGGACAAAACACTTTAAGGAGGAACTCTGCACATTTATTGCACACAAATTGCTCATCTGAGTCGGAGAACTGCCTTGATGTTTGATTCTTCACATGACCGCAGCCTACGCCTGGTTCGGGGCATTGGTGAGCATACCCTCGAGCAAGGTGTTACCCCACATGCATGGGCACAGACAGACCCCGCCTACACACAGAGGAGGCAGGACTGTGCCACAGTCTGCAGAAGTACTGACTCTGCAAACATTTTGATCTCCTTTCAATGCAGCCATAGAGCACAGAAGGTATGTGTATTACATTACAAATCTTTTGGCAGGCAAAATAGTTCTGAGATAAACACACAGATATGCGCTTTTAAAAAAAAAAAACAGTCTCTATTTTAAAATTACCTGTGCACTGTTACAATTGTACTTTTCTAAACCTGAAATAAAACTTGTCATATAGAAAATAGTCACTTAGGCTGGCCATACATTATGTAATTTTCTTACAATTTTCTGTACAATTTTCTTTAGATTGAGAGCCACACTCAGTTCACACTGAGGCGATCTGACTTCGGGGGGGTGACCTGTGAAGTCGCGTGCACCGCAACTTTGGCGCGACTTGCAGGGACTTCACATAATGGAAGTCTATGCAAGTCGCTCCCAGGTCGCCCCAAAGTAGTACAGGACCTTTTTCTAAGTTGGAGCGACTTGTGTCGCTCCTATTAGAACAGGTCCTGTATTACTCAATGGACCGTGACCGACCGCGACTTGTCAGGCTGACAAGTCGCCTGACAAGTCGCGCTAGTCTGAATGGGCTCTTACCTTCAACTATGTAGTACAAGGGCTTGCCTAATTGGATACAATTGAAAATGTTGTTTAATTTTGACCTCATATTATATGTTTTTTGGTAAATCTAACGGAAAATTGTACAAGAAAACTGAACATGTATGGCCAGCCTTAGGCCTCCTTCATAAAGGCATACCAATTTGAAGACCTGTGCGAAGAGTCGTCTTCAGACCCATGGGATGCACAGGTGTTCCATGCAGGCAGCCTGTCCAAATCAATGACAGGACAGAGTTGGCTTCACTACAGAGGAGAGCTTTGCCCTAGTGCTTATTTTTTATTGATAAACCACAGCCTGATTAACCAATTTGATATGGACATTAAAATGGACTAGATGGACGTCCAAAGCTAATATACTTTATTATAAATATTTTTTATGCTTTGAGCGCTAGCATTTTATGTTTGAAATCAATAACAGGAGGCTGGCCGTTTGTGCACATCTGCATGGATCATCAAGGGCATGCTGAAGTATACAACAGTGTGGGTCCGAAGCATGGATCAGAATGCAGTCTGTCATGACTCGCATGGCTGGATACTCCATAATGTGCTTGATGATCCATGCAGCGGCTGCCTGCATGGGGCTGCATGAAACACCTATGCATTGCACGCGAGTGTATGGATCAGTACACCAGTCTGAATGAGACCTAAAACCAGAGATGTATAGTAACTAAGTAGAACTACTTCACTACTGTACTTAAGTACCGAAAAGCAGTATCTGTACTTTCCTGGAGTAGAATTTTTTTCTCCTACTTCCACTTTTACTTCACTACATTTTTTCAATGATTTCAATACCTCTACTCTTATATTTTTTTTGTGCTGCATAGTTACTCATTATAATTATAAAAATTACCACTGTCAGAACAGTAGATGGCAGGTTTCATGAAGCTCAAAACATGTGTATTATCAGCGCATACGAAAATAAATGCTACTGTATGTATAAATAAAAGCTGCATTTGAAATAATAAAAAACAATATGATGTTCAAACTTTTGACTTCTTTCTTTAATAACTACATAACACAGTACTTGTACTTTTACTTTCAGTACTTGAGTAGCAATTCTTTTTTCAAAACTACTGGTACTTTTACTTTCAGTACTTGAGTAGCAAAATTAAAAAAAAAAACTACTTGCAATACTTAAGTACAAAAAATGTTGAATACTTTAGTACTTCTACTCAAGTCACTTTTTGATCGAGCACTTCCACTTCTACTCAAGTCACTTTTTGATCGAGCACTTGTACTTTTACTCAAGTATGGGTTTCGAGTACTTTATACAACTCTGCCTAAAACTTGTATTCTTTTACTGTATAGATTTATGATAAAAAAAAAGCAAAAAATTGTATTTATACATTTATGGGATGCAATAACATATGTGGGCTTTAGTTTGTAGGCAGGTGCCTACATTGTAAGTGCGCTGTTAGTAAGAAAGATGTAGATGCCCAGGCTAGGAAAGGGTTAAGCTTTGGGTCTGTTGGGCTTTTTGGGTTGTGCCCTCCACCCTGGTCTACATATAATAAGGGGGAAGGCCAGGCTCGGTAACGGGACGGCATGGGAAGCAAGAAGGTCCGGATCATAGGGAAAAATGTAGCCCCAAGCGTGTTCCACCCTAAAGGGATTCTCTACTAAAGGTCTCTTCCAGGCTTGGACTTACACCTGTACAGGCATGCCTGGGCAGCCACAGCGTAGTTACTGAGGAGTATGCATTGTGACCTGTAAAAGTTTCAGAAGCGTTTAGTAACGGTTCTTGAACTGTCCAAATGTCTGGTCTGAAGTTACTCTAAAGGGGTGTATGGTGAAGCATGGACTGATGGGAATGTATAGCAGTCAGTCTAAAAAGAGTGGTACCTGGTGTAGATGATGGATCTTCTGGTAACGAGGATGCCGGTGTTCCGCCTCCCTTTCTATCAGTCAGTTCTCCAAAAGCAATCGGGGCCAAACTCACAGTACTGAGACCTCATTATGAACCTAGCTGCATGGTACAAAAAAGTGGAAGGAGTTAAGTAATTGCATGCATGAGGTCTGCGCTAGGTGCATAGCGGGACCCTATTCTGTCACTGGGAGTAAGGTGGCAGAGTTACGCTGGACTGGTGAAGAGGACATGGGTGAAGTGTCCCTCCTAAATGCAACATACATTAAGCTAAGGTGTGTAGTGACATCAGTGCCATCTTAAGAGCATTATAGGGCCCCGGACAATCACCCACGAGAATAAAAATGCAAATTATCAATGAGGCGATATTTATTGGTACAGCATTGCATGGCTAATGACAGCTTCCAAGCTTGGCGGCTGGGTCCGGTGGACACACACACGGACAGAAGTCAGAGTCTCGACTGTTCTGTGTGTGCCTGTCCCCGTGGAGGCAGACAGGCATTCCTGCAGTTGTGGGCTCCCCCTCCACAGCCCAAGTGGCCTGACAGCAGCGCAGGGCCAATAGGCGATTGCCACCTGCTAAGTTCGGTGGCAGAATGCACACAGGAATCGGGACTAATGCAATGGATGGAGCTGCGCCGCTGGGCAGGTGGGACCCCCGGGGCCCGGGCAACTGCCCAGCGTGCCCATTCGGTAAGATGGCCCTGAGTGACATTTGATAGAATGTTTCACAGAAGAACTCTGTATGTCATAAATCTGCACACAGAATATGGCTCATCTCTAAGCCAGGTTTCTGCTTTAATGTTGATTTTTACGTGAATGTGGCCCCGTCTGATCCTGAGCATTGGTGAACGCATACACGAGAGGAGAGTTACCCCCATGTGTGCAGGGAGAGGAAGCCCTGTCCACAAGGTAACCATACATTTGTATACTGTGTGCAGAGAAAGGTACTTGAAAACATTCTCCATGGACAAGCATCCAGTGTAGCTGATAAATATGTGCGTGGATAGTAGATTGGATGGAAGATGGAAGGGTTCAAAGGCTGCATCTGTGGATGGAGAGCACATTTCTATGCTTGTCTCTATTATCCTCTATTAGCCTTTGTCATCAGCATGACATTCTGAATTAGCTGCTAACATGGACCTTCTCTCGGCAATAATGAGGGGATACCAGGAAAACCAATGTGAGGTATGTACAGACAGCTTGGCTGTCGTGCTGATGTTAGGACTTTATTACTTTCTAAACAGATATGCAGCCAGTGTTGTCAGAATTCCAGTTCGATATATTGTTCTGAGCCAGTGACTCCTAAAATATCTAAGCCCTAAGAACAGCATGAAACCCAAGCAACCAGCATTTTCAGAGGATAACATCATCAATGGCAGCCCCCATTTACACATTAAACGAATGACAATCCCAAGTTGTGGATTTTATTTGATCTTCTCAATGATACACATTATGACTTACTGCTTTGTGATATGGTTTAGGTTCCTGCCTGTTTCATATGGTAACAGTTTGGCTGATTTTATTAATTGGCAAAGATGGAGATGCTACAAGGCCCCAATAGAAGAACCCTGAGTTCCAGTTTTTTTAGATGTGTAGATCAGGACCACGCTGCCCATAAGACCAATTGGGATGGCACTAATAGAGGCACGGTAAGGGGCAGCACTGAGTCTAGAGTGTCTATACCGGCAACATGGATAGTGTGTGCTAGGGGTGCACTGATCCGACTTTTCTAGTTCCGATACCGATGCCTGGCTTTGTGTATCTGCCGATACCGATCCGGAACTATTGTTTTGTTATAACAATTGTGCATTCAAAATCTAAAATATATGTAATCAAACTCAAAATTAAAAATAATAAAATGTAGCCACAAGAAAAAAAAAACAGTTTATTGCTTGAACATACAATAGCAATCAAACGGTAAACATGTAAAAAATATCAAGTGCAAAAACCTGCAAACAGGAATTTAAAATGCAACATACAACATAGCTGCTGAACCTGAGAAATTTTTATATATATACAGTGCTTTGCGAAAGTATTCGGCCCCCTTGAACTTTTCAACCTTTTGCCACATTTCAGGCTTCAAACCTAAAGATATAAAACTGTAATTTTTTGTGAAGAATCAACAACAAGTGGGACACAATCATGAAGTGGAACGAAATTTATTGGATATTTCAAACTTTTTTAACAAATAAAAAACTGAAAAATTGGGCGTGCAAAATTATTCCGCCCCCTTAAGTTAATACTTTGTAGCGCCACCTTTTGCTGCGATTACAGCTGTAAGTCACTTGGGGTATGTCTCTATCAGTTTTGCACATCGAGAGACTGAAATTTTTGCCCATTCCTCCTTGCAAAACAGCTCGAGCTCAGTGAGGTTGGATGGAGAGCGTTTGTGAACAGCAGTTTTCAGTTCTTTCCACAGATTCTCGATTGGATTCAGGTCTGGACTTTGACTTGGCCATTCTTACACCTGGATATGTTTATTTGTGAACCATTCCATTGTAGATTTTGCTTTATGTTTTGGATCATTGTCTTGTTGGAAGACAAATCTCCATCCCAGTCTCAGGTTTTTTGCAGACTCCATCAGGTTTTCTTCCAGAATGGTCCTGTATTTGGCTCCATCCATCTTCCCATCAATTGTAACCATCTTCCATGTCCCTGCTGAAGAAAAGCAGGCCCGAACCATGATGCTGCCACCACCATGTTTGACAGTGGGGATGGTGTGTTCAGGGTGATGAGCTGTGTTGCTTTTACGCCAAACATAACGTTTTGCATTGTTGCCAAAAAGTTTGATTTTGGTTTCATCTGACCAGAGCACCTTCTTCCACATGTTTGGTGTGTCTCCCAGGTAGCTTGTGGCAAACTTTAAACGACACTTTTTATGGATATCTTTAAGAAAAGGCTTTCTTCTTGCCACTCTTCCATAAAGGCCAGATTTGTGCAGTATACGACTGATTGTTGTTCTATGGACAGAGTCTCCCACCTCAGCTGTAGATCTCTGCAGTTCATCCAGAGTGATCATGGGCCTCTTGGCTGTATCTCTGATCAGTCTTCTCCTTGTATGAGCTGAAAGTTTAGAGGGACGGCCAGGTCTTCGTAGATTTGCAGTGGTCTGATACTCCTTCCATTTCAATATTATCGCTTGCACAGTGCTCCTTGGGATGTTTAAAGCTTGGGAAATCTTTTTGTATCAAAATCCGACTTTAAACTTCTCCACAACAGAATCTCGGACCTGCCTGGTGTGTTCCTTGCTCTTCATGATGCTCTCTGCGCTTTAAACGGACCTCTGAGACTATCACAGTGCAGGTGCATTTATACGGAGACTTGATTACACACAGATGGATTCTATTTATTATCATTAGTCATTTAGGTCAACATTGGATCATTCAGAGATCCTCACTGAACTTCTGGAGAGAGTTTGCTGCACTGAAAGTAAAGGGGCTGAATAATTTTGCACGCCCAATTTTTCAGTTTTTTATTTGTTAACAAAGTTTGAAATATCCAATAAATTCCGTTCCACTTCATGATTGTGTCCCACTTGCTGTTGACTCTTCACAAAAAATTACAGTTTTATATCTTTATGTGTCAAAAGGTCGCAAAGTTCAAGGTGGCCGAATACTTTTGCAAGGCACTGTATATATATATATATATATATATATATATATATATATATATATACACACACACACAGTATACAGTAATAGCAATAAGGGTACTTGCAGGGATGTGCTTGTAGGCACTGTCTGTCTGTTGCTGAGCCCGGGAAGCATGCGGCTCCAGTACATAGCAAAGCCTCTGCTTCCTGTGTATGGCTCCTTTATTCACAGGCAGAGTGCATCTGATATAAAATTCCCTACCCTCGTCACTTCCTGTTCACATACGTCATGGAACAGCTGAGCAGCTTACCACTGCGCATGCTCACAGCTCTGGAGGGTAGCACCTACGTCATGGAACAGCTGAGCAGCTTACCAGTGCGCATGCTCAGAGCTCCGGAGGGAAGGGAATTTTCACGGGGTAGGGTGTTTTAACGTTACACCACATCAGCTGTTGCCGCGGGTACATGAAATCATCTCCGCTCCTACCCCTGTGACTTCCCTGATCTCAGCTACTAAATGTAAAAGCGGCGGGTGTATGAAAATATAAATCACGGAGATCTCGGCTCCGTGATTTATATTTTCATAGACCCACTGCCGCTTTTACATTTAGGAGCCGAGATCAGCGAAGTCACAGGGGTAGGAGCGGAGATGATTTAATGTACCCGCGGCAACAGCTGATGCGGTGTAACATTAAAAACCCCTACCCCGTGAAAATTCCCTACCCTCCGCAGCTGTGAGCATGCGCAGTGGTAAGCTGGTCAGCTGTTCCATGAAGTAGGTGCACCAGAAGTGACGAGGGTAGGGAATTTTCACGGAACACCTTGACTCAGCAGACACCGTGGTAGGTTCTGCTGCAACGAAACTGGATCGGCCTGTGGATCTGTTAATTTTACCGATCCCGGATCCAGCTATTTTGGCAGTATCGAGGCCGATATCCGATCCTAATATCGGATCGGTGCACCGCTAGTGTGCGCTCAGGAACCCGCACCTGCATAGATGTCAAATTGGTCCCAATTAACCAATTAACACACATGGGCTTGCCTGCATGAGCATGCTTGGAACATCTGTGCATCCCTGTTTGGGCACCACATGCCTCCATATGGGTGTATGCTGTAGTATGCCTACAGGAAACAGTATGATCTAGGAAACAGTGCATTATGCCGGGTGTGAATGGGCCCTAAGTGATCCAACAGTTTCTATTAATGTTCAATAGCATGTGCCAAATAATCCAGCGCTTGTGTCCTAAATAGAAATTATTCTAGAGCGTACACCATTTCCACAGTGGTATAAATACTGTACTGAGTGGGGGCAGATGGAGAAGAGCTGCACTTCAGGAGGGAGAGGAGAGGTGGATATGTATGGACAGACGGCGAAGAGCGGCACTGCAGGAAGGAGAGGAGAGGTGGATATGTATGGACAGATGGCAACGAGTGCACTGCAGGAGGGAGAGGAGAGGTGGATGTGTATGGAGGGATAGTGATGAGCAGTGGTAGGAAGGAGAGGAGAGATAGATATGTATGGATGGATGACGACGAGCAGCACTGCAGGAGGGAGAGGAGAGGTGGATGTGTATTGAGGGATAGTGATGAGCAGCAGTAGGAAAGAGAGGAGAGATAGATATGTATGAATGGACGATGACGAGCGGCACTGCGGGAGGGAGAGAAGAGGTGGATGTGTATGGACAGACAATGAGCGGCACTGCAGGAGGGAGACGAGAGGTGGATGTGTATGGACAGACGATGAGCGGCACTGCAGGAGGGAGACGAGAGGTGGATGTGTATGGACAGACGATGAGCGGCACTGCAGGAGGGAGACGAGAGGTGAATGTGTATGGACAGATGGCGACAAGCGGCACTGCAGGAGGGAGAATTGGATGTGAATGGGCGGACGGAGATGAGCGGCACTGCAGGAGGGAGAATTGGATGTGAATGGACGGACGGAGATGAGCGGCACTGCAGGAGGGAGAATTGTATGTGTATGGGCAGACAGAGATGAGCGGCACTGCAGGAGGGAGAGTTGGATGTGTATGGGCGGACGGCAATGAGCGGCACTGCAGGAGGGAGAGTTGGATGTGTATGGGCGGACGGCGATGAGCGGCACTGCAGGAGGGAAAGTTGGATGAGTATGGGCAGACGGAGATGAGCGGCACTGCAGGAGGGAGAGTTAGATGTGTACGGGCGGACGGTGATGAGCGGCACTGCAGGGAGGAGAATTGGATGTGTATGGGCAGACGGCGATGAGCGGCACTGCAGGAGGGAGAATTGTATGTGTATGGGCAGACAGAGATGAGCGGCACTGCAGGAGGGAGAGTTGGATGTGTATGGGCGGACGGCGATGAGCGGCACTGCAGGAGGGAGAGTTGGATGTGTATGGGCGGACGGCGATGAGCGGCACTGCAGGAGGGAGAGTTGGATGTGTATGGGCGGACGGCGATGAGCGGCACTGCAGGAGGGAAAGTTGGATGAGTATGGGCAGACGGAGATGAGCGGCACTGCAGGAGGGAGAGTTAGATGTGTATGGGCGGACGGTGATGAGCGGCACTGCAGAGGGGAAAATTGGATGTGTATGGGTTGACGGCGATGAGTGGCACTGCAGGAGGGAGAATTGGATGTGAATGGATGGATGGCGACAAGCGGCACTGCAGGAGGGAGAATTGGATGTGTATGGGTTGACGGCGATGAGTGGCACTGCAGGAGGGAGAATTGGATGTGAATGGATGGATGGAGATGAGCGGCACTGCAGGAGGGAGAATTGTATGTGTATGGGCAGACAGAGATGAGCGGCACGGCAGGAGGGAGAGTTGGATGTGTATGGGCGGACGGCGATGAGCGGCACTGCAGGAGGGAGAGTTGGATGTGTATGGGCGGACGGCGATGAGCGGCACTGCAGGAGGGAGAGTTGGATGTGTATGGGCGGACGGCGATGAGCGGCACTGCAGGAGGGAAAGTTGGATGAGTATGGGCAGATGGAGATGAGCGGCACTGCAGGAGGGAGAGTTAGATGTGTATGGGCGGACGGTGATGAGCGGCACTGCAGAGGGGAGAATTGGATGTGTATGGGTTGACGGCGATGAGTGGCACTGCAGGAGGGAGAGTTGGATGTGTATGGGCAGACGGCGATGAGCGCCACTGCAGGAGGGAGAATTGGATGTGAATGGGCGGACGGCGATGAGCGCCACTGCAGGAGGGAAAATTGGATGTGTATGGGCGGACGGCGATGAGCGCCACTGCAGGAGGGAAAATTGGATGTGTATGGGCGGATGGAGATGAGCGGCACTGCAGGAGGGGGAGGAGAGGTTGATGTATTTGGAGGGATAGCGACGAGCGTTGCTGCAGGAGGGAGAGGAGGATTTGTATGGATGCATGGTGACGAGTAGCGCTGCAGGAGGGAGAGGAGGATGTGTGTAGACAGATGGCCATGAGCGGTGCTGCAGGAAGGAAAGAAGAAGTTGATGTGTATGGACAGACAGTGACAAGTGGAGCTAGAGGAGGGAGAGGAGAGATGGATGGATGGATGGATGGATGGACAGGGCGCCATGCACCCCAATTGTGCAACAAATAACTGTTAAGCAACACTTTTATTTGGTTCATGCTGCTGCCAGACTCATCCAATGTACCGACTGATCAGTGTCCGCCACCTCTCTCTGCCAATCCCTCCACTGGCTTCCCATTGCCCAACAAATAAAATGTAAAACACTAAGAGCCCATTCACATTAGCGCGACTGTCAGGTGACTTGTCAGCCTGACAAGTCGCGCTCCCTCGCGGTCCATTGACCGCTACAGGACCCGTTCTAATAGGAGCGACACAAGTCGCTCCGACTTAGAAAAAGGGTCCTGTACTATTTCGGGGCGACCTCGGAGCGACTTGCATAGACTTCCATGCAAGTGAAGTCTCTGCAAGTCGCTCCGAAGTCGTGGTGCAATGTAATGCACAAGTCGCCCCCGAAGTAGTAAGGAGTCGTGTCGCGCTAATGTGAACTGGCTCTAAAAATAACATACAAAGCCATTTACAACTCTGCGCTGAGCTACATCACCAATCTTGTTTCCAAATTTCACCCAAACCGTCCTCTCCGCTCTTCCCAAGACCTCCTGCTCTCTAGATCCCATGCTCTTCTCCAGAGCCTCCCTAATCCTCTGGAACTCCCTATCCCAAGCTGTCCAGCTATCTCCTACTCTGTCCACTTTTAGGTGATCCCTGTAAACTTATCTCTTGGGGGAGACCTATCCTGCCTTCAGCTAACAACCGAATCTTCTATGTCAGTTCATCCTTAACAATTACTACCCTTTTTTCCACCAGCCCCTTCCTATTAGATTGTAAGCTCTCAGGAGCCCGGCCCTCCTAACCCTCTTGTATTGATTCTTTTTATATTGGGAAGCGCTGCACAAACTGTTGGTGGTATATAAATCCTGTATAATAATATTAAATAACAGCACATAGAAACTGGTACATTTTTCTCTGTGCGCCAGTCTTTGCTAATCCCCAGTAAATTGGCGCTTGGGGTGCCCGCTGTTACCTCATGACACCACAGATTCCTCAGGGGCCTGCCTCTTCTGGGAGGCCATTTAATTAATAGTATTCATATTATTTTATTATAATACCAATATCATGGCATATATTAACAGAACTTTCTTATCAGCACACACTGACAGAAAACAAAGCCTGTGGGTAGACCCCCCGTGGCAGAGAGCAGCAGCAGCGCTGAGGTACAGAAATGGCGCCATTTTGTCCGGCTTTAGGAGCAGCACGCACCTGGACACGTCTGCAGCGGTCATATGATGGTGGGAGTAGTAGATAATGAGATGTCACAAGCAGAACGGCATCCTCCCCCTCCCCCGTTTCCTCTTCCAGTGGTTCTCTTTCCAGATGCCAGCGCTGGGTGGATGGAGGAGGCGGGCTAGCACACTATATGTTGTTATTCATGCCTCTGTCTCTCTCATCTTGTATTCTGCACCCGCCTGAACACGAAGCTGCGTAACCACAGCAACCAGGCAGCTGGGACCGGGAGATGGGGGGTGGGTGAGAGAGATGGCATTCACCCCTTCACTGCCAGCCATGGCGGGAGAGGAGTTAATGTTTTAGGGGATGTAGATTTGGGGGGGGGGGGTAATTTTACAAGACTCTGCCAGTCAACAATGAGGCGTCAGTGAGGGTGTCAGAGACGACATGAGGGAACCCTGGCAGCTGTAAGCCTGTGTTCTACTAAGGTGTGTTACCTCAGCTGCAGTAACACACCTTAGAACACTTTTATTCCATTTTATTGCTATTGCTGAAAGCTAAACTCCAAGAACACGAAATGCCCTGAATCCCAGGTATGGTTTTCCCATGAGTCAGTTATCCCAGCTTGGACCTAGGTAAGTATCCGTGTTCCATACCTGCCCCCTCCTTATGGAAGCAGAGAATCTCTGAAATAGTCGCCAGTAATCCAGTCATCCTCGCTGTTTTCCGTCTCCTGTGCCAGGTGGCAGCTCTGCTGCATATTGCACACACAGGGCCAATCACTGGGCATGGGCGCCATTCAGGGAACACTGCATTTTTCTCAATCGCTGCAAACTGCTTAGTGATTGGACGAGGTGGAGAGGTGATGTCACGATCTTCAGTGAAAAATGCAAGACATTCTCTGAATTGCACCATGCTGAGTGGTCTGACCCGCTATGGTTGTTATATAGCAGTGATGGCGAACCTGGCACCCCAAATGTTTTGGAACTACATTTCCCATGATGCAGAGTGCATAAACATCATGGGAAATGTAGTTCCAAAACATCTGGGGTGCCAAGGTTTGCCATCACTGCTATATAGCAGGGCAGCTGCTTGGCACCGGACCGGGAAGACAGTGACAACCTCTCCACCTCCACAGGAATCCCACAGGTATGGAAGGTACATACTTAAAGTGGAGCTCCACCCAAAAGGGGATGTTCTGTTGTAAGGCCCCCCCTCCACTTCTCAAACTAACAAATTTTCTTTGGGGGGGCAGGTACCTGGTTTTGACAGGTACCAGCTCCCACTTTCACTCAAATCCTCGTTGGCGGTTGGCAAACCAGTTGGGTGGCAAGCCTTGGCACCCCAGATGTTTTGTAACTACATTTTCCCCAATGCTCTTGCACTCTGCAGTGTAGTTGAGCATCATGGGAAATGTAGTTCCAAAACATCTGGGGTGCCAAAGTTCTCCATAACTGCTCTAGGCCAGTGATGGAGAACCTTGGCACTCCAGATGTTTTTTAACTACATTTCCCATGATGCTCAACTACACTGAAGAGCGCATGAGCATCATGGAAAATGTAGTTCCAAAACATCAAGGGTGCCAAGGTTCGCCATCACTGGCCTAGGCCATGGGTGTCCAACCTACAGCCCTCCAGCTGTTGCTGAACTACAAGTCCCATGAGGCATTGCAATGCTGACAGTTGCAAGCATGACTCCCAAAGGCAGAGGCATGATTGGACACTCATGCGCCTAGGCAATCCGAGCAGAAGTTCTCCTTTCCCCCTCCCTCCCCGCAGTCATATGGGACACGTCACAGGTCCAGGAAGACTGCGGGACCATTCACAATGTGCAGCGGGCACCCGGCTGTGACAGCTTGTGCCCACAGTTGAGATGCTGGAGCTGGGGAGAGAAGACAGAGGGCAAGAACGGCTTGGGTGAGCACATTGCTGGATCCTGGGACAGTCAGTGTGTGTTTATTAAAAGTCAGCAGCTACAGTTTTTGTAGCTGCTGACTTTTAATAAACACAAAAATGACTGGAGCTCCTCTTTAAGCTGGCCATAGATGAATCAAAATTCAGCCAGCTCAGCAGGGACCCGACAAATATCAATCCATGTATGGCCGCCCTCGTTCAACAGAAGACAATCATTAGATTGACTTCTTCAAACAGGAATGTTTGAGAATGTTTTTGGCAATCAGCAGCTACTGTCGCTGATCAGTGTATTTTTTGATAAAGTCTCACTGTCAGAATACAATGTTTCAGTGGGGAGGATTCCTCTATCCATCTCACTTATGTGGATAGGGGAATCTATTTGGGTTTTTTTTTTCGATCTGCCTGTTGGCAAGTCATCAATGGCCAGCTTTTCATTGGTCCAAGATGGACCAATGTACTGTAACTTTGCATAAAAATACACCTATCTGGAAATCAACTTTAACTGCTCGTTTATGGCCCATAACTACGATCTGAAAATCAGACGACAGATTGTCTGTTTTTCTTTGCATGCTAGTCGCATATCGAAAATGAAGATTTTCCTAAAGTTACAAAAATTCCCGTACGACAGAATAAAAAAATCGTAAGTAATGTATTTGTATTGTATTTTTCGATACTGATTAAAGGAAAGTCGTAGAATCTGGTATAGTACGAGTATAAGTTTTGTGCTTGTCCCATCTGATAATATCAGATGAAATGTTGTGAGAGCTGCGGGGGTATGTTGAGAGAGGGTAGAGAAACAGCCACACACTAATTTTCCCAGTGAAGAGCTGTGCAGGGGGGGGGGGGGGGGGGAGCCATCACAAGTCTGACCATTGGAGGACAAGCAGGCTGTGCTCTCATGCCTAGCATGGTCAGTTTGAAATAGGAAAGCACTGGGACTGGCAGGCTTACCAGGTATTTCACACAAAGAGAGCAGAATACTTTTTAACCACTTTTCCACTAGAGCATTTTGCTGTCTTACGTCTGGGCCACTTTTTGCGATTCGGCGCTGTGCGACTTTAACTGAAAATTGCGCGGTCATGCGACGCCATACCCAAACTAAATTTACGTCCTTTTTTTCCCACAAACAGAGCTTTCTTTTGGTGGTATTTGATCACCTGTGCGATTTTTACTTTTTGCTCTAAAAACAAAAAAAGAGCGTAAATTTTGAAAAATATTTTTCACATTTTTTTATATGAAATTCCCCCCCAAAAAAATGTAAAAATCAAAATTTTTTCTACATTTTTGGCCAATTTGTTTTCTGCTACCTATGTTTGGTAAAAAATTCACAATAAGCGTATTTTGATTGGTTTGCGCAAAAGTTATTGCGTTTACTAACTAAGGGAAAGATTTCTGTCATTTTTGGTGTTTTTTTTTTTTTAACGCGTAATGGCAGCGATCTGCGATTTTTTTTGCGGGACTGCGACATTGCAGTGGACAGTTTGGACCCTTGACTGACATTTTTGACACTTTTGGGGGTACCAGTGACATTTTGCAGTAATCAGTGCTATATATATGCACTGTTACTGTAAAAATGACACTGGCAGGGAAGGGGTTAATTTTATTGGAGAGGGAGGGGTTAATGTATGCCTGGTGCTTACTGACGTGTGTGGGGGGAGGTGACTGAGTGACACAAGGACAGATCCAGGGTTCAGCTATGCTGAACCCTGCAATCTGACCCTGCCTGTCACTTGGAAGATCCGCCCGCTTTGTTTACACAGGCGGGCGGATCTCCACACTCGATTCCCCGACGATTGGGGAAGAGCGGCGGCGATCGCCGCTGCTCCTCCCCTGGCCCGACTCCCGCTGTGACTGTATACAGCAGGAGCGAGCTTCCGGCGGCGCGCGCGCCGCCGAGAAGGGGGAGTGTCTGACGACGTAGTACTACGTCGTCAGACGATAACGAGTGCAAGGTACAGAGCAGGCACATATTAGGAATATAAAATGTTGGGGTAACGCAGAGCTTCACCCATAAAATTAACTTCCTCCCCTCTGCCTGGCCATCGTCATTACCATAAATTATCAGTCTGTTTTCCGACTGATGTCCCTAGATAGGAATAATCGATCTATAGTCAACAACCCACACATAGGGGAGTTGGAAGATACAATTGTAATGTCTCGTACACACGCAACGATTATCGGCCGACCGATCGTCCGACTTTTTTCCAGAGTTGTGTTTTGTTGGTTGGAATGTGCCTAGACTGCACACGAATTTTCTCGGCCAACAAAAATCTACTTCAGAAGTGATGTCATGTGCTGGTTTACTTTCCGTGTGTTTTTTCTTCTCTGAGCATGCCCAGCCTTGCTCATCAGATTTTTGTCTGCCGAAATCTGTACTGACTGCACGAAAATCGGCCGTTGTGTTGACAGCCAACAAACATTTTATAGCCTGCACACCAGATTTTTTTCGGCCGAAAAATCGGAGTCGGTTGTCGGAAGCATCATACTAACGAGCCGAAAATCGGCCGATCGGACGTTGGCCGAAAATTCCCGGCCAATAATCGATGCGTGTGTACGAGGCATAAGTTGTCGATTGCATCTCTTGTTTCAACCATGCAATCTCATAATCTGATCAATTGAAATACAATTGGACTAATTAGCAAAGCATCTCAGTGCTGCCGTCCAAAATGATAAATTAAATATTTTTACCATGACCGATCTAAATCAGACACCAGGGAATTTATGGTTATTAGTTTGCCAATACAATCATTGTGATCAAATTGCACATGGGTCAGATAATAAAGAAGTGTATATTACTATTTATTATTATTCAAGATTTATATAGTGCCAACAGTTCGCGCAGCACAATATGAGGGAAGACAGTACAGTTATAATTCAATTTAATACAGGAGAAATCAGAGGGCCCTGCTCGTTAGAGCTTACAATCTAGAAGGGGGGGTCAAGTAAAACAGAAGGCA
Source organism: Pelophylax lessonae (assembly GCF_965119305.1). Lineage (NCBI taxonomy): Eukaryota > Metazoa > Chordata > Amphibia > Anura > Ranidae > Pelophylax > Pelophylax lessonae. The sequence goes on along the minus strand of NC_138768.1, from coordinate 266,210,812 downwards.
ATAACTGTGGGGGATGAGGTGATGGAGAAAAGGGAAGTATGGTTGTTGGGTGTGGGTAGGATAAGCTTCTCTGAAGAGGAGGGTTTTCAGGGCTGCCATTACAGGATTGCAGTTTTTTTATTGGTCACATGTCGTGGCGAGGATAATGTGGGGTCATCCATCCTCTACCTCCTTCTAGATGTTCCTGAGCAGGAGTTCCAAAATTTCGACGCAGAGCAGTGCAAGTAGAACTTCAGCTGCAAGGAAGACAACACTGAACTCCATGGACTAGTATGTTTTGTTTTTGTTTTTTTTACCATACAGGGACAATTATTAGAGAGTTGAACTTTTGGCTGGCAATACATGTTAAAGCGGTAGTATACCGCTTTTTGTGATTTTTAACTACAGGTAAGTCTATAATAAGGCTTAGCTGTAGGTACAATTAATATCTCCTCAACCTGCACGGTTTAGGAGATATTTGCGCTGCATGCAGCCGCTGACGCGAGCGGCGCATGCGCTCTGAAGGTCCGGCGGACCTTCAGAGTTCCTTGCTGGGAAGTTGCCGGGAAATCACTCCCGCGCGCATGCGCAGGAGTGACGTCATCGCAGCTCTGGCCAATCACAGCGCCGGAGCCACCGAACCCGGAAGAGACGCCGAGGGATCATGTCAGCTCCCACAGCGGTGTCTGGGGGTCCGTGTCGGGGCTTTGTTCTAAGGTAAGTGTTTCATAATGAGCTAGTTGCTAGTATGCGATGCATACTAGCTCATTATGCCTTTGTCTTGCAGGGTTTTTTTTTTTTTTTTTTACTTTGAGTATACTACCGCTTTAAGACTTCTCTCAATTCCCCAATCCATAAACAGAAAAATTTACTTTTATTTTGCTGGTTGGTGGTGTCAGCCAATTGAGTAGACATCGGTCAAAATTTGATCTGTTTGCAGCCAGCTTTAGTTTTACTTTGGTATGGTGGGGTTCCTCTTTAAACTGGCAAAATGCTTTACAATCTGCTTGTACAGTCACCTTTAAATCAGTCAAAGCTATGCAGTAAAAGTTGTACTTAAACCATGCATTTTATTTTTATTCAGTCAGGATGGCTCTCATATTACGCAGATCTAAAGAACAGTAACATAGTTGGCAAGGTTGAATAAAGACACCAGTCCAGCTAGTTCAACGTGTCTGTGTGTGTTTAGAAAGCGTGTACAAACAGATTGCAAGCTGTATGGCCAGCTTTAAAGATCAAACCCTGCAGTTTACAGTAGGTGCGTGTAGAAGTATGACGAACCTCCATCCCTGTATATTAGATTCTGCTCTTATTATGTGTGCTTTTACTGTAACATTCACTGAAGACAGGGGCATACGTACAGGGGTTACAATAACCACCTGGCTCCAAGTTCCAGGGTGCCTGTGCAGCCCCCTGTACACCTGGGTGGTAGAGGTGGCATAGAGAGGAACCGATCTCCTCCATTTTCCTCTTTTCAGCAGCTGCAGAAGGAAATTGGAGGGGATTGCTTCCTCTACAAGCTGCCCCTCTTATCTGCCTCCTGCTACCCCTGGCTCTCTCCTGCCCCCCCCCCCCCCCCCAGTCTCCTCTCCCACCAGCTGCTGTAGGGGATGTGTCAAGATGAAGAGCTAGGAAGGGGCCGACAAATGTGTCAGTTACTGACCTCTTCCTTGTCTTAATGATAGAGTCAGTGATCTGTACTGATCCATGACTCTCCTTCATTCATAACTGAGGCACAGTAAACTGTGTTTACTATGCTTCAGTTTATGTATGAACGGGAAGATCTATACAGAGCTATTCCTGTCCATGCATTCTGTGCAGCTGAAGCTACAGAGAAGGAGATTGAGGGCTATGTCCTCTATATCTTTTCTCTGTCTCAAAGGTAATACATCAGAGGTCTGTTTAGACACCTGATATTTCACTGAAGCCCCCCAACGGGGTTTCTAAAAAGTTGTAAAAAAATAAAAAATAATTAAAATTGTAAATAAAATAAAATTGTAAATATATACATACACACTGCTCATAAAAGTTAAAGGAACACTTTGAAAACACATCAGATCTCAATTGGGAAAAATATCATGCTGGATATCTATACTGATATGGACTGGGTAATGTGTTAGGAACGAAAGGATGCAACATTGTTTGATGGAAATTAAAATGATCAACCTACAGAGGGCTGAATTCAAAGACACCCCCCCCCCCCCCAAAATAAAAGTGAAAAAATGATGCAGCAGGCGAGGCCATTTTGTTGAAATTTCATTGGAGCAACTCAAAATGGTACTCAGTAGTTTGTATGTTTGAATGAGATCCTGGGGTATTTCCTCCCAGATCTGGACTAGGGCATCACTGAGCTCTTAAAAAGACTGAGGTGCACCCTTGAAGCGTCGGAAGGACCAAAACATAATGTCCCAGGGGTGTTCTATTGGATCAGGCGAGCATGGGGGCCGTTCAGTGGTATCAATTCCTTCATCCTCCAGGGACTGGGTGCATACTCTTGCCACATGAGGCCAGGCATTGTTGTGCACCAGGAGGAACCCACTGCACCAGCATAGGGTCTGACAATGGGTCCAAAGATATCATCCTGATACCTAATGGCAGTTAGAGTGCCAATGTCTAGGCTTTAGAGGTCTCTGCGTCCCTCCATGGACATGCCTCCCCAGACCATCACGGACCCACCACCAAACCTTTCATGCTGAACGTTGTTTAAGGCAGCATAACATTCTCCGTGGCTTCTCCCGACCCTTTCACATCTGTCACATGTGCTCAGGGTGAACCTTCTCTCATCTGTGAAAAGCACAGGGTACCAGTGTCCCTCCTGCCAATTGGAGTGTTCAATGGCAAATGCCAATTGAGTTTCATGGTTCCAGGCAGTGAGCACAGGGCCCACTAGAGGATGTCGGGTCCTCAGGCCACCCTTATGAAGTCTGTTTCTGATTTTTTGGTCAGAGATATTCATCCCAGTGGCCTGCTGGAGGTAATTTTGTAGGGCTCTGGCAGTGCTCATCCTGTTCCTCCTTGCTCAAAGGAGCAGATATCGGTCCTGCTGATGAGTTAAGGACCTTCTGTGACCCTGTCCAGCTCTCCTAGAGTAACTGCCTGTCCCCTAAATTCTCCTCCATGCTCTTGAGACTGTTCTGGGAAAAACAGCAAACCTAGCAATGGCACGTATTGATGTGCCATCCTGGAGGAATTGCACTGCCTGTACAACCTCTATAGGGTCAAGGTATCGCCTCATGCTACAAGTAGTGACACTGACTCTAGCCAAATGCAAAACTAGTGAAAAACATTCCAAAAAGATGATTAGGGAAAAAATGTCAGTGGCCTCAACCTGCAAAACCATTCCTGTTTTGGGGGTTGTCTCATTGTTGCCCATCTTAGTGCACCTGTTATTAATTTCATTAACACCAAAGCAGCTGAAACTGATTAACAACCCCCTCTGCTACTTAACTGACCAGATCAATATCCCAGGAGTTTAATTGACTTGATGCTTTTCTCTGATTAAAATAAGTTTCTTTAATTTTTTTGAGCAGTGTATATATAAAATGGTAAAAAAAAAAAAAAAAAAAAAAAAAAAAAAAAATATCAGGGAGGCCCTTTCTAGTTATGCCTCTGATTAAAGGTTAGCGTTTCCAGTGCAAAATTGATGTATTAATGCCAGATGGGGGGAGCAGACCTTCACTCTTCTTTTCTATTTTAACTAGTATTGCTCCTTTATTTTTATTTTTTAACACATTCAGATAAAGGACAAAGCACCAGCTGATCGCAGCCTCCAGGGATACCCATGTCACGCATCCCAGGATGCTTCATAACAGTCTTCATCAGATGTGCATGAGCCATGTCATCAAGGTGCTGGCTGCAAGAACCTTGTAGAGACAGCCACATCCTGATGAGGCACAGAGGAAGATGGGGGTGCAGGATGATAACTGTGGGAAAAGAAGATGGCTTTAAAGACTTCCAAAGTTGATCAATAACAATATGATTGTGACTGGTTCAGAAAGCCTGGAAATCACTAAAACATTGACAAATCTGGAAAATAGGTTCAATAATAAACATTAAAACAAGTGAAGCAAGCAGTTTTTTTCTCATGAAGACTCGGTCTATATACAGGATGTCAGGCCACAGCTTATTTGCGATTTTTAAAAGGAGACTGGTGCGGTTTCGTTCACCGGTTCAGGTGCGATTCATGTGCAAATTTTTACTTGAAATCGCACCTGAACCGGGCAGAAAAACGTAGAGGACTCCTTTTAAATATAGACTGCGGATCGGCCGGACATATTTGAACCGACTGCACAGAAAGCTGGTTCAGTTCAAATGCTATGCGAATCGGATGCGGTTCAAAACGCTTCCAATTCGCATATATGTGAACCAAGCCTTACAGTGAGGTAATGGACATGTAAAATAAGGTTGCAGCGCTGCAACCTTATTTTACATGTTATTTTGGTTTTTGTATATTCACACTGTTTGCTATCTGCTGTTCTATATTTGTAAGGCGCTGACTTTACTTTATTATTTTATGTTTTGGTGTAATGGACATATACTGAACAAAAGTATAAACCCAACACTTTTCTTTTTTCCCCCATTTTTCATGAGCTGAACTCAAAGATCTAAGAATTTGTTTATGTACACAAAAGGCCTATTTCTCTCAAATATTGTTCACAAATCTGGCTAAATCTGTGTTAGTGAGCATTTCTCCTTTGCCAAAATAATCCATCCACCTCACAGGTATGGCATAGCAAGATGCTGATTGGACAGCACAGGTATTGCACAGGTGTGCTTTAGGCTTGCCACAATAAAGGCCACTATAAAATGTGTGGTTTTACTGTATTGGGAGGTCCGGAAACCAGTTAGTATCTGGTATGACCACCATTTGCCTCACACAGTGCAAAACATCTCCTTCACATAGAGTTCATCAGGTTGTGGATTGTGGCCTGTGGAATGTTGGTCCACTCCTCTTCAATGGCTATGCAAAGTTGCAGGGCTGCCATCAGGGGGGTACTACTAGTTCTCCTGTAGGGGGCCCGGACAACAGGTGGATCTGTGGGGCGGGGGAAGGGCAATTGCAGAAGGATGCCCTGTGTATCTCTCCCTCCAGCAGCTAAAAGCCGGTTTCTGCCCCTCTCCCCCCCACTGTATTTCAACTGCTGGAGGGATAGATACAGGTATGGTCGCATTCTTGGGGGGGGGGGTTAGGTGCTGCCCACCCAGACTCCTAGAGCAGTGAGAGGCGAAGTGGTGGAGAGTAGTGAGCCGGATTAGGTGCGCTGTGTTATGCTTTGTTATGCAATCTAAGAGCAATCCAGTCTCCTGTGCTGCATGGACCAGTATTGTTCTGACAGGAGGGGAGAGCACAACATAGTGCATCTCCTCCTGACTTTGTAGTGATTCCCCCCTATAGGTTGAGGGGGGTGTCCAGTTTACAATACAATTGTACCCTTGGATGTTTGTGCAGGAGGGGGAATTGGCAGCAATCTGTGCTGGGAAGTGTAATGGAAATTTTTACACTTTTTTTACACTTGCTAGGATACATGCTAGGCAAGTGATTTTTTGGGATGAGAAAGATTTCTGATGGGGGGGGGGATTCGGGAGGGATTTGGGCTGGGAGGCAGGAGTGGGGGGGGGGGGGGGGCAAGGATTTGAGTTGGGAGGGGGAATGGGTGACCTGTCCGGTGAGTATGCTGGCCATGCAAGAACTGGGATGTTTTCAGCTTCCAGGAATTGTGTACAGATCCTTGCAACATGGAGCCATGCATTATCATGCTGCAACATGAGAGGATGGTCGTGGATGAATGGCACAACAATGGGCCTCAGGATCTCATCACTGTATCTCTGTGCATTCAAAATGCCATCAATAAAATGCACCTGTTGCCAGGAAACCAGACCACATGAAGATAAAGTAAAATAAAGCGATTTATTTATGCAACAATAATAATCACACAGCAAGAGAGAGGAGCAAAATCAAGAACAGCCTATAGGTTGAGGGGGGTGTCCAGTTTACAATACAATTGTACCCTTGGATGTTTGTGCAGGAGGGGGAATTGGCAGCAATCTGTGCTGGGAAGTGTAATGGAAATTTTTTTTTGGAGGGGAGGGTATTTGCTAGAAGGAGGAATAAGGGTGGATATGTGCTAGTAGGAGGGTTTGGGGGATTTGAGCCAGAAGGGGGAATGTTTGTGCTGAGGATTTGGATAGGGAGGAAGAATTTGAGCTGGGAATTGTGTAACTGGCACAGGGTTGTGGATTTGTGGAGGGATTAGGGGGGATTTGTGCTGGCAGAGGGTTTGAGGGGGATTTGGGCCAGGAGGGAGAAATGACATGGGATTTGTGCTGGGAGGAGGGATTGGGGTGGGATTTGTGCTGGGAGTGGGGATTGAGGGGGATTTGTGCTAGGAGGAGGGATTAGGAATTTGTGCTGGGAGTGGGGATTGGGGGTGATTTCTGCTGGGAGTAGGGTTTGAGGGGGACTTGTGCTGGGAGTGGGGATTGAGGGGGATTTGTGCTGGAAGTGGGAATTGGGGGTGATTTGTGCTAGGAGTGGGGATTGAGGGGAATTTGTGCTGGGAGTGGGGATTGGGGAGGGGGGGCTTTGTGCTGGGAGGGGTGATATGAGGAATTTGTGCTAGTAGGAGGGATTGGGGGGGGATTTATGCCTGGAGGGGGGATTTGGGGAGAAGATTTGTGCTAGGATACATTCTAGGCAAGTGATTTTTTGGGATGAGAAAGATTTCTGATGGGGGGGGGGATTCGGGAGGGATTTGGGCTGGGAGGCAGGATTGGGGGGGGGGGCAAGGATTTGAGTTGGGAGGGGGAATGGGTGACCTGTCCGGTGAGTATGCTGGCCATGCAAAAACTGGGATGTTTTCAGCTTCCAGGAATTGTGTACAGATCCTTGCAACATGGAGCCATGCATTATCATGCTGCAACATGAGAGGATGGTCGTGGATGAATGGCACAACAATGGGCCTCAGGATCTCATCACTGTATCTCTGTGCATTCAAAATGCCATCAATAAAATGCACCTGTTGCCAGGCTGCCAGGAAACCAGACCACATGAAGATAAAGTAAAATAAAGCAATTTATTTATGCAACAATAATAATCGCACAGCAAGACAGAGGAGCAAAATCAAGAACAGCCGGGGTCAAGTTCGGAAGCGGGTAGTCATCCAAGACGGGATCGAGTCCAGGAACAGGTAGTCATCCAAGCCGAGATAGAGTCCAGAAGCGGGTAGTCTGCCTATGCGGAATCCAGAGCCAGGAAGGTTGTCAGCCAAGCCAAGTCATGCACGGAGAAACCACAGAGACTAGAGGACTGCTAGCAGTGATGCACCTTGGAGCGCAAGGGTAAGGGCAAGGTCTGAAAGCCATCAGATGACATATATATAGTCAGGTGTGCAACATCATCACTGAGCCACACCCAGGCAGCAGACAAGTGATGATGCAAACAGAGTTTATAAGAGACAGCAGTCTGCACATGTCCAAGATGGCCGCCAACCTGTGTTCATTGCCGTAACCCCACCGCCACCATGGGCCACTCGATCGACAAAGTTGACATCAGCAAACAGCTCACCAACACGACACCATACAAGCTGTCTGCTATCTGCCCTGTACAGTGAAAACTGGGATTCATCCGTGGAGAAAACACCTCAGAGTGCCAGACGCCATTGAATGTGAGCATTTGCCCACTCAAGTCGGTTATGACGACGACTGTAGTCAAGTCGAGACCCCAATGAGGACGACGAGCATGCAGATGAGCTTCCCTGAGAAGGTTTCTGACAGTTTGTGCAGAAATTCTTTGGTCAATCGATTGTTGCAGCAGCTGTCCGGGTGGCTGGTCTCAGACGATCTTGGAAGTGAAGATGCTGGATGTGGAGGTCCTGGTCTGGTGTGGTTACACGTGGTCTGCGGTTGTTAGGCCGACTGGATGTACTGCCAAATTCTCTGAAATGCCTTTGGAGACGGCTTATGGTAGAGAAATGAACATTCAATTCACAGGCAATCCTGGAGTCAGCATGCCAATTGCACGCTCTCTCAAAACTTCCGACATCTGTGGCATTGTGCTGTGTGATAAAACTGCACATTTTAGAGTGGCCTTTTATTGTGGCCAGCCTAAGGCACACCTGTGCAATAATCATGCTGTCTAATCAGCATCTTGATATGCCACACCTGTGAGGTGGATGGATTATCTCGGCAAAGGAGAAGTGCTCACTAACACAGATTTAGCCAGATCTGTGAACAATATTAGAGAGAAATAGGCCTTTTGTGTACATAGAAAAAATCTTAGATCTTTGAGTTCAGCTCATGAAAAATGGGGGCAAAAACAAAAGTGTTGCGTTTATACTTTTGTTCAGTAAACATTTTCTTCTTGTAAAGCCAGCCACACATGGACTGAAATTTGGCCGGTTCAGCATGGTTGTGGCATGCTACAATGCAGGCGCATCACATCGAAGTGCAATTCAAAATGAACTCTATGCTCTGTCAGGCTTCAGTGCCCCCCTATTCTTCCTGACATTCCAGGCTGTAGGTAAGCCATCACCATCTTCATGTATAATGAGCGGCTATTGAGCCTGCATTGTAGTCCATGACATTAGATTGCAACTGTCAGCTGGAGCATCTGTGATTCTATACCTGTACATACATTCACCAACTCTCTTACAAAAAGCACTAAATATATTGAAGTAATGGTAAAAGTTCAGAACTTAGCCATGATAACTATTTTTTTCCTTTTTAATGCATTCATATAGTTGGTGGATCCTGCTGGGTCCCTCCTGCAGCCCTGCTTTCTGCACAGGCTATGTACAGTTCAGTGATGATGTCACCACTTCTTTTACAAGGTAATATTTGGGTTTGCAAATGTTTTTAGTGCACACAAAGTGGGTTTACTGTTTATATTTTGTGCCTATCTGGAAATATAGTAAGGTGAACATTATTGTGCTAGGAGTTCTTAGAAATGCTACCACCCACTGACAGGTATTGAATGTTATAAATGAGAAAAAATATCATCATTACAGGATGTTCTAGGATCCCCCTAAACTTGGGGTGTCTACAGCAGTGTTTCTCAACTGCGGTCGTCAAAGCACGCTAACAGGCCAGATTTTAACTATTATCTTGGGGAGATGCAGACTAGAATACTGCAATCACTGAGCAGCAAATTATATCACCTGTGATGTTTTTCAGTTTCCTTGCAAACCTGGCCTGTAAAGCCCCGTACACACGTACCGATCGTCGGCGAACGATCGGCCGTCTTTTGTCCCCGGGCTGTCGGTGTCTGTTGAAAAGTGCAAAGACAGCACAAGAATTTTGTCCGCCGACTACAGCCGACTGCAGAAGTGATGTCATGTAATGTTTAACTTTCCCTGTGTTTTTTTCTTTTCTGAGCATGCCCAGTCTTGCAAATCTGCGGTCTGTCGGCCGAATTCTGTACTGACTGGCGAACAATCGGCCGCTCTGGTGTCGACATACAAAAATTTTAATGCTTGCATGACAGATTCTTGTCGGCAGAATGTGCGCTGATGGCTGTCGGAGGCATCATACTAACAAGCGTACAATCGGCAGATCGTTCGTCGGCTGACGATCGGTACGTGTGTACGGGCCTTTAGGGCTCTTTCACACTTGTAGTCCGTCAAACGGACTCCGCTTTTGTCAGTGGGGGATCGATCCGCGGAGACACAGCTGTCAGTTCCCCATGCATCTCTATGGGGGAGTTTGTTCTCATCCGATCCGCTGGACGGAAGGAAAATAGGGTTTCCATCCGTCCAGATTTGACGGATCGGGTCGGATGTCAGCGGACATGTCTCCGCTGACATCCGATGCCCCATAGGAATGCATGGGGGGACTGTTCAGATCCGCCAAAAAAACTAACAGGCGGATCTGAACGGTCCCCCAGTGTGAAAGGGGCCTAAGTGTGCAGCTTCCTGGATCTGCAATGAAAACCACATCCAACGCTCCCCACAGTGCAATGCAGACTTCCTCTAAATAGACTGTGAAGGCCACATATTAATTGTATGATAAGTTGGGAGAATGTATTAATTTGGTGTTTCAAAATCAGATTCTACATTTTGTACAATGCCCAGGTTATGTTCAAGCAAGGCATACCATTTGGCAGTTTCTAAACTTACATGCTGTAATACTAAATAGTTAACCACTTGCCGACTGCTCACAGTATATTTACTGTGGCAGTCAGCCCCTCAGAGGCAGAGCGATGTAGTACTACGTCGCTAGCCTGTGAGGGTCTAGGGAGCGAGCGCGCGCCCCCGGAGGCGCGCTCCCGCGTGGTCACGGACCCGCCCGCGCGTGTGACCGGCGGACCCGATGTCCGCCGGTCACTCCGCGATCGTCGGTGCAGAGGGAGAAAGGCAGGCGGCTGATGTAAACAAGCTGCCTGTCATTCTCCCCTGTGTAGGAATAGTGATTATACGGTTCTACTATGTAGGACCGTTGATCACTGTTCCTACACCTCAAGCCACAGCCAATCACAGTTAGAATCACGCCCCTAGGGACACACATAACCCCTCCCTCTCAAAAAAAAAGTTAACCCCTTCACTGCTAGTGTAATTTTACAGTAACAGTGCATATGTATAGCACTGATTACTGTAGAAATGTCACTGGTAACCCCAAAAGTGTCAAAAATGTCAGTCAAGGGTCCAAACTGTCCGCCCCAATGTCGCAGTACCGCAAAAAAAACGCAGATCGCCGCCATTACCGCAAAAAAACGCAGATCGCCGCCATTACGCGTTTAAAAAAAACAACAAAAATGACAAAAATCTTTCCCTTTGTTAGTAAACGCGATAACTTTTGCGCAAACCAATCAAAATACGCTTTTTGCGATTTTTTTTACCAAAAATATGTAGCATAAAACAAATTGGCCGAAAATGTTAAAAAATTTAGATTTTTACATTTTTTTGGGGGGGAATTTCATATAAAAAAATGTGAAAAATATTGTTATTTTTGCAAAATTGTCACTCTTTTTTTGTTTATAACGCATGATCAAAAAAATCGCACAGGTGATCAAATACCACCAAAAGAAAGCTCTGTTTGTGGGGAAAAAAGGACGTCAAATTAGTTTAGGTACAGCATCTCACGACCGCGCAATTGTCCGTTAAAGTCACACAGTGCCGAATCGCAAAATAGACCCTGGTCAGGAAGGGGGTAAAATCTTCCGGGGCTTAAGTGATTAAAGGTGCAGTGTAACAGGAAATCTGCATAGCCACGCTATTAACTAATTGGCAATTAAGGTATAAGAGCAAATGTGAAAGATCGAGCCACCCTGTGCCTGAGACAAACTGATGGATTGTGTGGTGAACAAAAGAAGCTGTCATTGGCAGATGTTAACGTCCTGCAACTACATCCACCATCTGGGCTCCTAAGCATGCAGTTGTTGCCAATCAAATATTGATGTGCAGCAGTCATTTTTGCCTATATCTACTGTCAGTGTATTAAATAGAGCCAGGCAGTACAAAACTATGGGTCTAACAGTTTTTTTAAGGTGTAGGCAGCAAGGCTGTCGTACTCCTCCTTGTATTATTACATAGTGAGTCAAATATATGATGTTCATAGGCTTGTTCCCGGCCAGTCAACGACCACTTACTGAAGGTAGAATAAGGATGTCAGACTCAGAGCATGGCTTAAAAAACTGTCAGCTCTTGTATTTCTTTCCTGGCACCTTGTCTTAAAACAACCTATCTTTACTGCAATAGCCGTTTTTTCTTTAGGTGTATTCTAGCCCATTATATAGAAGTGGCAGCATACAAAATTACCCTTGGAGGAGCCTGTCTGAAATGTACATGCATTATTTAGCGCATATGGGATATTCTCTCCATTTCTGAGGGAGTAATTGTGAGTGCGGAGTTATCTTTGCTTCTTCTAACCGTTTTTTTTTTTCCTTGTTAGACAACTTTTTTCACCTTGGCACACCTAAAGTGTGCAAACATAGGAGGGCAATGAACCATTCAGGCATAATCTAGCTATCCTCCATCACCTCTAAAAGCAAATCACTACATAAAAGAAATTACTGGATTTGAAATAAGATATCACATATTTATTATAAGATAAGATTTACAGTATAGTAAAGAGAGGCCTGGTCTAGGATCTCAATAGTTGTCAAAGGCCTATATCTAAAAGAAATATCATTAATATACACCATAATACTAAAATTATTGGGACACCTGCCTTTACACGCACATGAACTTTAATGGCATCCAAGTCTTATTCCGTAGGGTTCAATATTGAGTTGGCCCACCCTTTGCAGCTATAACAGCTACAACTCTTCTGGGAAGGCTGTCCACAAGGTTTAGGAGTGTGTCTATGGGAATGTTTGACCATTCTCCCAGAAGCGCATTTGTGAGGTCAGGTACTGATGTTGGATGAAAAGGCCTGACTCGCAGTCTTTGCTCTAATTCATCCCAAAGATGTTCTATCAGGTTGAAGTCAGGACTCTGTGCAGGCCAGTCAAGTTCCTCCACTCCAAACTTGCTCATCCATGTCTTTATGGACCTTTCTTTATGCACTGGTCCAAATCATTTGTTGGAGGGAGATTTTGGTGTGGGATTGTTTTTCAGGAGTTAGGCTTGGCCCCTTAATTCCAGTAGAACTTCAGTAAGACTTCAGCATACCAAGACATTTTGGACAATTTCATGCTCCCAACTTTGTGGGAACAGTTTAAAGATGGCCCTTTCCTGTTCCAACATGACTGCACATCAATGTACAAAGCAAGGTCCACAAAGTCATGGATGAGCGAGTTTGGGGTGGAGGAACTTGATTGGCCTGCACAAAGTCCTGACCTCAACCTGATAGAACACCTTTGGGATGAATTAGAGCGGAGACTATGAGCCAGGCCTTTTTTCCAGCATCAGTGCCTTACCTCACATATGTACTTCTGAAAGAATGGTCAAACATTCCCATAAACACACTCCTAAACCTTGTGGACAGCCTTCCCAGAAGAGTTGAAGCTGTTATAGCTGCAAAGGGTGGCCCAACTCAATATTGAACCCTACGGACTAAGACTGGGATGCCATTAAACTTCATGTGCGTGTAAAGGCAGACGTCCCGATACATTTGGTAATATAGTGTATATTACATGTTGATATATACAGGGCACAGTATATGGATGGTTTGAGGCTACTCACTTCAGTACCCTCCTGGAACCCAATGTATGAAATTTGTATTTTATCCTCATGCTTGTTTTGATTTCCTTTGGGTGTTTTATTTCCCACCCAAAACCACTCCAAGTAGGTTACCGACTACCGAAAACAATAAAGGGGCAATGGAAACAATCAGTGACATACATGTATTCAATGTCATCCTTGAACAACCTTACCAACCTATCCTATCCCAGCTGTCAGCTGTTCAGATATTGTTTTTATGAAAGTCAGTAGTAGCTTAGTCCCCATTCACACTAGCGCGACTTGTCAGGCGACTTGGTCGCCTGACAAGTCGCGGTGGGTCGCCTGCCATTGATTAGCACAGGACCCGTTCTAATAGGAGCGACACAAGTCGCTCCGATTTAGAAAAAGGGTCCTGTACTACTTTGGGGCAACCTGGAGGCGACTTGCATTGACTTCAATGCACAGTGTGCACCGCGACTTCACAGGTCGCCCCGGCAAGTCGTGTCGCCCCTGTGTGAATGGGCTCTTATACACAAGCTGATAATCAGCAGAAAACTTTCAACCTATCTCTGTTGATTATCTGCACATACATGGGCAAATCTTCTGTAATTATTCATGATTAATCATGGCTCTTTATTACTGTCCAGTAAAGCTGCTTGCAGATGGCGAGCCACCATGCACAGAAGTCATCCATGGGAACCCTGCAGAGGTCAGGGAGAGCCTACAAACATTCCACTGTTGGCACATCTCACTATAACCAGCTGGATCAGGAAAAGATTGCAAACACCTATAGTTTCTTAGGCTGTTACCATTTACAGTTTTAGATGGAGTGGGGAGGGAGTAGAACACCTGTCAGGTTTTTATTGCTGTCTGTGTCCTTGTTAGGGAAATTCCCCCTCTGTATTTGTCCTGGTGACCATTATCGAACGTGAAAGAAATTCCCAAATTTGGAGTGGCCACCAGAAGAGGAATAGAGGGCAAATATTCTGTTGGTCACTAGTTCTTGTGATCCTAGTCACTAACAGGGATTTCCTCTCACTTCCCACTGTGGCTATGGTATAGGATGGGGGTGTCCATCCTTTTGATCTTCCTGGGCCACATTGGAAAAAGAAGAATTTATAAAATAACAAGAATTTCTGATGAGCAGGCAGATCACAAGTTAATGATCACCGATAGTGAAAAGGGGGCAACATAAACCTAGTACGATATTTTACACTGTTTTTGATAAACTAATGCATCAATTTCTGGTTTGATGGATATAGCAGCAATTCTCAATGATTTTTCAAGTTGCTCATCAGATATTTTGGTTCTAATTTTGCCCTTCGTGTGCTTTTTCCTTAAAAATAGTTGCTCACAAATATAGGTGCTGCTGAAAACTGATGACATAAACAAGACGTGATTGTGAAGAGTTTGATATTTTTCTTTTGAAGGATAAAACTTATAAAAGTCCAGTAAAGAGACACTGTCACATTTGTCTTCGGCCGGATGTGTTTGCTGAATGTAAACACATGTTTGCAAAAAATTCTATCAAAAAAAAAATCAACATTTTTAAGTAAGTTTATGATTTCGTGTTGGGCCGCATTCATAGCCATCTTGGGCCGCAGGTTGGACACCCCTGGTATAGGAAGTGGGAAGAAATGGGACACAGAGCCAAAAAACTGACAGGAGTTAAACCCTTCCTTATTTTATCCAAAATGAAAAACAGTTTTGCCTTTAATTTTTTTTTGCACATGTGGTTGAAACATGAAATCTTATACAAGCCAAAATCTCTGACATTTATGTCCTCTCCGCTCTCTGAGACCAAAAGTAATTTTTCTGATCCTATTCTTCACAGGGAGTAAGACTGATGTATGTAAATTAAATTATTTATCCATTAGTGTTGGAGTCATTAAATCGGGGTCAATCCTACAAGGCAAGGCACATTCTGGGCAGCCACTGACGCAGAATTCCCATGCTTTTGGCCCAATAGGTTTACAATGAGATGGATACAGATGTGAGACTGGATCACTCTTCTTGAATAGTGAGGAGCTTCAAGCTTGTGTTGCATATGCCTGTTTAAATGGGCAAACAAACTGTCTATACTGTATATGGTCAGTTTGCCAATTCGCCTGAACCTCCGGCTGATGTAGCCAGAAGTCTATCATTAATGCCTCAATCACCTAGGTGCACTGACCTGTTCAACCGAGCGGAGCGCCTGCATTTACCCATCTGAGAGGCACAGGTGGTTCCTGCATCCGCAGGCAGCCAGCCTATTCAAATCAATGATAGACAGATCCCTGAGGGTACATCCGTGCAAGATAGCTTTTCAGTCAAACTATGAAGTCTGTATTGAAGTAAACTTTTATTTTATCCAATGTCAAGCAATATCTTCTGTGACATCACTGAGCACCATCTTCCTTCGAACTTTCTGCTTTCTCTGTCTGTTTTTTGCCTTTGTAGATGTGAAGAGGGTAAAACATCCCAATAATCTAACGTTTCATGGGCAGTTTTCTCCATTGCCATACATTATGATGTGATCTTTGTATTGGTGGTGAGAGGAATAAAAAGGTAATGGGCCTCACTCTGACCAGGAGGATGAAGGTTTGGACATCCAGCATTCTGTGGCTTATGGCTGGAATACACGATAAGAAAATTGGCCGAAAATTTCCATTCAGCGAGTGATCGGCCGATATTCTACTCGTTAATGTCCAGCCATCAATGAGCGATATCGATATTCTGAACGAAAAATACCGTTTGAAAAACCCGAAAAATTCTGTCATCTCGTTTGCGAAAGAACGATATTCTATACGTTGGTGTTGAGGTTGTTTAGTTTATCCTCATCACGCATGCCCGAAAATATTTTCCCGGAAAAGTTTGTTGTCCCGGAAGCATTAACAAATAACAAATCTATTGGTAATGTATTCCCTATTTAAAAAGTAAAGGACTTTTTTTAGAATAAAGCATTATTCAACACTGTCCGATATATATTAAATGCATGATAAATTCCCAAAGAAAATCGAAAGAAGACACCATAAATGCGTAAACAAATTTTTTTATTGATTTTGTAACAAAAAAAATATATATCATAAAAAACATAAAGATGTGGGTTTTGGCATTCTGGGCCTCATCCATATTCAATATCGCCCGTTCGTGAACACGAACACTACCCGACGAACGCACGTTTGTGATATAGAGATATGTATATATACACATGGCTATAGTAAATTATGTGGTTTAACATTGGTCCCACGCTCGTTCGTGCTAGGAGGTCATTGGTGCTAGGAGGAAGGGCGTGGCTTTAAGGTCACACGCACATTACATCACTTCCGCTTAAACGTGAGGATTACATATCTAATCGATTGGTCTGTAACGTTTTTTTTTTTGGATCGTTAATGTTGGCAACGTTTTCGACCGACGAACACTGTTTCGATGGACGGCGGGCAACGGTCGAGCGATATTCGGGCCGTGTATGTTGACAACGTTTTCGATCGACAAATACTTTTTCAAAAGTCGGTGGTTGAATGATCGGGCGATATTCTAATCGTGTATTTACACCATTAGTCTCTTCATCTCCTCTGCAGCCTGTGTAGAGGAGACGTTGCTAGGGGAAGGTCTCCTATATTGTTATGCCAAAAAAAAGTGCATCTAAAATTCATATACATACATTTTTTATGCCATTTTATTTCATGGCTATAGGGCTAAAATCACACTCAAAAAGGACTTACAGCATTTTCAAAAATAGACTAAAGAAAATTGCATAGATGTGAATGGGCACCACAGGAAACTTGGATTTCTCCTCTTAGGGGATGTCATGTGACACACTAAAAATGGCACACATTTGAATACAGATTGCCCTTCTGTGTCCAGATTTATGGTCAGGGCAGTCATTAATGGATCCCATCACCCAGGCCCAGGTCTTTAGGGGCAGGCTAAAAACCCAGGATCAGTTGTAGAGTTCAAACAGCCTTAACAGAAATACTTATAAAATATATATTTTTGGGCTTTGTTAGACTATGTGCACAATGCACATGATATGAAATTGCCCTATTTGCCTCTATGGTAACCGTTGTCCTGGTGAGAGGAAAGAAATTAATAAGGACTGCCATGTGTTTATATACCTGCACTTTAAAATCATCTTTATGCTGTGTGGTGGGAGTACTCATCTGTATATACCCATATGGCTGTATTAAATTCCACCACACTAGGTACCAGATGTGCTTGGTGTGCAGCAAGAAAACATGCCAAGAGCTCTCTCTTGGCGTTGGCGCATGGAATGGCCAAATATGGCCATTGAAGAACCAATTCCATAGTTCAAAGGGGATTACTTGCAACACTATACCAAATGATCATCTTAGTAAAAGCATAATGAATGCACTCACTGGTATACAATCCAGGAAGTTTAGGCTTTTCCTACATATAGAAGTCTGGGATGTTGTAGTTCTCCATAAATTATTAGTCATGCCAGTTCTAGTAAAGGACAGCTGTCTCAATGTTCTCCACCTCCTCTCACTCTGGCTTCCCCCTCCCCTCTGCAGGCTGCTTTGGTGACTCAGACTCTGCATATTGCTGACATCATCTTACAGGAGGTCAAGAGTTCAACAAAGACACTGGCAGGGGTGGAGGAGACTGCAAAGGGGCTGTATGGGTGTGCTCTCAAATGATCTTTTCATTGTTTCATTTCTGTTCTACCCTTAAGAAAAGAATGTTTGTTTCCATAAGTAGTACCTCAAAATAACATTGTTGACCAATCAATAAATGAATGTGGTTCATCTCCTTACTACATATTTTCAACAATACTTCTGTGTTGGCTGGGTTCACAGAACTCAGAACATTATTAGTGTCCTTTCTTTAGGGTGTGAATATCACAGGCTCATAGCTGGTCATGCTTAGGGATTTTTAAAATGGATCTTAGAAAACCAGCTGAACAAGTCCAGCAGCGTGATGAAGGTGGGTGGAAGAGGATCATTGCTAAGACTTTGAAAGCAACTGTCTATTGTGAATCTTCCCAAAAAGCATCACCCCTAAATCTGTAATTGGGATTTGGGAACACCCTAAAAAATGTGCCTATAGACATATTGTGATTGATGTGGGATTTGAACCAGATCAGGTGATGATGATGTGCACAGGTACTGGCAGGCATAGCTAACAGGTTTTCTGGGGAATCGCCAGGAGTTAATTTTGCATTCAATCTTGATACTAATTTGTTTATACACTGGCCTCTAGAAGAAAAAAAAATGCCTGTTTTTCCAACCCATGTCTATAGTTAAAGTGATTGTAAAGTCTAATTTTTTTTCTATTAAAATAACAAACATGTTATACTTACAGCCCATTCAGACTGGCGCGACAGGATTTTGTGGGGCGACCTGTGAAGTCGCGGTGCACAGCGTGCACCGCTACCTCGGCGCGACTTGCACGGACTTCATATAATTAAAGTCAATGCAAGTCACCTCCAGGTCACCCCAAAGGAGTACAGGATCCTTTTTCTAAGTCGGAGCGACTTGCGTCGCTCCTATTAGAGCGGGTCCTGTACTATTCAATGGCGAGCGAGCTACCATGACTTGTCAGGCGACCAAGTCGCCTGACAAGTCGCGCTAGTGTGAATGGACCCTTACCTCCTCTGTGCTGTTGGTTTTGCACAGAGCAGCCTGGATCCTCCTCTTCTCGGGTCCCTCTTCGCTGCTCCTGGCCCCTCCCTCCTGTTGGGTGCCTCCACAGCAAGCAGCTTGCTATGGGGGCACCCGAGCCGAGCTGCAGCTCCATGTATCCATTCACACATGGAGCTTCTGTACGGCTCCTCCCTCTCTCTCTCCTGATTGGCAAACTGAGTTTGATTGACAGCAGTGGAAGCCAATAGCACCGCTGCTGTGTCTCACCCAATCAGGAGAGAGAGAGCCCCAGACGGCTGGGACATTTGTGTACATCGCTGGATAGAGGGGGGGCTCAGGTAAGTATTAGGGGGCTGAGAGGGGCTGCTTACATGTTCCCAATGCTGCAGCCGCCGCCCGCTGCCCCCCCCCCTCCCTGTGGCAGCAGTATGTGGAGAAGATCCCCATATTAGCTGTCGTTATTTGAAAGCACTGCGGCCGTGCAAGGCTCCGCCCACATGGCCTGCATCATTCAGACACACAGCTTTGTGTGTCTGAATGAACTATAACCCAGACATCCTTAGCGGCTGCTTGTTTTTAGTTCGCAATGAACTACCACAGTGCTGTGGAGCCTTGTGGCAGTTTGTTGAGTATTTCTGTCAGTGTGTATTGGCTTACCTGCAAAAAAATTTGCATTTATTATTTTTTTTAAAAAAGGTGAACTTATCCTTTATGGTTTTTTACCTTAATGCATTCTATGAAAAACCTTCTATGCTGCATTTTTCTTTATGATTTATTTTCTGGAAATGTCATTTTTCTTTATATTGCTAGCTGTTTATTTTGTCAGCGCTAGTTAGTTAGATCTTCGGATGAAGACGGCGTTGCGGAGCTGGGAATCGGACTGACCAGGTCAGATGGAATCCCAGCCCGCCATTAAGCGTTTCACGGGCTATGCGTTCGCCCTGGCCTCATAAACTACCCATCCCTGTCCGTCAGGGATGCAGCCAGGTGAGGTGGCTACCTCACTGGACACAGCATAGGTTCGTCCATGCATTCCTAGTGTCCTGCGTTTTTGGCTGGCGACACTCCCCTGCCATCTGAGGGCGGGCGGTTACCCGCTTGATATGAGGCACCCCACGCCGTTGGTACAGGTAAGTACATTTTATGTGGGGCCTCTGTCTGGGGTCGGCAGTCCATGTGTGTCTGTGGTGTCCCCTGTGTCTGTGCGTTTTTTGGGCTCCCTGTCCCGATCCCTGTGGGGGGCACTTTTCCCTCACAGCAGCGCTGTGTGGAGTTTTTGGGGGTCCCTCTCCTACATGTCACTTAGGGTGCTTGAGGATGCGGACACATGCGGCGATCGCTGCGTGGTAAAAAAAAGCAGGTCCGCCATTTTTAATGTGGGCAGCATGTCTGGCTTCACTGTGGGCGCTGTTGCAGCATGCTATGTAGTGTATTTTCGCACCTTGCGGCGCCATTTTGTGTGTGGCAATGCGATCGTTCCGAGCACATGTCGGCGGCCATCTTGCCGAAGCCTCCCATTAGTTTACATAGGCATCCATTTTCCCTTGGCCTGCAGCCTGGTTCAGCCTCCAGCGGTGACATCACTTCCTCCTTTCTCACAGGAGAGTCCGAAGGAGCTGGTAACACTTTGTGGGGTTCTGTCCTGCTGTTCTTTTTCCTGCCTTGCCTTGTGTGCTTTTCCTGGTCAGTTTTATACCTGCGGGGGCTCTGTATATCACAGTCTTATGGCGGTGTGCTGGGGAGGGGTCCGCAGCGCACTTAAAGGGCCAGGTTAAAAAAAAACAAAAAACTTTTCTTTTCTAATATGGAATCCCAGGACAGCAAATTCCCGCCAGCCTTGGTGGGGGATTCAGGGTCCACTGCATCCTCTAACCAGACTGATTTGGCTGCTATTGTGGCAACTTTGGTGTCAAAAATGGATGTGCTGATGTCTGAACGTGCTGCTAGGAAAAGGCCTAGGATTTCCTTTTCTTCTGATTCTGAGTGTGACATGGTTGCTGTAGGTAGCGTGGCTCTTTCAGGTTCTCGCTTTTCTCAGGACCCGCAAGAGTCTGAGGGGGAGGCGGAGGTCGCAGGGGTGGATGAATCCCCCCCTGGGTCGCCAGAGGAATGCGCAGCTATGGATGAATTGATCCTAGCAGTGAAGGAAACACTACATTTGGAGGATGAGCCCACTCCTCCAGGCGTTGTGTCCTCTTTTGGAACACACAGGACCCGCAAGACGGCGCAGGTTTTTCCTTGCCCCGCAGAATTTCACCATAAGGTGAATGAGCTATGGCGTAATTTGAAGCACACCTTCGTGGTGCCTAAGAAGTTTCAACTTCTCTACCCTTTTACAGCTACTACGGCTGCGCTGTGTGTGTCTCCTCAAGTGGATCACACGGTGGCCAGGTTGAACAAGTCTACCCTGTTACCCACTGAGGACTCCCCGGTGTTTAGGGATCCTACTGATAGGAAACTGGAGTCTTTTGCCCGTCATTCCTACTCGGTGGCGGGTTCCATGCTCAAGCCTATTTTTGCCTCTGTAATGGAGGCTCAGGCTGTGGCGGATTGGACCAAGGTGCTCAAACGCACCCTCGTGGCCGACTCTGCCGCTTCCACTACTGGGGAAATGGTGGAGCAGATTCATCGTGGGGTCATGTATTTGTGCGATGCGACTCTGAATGAGGCCCCATTGGCGATACGCCTGTCCAGTGTCGCTGTGGTTAACCGTCGATTAATCTGGTTAAAATGCTGGTCGGCTGACCAAAAATCCAGGAAGAGGGTGGCTGACATCCCCTATGTGGGGTCTCGCCTTTTTGGGGAATCCTTGGACGAATTGGTTAAAGGTGTCACTGGGGGTAAGAGCACTCTGCTCCCCCAGAATCCCAAGGGCAAGTTTTTCTGCGGTAAGCGGAGTCCGTCCTTTAAACCTACTCAAGGGTCCTTTTATGCCTTCAGGGCGCAGAACAAGGGAAAACCCTTCAAGGGCCAAGGTAGCCAGAAGAAGCCCTGGTTTGGCAAACAAAAATCCGGCCAGGCCGGTGCGACGGCTCAGTTCGCCTCTGCCTGAAGGGGCGCCCTCACCCGTTACAGGGGTGGGGGGGGGACGTTTGCATGGTTTCCTACAACCTTGGCTGCTCCGAATCACGGACAGGTGGGTTCAGGAAATCATTCGGTCAGGGTACAAGATTGGATTTCTTTCACGGCCGGCAAACAGATTCTTTCCCTCAAATCGTTATTTGACCCCAGGGCGGTTACAGGACCTGCATCAGGCGGTGCAGGATCTTCTCCCTCAGGGGGTGATTGTCCCGGTGCCTCATCAGGACAGGTTTCGGGGTTACTATTCGAATCTGTTCACTGTGCCCAGAAAGGAGGGCAAAGTGCGTCCGATTCTGGACTTAAAAGCGCTGAACCGCTTTGTGCGCGTTCAAAAATTTTGCATGGAATCACTCCGTTCAGTGGTGGCCTCCCTGAATCCGGCAGAGTTCCTGGCTTCCATAGACCTGAAGGATGCGTATCTGCACATCCCCATTTTCGAGGGTCATCAGAGGTACCTCCGATTTGCTATCGCGGAGGATCATTACCAGTTTGTGGCGTTACCTTTCGGTCTCGCTTCGGCTCCAAGGGTCTTTACCAAAGTGTTGGCGCCTGTTCTGGGCCTGTTGCTGGCACAGGGCATCGCGGTCATGGGATATCTGGACAATCTCCTGTTATGATCGAGTGCCAGTCAGGACCTGCTGCGCGATCTGTCCACTACGGTCCAGACGCTTCAGGAGTTTGGTTGGACGATCAACGTTCAGAAGTCGACCTTGTCGCCTTCGGTTCGTCTCCAGTATCTGGGAATGGTTCTGGACTCTGCTCAAGCAAAGGTGTTCTTGCCGGAGGACAAGCTCAGGACTCTGCAGAACGAGGTCTGGTCCCTCAGGGACAAAGAATCCTCGTCACTCAGGACCTGTATGCGGTCCCTGGGGTTGATGGTGTCAGCCTTCCAGGTGATACCATTTGCCCAGTTTCACACGAGATCTCTCCAGGCGGAGATCCTCGCCAGGTGGGACAGACTGCCTCAGTCCTTGGACCTGAGAGTGTCTCTGAGCCACCAGACCAGAATGAATTTCTTGTGGTGGCTTCAGTCCCCGGCGGTGTCGGACGGAAAATCCTTCCGGACAATTCTGTGGACGGTAGTAACCACGGATGCCAGCCTGTCGGG
Organism: Pelophylax lessonae; assembly: GCF_965119305.1. Lineage (NCBI taxonomy): Eukaryota > Metazoa > Chordata > Amphibia > Anura > Ranidae > Pelophylax > Pelophylax lessonae. The sequence goes on along the minus strand of NC_138768.1, from coordinate 266,187,962 downwards.
CTGGGGTGGCGTCCTGGGCAACCTGTCTGCCCAGGGCACCTGGTCGAAGGAGGAATCCTCCCTTCCGATCAACATTTTGGAATTGAGAGCGATCAGGCTGTGCCTGCTCCATTGGTCGGATCGCCTTCAGGGCCATCCTGTGTGGGTGCAGACGGACAATGCCACTGTGGTGGCTTATGTCAACCACCAAGGGGGCACCAGGAGTGCCCGGGTGGCCCAGGAGGTGACCGGTATTCTGTCTTGGGCCGAGACTCATGTCCCGGCGTTGTCGGCAGTTCACATTCCGGGTGTGGAGAATTGGCAGACCGACTATCTGAGCCGCCAGACCTTGGACCAGGGGGAATGGTCCCTACACCCCGAGGTGTTTCAAATGCTGTGTGTGAAGTGGGGATCCCCGGATGTGGATCTGTTCGCGTCTCGGCTGAACCACAAAGGTTCGTGGCAATAACACGCGATCCTCTGGCAGACGCCTCGGATGCGCTGGTGGTGCCTTGGCATCAGTATCAACTGATATATGCCTTTCCTCCGCTTCAGCTGTTGTCCAGGTTCCTTCGCAGGTTGGCCTCGGAACCATCACTGGTGATTCTGGTAGCACTGGACTGGCCTCGCCGGTCCTGGTACGCGGACATCGTTCACCTGGCCGTAGAGCCTCCGTGGCGGGTGCCAATGCGAGAAGATCTGCTCTCCCAGGGCCCGATCTTCCATCCTGCTTTACAGTCGCTGGCTTTAACGGCCTGGCTGTTGAAAGCCAGGTCCTGAAAGACAGAGGTCTCTCCTAAGAGGTTATTCCTACTCTGATCAAGGCTAGAAAAGCCTCTTCTGGTAAGATTTATTACCGTACATGGAAAGCTTATTTTGCCTGGTGTGAGTCCAGGGGTTTCTCTCCTCGTTCTTACTCGGTGTCGAGAGTGTTAGCTTTCCTCCAGACTGGGGTGGACCAGCGCCTTGCGTTGGCCACGATTAAAGGTCAGGTCTCTGCCCTGGCTGTTTTTTTCCAGCGCCCTGTGGCGTCTCATTCCTTAATTCGCACCTTTGTTCAAGGTGTGCGGCACTTGGCCCCTCCTAGGAAGGCGCCCTTACCTCCATGGGACTTGAACTTGGTTCTGTCCGTGTTACAGAGTTCCCCGTTTGAAAACATCAGGGAAATCTCGTTGCCTATGCTATCTAAAAAAAGGTGGCTTTCTTGGTGGCGATCACTTGTGCTTGCAGAGTGTCGGAGTTGGCGGCATTGTCTTGCCGCTCCCCTTACCTGGTGGTTCATAGGGATAAGGTGGTCTTGCGACCAAATCAGTCTTTTTTGCCAAAGGTGGTTTCGGAATTCCACCTGAATGAGGACATTGTTTTGCCTTCGCTTTGTGCGAATCCCAAGCATCCAAAAGAGGTTGCTTTACATGCCTTGGATGTTGTCAGGGCGATCAGGGTCTACCTGTCATTGACTGAATCCTTTCGGAAATCGGATTCTCTGTTTGTCCTTTCTGAGGGACCTCGAAAGGGTATTGCTGCGTCTGCAGCAACCATTGCCAAATGGATCAGACAGACCATTGTACAGGCCTATTCGTTGCGGGAACGGGTTCCTCCCTTTCCTGTCAAGGCGCACTCTACCAGGTCGATGAGTACGTCCTGGGCCTATCGGCATCAGGCCTCGGTGGCCCAGGTGTGCAAGGCTGCGACTTGGTCGTCGGTGCACACTTTCTCAAAATTCTACAAAATTGATGTTCTGGCATCAGCTGATGCATCCTTTGGCCGCAAAGTTCTCTGTGCGGCCATTCCTTAGGACACCCTGGTTTTTTATTCAGGTTCCTAGCTGTTGGGGTTTTCTCCCCCTTGGTTATTTGTTTTCCTCGGTTGTTGCTCATGTTGAGCCTTTGTTTTTGTTACCCAGAAGGTTACCTTCTTTTATATGTAAGATTCCTTTCTCTGATTTGGGTACTGCGTTTTCTGGCGGTTGCGTTGCCCACCCCTCATGTCTACACTGCTTTGGGACATCCACATAAGTGAAGACTGTGTGAATGGGCAGCAACTGTCGGAGGACGTAAGAGAAAACTGAATTTTTGTAAAATCTTACCGTAAAATTCCTTTCTCTGAGTCCTCCGACAGTTGCCGCCCCCGCCCCTCTTTTTGGGGTCTTTTTTATACTCTTTCACTGCTTGCGACCAAACTGAATTGGGATGGCTATTGCAGGGGGGTATTGGACTAGTAGGACAGCCCCCATGGGTGTGACTATGTAGATTTATTGTTCTTTTACAAGTCTTATGCCTAGAAACTCCTGTGGAGATGAAGTCAATACCCCATAAGTGAAGACTGTGTGAATGGGCGGCGACTGTCGAAGGACTCAGAGAAAGAAATTTTACGGTAAGATTTTACAAAAATTCCGTGATTGCTAACAGCTGATGGACACTTATCTGTAATAAAAAATTTGAAAGTAGTAGTATTTAAAATGTTTGAGAGAGGTGCAGTGTGCTGTACTCCTTACATATCAAAATAAAATCCATTAAATAAAGTGCTTCAAGTGTCCACCCATTGTATCACAGTCCATACAATGGGGAAAATAATTATTTGATACCCTGCAGATTTTGTATGTTTGCCCACTTGCAAAGAAATGAAGGGTCTATCATTATTATCTTGGGTGTATTTAATATGATCGAGACAGAATATCAACCAAAAATCCAGAAATAAAACATGATACAGATGTTATAAATTGAGTTGTAGTTTAGTTCATAAGTATTTTATCCCCAAGCAAAACATGACTTAGTAGTTGGTGGAGAAAGCCTTGTTGGCAAGCAGAGGTAAGATATTTCTTGTAGTTGGTTACCAGGTCTGCACACATCTCAGGAGGGAGTTTGGTTCACTCTTCTTTACAGATTCTCTCTAAATCCTTAAGGTTTCTTGGCTGTTGCTTGTCAAATTGAACTTTCAGCCTCTCCATAAATTTTCTGTCGCCAGTGTATTTATGCATATTCCTTATTATTTATCATGTACTTCTAGCGGCCAGTGACAGAGCTACATAACAGAATTACATACTTTTCCCCTTCATCACTATATTGTGGATGTTTACATCAGTTCAATTAATAATTATTCTGCCGCTTGTTGCCAGTGTGCATCCTCAGGGTCCTAATGCCTTCTACTATCCATAGGATGGTGATGAAGGGAATAAGTAATTACCTCCAGATTTAGCACCATAGCCTGTTTGCGGAGGCTCATTTCCCATAACCCACCCAAAAGATGGATACACTTGCATATCAAGTTTTACTGAAATGTATTTCTTATATTTAATGTTTAAAAAAAAAAAAAAAAAACAACCATCTTAATCGCAGAGTACAGGAAACAGACTGGATATTTTTAGACCCTTGGTTATAGGCTGCTACCTTCAGATGATAGACACTGGAAAAGCTTTAATAAACACCCCATAACTCCACCCCACTGTGTAAGACCTCAATTTTTTGCCATTGTCCTATAGTTGATGGACCTCTTCCTCCTTATGGAGAAGTTTCTATGCTTAAAGGGTAACTCCACTTTTGTAGGGAAAAAAAATCAGCAAACAAAGAAAAAACAATATAGCGTATACAGGTGTCCTTTTATGAACGGGTGAATTTTTTTCTCCATTGGCTTCTCTACAGTTCTCCGGGGAAAATGATCACATCTGGCACCCCTTTTATGAATGGGAGAACTTCAGTTCGCCCAGGGTGATCAGAGGAGAACGGTTTTCTCGGAGATCTGTGTAGAAGTCAATGGAGCGTCTGTAATCTCGTGAGACAAAGCGAGATTACAGTAGTATGAAAATCCCTCGCGCGCTTTAACAAGCAGAGATAAATTATCACTGCTGAGTACACGAGGTTATAAATAATAGTCCCCTTACATAAATATGTATATATATACACTGAATACACACACACATACATTGTATATATATATACACATTAAATATATATCTACATGTATGTGTGTATATATATACATGTATATATATACATAAATATGGCAGGGGGACATGATTACTGTGTTGGGGGGTCTGAACGAGGAAGAAGGAAGTCCATAATCTTCCTTTTTCCCCCTCAGTTCTCCCCCGATTCTGTCTTCACTCCCCGCTTCACAAGCTCCAGGCTGGTGAACCCGGGAGTGTGAATTCTGGCACAGATCGCCAGTGAAGTGCGGGGATCGCAGCTTCATAGCCTGGCCATTTCTGTGTCTGTCAATGACAGATTCCCGTGTGAAGAGATGATCAGCGGAGAACATGTTCTCCCCCGATCATTTCTGTTTCATAAACTGAGAATGATCGGAAATGAGCTGTGATCAGCAGGATCACTGCTCATCTCCATTTCATAAAAGGACACCACAATTGCAACACAAATCATATTGTAGTTGAATGTTATTAAAAAATACCTTTCCTTTTCAATCTGCATAATTTTCTGAAAATGCAATGCAATATGGCTACCTGGAGCTGTTCTGTACAAAGAATGTGTACTGACCACATCCCAGAAACATCATTTCCTGCTTGTGTGATTGGCTCACCATTTTTCCCAGAAGTCTGCCTAGGATACAAGTCTGATTTCTGGCATCTCATTTTTGGTGAGATACTCCCAATAGGAACATGTCTAAAGTGATGCAGGCCCAGCAGCTTTCCTCATTAGAGCCCTGCAGCTGCCACAGCAGATAGATAGTTATAAAACCATTCCCATTTGACCCATTCAGCACAGAGGAACAAACAATGATTTCTTCAGAATAACAAAAGGTAGGAATCTGCAACAAAGTTTGTTAAAATCCCTGCAATGTACAGAGATCACCCAGAGGGAATTTTTTTTTCTCAACAAAAGTGGAGTTACGCTTTAAAGTGGTTGTAAAGTCAGAAGGTTTTTTTAATCCTAATGCATTCTATGCATTAGATTAAAAAACCTTGTGTATGCAGCAGCCACCCTCTTGCACCCCCTAGTACTTACCTGAGTCCCATCTTTCTCCAGTGATGTCCATGAGATCCGTGGCCATCCGGGACTCTCCTCCTGATTGGCTGAGACACAGCAGTGGCCCCATTGGGTCCCGCTGCTGATCAGGAGAGAGAGGGGGCAGGGCAGAAAGGGGGCTCTTTGTCTGAATGGACACAAGGAGCTGCAGCTCGGCTTGAGTGCGCCCATAGCAAGCAGCTTGCTGTGGGGGCACTCAACAGGAAGGAGGGGCTAGGAGCAGCGAAGAGGGACGCGAGAAGAGGAGGATCTGGGCTTCCCTGTGCAAAACCACTGCACAGAGGAGGTAAGTATAACATGTTTGTTATAACTCACTGCCTTTTCCTTCAACAATAAAAGCAGACCAACCAGATTGGTACAAACTGGGTAAAACCTTGGGAACGGTACCCGCACCTTACACTGTAGGGACAGTCTGTAATGTTGTTTTGGGCACTAGATCCTGCTTGAGCACTCACCACAAAACTTAGTGCTATACCTTTAGTTAGCTGCGCAGTGCTATACAAGTCAAAGAACTTGGTCTATTCCTATGGCTCCCAGACCCTGAAGACCTCTTTGGGGGATGCCCACCATGACAGACAAAGCCAGGACCCATACAGGAACCAGTGGTGTGAAAAGGTAAGAGGGTCATCTTGTTATTTAACACTTTCTGTAGCTATTTAGCAAGTATGAAACATCTCCACTACTTGCAGTACAGTATACTTATTCGTGTCTACTTAACCGTATCAGGAAACCAGGAATTGTTTGACTTTATTTACTTATTGAGTGTTTAAACTTTAAAACTTGGCAGTGAAATATCCAATATTCAGTGCTTAGTCTCAGGTGGATGACCAGTTGCTACATCATCCCACATGTTGCACTATTACCACAAACTTCTGCCCATTGTCTTTATAAGGTACTCAGGCACATCCTGCCCTTTTGCCAAGAAGACTTTACAACAGGATGGGTGACACCTGGGTTGCTATGTATCCTTCTGCACTCACAGCACAATCCCACAGGGGATTACCCTCTGATATCAATGGCGTAAACCAGGTGCAAGAGAAACACAGCAAAAGGTCAGCCAAATATTCAGTCAGCCAATGAGCTACAGAGCACTTAAACTGGTCAAAATGATAATTTGTGTGATGATCAAATGATCAAAATTTTATATGGGTACAGTATTGCTTGACCGCGCAATTAACGCAAGGCATAACACACGTGCGTTAAATGCATTGCAGTGGAACACCCTGGTGTAACTTAGCTCTAAAGGCCCATACACATGATACGAAAATCAGAAGGGAAATGTTGTCCGAGGAACAATCGGCCGATTTTCGGATTGTTAGTATAGTGCTTTCGACAGCCGATTACCAATTTTCGGACAACAAAAACTGGATGTGCAGGTTATAAAATTTTTATCGTACATCAACACAACGTCCGATTTTCGTTTAATTAGTACAGTTTTGTCCGAGGAACGATCTGCCGATTTTGGATTGTTAGTATAGTGCTTTCGACAGCCGATTACAAATTTTCGGAGGACAAAATCTGGATGCGCAGGTTATAAAATTTTTATTGTACATCAACACAACGTCCGATTTTCGGATTTTCGTTTAATTAGTACAGTTTTCGTCCGAAAAAAATCATAAGAGCAAGACTAGGCATGCTCAGAAACGAAAGAACACATACAAAACAATCCAACGCATCGCTTCTGAAGTTATATTCTGTCGTACGGGAATTTTCGTATGAAAGTAACCTCTTCACTTTCGATATGAGACTAGCATGCAACAAAAAACGGACGAAAGATCGTTCGATGATCTGATCGTGTGTACGAGGCTTTAGTGCCGGATCACACTGGTGTGATGCGGGAACCCTGCGAATCCACTGCGGGTTCCCACATCACCATATGCGAACAGCTAAGAGTGTCAATACAAAGTTATTGACACCCCCAGATTAGTTTGCATATCGCAGTGCGAATTGTCAATTCAGACAGGAATCGGATCGCATAGGTGTGAATAGCCATGCGATCCGATTCTGGTGTGGACCAAAAAAAGGGTCCTACACGACTCTGGACCGAATGCGATGCAAATTCAGCTATACAATCTGTATGGCTGAATTTGCATCGCACAGACATTGCGCTTTGCATAGCAGTGTGTTGCAAATCACATGCATGTCTGACATTGTGTGAAACGCCACTAATGGACCAATAGTTAGCCAAAAGAGTCTGGGTGTGTAGGCCAGGGACTATGGACGCTAGCTGCCTGTAACTTTACAAAGGATTTTGTTTTCATTCTACAGAGGAGTAAAGCAGGAATGCAGATGCCTGTTCTTTGTGGCAAGTGTATTTTTTTTGCAGGCACAGTATTCTTATTCTGACAGTCAGTGGCCCTGCCTGTCAGAGTACAACAGCAGGAGATTTGTCCCTTTGCACTGCTTACAGTGGATGGAGTGATCTGTTCCTTTCGTTTATCCTGCAGACTGAATGAGTAGGGCCACTTTTACTCACTTTCTTTGGTGATTCAGGCCTTCTGTGCAGTTTTTAGAAACAGAGATTAAAGCGGTAGTATCCCCGTACAGAAAAAAAAAAAAAAAAACCCTGCAAGACAATGGCATAATGTGCTAGTATGCATCGCATAATTGCACATTATGAAATACTTACCTTAGAACGAAGCCCCGACGCGGTCACCCGGACGCCGCTAAGGGAGCTGTCATGTTCCCTCGGCGTCTCTTCCGGGTTCGGCGGCTCTGGTGCTGTGAGTGGCCGGAGCCGCGATGACGTCACTCCCGCGCATGCGAATGGGAGTTCACTTTTTTCCAAGGAGCCAGCAAGGAGCTCTCAAGGTCCGCCAGACCTTCAGAGGGCATGCGCCACTGGTGTCAGTGGCCGAATGCAGGGTAAATATCTCCTAAACCGTGTAGGTTTAGGAGATATTAATTTTACCCACAGGAAGCCTTATTATAGGCTTACCTGTAGATAAAAGTTAAAAAGCGGAGTATACTACCGTACCGCTTTAAGACTGGATTCACGTTTTTTTTTTTGCATTAACATAGTACTGTGTTTATATCTGCATTGCCATTTATTCTGAATAGCACCCCAATGCAGTAAAAAAACACCTACTCTATAGCGCCCCACATTGCACAGATGTGAAGACTGTATGTGTTATCTGTGCGCTGTGTTATCAAAGTCCTGGTTTGGTGAAAAAGATGTCATTGGAAATATTAAAGAAATTATTTCAACTGCATCTGGTGGAAATGTGACTATTACGCAATTCTAGGGAAACATCCTTGCAATCTACAACACAGTGCTAAGCCAAATAATTTCTAAAGTACCCCAAAAAAACTGTGAAAAACACATCTGACTCCCAGCACTGGAAGATAGGTTCTGGAGATATTCACAATCTAAGGGCTCTTTCACACGGGCGCTCCGTATGTCCGTATTTCATCCAATTTTTTTGCGGATGAAAAACTGACATAATGCATGTCAATGGGATTGCGGATGTCAGCGTATGACCATCCGCTGACATCCGATTTTCGTCCTTTCAGTTCTGTTCCGTTTTTTGGAACGGAACAGAACCCTATTTTTCTTCAGTTTAAAAAACAGAACGGATGCAAAATCGGATGTCAGCGGTGTTAACCGCTGACATCCGCAATCCCCATAGACATACATTATGTCCGTATATCATCCGCAAACGGATGGGATGATATGCGGACATATGGAGCGGATGACACAAGTGTCATCCGTGTCCGTGAAAAAAAAAAAGTGCCGCAGCGGAATAAAAAATCGGAGCGGCCGTGTGAAAGAGCCCTAAGGATGGAACAGTTGATGGCCTCCAGAATTCACTGAAACATGGGCAATGTTGATGTGTGTCAAAATCTACCCTGTTCTAAAAAACATATTTATTATTTAATTGATGTAGATGTCCCTTATTTGAAAACGAATTGCAACACACTAAAGCCCCTTTCACACCAGCAGACCGATTGGGTCCACCTGTCAGTTTTTCAGGCAGACCCGATCAGACAACCCATTGTCCTCTATGGGGCAACGGGTGTCAGCAGGCTAACTATGTCCTTGTCCGCTGTGCATTGCAGAGCGGACCTGTACCTGTCACCTGACTGGTCAGCGGGGATCAATAGAGAGATCCCCTGCTGAGCTGGCGGATTCTGCTCTGATGGATCTGCACCGTGTGAAAGGGGCCTAAAGGCTCGTACGCACGAAAAGAAAATCGAAAGTAAAATTTCGTCCGACGAACCATCTGCCGATTTTCGAATCGTTAGTATGGTGCTTTCGACAGGCTATAAAATTTTTATCCTACGTGAACCTAACGTCCGATTTTTGTTTAACCACTTTAGCCCCACAAGGTTTTACCCCTTAATAACCAGGCCATTTTTTGCGATTCAGCACTGCATTGCTTTAACTAACAATTGCGCGGTCATGCGACGCTGTACCCAGATTTGTAGAGGGACTGCGACATTGCGGCGGACAAATCTGAAACTAAGTGACACCTTTTGGGGACCAGTGACATTAATACAGTGATCAGTGCTAAATAATATGCACTGTTACTGTATAAATGACACTGGCAGGGAAGGGGTTAATACTGGGGGTGATCAAGGGGTTAAGTGTGCCCCTTAATTGTGCTTACTTTGGGGGGGGGGGCTCTGTGACAGGCACACAGAGATCATTTTTTTCAGCTTAGCTGAGACACACAATTTCACTGTACCTGTCCGACAGGAGAACCGCCTGCCTTGTTTACATAGGCAGGCAGCTCTCCTGCCAGTTTCCCTGAAGATCACAGCGGGAGCGCGTGTGCTGCCAAGACCACATGCACATAATCACATAGATCTACGTGATTATGCGCAGCTGTGCCACCCTGCCGCAGTAAATCTGCGTGGGGCGGTTGGCAAGTGGTTAGTTAATACAGTTTTCATCCAAAAAAAATCGTAAGTGCAAGACTAGGCATGCTTGGAAACAAAAGAATACACACAAAACAATTCAACACAGGACATCACTTCTGAAGTTGAATTCTGTGGTACGAGAATTTTCGTATGAAAGTAAACTCTTCACTTTCCATTTGAGACTAACATGCAACAAAAAACAGACATAAATTCATGTGTGTACGAGGCTTAAGGCTTCATGTACACTGGGGCTCTTCTAAATGCTTTTCCCCTGGCAGTAGAAATGTAGCTGTAAATTGCTCCCAAGCCACATTTTTTCAAGTACATTTAGGAGTGTGAAGCTCTTGGGTGTTTATTAATTTCTTTGGCCAGAATATTAACCACCTCAGCTCCAGATAATGTTACCCCCTTCATGACCAGGTCATTTTTTGCTATTTAGCACTGCGCTATTTTAACTGGTAATTGTGTGGTCATGCAACACTGTACCCAAACAAAATGTATATAGTTTTTTTTCATACACATGGAGATTTCTTTTAGTGATATGTAATCACCACTGGGTTTTTTATTTTTTGTGACATAAACAATAAAAAGACTGACAAGTTTGAAAAAAAAAAATATTTTTTTACATTCTGCTAAACGTATTCAATAAAAAAATGAAAAAAAAAAAAAAAACAGATTTCTTCATAAATTTTTATTTTTCTCTTTGGGTAAAAAAAAAAAAACAACCCAATAAGTGTATCTTGATTGGTTTGTTTGAAAGTGTCTACACACTATGGTATATGGTATGGTATTTTTTTTATACTACTAATGGCAGTGATCAGCAACTTCTAATGGGACTGTGGTAGAGTGGCGGACAATCTGACACTAGCTGACGCAGCGTTGGAACTGACTGACACTGACAACACCAGTAACACTAATACGGTGATCAGTACTAATAATATACACTATCACAGTACTAATGACTCTGGCTGGGAAGGGGTTAACATCTAGGGTGATCAAGAGGTTAAATGTGTGCCTAACCATTTTTAATGTGTGAGAAAAAAAAAAAACACCTCTGCTGTCTATAGAGAGCCCTGTGTTGTTAACCAAGACAGGGCTCTCTTCTGTCATTCACTCAGCCAATCAGCAGGTCCGGACTGTAAATCGTTGGTTGGGACCCGCTGATCGACTTCATCAGACTGATCAGTCTTCTCGGTCTGTGGGTGGAAGAATGCCTCAGCGTACAGGTACGTGATTGTGCCTGTTCGAGCCAACCTGGTGCATAGTTGCCAACATTTGAAAAAAAATTTCCAGAGACACTTTGCAGCACAGGACAAAAAAGGGGGGAAGGAAAGTAAAAATAAATTCAATATAGTAACTATAATGGACCCACTTGCTCAAAAATATCTCAGAGAGCGGTACTCAAATGGCAAAGAAACAGCATACAAAAAATGGGGACAAAAAGAGAGGGAATTGCCCAAAAGTGCCATATAACAGAGTTACTGGGGTGTAGATAAATAGAGGTTATCAAAGAAACCACATAGTCAGAAGTTCCTAGTAAAAAATACTTCACATTTTATTAAATTGAAGGAACATACAGTTTCAATAAAAAACAAACCTTCCACCTCACCACTATAACTAGTGACCACGTGGTAATTAAAAACAACACACACGCATGGATCAGCTACAGCTTCCATATGAGCAATGTATCAATGCAAAAAACATATGACAAAAAAATCAAATGAATCAAATTGCACCATATGGGGGTGGAAGCAGAGAAAGGGGGGCTAGAATATTGGCTAGACCAGCAGACCATTACCGATCACCAAATAGGGAACAACCAGACTGAGCAAGGAGCAGAGCCATACATACTACGATGAATAACACCAATGGAAGCAATTATGCATGAGCCAAAAAATTCATGGCATATACTGGAAAAAAAAACAAATGGATAGCCTCAAGGCTTCTTACATGAAGTTCCACTGGTATTTACATACAAGAATGTGGTACTGCTGTAATAGCACCTAAAAAAGGGGGCTACAAATGGCTTCCGCTAGCTCAAAACAACAATGATTGGAATATGTGAAAAAGAAAACTATCAGCGCAAAATAAAAATGGTTCAGTGATTATAGTGTGCAAAAACCAGTGATATAAATAAATTGACAATTGCAAAAATTAATATTAAATCGGCCGGCAGCATACACTAAATCGTGTTCACTCGTCACAACAAAGATACTAAAAAAAGAAAAAAAGTGATGCGCCAGATCAACTGTGTAAAATATATATAAATTAGACACTAATAAACGTGTACATAATTAGAAAAGAAATGTCCAATATAAGTCCATAAGTCAAACCGTGCTCGGTGTCCACAATGTGAATTGAAGCCAGTGATTCCACAGATAATCACACACACCTCTGTGCAAAAATCACGTCACCAGAAAAAGTGGCCTCTCACCTTAGTGCAAGACCCAAACGGGCCAGCATCAGCTTTGAGTATACAGGACCAGAGGATCTCTATCCAACTTCTTAACAAAGGACCCGGATGAATCAATATCCACTGTAATGGATCCAGATAAACCAGACCGGGGGACCTCGGTTGGTGACTCCAGAATAGGATATATAATGCATGGGGGAATAAAGAACAGATCTAATGCTCTCTTCTTAGGAGTAACAGCGCTTTATTAGAGAAAAGTACAGGATACTCACATTTGCAGGCACTCAGCAGTGCCTGCTTGTATGGCGATATGCAGGTATCAAACTCCGCCCCCTATACGCGTTACGTCAGAGCCTCAAACCAGCATTGACTTCTTCGGTAGGCTACGGTAGTGCAAGACCCATTGGGTCTTGCACTAAGGTGAGAGGCCACTTTTTCTGGTGACGGGATTTTTGCACAGAGGTGTGTGTGATTATCTGTGGAGTGTTGTCTCCAAGGGTTAGAAGGGCTGGATTCATCTCTTTTTCATGGATAGTGTAGGACCCACTGATAATGGGGTACTTTGACGCAGTAGTGGGCTTGAGCACGATATGGCCATATGGTGGGACCAAACCCCCATTTTTATTTATGGACTCTCTTCAGATTTGGTAGTAATTTCTTTTGCATTTGCGCGCTATTCTTTTTTAATATACATTATCTGTGGAATCACTGGCTTCAATTCACATTGTGGACACCGAGCACGGGTTGACTTATGGACTTATATTGGACATTTCTTTTCTAATTATGTGCACGTTTATTAGTGTCTAATTTATATATAATTTTACACAGTTGATCTGGCGCATCACTTTTTTTCATTTTTTAATGATTGGAATATACCATGGAGAACATCAAATTGACACATATATCAATAAGCAATCCCAACAGCAAATTTGACATGAGCAGCCAATCTTGGAAGAACGGTATTGCTGAAAAAGACCTCAAGGCGGGAGTATCTGTAGATGAATAGTTCACTTAACTGACCGACCAGATCCTCCGATATGAAGTCGGACAATACTAACAGATATGACCGTAGCCCATTACGGAAGAGGTAATGAGTATCTAACAGCCTGCTCGGTGTTAATAGGTAGACCTGTGGAAAAAACTGGCCGTCAAGGTCCTCAAAAGCCCAGGGAAAGGAGATGGTAAATTTCAAGCAGATTCAAATGTCTAGCATAGAGTGAAGGTAATCCATATCTAGTAAAGTGCTGACAGTAGATAGACCCTCATCGAGTAGGCTGGATCACTGAGTCCCATAAGTAAATCAAAGAAAAAAACTAGTGTGGGTCCAGGTGTACGGACACGGACTGTGGATACAGGTGGCCGGTAAATCAATGGGACAAAACATGGGGGACCATCGCTTAATGCTAAATCGCATAAATGTAGGGAAGACAGTATTCAAGTCGAACCTAGGCGATGTGTCAGCAGATCATCCCATACATTTAACTATGTTGCACATGTAGCAGGTCAATAAAGATTACTCACAGACACGTAGCGCAGCAGGTCGTGGGTAGCGGGAGTAAATCATTCCAGATGATTGATATCATCAAACCTTAATGCGAAGGAGAATTGTTTGGCCGCCATCGAATAATCCAACATCAAGGGCGGGTAGATGATTAGCAAACAATACAGTTAAAAGTAAGATGCTTCCAATACTGCATCCGCAGAAAGTAGGTATTTAAATGGAGTCCGTGATGCTGTAAACCCCAGCAGCGTGGTTGTATAGGGTCAAGTCTAGTAACATCACATACCACATACACTGTGCAGCACAGCTATCAATTACTTACCACACCCACCTTCCTGAAGCTCTGCCCACTCCACAAAATTAATCTCCGCCTACTTATCATCAGATTATAGGGTCTACTCTATAAAGAGAGAATTACAGGAAATTGAAAAGGGAATTTCAAACGTAACCACTTAAGCCCCGGAGCATTTGGCTGCTCAAAGACCAGGGCCTATTTTGTGATTCGGCACTGCGTGACTTTAACGGACAATTGCGCGGTCGAGCGACGCTGTACCCAAATGAAATTGATGTCCTTTTTTTCCTACAAACATGGCTTTCTTTTGGTGGCATTTGATCACCTGTGCGATTTTTATTTTTTGCGCTATAAACAAAAAAAGAGCGTCAATTTTGAAAAAATAATATTTTTCACATTTTTTTATATGAAAAAAATTAAAAATCAAAATTTTTTAACATTTTAGGCCAATTTGTTTTCTGCTACATATTTTTGGTAAAAAAAATTGAAAAAAGGATATTTTGATTGGTTTGCACAAAAGTTATTGCGTTTACTAACTAAGGGAAAGATTTATGTCATTTTTATTGTTTTTTTTTTAACTAGTAATGGCGGCGATCTGCGATTTTTTTTGAGGGACTGCGACATTGCAGCAGACAGATCGGACCCCTGACTAACATTTTTTACACTTTTGGGGGTACCAGTGACATTACTACAGTAATCAGTGCTATACATATTCACTGTTACTGTAAAAATGACACTGGCAAGGAAGGGGTTAACTTTATTAGAGATCCAGGGGTTAAGTGTGTCCCTAGAGGCGTGCTTCTAACTGTCAAGGAGCGTGGCTTTTGATGTAACCACAGAGACTATACGATCCTACAATAGCAGGATCGTATAGTCTCTGCTGTTACACCAGGGAGAATGACAGGCGGCTTTGTTTACATCAGCCGCCTGCCTTTCTCCCTCTCCAGCGGGAGATCGTAAGTGACCTGCGGACATCAGAGCCGCCGGTCATTCGCGCGGGGATGGCCATGAACGAGCGAGGGCAGGAGCGTGCCTCTGGCGGTGCGCGCTCGCCCCCTACAGGCTCCTGGGCGAGCGACGTAGTACTACGTCGCTTTGCCCAGGAGGGGCTGACTGCCGCAGTAAATGTACTTGCAGCGGTCGGCAAGTGGTTAAGGCCAAAGTAGCAGAGTTGGAATAATTCTCCCATTCAGCTATACTACTTCTGCCTAAAGTTTAAAATTCTCATCACAATTCCCTGCAATTCTAAAGTGTCAAATGTGCTCAGGTGTGACCATACAATGTAATTTGTAAATATAAATAAAGTGCAATGTGTAAATAAGTACGATTATACTATCTGGTATAATCAGGTTTCATCGTACTTATTTACACCTTGCACTTTATTTATATTTACATATTCCATTTTTTGTATGGTCACACCTGAGCACGTTTGACACTTTATTCACATGTCATGTTACCAGATATTTTTGCACATAACATTGTGGCTTTCATCCTACCTATCTTCATGTCTGTGAATGTGTTTTCACTCTTCAGGGGTCCTTCTCTGCTCTGCCGGCGAGGTGCTGCCGAGAACGTGTGCCTTCGATTTAAAAATGGCACCATTATGTAACTGCTCATGCGCCTGCCTGGCCAAGCTTGTATGAGCTTTCCCAAGCCCAGCAGGCGTCGGAACGACGCCTGCGCAGTTACAATGTCGGCACGCAACCATTCTTTTTAACTGGCAGCCCGAATAATGGGCGATTGCCGGGACAATGTAAATTACCTGGGACAAGCTCCTATTTGCTGGGACTGTCCCGGCAAAAACGGGACAGTTGGCAAGTATGCTGGTACAGTAAATGCACTGCAGAGGGTCAGCAAGAGGTTAATTGTTTCTGGCCATTGAAATAAAAGAGAGCTTAAGCTCTAAAGGCATCTCGCATTAATGCACATTTAGGAGCATCAGGTGTTTTTTATTCTCAAAAGCTCCGCTCTCAAATGCACAAGTGACGGGGTCTAAATTTCTCTGCCTGCCTATGTGTGCATGGACACATAGGTTAACATGGAGGGGAGTTTAGAGGCATTAAAAATGAATAAGTGAATACACATTTTTTTTTATTTTGCAAATGTGGGTGCATTTATTTATTTATTTGCAAAAGGTGGACTTTGGGCAAACTAATATCATGCAGTTAAGGGTTAGCTCTATCAACCACTTTAGCTCTGGTAGGTTTTACCCCCCTTAATGACCAGTCCATTTTTTGTGATACGGCACTGCGTTGCTTTAACTGACAATTGCGCTATCGTGCGACCCTGTACCCAAATAAAATGTATGTGTTTTTTTCCCCAAAAATAGAGCTTTTTTGTGGTATTTGATCACCTCTGTGGTTTTTATTTTTTGCATTATAAACAAAAAAAGACTGACAATTTTGAAAAAAAAACAATCTTTTTTACTTTTTGCTATAAAACATTCCCAATAAAAAAATGTAAAAAAATCTAATTTTTTCATCAATTTAGGCCAATATGTATTCTTCTACATATTTTTGGTAAAAAAAAAAACAAAACTCTAATAAGTGTATTTTGATTGGTTTACGCAAAAGTTAAAGCATCTACAAACTATGAGATAGAGTTATGGCATTTTTTTAAATTGTTTTTACTAGTAATGGCGGCGATCAGAGAATTTTTAGCGGGACTGTGACATTGCGGCGGACAAATCTGACACTAAGTGACACTTTTTGGGGACCAGTGATATCAATACAGTGATCAGTGCTAAAAAAAATGCACTGATACTAAATGACACTGGCAGGGAAGGGGTTAACACTAGGGGTGATCAAGGGGTTAAGTGTGCCCCAAGGAATGCTTTCTAACTGTGTGGGGGACGGATGTGCTTGAGGAAAAGAGAGATAGGTGTATCAGCTTAGATGAAACACAAGATCTCACTCTTCCTCTGTGACAGAACAGCCGTCTGCCTTTTTTACATAGGCAGACGGCCGTTCTGTCATTCTCCTACACAATCACGGGTGGCCGGTGGCCATCGCGGCTGCCGAATCGGCTGATTGTCTCCCGCTGTGTCTAATCACAGCTGGAGCGGCGCTCTGGCAGCGTGCGCACGCCCGCCCCTGAAAGCCCCTGCACAAAATCAACAACCTACATGTGATTTTTCACAGCCGGGCCGCCCTGTCGCAATATATATTCGGTGGGCGGTCCGGAAGTGGTTAAAGACATGCCCGGAGCTTGAAAGAAATGAAAAGCATAGGGCATAAATGACAGGGTTGAAAGAATACCAGGGAGTAGGGCTTTAAATTAGCTGTTGGGGTATTAGAGGTCAGGACTGTTATCATATTGGCTGAGCAGACGAGGTGATGGGGAGGAGCAGAAGAGAGTAGTTGGAGGGGAGGAGTAAAGAGGCTTCACTTGCAGACTGGAGATCGTAGGAAAAACGTCTGTCTGGCCTTCTCCTGCGTTTTGGGCCTGTTGAGAGAGAACAATGAGTGAGTTGGAGCTGCTATTAAATCAACTCAGAGCTACTGCTGCTGTACATGGCCCTGAATAGGTAAAGAGCCAGGTAGCAGCTTCACTGCCAGGGGTTCAGGCAGGACTACCCCCCTCAGCCGGGACCTGCAACCACATGGGCTCGAAAGTCTTGGCCTCTGGCCCTCCAGGCCCACCTGCTAAGCAATTGCCTGCTACTGCGGGTAGTGGACCTGGGAGGAATCTCTATCCAAGGCAGAGCCCACAGGAGAGAGAAGCTCACCATGCTGCAGCCACGATCTCCTCATCTGTAGTCTGGTCCCAGGTGTGGGTGGTTGGCACTGCTGGCGATGAGCCGGCTGGCAAATCAGCTTGGCGGGGGAGAGTCTACACAGCGGGCTCTGGCCTGTCTCTGGGTGCGGTGGGCGGCCATTCTTCTTCAGGAGATCAGCTGCATGGGATATTGAGCTCCTTGGCTGGGGGAGCCTGGCGGTCGAGGGGGGAATGCCTACAGATCCAGGTTGGGGCCTGTGTGAAGCAACCAAAATAGAGGAGAGGGCGGGCGGCGCCAGATGATTACATTGTCAGAGGGAGACAGAGCCACTGCGGATGGTTTTTAAGCCCTCAGGGTACCACAGCACAGGAGAGGTCCACTCTAAAGGGGGAAGTCAGCAACTCTGAGGATAGAGAGCTGGAGATGGAGACCCTGGAGGCAGCAGAGGCATCCAGAATGATGGCTGGCGTGAGTGCACAGTTTCTGATTTGTCTTGTTT
The DNA here is from genome assembly GCF_965119305.1 of Pelophylax lessonae. Classification (NCBI taxonomy): domain Eukaryota; kingdom Metazoa; phylum Chordata; class Amphibia; order Anura; family Ranidae; genus Pelophylax; species Pelophylax lessonae. The sequence goes on along the minus strand of NC_138768.1, from coordinate 266,169,721 downwards.
TTCTTCTGTTGTGTTGGGGGGGGGGGCTGGGACTGGAGATCAAGAAGGGAGACGTCTCCTGAGGGAATTTGTGCCCCTTCATAAGCTCTGTCGGTGACACCAGCGATGGTAGTCACGGGCACACGAACGAATGGGAACAGGGTGACAGCTGTAGCCATCACCGCTGCAACTTTGAATGATGAAGACAAGAAAGTGGAAAAGGTGACGTTAGCTGACTTGGCAAAATGTGAGGTATGTATGTTTCGAGGGACGGTTGGGGGGCACACCTTAATGCTGGAGTTTTCAAGAAAATTTGGAAGGGTGAGTACTGTATGTAGAAAAATTTTCCCTGCTCCCACTCAAAAAATGTAACTTGGATCGCGTTAGACCAGGCGAAAGCCAGAAGGAGGATGAGAAGGAGAGGCGGTGCCGGCCTATTTCTCAGATGTTTGAGAATTGGTTGCAAGCATTTGCCATTTTTGTTAGCGTGATTGGGGAAAAAGCACTGGAGGACCATTCAGCCCTGTTTTGCTACTTGGTGGCCATTAGTGAGGCTCACAGGGTATACAGGGGGATCCACTATGATGAACACTTTCGTCTACAAAAAGACACCCCCCCCCCCTACACTGGGATCACAAAGATATCAGCCTCTGGATGAAGTTGATGGCTTCTTACAGTCCTCCGGGTCAGTTTTTTCTCCCCTGGGGGGGGGGGGGGGGGGTTGGTGGTGCCTCCACCTCTTAACCACCGGCCCCTAGAAGGAAGGGGATTTGTTGGCAGTTTAATGACGGAATGTGACAGTTTGGAAGCGCCTGCCACTTCAAACACAAATGTTCAGACTGCGGAGGAAATCATTTCCTCGTTCGCTGTTTTAGACAAGGAAAAGGGCGTGCCAGCGACACTTCCGGAAAAAGGGACGATGCCAATGAGACTGGAAAGGATGCATCCCAAGTAAGTTGCGGGAGGTCCCTCCCTTTTTTAATAATTTACATTCGGTGATCCTTAATCCATCGGTTGTGTCAAAGAAGCTGCTGAAAGAAGTGACATTGGCTCACTTGAATGGCCCATTTCCTTTCCCGCTGGTTTGTAGTTTCCCCATTGGGCGTAGTTCCGAAGAAGGAGCCAGGAAAATTTCAGATGATTCATCGTTTCTCGTATCCGAAAGGAGGCTCGGTGAATGATGGTATAGACCGGCTGGAATGTGCAGTTACCTATACATCAATTGACGCAGCTGTTTCCTTGGTACGTAGATACGGCCAGGGCTCGCTCATGGCTAAATCTGATATTGAATCGGCATTCCGGCTGCTCCCAATCCATCCTCAGAGTTTTCATTTGCTAGGATGCTGTTGGCAAGGTTCTTACTTTGTAGATCCTTGCTTGCCAATGGGTTGTTCTATCTTGTGTGCCCTGTTTGAAATGTTTAGTTTGTTCCTTGAGTGGACTGTTAGGATGATTTTTTTGTGCATTAGACCGCTGGAGTCAAGGACATGTGAGATCCGGCTGGGGACAGTGCAACATCTTGCTAAATGTTTCAACATTCCATTTGCAACGGACAAGACGGAAGGCCCGGCCAAGGAACAGGTTTTTCTCAGAATAACCATTGATTCAGTGGCAATAGAATGCCTATGGATAAATTGTTGGCTCTGTGAACTTAAGTGGGACAAGCATGCGGACAACAGATGATTAAGTTGCGGGAGCTACAATCCCTGCTAGGTAAGCTAAATTTTGCTTGCAGAATTATTCCCATAAGCAGGATTTTCTGAAGGCGTTTGTCAACAGCTTCATCTGGCATCAAGGCCGCTGGCCATTATGTACAGCTTTCCATGGGGCTCACGGCTGACCTGCTTATTTGGGATATTTTTCCAAATAGGGTCCAGTTAGCAATCTGGTCCTGTTCACTGATGCAGTGGGATATGGGGCTTAATTTTAGGGGCATTGGAGTGCTGAGCCATGGCCTGAGGAGTGGTGCGCTGATGGATTTTTGAGGAACCTGCTGTTACTCTAGCTATTTCCCATTGTCTTGGCAGTGGAACTTTGGGGGGAGGATTTTCAGAACAAAAAAGTGTGATTCAATTGTGACAATATGGGCATGGTTTTAGAAATGAATAACTTCTCTTCCCCACCGGTAGTTAGGCTATTGCGTTACTTGGTTTTGAGTTGTTTGCGATTCAATAAGTTTATTTATGCTGTTCACATCCCGGGAGCTACCAACAAATTAGCAGACGTTTTGCCTCGTTTTCAGTGAGACAAGTTTCTCCTGTTGGCACCGGAGGCGGAAAAACATGGGGTGCCTTATCCTCAGCGTCTACGGAGGATTGCATTGGAGTCGCCGCTTGACTGATACAGGACTCGCTCAGCACGGCAACATGGGTGTTCTATTCCAAAATGTGGAAGGAATGGTTCTCTTTATTAGAGAAGGTAGGTGGGGAAGACTTTGGGGTGGACATGTCATCTTTGGTGCTATATTTCGCTTGCTATAATATTATGCAGGGTACCTTAGTGTCCATGGTGGATCGAAAATTGTCGGGACTTGTGTTTTTATCTATATTAGGCGGGTATCACAGATTTCACAAAGTCATTGCGTCAGGCGCTTAAGGGTTACCGGAGGGGAAGGCGTAGTTGTGATTCTAGGCGACCAGTTTCCTTTTCAGTACTGAGTTCAGTGCTGGACTGTTTGCCTATGGTTTGTTCATCAGCTTTACATAGTTACATAGTTACATAGTTACATAGTAGGTGAGGTTGAATAAAGACAATAGTTCATCCAGTTCAACCTGTGTACGTGTGTGTGGCTGTAATCATCTCACATACCCCTGAATGTTCTGATCCTTGAGATGTACGTCCAATAGTCTTTTGAAAGCCACCATACTACCCGTAGAAACCACTTCTTGTGGTAGAGAATTCCACAATCTTGTAGCCCTAACAGTAAAGAATCCCCCACGTTGCCTGAGGTTAAAACGCTTCTCCTCTAATCGCATTGTGTGCCCCCGAGTCCTCATGCAATCCCTTCGACTGAACAGCTTTTTTTCTACGCTGAGATCCCCATTGAGATATTTAAAAACTGCCATCATGTCCCCCCATAGGCGTCTCTTCTCCAGGGAGAATAAATCAAGCGATTGGAGACGCTCTTCATAATCAAGGTCCTCCAATCCCCTAATTAGTTTAGTTGCCCTTCTCTGTACTCTCTCCAGCTCCAACACATCCCTTCTGAGGACTGGCGACCAGAACTGGACAGAATACTCCAGATGCGGTCGGACCAGAGTTTTATAAAGTGGAAGGATTATAGTCTTATCTCTGGAAAACATCCCTTTCTTTATGCATGCTAATATTCTGCTAGCCTTGGTAGCCGCCGCTTGACATTGCAAGCTGTTGCCTAGTCTATCATCAACCAAGACTCCCAGATCCTTCTCCATTTTTGATTCCCCCAAGGGTTCCCCTCCTAACGTGTATTGTGTTTTTATCTTTTTAGTCCCCAAGTGCAAAACCTTACACTTCTCCACGTTAAACCTCATTTGCCAAGTCGTTGCCCACTCCAGGTCATTCTGTAGGATATCTGCTTCTTGCTGTGCAGTTATTGCCCTGCCTAATTTTGTGTCATCAGCAAAAACTGATATCGAACTACTGATCCCGTCCTCAATGCTGTTTATGAATAAATTAAACAAGGTTGGTCCTAGGACTGAGCCTTGGGGGACCCCGCTTACTACCTCAGACCAGTCTGAGTATGCACTGTTTATTACCATCCTATGGATACGCCCTTTTAGCCAGTTCCGTATCCAAGAGCAAACCCTTCTGTGGATACCTGCAGACCTTATTTTATAAATTAGATGACTTTGTTTCGGGCTGCTTTTTTGTTGCTTTCCGGATTAGCGAGCTGGTTAGCCCATCCAGGAGAGTTCTGGGGGGAATTTTGATGGGGCATGCTGTGTTCTTCCTCATCGGTAAAGCTTTGGATTAGGCAATCCAAGACTGACCAGAGAGACAAGGGAGTTCAGGTTGACTTGTTTAGGGGCAATAGCACTCAGCTTTGTCCAGTTTTAGCAATGGAACAATTTCTGAATGTACGGCCCAGAGAGGAGGGTGCCTTGTTCATCCACTCGGATGGTTAATTTCTGCCCAAGTTTTAATTCCTTGCGATTTTCCATAAGTGTCTATCGGAGGCAGGGTTGGTTGCTGGAGATTGTTTCTCCCATTCTTTCTGCTTAAGGGCAGCCACCGAGGCATAACAGTAGGGTCTAAATAAGGAATGGGGAAACGAATAGGCAGGTGGGTGTCCAAGAGTTACAAAATAAATGTGCAGCCTCACCTGCTGTAGTCTATCAGTGATGGATGATGTGTTTCCTCCTGTCTGTTTTTCCTGTCGTTCTTTGTGTTATTTATGTTTGTTGACGGAGCTTCCAGTACAGTTCCAGTACAGTACATGGTCATCTTTGTCTTTACAGATTTTCCCCGGTGTTTCATCTGGATTTTGGGGCACTCTTATGTGTTCTGGGGGGCAAAGAGGGCAGAGGTTAGGCCCAATGGACGGCAGTTGGGAGTTTCAAGAGAGGAGGGCATTGTTAGATGGATTGGGGTGCCAGGGATACTCTGGCAGAGGGTCTTACCTGAGGTTCACCAATATGCCAGGCTTAACAGACCGCTGGATATTTTGGTCTTACATGCTGGTGGGAACTACTTAGGTCTACGTTTTATGATGGAACTGATTAGGGATGTGAAACTGGTCTTCCTGCGACTTAGGTCTTCCTTCCCTAACATGCAGACTTGTATAAAGTACTCGAAATTTCTACTTGAGTAAAAGTACAAGTGCTCGATCAAAAAATTACTTGAGTAGAAGTGGAAGTGCTCGCAGAAAAAGTTACTTAAGTAGAAGTACTAAAGTATTCAACATTTTTTTTACTTAAGTATTGCAAGTAGTTTTTTCAAAAAATTTGCTACTTAAGTACTAAAAGTAAAAAGTACCAGTAGTTTTGAAAAAAAATTTCTACTCAAGTACTGAAAGTAGAAGTACAAGTACTGTGTTATGTAGTTATTAAAGAAAGAAGTCAAAAGTATGAACATCTTATTGTTTTTATTATTTCAAATGATTTATTCAAATGATTAACCGGTGTTTGTTAGTAGTTTCTTGATGCACTTTAAGCGCTGTAGCACCATTTATTTGTTTGTTTCATATTTTCTTTTTATTGGAAAGATTTGGTATAGCAGCTTTTATTATACACAGCCTTTATTTTCGAATGCGCTGATTTACAAATGACATTATACACATTTTTTTGAGCTTTATGCAACCTGCCATCTACTGTTCTGGCAGTGGTAATTTTTTTAAAAGTAACGAGTAACTATGCAGCACGAAAAAAAAATACTTGAGTAGAAGTATCGAAATCATCGAAAAAATGTAGTGAAGTAAAAGTAGAAGTAGGAGAAAAAAATTCTACTCTAGGAAAGTACAGATACCGCATTTCGGTACTTAAGTACAGTACTTAAGTAGTTCTACTTCGTTACTATACATCTCTGCTAACATGATCATAGTATGGTCAGATATGGTGGCCCGCACTGCATAGGGAGGGGCCAGGTCGGTGGAGAAGTTGAATAATGCTGGCTAAAGGTGAATAAGGAGGTGGGCAGATTTAATGCTAGGAATGGTGGATTAGTGGTTAGGCATGTGGAGCTGGAGACGGACACATGATTGTACCTGAGAGGGGATGGACTGCATCTCAATGCGGTGAGTATTGACCTGTGGGCCTTGGGTTTGTAGGATGGTATCCAGAGGGCTTTCCGGGTGTGGCGGGGAGGGGCACAAGTGCAAGGTTTCACACTTGTGCCGCTGGGGCGGTTGGCGCCCTTGACGAGGGTCCAAAACATGGTGTTGAACGATAAAATGATGGGACCTATCTCAGGTATTGAGTCCAATGGTTGGTCTGGTTCATGCTAGACCGACCGGGTAGTATAAGGTGGTAGGGGTCTGTGGTCTGTTAGGATAGTCCTCGAGGCGGTGTTTTGGCGGCTGGGGACAGAGCCTAACTTAATGGTACCACAGCCTCCAAAGTTGTCGGAGATGATATCGTCAAGGATCTACAGCCATTCTTTGATCTTGATTGGTTTGTCTGTTTTATGTTTTCTGTTATTTATGGTTTTGTTTATTAAAAGCCAGAACCGGCCATTTAATCCTAATGCTGAGTTAGTGTTGTAATTTAAAGGTAAAGGGGGGTGGTGTTGGGTACTGATCCAAGTAATATGATTAAACAGGTGGGATCTGAACTACCCTAGTCAAGACATGCCCGGAGCTTGAAGGAAATGATAAGCATAGGGCATAGATGACAGGCTGGAAGGAATACCAGGGAGTAGGGGGTTAAATTAGTTGTTGGGATATGAGAGGTCAGGACTTTTACCTTATTGGCCGAGCAGACAAGGTGATGGGGAGAAGCAGGAAAGAGAGTAGTTGGAGGGGAGGAGTGAAGCGGCTTCACTTGCAGACTAGAGATCATAGGAGAAATGTCCCTCCCGCCCACCCTGGTGATGCCGTTTTCTGTCCTGCTAAGGAGGTTGGATGTTGGCAGTTGGGATCCTTGACGAGGGTCCAAAACATGGTGTGGAATGATAAAATGGTGAGACCCATCTCAGGTATGGAGTCCTATGGTTGGTCTGGTTCAGTCTAGACTGACCAGGTAGTGTAAGGTGGTAGTGGTCTGTGATCTGTCCTCGAGGCAGTGTTTTGGCAGCTGGGGACAGAACCTAACTTAATGGTAGCACAGACTCCAAGGTTGTGGGAGATGGTATCGTGAAGGATCTGCAACCATTCTTTGATCTGGATTGGTTTGACTGTTTTTTATGTTTTTATGTTATTTACGTTTTTAATAAAAGGCCGAACAGGCCATTTAATCCCAATGCTGAGTAATGCTGGCCATACACTAGCCGAAATATCGGACGTACTCATTTTCGAAAAATGAAAACTCAGCCGTGAGAGCAGACGATCGTGCCATCATGTAATGACCGAATTTCGAAAAGATAAATCGTTCAATGGACATAAATTAATTCAGTTTGTCACATATACCTAGTGCAAACAGGTCGACCGAGAAGCACATTAACCTTTCAATTTATCGTTCATTTATCGTTCGGCTGGCAAATTTTAGAAACTGTTCCTTCGATTTTTCGGCTCTGAAAAGTTGAAAATGATTTTCTATTTGTGCCCATTAACTGGACGAAAAACGGACAATTGGACAAATGACAGGTTTTCGAACGATTTTTCGGCAGGTGTATGGCCAGCATTAGTGTTGTCGTTTAAGTGCCGGTTCACACTTGTGCGACGCGGGAACGCTGCGAATATGCAGCGTGATCCCGCATCGCATCCGCACATCTGGCAGTTCACACTGCCGTATGCGATACGCAGGGGGTGTCAATTAAATGTTAAAGATACCCCCAGTTTTATCGTATACCGCAGTGCGATCTGACAGTTCGCACAGAATCGGATCTCACAAGTGTGAACCACTGTGCGATCTCATTCTGATGCGGCTGAAAAAATGCCTCATGTGCGTGTTTGGTGCGGATACAGTGCAAATTCAGCCATACAAAGTGTATGGCTGAGCTCGCATCCGCACATGAGATCGCATGTAATGAAGGAGCACTGCGCTCCGAATTACATGCGATCTCGCAAGCCGCACAAATGTGAACCGGCACTAAAGGTAAAGGGGGGTGGTGTTGGGTACTGATCCAGGTAATATGGTTAAACAGGTGGGATCTGAACTACCCTAGTCATGCAACACTCCTCAACAGATAAAAATGTGTGCAAATGGATGCCTATACTTTCTTACTAAATGTACATTGCCACAGTTTTACAGAGGGCACATGCGTACGATGACATTTATGACATACAACAACAGAACAATACTACTCAAGATGAAACTGGAATTTTCTCAACTTCTTTATTTGAAGGTCATGAACTTCTTGCAAAACCACGTAATCTAAAAAAGTTATTTGGGCCAGATGAAATTCAGCAGTATCTGTTTTTCAGAAAAAAAAACATTTGATGAAATATCTGCACATGCATATACAGCATTATGTTCTATTGTAAATCATCGGCATCCACGATATTGGAAATGGATACCAGTACACTGAACAAGGGAGGAAGAAAACTACATGAAGACTGACAGGCCAAGTGCAAAGTGCTTAAAGGAGATGTACAGCCAAAGCTCGTTTGGCTGTACATCTCCTATGGATCACAGGAGTGCAGTTCGTTACGAATGCAGTTCGTTTTGCACTCCTCTAATTTGTTTTCAGCAGAGAGCGGTCTAAAGTCCGCTCTCTGCTGACGTCACAGAAGTCAGGTCAGACACTACATCATCATGACCATGAAGTCGGGATCTGCCAGGTGCCTGGACCTACACCACGGCATAGCACTTCGATGAGGGAGGAGAGGGCAGAGCAGAGAGCTGCTGATTGAAAGGCGCTGGCTCTCTGCTTGGGGAGCTGTCAGAACCGAGCAATCGGCAGTGTTCGATCGCTTGGTTCTCAGTGTAGAGGCCCCGAGGGACAGATGCATCGCACTGATGCTGCATCCACCTAGATATGTATAAATTAGGAAAAACACTGAATACCATACTTCTCTTTTAATCACTTCCGGACTGCTAACGTTGCTGCTACTGCAGCAAGGTGGCAGCCCTGGGTCTGGCGACGTAGACCTACGTCGCCAGATTCCTCCCTCTCTCGGAGGAGTCGGGCCAGGGGAGGAGATGCAGTGATCACCGCCGCTCTTCCCCAATCGTCAGGGAAAGACTGAGGAAATCTGCCAGCTTGTGTAAACAAAGCGGGCGGATCTCCTCTGTGACAGGCAGGGACAGACACAAGATTCAGCATAGCTGAACCTGCGATCTGTGTCTGTGTCACACAAACCCCTCCCCCCACACACGTCAGTAAGCATGAGGCACACATTTAACCCCTTGATCACCAACAATGTTAACCCCTTCCCTGCCAGTGTCATTATTACAGTAACAGTGCATATTTTTAGCACTGATTACTGTATTAATGTCACTGGTCCCCCCAAAAGTGTCAAAAATGTCAGTTAGGGGTCCGATCTGTCCGCCGCAATGTCGCAGTCCCACAAAAAATCGCAGATCACCGACATGATTAGTAAAAAAATAAATAAACAAAATGACAAATCTTTCCCGTAGTTAGTAAACACGATAACTTTTGCGCAAACCAATCAGAATACGATTATTGTGATTTTTTTTACCAAAAATATGTAGCAGAAAACAAATTGCCCTAAAATGTTAAAAAATTTTGATTTGTAAATTTTTTTTGGGGAATGTTATATATATTAGAATGTGAAAAATATTGTTTTTTTTTTTCAAAATTGTCGCTCTTTTTTTAAAAAATTAAAAATTGCACAAGTGATCAAATACCACCAAAATAAAGCTCTATTTGTGGGGAAAAAAAGGACATAAATTTAATTTGGGTACAGCATCGCACGACCGCACAATTGTCCGTTAATTTAACGCAGTCCCGAATCGCAAAATATGGCCTCGTCAGGAATGGGGTAATATCTTCCGGTCTTAAAGTGGTTAAAAATACGCTCATTGAGAATTTTTTTTTCAAAGACATGTAGCTAAATACATTTTGGCTTAAATATATGACAAAAATTGAATATATTGGATATTTTTTAACTGTCAAAGTAGAAAATGTCAATTTTTCGCAAAATTTTCACTCTTTTTTTATTAATATCGTAAAAAAATGAAAAGCGCAGAGGTGATCAAATACCACCAAAAGAAAGCTCTGTTTGTGGGAAAAAAAGGACGTAAATTTTGTTTGGGTACAGCATTGCATGACTGCGCAATTGTCAGTTAAATTCGCACAGTGCCAAGTTGAAAAAAGTGGCCTGGTCATTAAGCAGGAAAATCCTCCAGTCTTAAAGTGGCTAATAGATATTCATGCAGTAGCATGTTTTCCGTTATTTTAATAAGTACATCAAAATTGCATATTTGAAAACCTGTAGAACAAATAGAAACCTATTTTTTTTTTTTTTAATGCATAGAATGGCTGAAGATCTAAAGTGCTTCTAAAGAAATTTGCCATGTCTGTCCCTGGGGGAGGGAGAGGGACACGGATAGCAGTAAAAACCTTTAGATAAACTTTAAAGTGTTACTAAACTCAGGACCCTGCATTCACTATATCTGATCTCCCACAGTACACAGAACATGGAAATGCAATCATATTAGTATATATAAACTGCTAAATACCTTTTCTCATTACCAGTATATAGCAGTCTTATGACTTCTATCAGTGTCTGGTTAAAGCTTGTAGGATGATTTTTCATTCTCCTATTATCATCCTAAGATGCTGCATGACCCCTGATCCTCTGTCTGGACAGTGTTGATTGGCCCTGTGCTGATCACATGCACCCTCCCAAAAAAAAACTTTCTAGTAATACACACCAAGCTGAGCAATTGCAGTGTCTCCTAGGGCTCTGTTCTATCAGCAGAAGGATTAGGGACAGTAAAAAAAGGGGAGGATCAGAGAAGACAGGATCAAACAGCCTTTTTACACAATGCGACGGATTAACCCCTTAGGTTCCACAGTGGGTATAACAAGCATGCTTTATATACAGACTGATTTTACTGTTGTGGGTTTAGTAACACTTTACCTTTTGGTAAAAAGGCTAGGAAATAAACATGCAATCTAAGACTGTTTCCATACCCACCTACCTACTATAAGCTGTGAGCATAAGAAAGCATGCCCACTGTAATGATCTTGCCAAAGTGGACTAAAACAGAATTACAGCCTGCCTCTTTTATTAAGACCCCGTTCAGACAGGGGCGACGCGACATGCATGGACTTCATATCATTGAAGTCAATGCAAGTCGCCTCCAGGTCGCCCCAAAGTAGTACAGGACCCTTTTTCTAAGTCGGAGCGACTTGTGTCGCTCCTATTAGAACGGGTCCTGTGCTAATCAATGGCAGGCGACCCACCGCGACTTGTCAGGCGACCAAGTCGCCTGAAAAGTTGCGCTAGTGTGAATGGGGTCTTAGCCATTATATTCTGCTGAGATGACTTGTCAGTGGCATTAAAAGGATTTTATTCATCCTTAATCTCTTTTTTAAAATCCCTGCTTTTTTACCTAGTAACCCTTTGCTGAAAACACAACTTACCTTAAAGCCCCTTTCACACTTGTACGACCTGAAAGTCGTGTGACTTTGGCACGACTTCGATACGACTTGAAGCAATGCCTGTGTACCTTGAGGTCTATGGACTTCAAGTCACATGAAAGTCAGGCCAAAGTAGTGCAGGGACAACTTTGAAGTCGCTGTGACCTAAAGTCGCACAGATATGAATGGTGCTCACTGGAAATCATGGGGTACGACTTGTCATGTGACTTTGCAGTCCCAAGTCCCAGGACAAGTCGCACAAGTGTGAAAGGGGCCTTATAGACAGATTGATAAAATAATAATCCTCAGTAACCGCCCAAACTGTGTGACTATCTCCGCGCTTTAGGATGCACCAGCACCTGCTGGAAATAAAATGATAACCCTGAAGCTGCTACTTGAACAAATATAAATATTTGGTAACAATGTTAATGGAATGATAGTAGCGCTGAAACACTATATAAGAGTTCCTGAAATAGACAGTGGATGTCAACTAAATATACAGTGTGGTAAAAACTTAGTCCTCACAGTCTTTAATTGACTAATACCATAAGTCTATTAACGGGTGAATATAAACATCAATCCTCCTTCCAGATCTTCAATAAACATAAAAGTCCAATGTTATTGACGGTAGTTGTTGGGTAAGTATTGCAAAACTCCCGTGTAATCTGGTCGGGTCACCACAAATCCACCACCAAGTGCAGGGGGACAATAAGAAATGGCCACTCACCGGATAGATATGCTCACCTACTCTCATAAGTGAGCACCACTCGCATAATGATCACAGATCCACATGTCACCATAGGATAGATTGAATCAAGCAAGAGATGGTTCCCAATCCAGTATAGTGTCCCTTTTTCTGCCAATGTCTCCCAAATATGTGGAAAATAAACAGATATCTCCACTAGTGCAATACGTCTCATAAAGCTTTATTCCAAAGTAAAACAACACATAATGCACTCACTTGTAGTTGGATAAAATACAGCATCTCTCATAAAGGCAGTATCGGGACCCCTTCTCCTCATCCGATATGGCTCCACGCCAGATCGGGTAGTTCCGGATGTCCTTTGCTGCCGACAGCTTCGATTGGGTGCGTCGTCTGGCCACGCCCCGACGCGTTTCGTCACTTCCTGACTTCAACTGGGGGCGCGGCCAGAACGACGCATCCATCCTCTTTATGCTCCGCAATCACAGCGTCGCAACCAATGGTAGAGCAACCAGGTCAACCGGAAAGACAACATGCCGACTTCCGCCGGAAGGTAAACAAACCATGGACAGTTCCCCCGTCTATTATTGATCACCCACCACCTCTGCGGACACCTGGCAATATGGAAACTACGCCCATAGAACTAAATACCCAGACCAATTCCTACAAGGATTCTAGTCTGATCGGGTGACCTGTTACTCATAAACGAACGGGTACTGCCGATAATTGTTACATTACCGGAAAAATAGCCCGGTCTAAATATGTCATATACCCACAGTGCAAATAGCTGCGATATTAGGCACAACATAATAAAATAAAATCATGAATATGCATATACCCATGTATGTCAATACAATATAGTAACATAAGACATATTTAAAATATATAAAATATATAAAAGGAGAGTATACTAAAACTCAGGTGAAAATCAAAAGTTTAAAACTAATTAAAACAAATATTAAACTCACATATAGGAGCCTAAACTATATCATAGAAATGGAATGTCATAAGATTGGCAGATATGACTGCTAGTAACTGAAGCCATAAACAGGGATATCCATGTAGGGATAAAATATATAGACACAAGATAAACTTAATACACACTAGGTGAAATTAGATAAAGTTAAGAGTCACTGATAAAACAGTTGATGTCTAATTCGATGTTTAACCCCACCGGGGCAAGGGATTGGGTCAGGAATATCCACTTCGTTTCGCATTTCGAAAGCTCCCTGACCCAATTAGCCCCTCGCCACGGTGGAGTGACTCGTTCAATGCCCCAGAACATTAATTCACTCGGGTCCATTTGATGGTACTGTCTGAAGTGGGCTGGTACGTTATGTTCCCTTTTGCCATTGATAATATTAGTAATGTGTTCCCCAACACGAACCTTCATTGCTCGTTTGGTCCTCCCAATATATACCAATTTACATGGGCACATGAGCCCATATACCACATGGGTAGTATCACACGTGATAAAAGATTTGATTTTAAAAACCTTGTCAATGGCAGGGACAGAGAAAGACTCGCGTCTTCTCAGGTTGGTTGGGGCAAGGGAACACGCCCTACAGTGTCCACACGTGAAAGACCCTTTACGGTCTGGGAAAAAAGAAATCTTAGGTGGTTCTATCACCTTTTTTACCACCCGGTCGCCAAAGTTTGGAGCCCTCCGGTAAATGAAGGATGGCTTGCTTGGTAGGGCTGGGCCCAGGGTTTTATCCATCAACAATATTGGCCAATGCTGTTTGAATATAGCCTCTACCTTTTTATAATCGTTGGAGAAGTCAGAGAGAAAACTCCACTGTTTGGGGTCATTCTCTGGTTCTTCACCTCTGACTCTAGAGTTTAGAGGTCTTGGAGCTTCCAGGATTTTAGTAATTTCCTTATCCAGCCCAGATCTTTCATAGCCCTTGGCCACAAATCTCTCCTTCAGAATTTCAACCTGGTCACAGTAGTCATTAGTGGATGTACAATTTCGTCTTACAGGTAAGAACTGGCCCCTGGGGATGTTCTTAAGCCAGTTCGGATGATGTCCGCTTTGAATGGCCAGATAGCTGTTTCTATCTGTGGGTTTAAAGAATACCTTAGTTGATAAGGAATTCCCTTCCCTTTTGATAGTAACATCAAGGAAGTGGATCTCACTCTGACTATAATTAAAATCCAGTTTGATGTTATTCTGGTTTCTATTCAAATGTTGCATGAAGGTGATGAGATTCTGTTCCGATCCTTCCCAGATGAAAATGATGTCATCTATGAAACGACGGTAATATTTCAACTCTGGTCTGCTGGTATTGAATACAAATTTGTCCTCCCATTCTGCCATAAAGATGTTTGCTAGGCTGGGTGCAAATTTGGCGCCCATGGCCACGCCAGTTCTCTGGCTGAAAAACTTGCTGTCGTACCAAAAATAATTATGGCCTAGGCAAAAATCCAAGGCTCTCCTGATAAAGACCTTCTGCTCCCATGGTAAATCCTCCCTTTGACTCATAGCCCAGTTAAGGGCCAATAGAGCATCATCGTGCTGGATGATGGTGTAGAGGGACGACACGTCGGCCGTCACCAGGAAGGCCGACGAGTCGTCCCCCAACAGCACATCACCCAGAGACAAAAGCAGGTCAGCTGTATCTTTAAGAAATGCCCTAGTTCTTAGTACGCTGGTCTGCAGGAATTTGTCCAGGTATTGGCCCAATCTGGCGTTAACTGACCCTATTCCATTCACAATTGGTCTCGGAGGTGGATTTTCCGGATTCTTGTGAATCTTGGGTAGTGTATATAAAATGGGAATACGGCACGCACTGGGGAGTAAATAATTCTTCTCCTTCTTGGTCAATACTCCATCCCTAACACCCAAGCCCACCAGGATTTCCAAATCCTTCACAAATTTTGCAGTGGGGTCGCCTGGTAATTTGGTGTAAGTGAGATCATCGCTTAACATGGCCTGTATTTGGTTGTGATAAAATGTTTCATTCATAATCACAACGCCCCCGCCCTTATCTGCAGGGCGTATGATTATCTCCTTCCTGGACTCTAATGCTTCTAGGCCCTCTTGTATATGTTTATACTTCCTCTCTATTTCATAACCAGGTTGTAGAGACTGAAGGTCACGTAACACAGGGCTTGACAAATTTTCCTGAAATCTAGGAGCCAGCTAAAAAAGTTAGGAGCCAGTTTTTTTTTTTTTTTAAACTAACAACCAAGCTTTATTTAATAAAACGGATACTAAATTTACACATAAATACGACTAGAACCCCACTCTCCTCTAGCACAATTGGATGAAAACAGACTGTCTGTCTCTTTCCATCCGATGCCATCTGATCCGATCCATCCGTCTGCTTTTGGTGGACAGGATCAGATGGCGGCAGATTACTGCTCCATAGAGGAGAATCAAGGGTCCGATCAGGTCTGCCTGAAAAACTGACAGGCGGACCTGATCAGACAGCCTGTGTGAAAGGGGCCTTCGGCTGTGGCATGGCGACGAGAAAAAAAAAAAAGGAGATATATATATATATATATAGAGAGAGAGATATATAGATATATATATATATATATATAGATATATATTTATATAGATATATATTTATATAGATATATATTTATATATATATATATATTTTTTTTTAATAATTGGAAAAAAAGAATTTTTTTTTATTTTTTTAATAATTAAAAAAAAAAGAAAAAAATATATATTTTTTTTTTACATTTAAAAAATAAATTAAATAATAATAACCACACTCCCTGTCAAAGGTAACTAACTGGACAGGGAGATGGTAATGAATGAATTGAGAACAAAAAGGCAGTGGAAACAGTCATTACTCCCGGCCTCCACAAGAGGGCGCCAGTTCCCCATTGGAAGCCTGTCATCTCAAGTAGGCCGAAAAGCCGGGGCCTCGATTTTCGGACGGCCCGGAAGTCCGTGCACTCCGTGCGCGGAAGTCCGGGCAAAAATGACAGGACACCTTCTGCAGGGCACCCCCAGGCGCCAGGTCGCTAATTCTAGTCGCAAATGCGACCTGGCGCCCGGGGATTGTCGAGCCCTGACGTAACACCAGGTTTTTGAAAACATCCAAACACTGGTTACTTTGAGGCGGTGGATTGAACACTGATTTGTTCCGTAATCCACTGTTAACAACCATGCCTCCACTGGTGTTACTGACGGACGTGATAGGGTTATTTAGAAAATGTTTCTTTATGTTCAACTTTCTCATATATTTATGTGTGTCCACATACGTGTTGAACTTATTAATAACTCTTTTAGGGGCACATTTAAGTCCTTGATCTAGAATATGGAGTTCATTATCATTCAGGCTGGTATCACTGATGTTAAAGATGCCTACATTCACCAGTCCCTTCTTCGTTTTTTTGAGCTGTAACTTTCGTCCGGCCCGTACTCCTCGATATTTTCTCTGTGGGATTGGCGGTCGGATTGGTGACCCCGGTTGTACAGCCGGTGTCTCCCTCTCCCCCTGCCCCGCCCTAAAAAAGGCTGACTGGGGTAATTTTGGGGTGTTCTTGGTTCTGGATTTTCATTCCCTCCATTTGGTCTATTGGTCAGAGCTGAATAATGATTATGGGTAGGTAAGCCTCCTGATTGTAGGTTCCCCCGAGTAACCCCCCGTCTGTTCCTATTATTGTTGGTATTATGCTTATTTTCCTTGTTAGCTCCTTTAATCGGTGGGCCCGTCCATTCCGTGATAGCTCTCACGGTAGGTCGGGGCAGCAACACCTTTGGTCTAACGACAGGAGCGGCAGCCTGGGGAGCAGAATTATCTCCAGTGGAAGTCTGGGGAACAGGCAGTGGTTCACTGGTCCCCCCACTAGCGCTAGCTTCCATAGGAGCTTCTGTCTCAGGGGCTGTGACCGTCACAGTAATAGGTAAAGTGGCCTGCCAAACAAAAACTTGACCACTCCTAAAATCTTGTTGGTCCCTAGTGAATTTCTTTACCTTCTTCAGATGAGTTTCCTTGTCAATCTTATCGAGTTTGGTTTTCATAGTATTATTAAATTCCCTAATCTCCGGGATATCCCCTTTGGCTTCAATTTTTGTTTGTAGTTCAGAGATTTTATTATTTAAAATTTGCATTTTCAATTTCTTCCTTTTCAATATTAAAGTTTGTAATTCCAAACCTGCTTGGTTAAAAAACCTATACCATTCTGATGTGGACAACTCGTCGTGTAACCCATCCTGAGGTGCCACATCCCACCTGAGGCCTCTGCTTACAATCCCTTCTGAGATGTAAGCTTCTAATGTGGTGATGTCCCACCAGGCTCTCACCTGCTTCTCCAAAGTAAAGGAGAGAGTTTTGAGAATGGCACTGACATCCTCATCCACTGGTGTAACATGTTTTATATGGGCTGGATAAGGAAATTACTAAAATCCTGGAAGCTCCAAGACCTCTAAACTCTAGAGTCAGAGGTGAAGAACCAGAGAATGACCCCAAACAGTGGAGTTTTCTCTCTGACTTCTCCAACGATTATAAAAAGGTAGAGGCTATATTCAAACAGCATTGGCCAATATTGTTGATGGATAAAACCCTGGGCCCAGCCCTACCAAGCAAGCCATCCTTCATTTACCGGAGGGCTCCAAACTTTGGCGACCGGGTGGTAAAAAAGGTGATAGAACCACCTAAGATTTCTTTTTTCCCAGACCGTAAAGGGTCTTTCACGTGTGGACACTGTAGGGCGTGTTCCCTTGCCCCAACCAACCTGAGAAGACGCGAGTCTTTCTCTGTCCCTGCCATTGACAAGGTTTTTAAAATCAAATCTTTTATCACGTGTGATACTACCCATGTGGTATATGGGCTCATGTGCCCATGTAAATTGGTATATATTGGGAGGACCAAACGAGCAATGAAGGTTCGTGTTGGGGAACACATTACTAATATTATCAATGGCAAAAGGGAACATAACGTACCAGCCCACTTCAGACAGTACCATCAAATGGACCCGAGTGAATTAATGTTCTGGGGCATTGAACGAGTCACTCCACCGTGGCGAGGGGCTAATTGGGTCAGGGAGCTTTCGAAATGCGAAACGAAGTGGATATTCCTGACCCAATCCCTTGCCCCGGTGGGGTTAAACATCGAATTAGACATCAACTGTTTTATCAGTGACTCTTAACTTTATCTAATTTCACCTAGTGTGTATTAAGTTTATCTTGTGTCTATATATTTTATCCCTACATGGATATCCCTGTTTATGGCTTCAGTTACTAGCAGTCATATCTGCCAATCTTATGACATTCCATTTCTATGATATAGTTTAGGCTCCTATATGTGAGTTTAATATTTGTTTTAATTAGTTTTAAACTTTTGATTTTCACCTGAGTTTTAGTATACTCTCCTTTTATATATTTTATATATTTTAAATATGTCTTATGTTACTATATTGTATTGACATACATGGGTATATGCATATTCATGATTTTATTTTATTATGTTGTGCCTAATATCGCAGCTATTTGCACTGTGGGTATATGACATATTTAGACCGGGCTATTTTTCCGGTAATGTAACAATTATCGGCAGTACCCGTTCGTTTATGAGTAACAGGTCACCCGATCAGACTAGAATCCTTGTAGGAATTGGTCTGGGTATTTAGTTCTATGGGCGTAGTTTCCATATTGCCAGGTGTCCGCAGAGGTGGTGGGTGATCAATAATAGACGGGGGAACTGTCCATGGTTTGTTTACCTTCCGGCGGAAGTCGGCATGTTGTCTTTCCGGTTGACCTGGTTGCTCTACCATTGGTTGCGACGCTGTGATTGCGGAGCATAAAGAGGATGGATGCGTCGTTCTGGCCGCGCCCCCAGTTGAAGTCAGGAAGTGACGAAACGCGTCGGGGCGTGGCCAGACGACGCACCCAATCGAAGCTGTCGGCAGCAAAGGACATCCGGAACTACCCGATCTGGCGTGGAGCCATATCGGATGAGGAGAAGGGGTCCCGATACTGCCTTTATGAGAGATGCTGTATTTTATCCAACTACAAGTGAGTGCATTATGTGTTGTTTTACTTTGGAATAAAGCTTTATGAGACGTATTGCACTAGTGGAGATATCTGTTTATTTTCCACATATTTGGGAGACATTGGCAGAAAAAGGGACACTATACTGGATTGGGAACCATCTCTTGCTTGATTCAATCTATCCTATGGTGACATGTGGATCTGTGATCATTATGCGAGTGGTGCTCACTTATGAGAGTAGGTGAGCATATCTATCCGGTGAGTGGCCATTTCTTATTGTCCCCCTGCACTTGGTGGTGGATTTGTGGTGACCCGACCAGATTACACGGGAGTTTTGCAATACTTACCCAACAACTACCGTCAATAACATTGGACTTTTATGTTTATTGAAGATCTGGAAGGAGGATTGATGTTTATATTCACCCGTTAATAGACTTATGGTATTAGTCAATTAAAGACTGTGAGGACTAAGTTTTTACCACACTGTATATTTAGTTGACATCCACTGTCTATTTCAGGAGCGCTTATAGACAGATTGCTTACATTTTCTTCCATTTTATTTTCATATTCTGCAACACTGGAGAATATTTGAAGCAGTTTCTGCTTCAGTACGCCTACTAATATACTTACACCTATCATATAAGCATACACTCTGGGGCTTTTACACAAAATGCAGTTAGCCACTACCATATGTTTTGGAATGTGGGATTACCCCAAAGCTCAAACATAACATACAAATGAAATGCAAATTCTAGGCATCACGCAAGGCCGCAGGGAAACGGTTGGTAGTAGCACAACACAAACCACCAATTAGGTTATACTGCCACATACAGGACAAACATGCTCCAATTTTTTGCTACTGTCCTAGGAGGAAGTTTTTTTTCTACTGAGTAAAATTGTAACTATTTTACTAATCTTCTTTTCTTTCAAGATTATTTTGTTTCTTCAATCAAGACTGTGGCTGAGCTGGGCTCTTTGAGCAGCTATCTAGATTGGTGTATCCTCTGCAATAACTTGGGAAGTTGCACCTAGACTTCACTTGACTAGAATGTGACCCTCAGGCACTGGAATCTGCTTGTGGCACTTTCCAAGCCATTGTGTACCTTTGTGTACTGTGTTAGTTGGCCACAGAAAGCTTACCAGGGCATAGCCTCTTGTGTGGCCCAGTCTCTGAAGTATCTTTTTTAAACACTCTGTGTTGGCTGAGCATTGGCATCTACTACTGGAACTGTTGAGAAACATTGTTACCCCCTTTTCATGGAAAGAGTTAACCCTCCTCTGCATCTTTTACCTATAGGTACGCCTATGATAAGGCTTACCTATAGGTACTGTAAATATCTCCTAAACATGTACCGTTTAGGAGATATTTACCTTACATGCAGCCAGTGACATCACTGGCGCATGCACTCTGAAGGAACGGCCGCTGGTGCCGTTGGATCCCGCGCGCGTGCGCGGGAGTGACGTCACCGTGGCCAATCAGATGGCCGGATGCCGCGACCCCTAAGGTAAGTATTAGAATGAGCTAGTATGCGATGCACAAGGTGATGTAGACAAACCAAATCTTTAAAAGGTTCTGTTGGATCTGGAGCCTTTGGAAACTAGTACTGGAACAGACACACCACTTGATGTATCAGAATACGGTCAAGCCAGAAATTTTGTTAATAAAGAAAAACCACTGCCTCACCACTACCTAGACCCAGACACTGCAGGAACTGTCCAACTCTGCATGAGAGTTCTGGGCTTGATGGTACCCTCCTTCATGGCAGTTCCATATATTTAGTCCTACTCCAGATCTCTAAAACACAACACTCTATTGTCCTTGAACAAATCAGTTGAGTCTATAGACAAATAGACCCACTTGACACCAGAGATGTATAGTAACTAAGTAGAACTACTTCACTACTGTACTTAAGTACCGAAAGGCGGTATCTGTACTTTCTTAGAGTAGATTTTTTTTCTCTTACTTCCACTTTTACTTCACTACATTTTTTCAATGATTTCAATACTTCTACTCAGATATTTTTTTTTTTTGTGCTGCATAGTTACTCGTTACTATTATAAAAATTACCACTGCCAGAACAGTAGATGGCAGGTTTCATGAAGCTCAAAACATGTGTATTATCAGCGCATACGAAAATAAATGCTGCTGTATGTATAAATAAAAGCTGCATTTAAAATAATAAAAAACAATATGATGTTCAAACTTTTGACTTCTTTCTTTAATAACTACATAACACAGTACTTGTACTTGTACTTTTAGTACTTGAGTAGCAATTTATTTTTTCAAAACTACTGGTACTTTTACTTTCAGTACTTGAGTAGCAAATTTTTTTAAAAAACTACTTGCAATACTTAAGTACAAAAAATGTTGAATACTTTAGTACTTCTACTCAAGTCACTTTTTGATCGAGCACTTGTACTTTTACTCAAGTATGGGTTTCGAGTACTTTATACAACTCTGCTTGACACTGAAGACCAGGTTGTGTTTGGTCTGTTGGTTTAGGAGTCCAGCTCTGAAGTTGGGGAAATTTTCTCCAGCTATCTTGGAAAATCCTAACATTGAATTCCAGCCTATAGAGTTGAGGAGGAGTCTTAAACACCTTGTTGTAGGAGACTCAACATTCCAGAGCTCTGAGCAATTTGGTTGTTGCTGCAATACTGGACGCTCGAACGGAGGATCATCTTCAGGATTCAGGTTGGCAAAGTGCATCAACCATCAAGGAGGAACCATAGCCAGTTTTGGACATAAGGTCTTTCAGGCAGAACTTTGAGCTGCAGGCTGCCCACAGTATTATTGTTGTTTTCATAAGTGAGCCTGTTAGAGTCTCATTACCGTTGCCCATCCTTCTGCTGGGTTGCATTTAAATGTCCCAATTGTCTCTTAACTGAATCCTGTGCCAATTTCCTAAAAAAATGTGTATTTTTTTAACCACCTCCTTCCCAAGCCTATTCTAAAACTTCACTCCTACATGTAAAATTACTTAGAACCCCCAAACATTATATCTTTTTTTTTTTTTTTTTCTTTAGCAGAGACCCTATAGAATAAAATGGTGTGCGTTGCCATTTTTTTTATGTCATATGGTATTTGCCCAGCAATTTTTCAAACGCAATTTTTTGGTAAAAAAAAAACACATTTATGGATAAAAAAACAAAATAGTAAAGTTAGCCTAATTTTTTGGTATAATGGGAAAAATTATGTTACACCGAGTAAATAGATACCTAACATGTCACGCTTTTAAAATTGCATCTGCCCGTGGAATGGCAGCAATCTACGGTGCCTAAAATTGTCCATAGGCGACGCTTTAAATGCCTTCACAGGTTACCAGTTTTGAGTGGCAAAGGAGGTCTGGTGCTAGAATTATTGCTCTCACTCTGACGTTCGGGACAATACCGCACATTTGTGGTGCAATCACCGTTTACATACTGTATGCGTGCAGGAGTAACGTATGTGTTTGCATTAGCACGTAAGCACGGTGGTTCTGGGGCACTTTAAATTTTTTTTTATTTATTTTATACAAAAAACATTTTGACACTGTAAAAAAAATTTTTTTTTTTTTTTTGTACAAACTTTATTGCTATCACAAGGGATGAATAACATCCCTTGTGACAGCATGGGCCATGATTGGTCCATTTTATGGAGAGATTTGAGGTCTAATAGATCCCAAATCTCTCCTCTGGCCCCCCATGCAGCCGATCAAACTGAGAACGGGAGGTGGTCAACAGACCTTTTTCAGTTATAAGCTTTCTTTGCTATGCTATGACTGGCTGCCTTATACACTGGCCGAATGTTGTCTGGTTTCTATTGAATTGGCCGATGCTGGCCGACATCCGACCCATTTGTACTAGGCTTTAGTTTATCCTGCCAGTTCCATTGACTATTAGTAGCGGCAACCCTCCACAAGTTTATACTGAGAGGAAGTTATTTACTCCTTTTTTTTCTCTTGAAGCTGTCCCACACAGCTTTCATCATTTTGAAGAGAGGTTCCAGCACATTGAATGACATTCCCTCCCTCTCCTCCACCTTCTCTCTGCCCCTCGTGATTTTTGTGTCTGTTTGCTGGGGGCTCTAGCAGGGATGATTTATAGAGCTTCTTTTTCCCTGCTAGCCAACCAGCTCAGTGTGGGCACACAAAAACACACTGCACTTTCAGGAGTCAGAAGTTTTGATTGCTTTTGCCCCAGATCACCCAGTGGAGTGGAGAACATGTAACAGATGTCATGTGGCCACAGGATGCGGAAGAGGCCAAATAGTATTTGGGGCACTTATTTTCACATGTGATGTAGATGCTTGATTAGACTGTTGTATCTGACGATGACAATGATCCATGCGTAATTGTTAATAAGAGTTTAGTGACACTGGAAAACTATTTTTCTTTAAAGCTGGTGGTAGTTCAGCTTTAAGGACTTCTGTAGGCAGAAGACAGACTTTTAGCTTTTCTCCTCTAAAATACATATCTCTATGTATATACTGTATATATACACATATACTCTGGCCCCAGCCCTGTACTCACCAAATTGTTAATTGTAAACAGAAGCTGGTACTTGCTTTCTCTATCGGCTTCTGTGTGTACAACTGACAGTGCGCCTCTGAGGTCCAGAACCCTTCCTGCCCATTTCATACAACACAGAGGAGGAGCAGCAGTGGCATATCATGCAGCCCTCGCCTCCTGCCAGCAGAGGATTTCTCCTAGTACAGTGATGGCGAACCTTGACACCCTAGAAGTTTTGGAACTACATTTCCCATGATGCTCATGTACTCTGCAGTGTAGTTAAGCATCATGGAAAATGTAGTTCCAAAACATTTGGGGTACCAAGGTTCGCCACCTATGCCCTTCTCTCTGTCACACTGCACTTGATGGAAAGGGGGAGAGTTGAATGGATTGCTCTGTACCGGGGAAACTGGGGAGCAAGGTAATATTGTTGGTACACTGGCTTGTGTTACCCACTCTTAAGTCCAGCACTCCTTGAATTACATACGCCTGAACCCAAGCCAAGCTCCAGGGGCAGCATCTCTATGTGCGAGGGGCACACTGAGAGCTCCAGTAGCTCCCTTCTGCCTGCCTCTCACCAACAAGAGTGACTGCAGTGTCACTCCTGTGAGCAGGGCCTTCTTTCCTCTGGAGCAGGGCGGTCCTTTTTTTAAAAAAACAGAAGCCGACTTCCTGTGCCAGTTGCTGTGTTTAGGAGTCACAGTACATCCTCAGTGTAGGAGTGGCTGCCAGGAGGCTGGGCTATCATGCTGCAGAGCAGGGAACACTAATACAGAGCATGACAGCCCAGCCTTCTAACAGCTGCTCCTCCTGCACTGAGGACTGGATAATAAGCTGGGGGTTGGAAGAGCTCTGTACTAGAGGGGGGAATGGGATGGGGGGAGGACTGAGGGAACTGGGGTGGGGAATGTATTGGGGTGCTGTTTTTCTAGTGACACTACTGATGCGGGGACTTTTTTTTTTCTTTTCAGAGACACCACTGATGCAGGGACATTTTTTCCTTCCACTGACATTAACGGTTCAGGGACATTTTTTCATCCAGTTGAAGCGCTGATGCAGGGAGTTTTTTTTCCTTTCCGTGGCCCCACTAACTAATTTTTGTCTTTACCATCATTAGTCCTATATTTTTGCACCAGTTTTAAACTTTGCAGTTCACTGCAGTCTATACTGGTACTATTTCACTGCATGCCACAAACATTTTTGCACACGCTGCTTTTGAACCCGTCCCCTTTTTCACTCTATGGGGAGACAGGGTGCACAGTTTTCCAGTCCTCACCCTAGGCACTGGATGACCTTGTCCCAATACTGCTTGAGCCCTGCAATGTGGGCGTTACAGACCCTGCACGATATTCACTTTATTGTACATCTCATACTCCAGACCACTGCACACTGTACGCTAGGCTGTACATAAAACACTCCTGACCACTGTACTCTTAATGCTATATATATGCTTCTGACTAAAGTGTTGTCTCAAAAGCTGGTTGCTTTTAGTAGAAGTCACTATTTTGTGATGTTCTTCAAGGTAGGCTAAAAAGCATACAGTATACAGGTCCGTATATTTTTGGACACAGACACCATTTTCATACTTTTGGCTCTGTATGCCACCAGAGATAAATTAAAAGGAAACAATCCAAATGAATTTGAAGTGCAGACTTTCAGCTTTAATTCAAGGGGTTAAACATAAATATCAAGTACAAATTTTAGAAACTGCAACCATTTTGATACGCAGTCCCCTCATTTTTAGGGGCTCAAATGTATATAATGGACAAATGAATATAATCATTAATAAAATATTTATTTTTAGTATTTTGTTCAGACTCCTTTACTGGCAATTACTGTCTGAAGTCTGGAACCCATGGACATTACCAAAGACTGGGTTTCCTTCTTTCTGATGCTTTGCCAGGCTCTAACTGCAGCTGTCTTCAGTTGTTCTTTGTTTGTGGGTCTTTCTACCTCAGCCTTCAGCAAGTGAAATGTATGCTCAATTGGGTTGAGATCAGATGATTGACTCAGCCATTGCATAATATGACACTTCTTTTCCTTCAAAAGCTCCTGGGTTGCTTTTGCAGTGTGTTTTGGATCATTGTCCATCTGTATTGTGAAGCGCTGTCCAATCAACTTTGCTGCATTTGGGATTGAAAAGGACCATAGCTATGCATCCTTCATAAAGTTACTGTTGCACACCCTTCCCTTCATTGCTCTTGAAGTTTTCCATTCTGGCAAAAGGATCTTCAGCCGTAGAATGTAGTGTGGACCAAACTAGCAGAGAGAACCGCCTATGAGAGGGAAGGCCAGACTAACCACCGATTGCTCCTGGAATAGTGCTTAGCATTGGGATGTACATGTGACTTTTTAATCGTGATCAATAAAGAGTATTCGATATTCCAAGGATGTGTGGCACTTCATGAAATTTAAACACATTTATTCGGCAAAGAAGAGCCGACTGCGAGCACCATCCATCTGTACAGCAAACTCAGGACACTCAGGGTTGAGTGGCGATGAGTCTCTTGGAATAGTCAAAACTTATAATCAGAGGGAAAAACTTGTTGTCATACAGGCACTTACAACCATCCTGCCTAAGGACGGGTTTGTTGACCAAGGACTGGGTTTAAAGCCCCCTTCATTGTCACTGAATGCTGCACTGCCTTAGCGGAACATTGATAACAAATTTTACTTCGTCCACAAAATCTGCCAAGCACCTAAGCTTACCAAGAGCACTAATAATCTGCTCTTGCAGTGATTCATAGGCGATGGGGACCTCAACTCTAGCTCCCAACTGTTTTGCGCTTGCCACTAAGTACTGCGACCATTGGCTTACAACCGCCCCCTGCCTGTCAATATGAATCTCTCAGATATTTGTCAATTCATCAATCATGCATACAGCCAACGGAAACTGAATCTTCCCTAGGAAGAATAACAGTCCTGACAAAATGCATACTGATTGTGTCTATACCTTTGCAGTTGGGTGCAGTGCTGTAAAGTAGTGTTACCGCAACACGTTAAGTGTCATTCTTTTGACTAGAGAATTAGCATTTCCCTCTGGCGTAGGGTATACATTTGCCACTGCTTACTAACGTAAAACTTCATATCACTACTGCCATTCCTCTTGAATCAACCTCCTAACATTTTGGAAGGCTGTGCTTTATACATACTGGGGAGTATGGAAGGCCGTGCTTGAAAACGTAAAGAATGTTCTGACTTCCAAGACAGTTATCTGGATCACCCCATTCCGGGTCTGCTTAACCACCCTATTGAATGACTGGACCCAAGAGACCCTCAAAACCTGCTTAGCCTCTTCAAGGACGACCTTGGGGAGCCCTCAGAGCTGGGAACAAAGATGGCTGCAATGGGCTTGGGGTATAAGAACAAAGGGTCCAGGCTTATTAAGGTAATTTTCCTACCATTGCCAACACCTGTATGGTGTCTGTCAACCTAGCTTAATAAGCATGCAACAAAAAATACCCTTCATAGACGCAGAAAAAAAAAGAAGCTATCCCATTGACAAATGAATGGCAGGGGGACACAAAATAAAATATAAAATATATAGCTTTATTAATCACAATAGATACAATTTAAAGAACCCGGATAGGAGAATACCCGATCTATCTCTGTGCATGTATCATGCTAGCATTTGACAACAAAACAGGACAAAGTACAACATAAATGACAATTTCATCCGGACGCCAGGTGTATCGAACACACTGGGGACATTCCCACGGCAAACCGCCGTATCTCGTGTATCAGTAGTATGTCATTGAATAATATGGGAATTCCCCTGTGTGTTCACCCCTGGGAGCTCAAGCTATAGGATAGAGTATGGGGAAGATAGTGCTAGGGCCAAGGCTCATGCTATAGCAGTGGAAGCTACATAAACTAAGGTTCCGATGGTTGAGGTATATCATCTGTGCAAGGGAATTCCCTTGTCCAGCACCATGAAACAAAATTAAAGAGTAGGGATGTCCGATTATAAGGAGACACACAATTGATAAGGAAATTGAATTCATGTGTTGCCTATCTTCATCAAGGACAGTATCTATTAATGTCTCTCTAATTCCGTGAGTGGCTATATTGCCATGATCTCACCCCACTGCAAGCGAATGCAACCCTTCTGGGGTAAAGTTCCATGTATGAATGTCAGCCGTACCACCTATTTTGCAAAAACTGTAACGAGTGAGCAATATGAGGTAGGAGCCGCTAGCACAAAAAGGTGAATATATACCTTCTAAACAGTGAAACAAAAACAAGTGCAGCGCTAGTATATAAAACAAAAACAAATTGGAAAATAAATGTCAAATCCTCTATGTACCACCTATTCCCTGTGGCTAGATAGGCTAATTGGAGCCAGTGTCACAGGGATGACAGTCTTGTACTGCAAAGGAGATCTGTGTTGCATTGCCCGTGTCAAAACCACATATACAATTTAAGGGTAATGCATGAATCAAGCAGTATATTGTATAGTATTTTACTGCTCTTGGTTTATTGCCGATGGTTCACTGATCACTGTAGCGATCTTTACTGAGATGTTCCAAAGATATGTGTTCCAATTCCACCTTTATATCCTTCTCACCCAGAACCTGTATATGCAGATGCTGGATCTCCCGAAGATGCAGGGTAGTCTTCACAGCTATTTCCCTTTCCATCCATCGCTGTGGCTCGTCACCCATTTGGGGATACCTCAAGTGGTGCCACGGCCAAAGATGACGTCAACACGCTTCGCAAGGCTGATGCGTAGCTTCATCTGGAAAACATCTTAGTAAGGATCGCTACAGTGATCAGTGAACCATCGGCAATATACCAAGAGGGGTAAAGTACTATACAATATTGATTGTCCACACCCCTACTGAGGAAGTCACATGCTCATCAGCACCTGACGATATGCGTCTAGGGGGCGGATACACCACGGGCGAGATCCAGCTACAGGACACAACTTCTCCTGCATCTCCTACACCGATTCAATGCCCACCCAGCCCGCACAGCTTATGTGCCTACAAATGTGAGTTTTAATATTTGGATTATTTAATAAATACCTTATATACAGAGAGCACTAGATTTGTTTTCCATTTATTCCTGTTTTATGACGGAGACTGGGGAAATACAGTGAGGACAGAGCCACCTTAATTATCTGTGCAGCAACCAGGGAGCACTCAGGACCTAATGAGAGGATCGAGTCTACCGATTTGTCTGGGGATACTATAAAGCTGTTTTTGACCTAGTGGTGAAACACTGGTCAAATTATAGGGTGAGAAGCCATCCATCACTGGTGGTGGGATCGTGAGCACCTGAATGATCCATTGCGGCAGCTGCACTTATTTTGGCACTTTAGAGACTGTTTATTCACTTGAAATCACTTTAATGGACTAGCACCTTGCACTTTTGATTGACGGACAGGGACAAAGAACCACTTTATCTCTTTTAGCCTACCAAATAGGGACTACCACAGGATAATGCCACCAATTCTGATACCCTGTGGGCTGAGGTAAAAGCCCACCAACCTCCTGTGGACCCGAACCTGCTTTAGGAGCTGCATACAGGACTGTGCAAACAGAACTGTCTTGATGATGGACACCACCACCAGACCAAGAACCTGTATGCAAATTAGGGGAAAGAACTGTCTGTGTGACAGCAGCAGGTGACTCACGGCCTGTGGTTCTCCAGAGGAAGGACCACCCTGGTCAGAATTAAAACCTGACCTAGGTAATTCAATTTTCTGGACAGGGATAGGGTGGACCTTAGGTAGTTCAGACATTACCCAAACCTTTGCAGGAATTTTATCCGCACAAGGAGACTCAGGGCCTAAAAAACCTGAAATGGGTAAACGTTGCCCTTCTTTTTTGGTGCCCCCAAAAGGATTATTTAGTGGATCCCCTTGACGCCCATGAATGAGGTCCATGGGGCCGGAAAAACAGTGAAGATGGGCAGACCTTCATGCTGAAGGGGTCTTGTCTGGGGATCCAGAGAAGCCAGCTCTAGGGTTACCAGACCAAGGTTGCTTGGAACCTCCCAGGGAAGACTTAAAGATCTATTTCCGTTGTCTGCAGCCCTGGGAGCACAAAACAATGGGGTGAGGAGGGCCCACTTTGCGATGAGGTTCCTTCCCTTTCCTAGGCTGTGGCAGGAAAGTACTCTTCTCCCCTGTGAGACCCCTTAATGATGTCATCCAGAATAGCCCCAAACAGCCTTGAAAGGGCATATCAATGGGAGCTTTCTTGGAGGCTTGGCCTGCGGACCAATTCTTAAGCCACAACATGCGCCTAATCACCAACACGAGAATAGAAAGCTTGGACAGCGCATCCAAAGCTGCATCACAAATAAACTGCAGCACCTGGACCAACTGGTCAGCTAAATCAACAAAAGCAGCGGGAACCTGCTCACTCTCCGGGCCCTGGCCCAAAAGATTGGCCCATTCAGTTACGGTCTGAGACACCAGGACTGAGGCCAAAACTAATCGCAATGCCAAATCAGCCATAGTAAACATGCTGCGCGCCACCGCCTCCACTCACTGTCCCTTCTGCACTGGGACCCCAACTGCACTATACCCCTTACTGCACATGGCAGGATATACACCTAGTGGTCTCTATTGCACCCTCTACACTGAGACCCCCCCAGACCAAGGTACATGACTTTATACTGCCAGGGCAGGACACACACCACCCCAAAAACTTTACAGAGGGAGGATGGCGGGGGAGACACCCAGGGGTTTCAGCTGAGTCTTCTGCTCTGGGACCCCCACCAGACTTCAGGTCTGGGACATTCAAGTGGGGGGGAAGCCCAGCTCAACTGAGGGACTTTAGGATGGAAGGAGGGAACCTGCAGGTAGGCAACGACCATCCTGGGATGATACCCACGTCCACTGCAAACCACCCAAAAGGGGGAGAGGGGGGACTGTACTTACCGCTCAATGGTGCAGACATTCAACTCACAGGCCAGCCTCTGTCCACGAGGCCGACCTACTGCATAGCTAGGGTCTGCACACGCTTTCTGGCTGGACTGGGGAGGACCACTGGATCTAGATTGCCCAGCCCGGCAGTTGATTGTAGATCTTCCAGGAGAAAAAGATGCATGGAAGGAGAAAAATAAAATTGCTAGGACCAAGAGATCCCAGCAGGTAGGATTTTTATAGATTAATATATTTATTATGTCTTGTACCAGAGTGGTGATGAGAGATACACCGAGAGACAGTCAGCTCCTGTTCGTCCTTTTCAATTATACGTTTGCATTTGTGTTCATTATTTACATTCTAAAGTCAATAGGGCTCCAGTAAAATGGTGACCATCTGTTCTATATAAAGCATTAAGCACCACGCCGTCCAATCAAATCCCCCTGATGAAGACACGTGGTCCCTTGTGTCGTCACGCGTAGGGGAGGGGCAAGGACTGACGGAGCGCTTCGCTGTTTCATTGGTCGAGAGTGTCGGGCCGTTTCAGCATAGAAGGTAGTACACGGCTGCGGCATCTCCCGCTACACCACCACGGTTTCTCTGCAGTTGGCAGCTGTAATACATAGCGGTTTAAAGGTGCATGGATGCACCGACACATGTGAGTGTGAATTCTCTTTTTTCATTTGAATAAAAGTTTTTAAAAAGGTACAAGCACTATTGCAAGCCTTTTTCTGTCTACATGTCACGTTGGCAGATTACACATACTGACCTGATTTGAGCAATTCAAATGGTGTCATCCAGACAGGCCATCCATGAGATCCCCTGCTTACATGCTTGATTAAGTCTATATTGAGGTGAGCACCCATTCACAAGGGGGTGCACAGTGGTTGTTGATCTGTGACACTCTGGTCACTCACTGATCTTGGGAAACACCAGCCACATCCAGGTGGCTTGAGCACTTCCAGAAGTTTGCACTTCTTATCACTAAGACTATTATATTGGATCAGTTTATATTTCTGCACATATTGATATTTTTTTGAACACTTGGACTTTCATACTGATTAATTTTATCTATTTTTGCACTTATTTGCCTATTTGCACTGTTTTCTATTTCATTTTATGGATGATTGTAGTATTAATTTTAGTACATAACTATATTCGCATATTTTTAAGATTGTATTTTTTATGAATAATTTTTATACACTTAGCACATATCCTTCATTATAATTTTACCATTGGATCACTAGTTATTTTAAAGGTTTTTTATTGCGCAGCACAATTATATTTTATATTTACCATTACACTTATATGAGAAGTGAGGTGTTTGCAGCAATTAAATATCCGTTATAGGGAGGTTGCTCACAGGAATTTTCTTTCTAGCCTAGATCTTTACTCCTGACTAGACAGAATAAAAACTGAATACCTATAGCAGAGAGGAGGTTATATATTAGCTGAGGACAGCTCATGGGCATAGCCAAATTTTGCCTAGTCCTACTCCTGACGGAGGCAATAAAACCCTGTAGTTATAATTTATGGAGCGCTGTGTCCGTCGCTGAATGAAAGAGAAATTACCTATATTATTTACTCTAGCTACAGCTCATGGTACATTAGTATAGTTGCCAACAGTTCTAATTTGCCGGGGCAAAATCCTGAATATCCGCCTATGGCTCAGACTTTAGGCACTGCCATCAAGTCAGTGAAGTCACAACACATGTGGCATATCCAGATCCCTCCCCCTACCTCCTCCAGCTCCCCCCGCAGCAAAGCGGTTCAGCGGGTCAGAGTTAGGGACTCTTGTGTTGGGAAGTCAGGTGGAGCCTGCCTCCCAGTATGATTGGGTGAGATTCGTGAGGGGCATTGTGCCTGGAGTCTAGCTAGGTGCAGCATGCACATGAGGAAGGAGCAGGCTGCGGCAACACAGAGAGAGTAGACCCGACAAGAGGTAAAAAATAGGATGGGCAGGGTCCCTGGGTTATTACCCCTGGCCTCACCGTTGCATCTTCCGTTTAGCTGCAAGCAGTGAATAATAACCAAAACCCAACTCTTCAGAGAGAAGAGGGGTGGGAGCTACGCCTGCCGGTGGACTCAGAGAAATGGATTTTACAGTAAGTTAAAAAAAAAAAAAAGGCCCATTTTTCTCTTTCGTCCACCGACTGACGTAGCTGCTGCTTTAAATCATAGACGGATGGGACGTCCAAAAGCAGTAACCACTGAGGGGTGGGGAAAGGACAAACTTAAAAGAATGCAATTCCCACGGCTAATATAGCCAACTATATAACATGGAGCCCAACAAGCAACAACTAGGGCTTAAGAAGAAAAGAAGACTGCTCCTTTAATGGCGGCCTGCAAAACCTTGCAAAAGGATGCATCCGAGGATGCTAACACATCCACCCTGTAAAACTTGGTGAACGTATGTACAGACGACCAAGTGGCCACCTTGCAAACCTGCATCACTGACACCTGATGGCAGAAAGCCCAAGAGGCACTCAACGCCCGCGTAGAGTGAGCCATAACAGGGAAAGGAGGAACCTTCCCCTTAAGAGAATACGCATTCACCACCGTCTGTCTGATCCATTGAGGGATGGTCGCCGCAGACGCAGCCTGACCCTTATGGGTCCATCCGTATTCACAAACAGAGAGTCTGACTAACGAAAGGACTCAGTAGTCTCCAGATACACCCGTATCGCCCGAACCACATCCAAGCAATGCAAGGCAATTTCCTTAGGATGTGAAGGTTTCGGACAGAGTGAAGGAAACACTACGTCTTCGTTCAGGTGGAAGTCTGAAACCACCTTAGGAAGAAACGACTGATTAGGCCGTAACACAACCTTATCCCTGTGTATTACCAGATAAGGAGAGCAGCACGATAACGCCGCTAGTTCAGAAAACCTGTGCGCAGAGGTGATAGCCACCAAAAAGGCAACTTTCTGCGACCAGGCGAACAAGGAAATGTGTTATGTTCTCTAAAGGAGATTTCTGAAGAACCGATAGAAACAAATTAAGGTCCCAAGGAGGAAACACAGACCTCCTGGGGGGAGCCCCCTGAAGAAACGTACGAATCAAAGAGTGAGTAGCCAAAGGGCGTTGGAAGTACACAGCCAAGGCCGAGAACTGACACTAAGAGTGCCCAACGCCAAACGCTGGTCAACTACTTTCTGTAGAAAGGTCAGGATCCTGCTGATAGCAAAGGATCTAGGATGCAGCTTCAGTGATTCACACAAAGCAATGTACGCTTTCCACGTACGATGATAAATCTTCAGAGAAGTGGACTTCGTAGCCTTAAGTAAGGTAGGGATCACAGAATCAGAGAGACCCCTGTCCTTTAACACCTTGCTCTCAACAGCCAAGCCGTTAAAGCCAGTGACTGTAAAGCAGGATGGAAAATCGGACCCTGAGATAGAAGATCTTCCCGCAGAGGAAGTGTCCACGGACCTGCGACCTTCAGCCGAATCACGTCTGCATACCAGGATCTCCGGGGCCAATCAGGAGCCACAGAATTACAGGAATCCCCTCCAACTCGACCCTACATAGCAGGCGAGCTAAAAGTTTCAGCAGAGGAAACGCATAAAATTAGCCCATACTGGCTCCAGGGAGCCACCAGGGCATCTACTGCATCGGGCAGAGGATCTCTGGACCGAGCCACAAACTTTGAAACTTTCCTTTTTTTTTTGTCTGGGGGTGAACAGGTCCACATCCGGGGTCCCCCACCAGAGACACAGCTGGTGGAACACCTGTGGATGCAGGGACCACTCTCCCTGATCCTGAGTTTGATGACTCATGTAGTCCACTGCCCATTGTCTACGCCAGGAATGTACACGGCGGATAGGGCTGGGACGTAGTCCTCTGCCCAGCGCAGGATCTCAGCTACCTCCAGGGCACTTCTGATGCCCCCTTGATGATTGACATATGCCACGGCCGTGACATTGTCGGACTGGACTCAGACGGAACACCACTTGAGATTGTCCATCCAGTGGAACAGGCTCAACTTGAATGCTCTCAGTTCCACACTGTTGATCGGGAGCTTGGACTCTTTCAACGTCCAGGTCGTTCTAACATTCAGGGTGCCCAGCACTCCCCCCCCTAACCGGTCAGACAGGCATCCGTCGTCACCATAGTCCAGAATACTGGAAGGAAGGATTTCCAGTGGAGAAGAGAGCTGAACCACCAATTCAGGGAATCCTTGGATCTCCGACTCAAACAAATCAGAATGTCCAGGGATAGAGGATCCTTGTCCCATTTGACAAGGATCTCCGGTTGCAAAAATCTTGTGTGAGCCTGAGCATATAGTATGGCCTCGAAGGAGGACACCATCAGGCCCAGCACCTACATAGATGACCTGAGAGACACCAGGTCGCAAGCCAGCAACAACAGAATCGCTTCCCTTAACTTCTGTAACTTCACAGGAGGTAGAAATACCTTTGCCAAAGCTGAATCTAGGATCATCCCTAGATACTCCAGTCTGGTTGCTGGAATTTGGAACCAGGGCAGATTTCTGAAGGTTAAGATTCCAACGGAACTACTTCAGTGTGAATGGTCACCTCCAAATCCCATTCCAAGGTCACAGACGAGTCCGCTCAGAGAAGATCGTCCAGGTACCCCAGAATCGTTATTCCTCTCTGTCGTAGCAAAGCCAGGATAGGGGCCAACACCTTGGCAAAGACCCTGGGAGAAGAGGCGAGACCAAATGGTAATGCCACAAATTGGAAATGGTACTTGCCCATCGCAAAGCGGAGGAATTGTTGATTACCCTGGCAAATAAGGACATGGAGATAGGCATCCTTGATATCGATCGAGGCCAGCAGGTCCCCCTGATGCAAGAAAGCCACCACTGACCGCAGGGACTCCATGAAAAATTTCTGGACGTGCACAAAGTGGTTCAGAGTTTTGAGATCCAAGATCAGACGCAATTTGCCCTCCTTCCGTGGACCGGTAAACAGGTTTGAATAGAACCCTCAAAAGCGTTCTTGATGAGGAACTGGTACAATCGCGACTTGTGACCGCATATCCCTAATCGCTGCCTGCAGCCCCGCAAGACGATCTAGGGCCAGCTGAAGGTTGGAGGGAAAAAATCTGTCTGGCGGACGGGAACGAAACTATCTTGTACCTGGATTGAATTACCTTGTGGACCCACCTGTTGCGCAACAGTGAGGTCCAAGGATCCGGGAAAAAACTGAGACGTCTCTCTACCCCTGAAGTGGGTGGGGGCGCCCCTTCAGGCAGAAGGGGTCTGCTTGGAGGCGCTGGGGACAGAGGATTTCGGCTTACCAGCCCACCTTTTACCAGATCCTTTTCCGCCCGAAGTCGGTTTGGTTTTCTGCGACACGGTCGCACGAAAAAGACGCTTCTAGGCTGTAAAGGAAAGACTTCACTTTCGCCAGGGAGACTTACCCTTAGTCGAGTGAGCAAGGAGTGTGCTCTTTCCCCCAGTGACCATCTTGATCAAGTCATTCAAGGAGTAACAAAAAAGGCGATCACCCTGAAAGGGAAGATCCGCCAAAAGCTTCTTAGAAGGCTGGTCGGCCGACCAGGACTTTAGCCAAATCGCACGTCTGACAAGCAGAGATAAAACTATAATCCTACCACTTTACAAAACTCTGGTCTGACCACATCTGGAGTATTCTGTCCAGTTCTGGTCACCAGTTCTCAGAAGGGATGTATTGGAGCTTGAGAGAGTACAGAGAAGGGCAACAAAAATTATTAGGGGATTAGAGGACCTTAATTACGAAGAGCGTTTAGAAGCACTAGATTTATTCTCCCTGGAGAAGAGACGCTTAAGAGGGGACATGATAGCGGTTTACAAATACCTCAATGGTGATCAGAGCATAGAAAAAAAACTATTCAGTTGCAAGGAATGAATGAGGACACGAGGTCATACAAAGCGTTTAGAGGAGAAGAGATTTAATCTCAGGCTACGCAGGGGGTTAAGGGCTACAAGACTTTGGAATTCCCTGCCACAAATGGTAGTAACTGCGGGGAGTATGGCTACTTTTAAAAGACTCTTGAACATACATCTCAAGGATCGAAACATTCAGGGTTATGAGAAATGAATAGGTCCACACACAGGTTAAACTGGATGGACAATTGTCTTTATTCAACCTACTATGCAACTATGTAACAATATCAGCACACTTACCACTGATGCTCTGGCCACAAGCAGAAGAACGTCCAGGTTAACATTGCATACAAATTGCAGAGTCTGCGATAATTGGTGAGCGAGTTCTAGGGCAGATGACGGTAACAGGGTTACAGTCAGTGCCTCTCTCAGAGCCTTTACCCATTCAAACATAGTCTGAGAGACTAGAATGGTAGTCTGAGCAGGCCTGAGAATAGATCACACAACCGTATACAGGTGTCAGGATAAGACCTCAATACATCTGTCAACCGGATCAGGGAGAGATGAGGATTCTGCTACCGGTAAAACGTGGCCTTGTGAATACCATAGTTACATAGTAATTGAGGTTGAATAAAGACAATAGTCCATCCAGTTCAACCTGTGTAGGTGTGTGTGGATGTATTCATTTCCCATACCACTGAATGTTTTGATCTTTGAGATGTACGTCCAAGAGTCTTTTAAAAGTAGCCATACTACCCGCATTACTACTAGCCATTACTACCATTTGTGGCAGAGAATTCCACAGTCTTGTAGCCCTTACAGTAAAGAACCCCCTGCGTAGCCTGAGGTTAAATCTCTTCTCCTCTATACGCATTGTATGGCCTCTTATCCTCATGCATTCCTTGCGACTGAATCGTTTTTTTTCTATGCTCAGATCACCGTTGAGGTATTTTGTAAATCGCTTTCATGTCTCAGGCATCTCTTCTCCAGGGAGAATAAATCAAGTGCTTCTAAACGCTCTTCATAATTAAGGTCCTCTAATACCCTAATGAGTTTTATTGCCCTGTACTCTCTCAAGCTCCAATACATCCCTTCTGAGTACTGGAGACCAGAACTGGACAGAATACTCCAGATGTGGTTGGACCAGAGTTTTATAAAGTGGTAGGATTATAGTTTTATCTCTGGAATACATCCCCTTCCTTATGCATGCCAATATTCTGCCGGCTTTGCCAGCTGCAGCTTGACATTTCATGCTATTGCTAAGTTTATTTTCTACGAAGACCCCCAGAACTTTCTCCATTTTTGATACCCCTAGCGTGTTTTTTTGCTTGCACTTATCCACATTAAACCTCATTTGCCATGTAGCTGCCCACTCTGTTATTTTGTTTAGGTCATTCTGTAAGATTTCTGCCTCACGATGTGAAGTTATTGTCCTGCTCAATTTTGTGTCATCTGAAAAAACTGAGATCGAGCTACTGACCCCCGTCCACAATGCTATTTTTGAATAAATTGTACAAAATCTGTCCCAGAACTGAGCCTTGGGGGACCCCACTTACCACCACAGACCAGTCCGAGTATGCGTTGTTTATTACCACCCTTTGGACACACCCCTTTAACCAACTCGGTATCCAAGAGCAAACCTTGTGGTTGATGCCTTTCGCCCTAAATGAATAAAGTGTTTGTGGGGAACTGTATCAAACACCTTAGCAAAATCCAGATCCAGGGAAAACCACATCCACAGGTCTCCCACTGTCTAGCTCACAGCTAACCTCCTCATAGAATGTTAACAGATTGGTTTGACACGAATGCCCCTTTGTAAACCAGTGCGGATTACTGCCGATAATGTCGTTTTCTTTAGCAAACTCTTGGATATAGTCCCTTATCATCCCCTCCAGAAGTTTACATACGATTGACGTCAGGCTGACCAGCCTATAATTTCCCGGGATATGCCTTTTTTTGAATATCAGTATCACGTTAGCTTTTCTCCAGTCACCTGGTACATTTCCTGTCAAAATACTGTCAGCAAAGTTCAGGAACAGCGGTCTAGAAATAACCTTACTGAGTTCTTTAAGTACTCTCGGATGTACGCCATCTGGGCCTGGTGATTTACTTGTGTTAATTTTATCTAGCCTTTCCCTGATTTCACCCTCTATTAGCCATAGGCAAGTCCTGTGAACTACTGCTAACCACACAGTCGTGGTCAGTGTACCCCTCCTTTTCTTGTGTAAAGACTGAGGGGGAAAAAAAAAAATGGATTTTTGTAAAATCTTACCGTAAAATCCTTTTCTCTTAAGCTCATTGACAGACGTAGTCCTCCTTGATTAATATCAACTTGGGTTATACTGCCCTCTACAGGAGTAGGACTAGACAGGAAAGAAAACGTTCTGGCCACACCCTAGGGGCAGTCTCAGAGGGTATATCCTCTCACTTCCTGCTACAGCAAATCAGTTATGTCACAAAGCAGTGGTTAGAGAATTTAACCCAACCCAACTCAAAAACAGAGGGGCGGGTACTACGTCTGTCAATGAGCTTAAGAGAAAAGGATTTTACGGTAAGATTTTACAAAAATCCATTTTTCCCTGTCGCTCATTGACAGACGTAGTCCTCCTTGATTAATATCAACTCGGGACGTCCCAAAGCAGTGCCACAAATGAGGGGTGGGAAAATGGAAATCAAAATCCAATCTAGAAGGCCCAACCGGTGCCAACTAGAAGTTTTAAAGGCTCATCAATCACACGATGAGACTCAACTGAAATTCCAACGGAAAAAAACCCTCGAGGTAGACCACCGGTCTCCTCAAATTGCGGCCTGCAAAACCTGCGGCCAAATGAGGCATCCGCCGATGCCATCACATCAACTTTATAAAATTTTGTAAAGGTATGAACCGACGACCAGGTAGCCGCCTTGCACACCTGGACCACTGACGCCTGATGGCGGTAGGCCCAGGAAGTACTGAGCGCTCGAGTGGAGTGCGCCTTAACAGGGAACGGAGGATTCCGACCCTTAATAGAATAAGCCTGTACCACCGTCTGTCTAATCCATTTGGAGATAGTCGCGGCAGATGCAGGCAACCCCTTTCTGGGGCCATCCGTGATCACAAAAAGTGAATCCGTCTTACGGAACGATTCCGTAGTCTTCAGGTATACCCCGATTGCCCGAACCACATCCAAGGAATGCAACGCATATTCCTGAGGATGATTGGGCTTAGGACACAAGGAAGTTAGCACAATATCTTCATTCAGATGAAAATCTGAAACCACCTTAGGAAGAAAGGATGGCTTCGGATGAAGAACTACCTTATCCCTATGAACCACTAGATATGGGGAATGGCATGATAATGCAGCCAGTTCTGACACCCTGCGTGCAGAAGTGATAGCCACCAAGAAGGCCACCTTCTGGGATAATGTAAGCAAGGGAATCTCCCTGATATTTTCAAAGGGAGGTTTCTGAAGAACCGACAAACACCAAATTAAGATCCCAGGGCGGTAAGGGCGCGCGCACTGGCGGAGCCAAGTGCCGCACCCCCTGAACACCAAGGAATGAGTAGCCCAAAGCTTCTGAAAGAAGATTGCTAATGCTGAAACCTGACCCTTGATAGTGCTCAAGGATAGTTTCTGCTCAACCCCCTTTTGCAGAAAAGCCAAGATTCGGGTCACCGAATAGGTACGTGGGGGAAATTCCAAAGATTCACACCACGCGATACAAGTCTTCCATGTGCGATATTAGACTTTGCTGGAAGTCGCTTTCCTTGCTTTAATTAGAGTAGGAATAACTGAAGCTGACAACCCTCTGTCCTTCAGTACCTGGGTCTCAATAGCCAGGCCATTAAAACCAGCGACTGTAAAGCACAATGGAAGATCGGTCCTTGAGACCACAGATCCTCCCTGAGAGGAAGTCTCCAAGGAGCGTCTGCGACTAGCCTGTCCAAGTCGGCGTACCCGGCT
This sequence comes from Pelophylax lessonae, assembly GCF_965119305.1. Classification (NCBI taxonomy): domain Eukaryota; kingdom Metazoa; phylum Chordata; class Amphibia; order Anura; family Ranidae; genus Pelophylax; species Pelophylax lessonae. Next base: position 266,129,816 of record NC_138768.1, on the reverse strand, counting down.
TGACGAGGCCAGCTCGGAATTTCCAGGATAACTGGAGTTCCCTCCACCTCTATCCTGCGGCGAAATCTCAGCAGCAATTTGAGAGGGGGGGGAAGACATATAGTAGCTGATACTGCCTTTACAGGCCGTTCAGCGCGTCTGCTGCGTCCGCTAGAGGATCGCGGGTGCGAGCCCTGTTGAGCCAACCTACCAACAGATCCATATCCGGGGTGCCCCAATGAAGGGACAGCTGGTGAAATACCTCTGGATGAAGAGACTATTCCTCTTCATCCAGAATCTGACGGCTGAAATAATCTTCCTGTCCACCCCCGTGATAAATATCGCGGAGAGAACTGGAACAACTGTTCCCCCAATAAGAATGTTGGCCACTTCTATGGCCCCCAGGGCACTCTTGGTGCCCCTTGGTGATCGACCTAAGTCATGACCGTGGCATAGTCCGATTGGATCCGAACCGGGCTGCCCTGGAGCTGCTCGGTCCAGTAAATCAGACAAAGTCTGATCGCTCTCAGTTCCAACACATTTAATCGGTAACCTGGAATTTATCAGAAGAAATGACTTCCCCTGGCTGAGCATCGGAGACCGAAGCCACCAGACCAGAGCCTCCCTGGTCCGCTCACTCAATCGGATCCGATTGTCCAGGGAATCGGGATTCCGATTCCATATGAGAAGAATCTCCTCTTTGGAGAATACGGGTATGAGACTGGGCAAATGGTACTGCCTCTAAGGAGGCGACCATCAATCCCAGCCAGTTGACGGACAGCAACATCCGAATCATTGACTGAATCTTCTGGAGTTTCTCCGCATGGAGAAACACTCTTGCCAAGGATGTATCCAAAATTAGGCCCAGATAGTTCAGTCTCCTGGTGGGAACCAGGGATGATCTTTGGGAAAAGCAACGAAAACGCTGATGTCCTGCAAAGATGGGGATATAAGGATAGGCATCCTAAATGTCTATGGACGCCAGGAAATCCCCCTGATGCAGGGAGGCCACCACTGTATGGATGGACTCCATCTCTTCCAAGACCAGAATTGGACGCACCTAGCCCTTTTTCCTGGGCATTGTGAACAAGTTCGACTAGAACTCCTCCAAGGAATGGGAACTACCACTGCTTGTTGTATCAAGCTGTCCCCCGCAAAGCTTTTAAGCAACCTGGGGATGTCGACTATTAGAAGGGAAGAATTGCACCAGTGGAAGTGATCGAAACTCGATCTTGTATCCCGACCATATGACCTTGCGAACCCCTTTATCCGGGATTCTGGAAAGCCCTGGACCTGGAAACCGGTGAAGACGTCTCCCCCACCCTAGAGATGGGTGGGGCCCATTCTGTCAATCCAACGGGATAACAGTGGCTTTATTTAGTCTGGAAATCGGTGAGTCCACTATTGGTGGTACCGTCCATCTTTGTAATGAGGGATTCCTCAAAATGATAGCGCCTAGCAATGCGTTTGGAAATAGCAGGGCTCATTTACGGACGACCCTATTTGGGCAAGGGAAACCCTTGACCATTTTGGTAGGCTTGCTAGTACCAAAAAAGGAATACGAGTCTCAGCTACCTCTGCCGGTGTAACCTCAAGATTTAAGGTTTCCCGGACAGACACAACTAGTGCTTCCACCAACGCTTCTTGTGCTATGGCGGAGGCAGAAGCGTCCTCCTTACTGTCTGAGGAGACCGTACCGGAGACAACAACCCCAGAAAAGGGACTGCAATGACCAGCTCAGAATCCATAAGGGGTAGGCGGGAGTCGCTCTTCTTGACCCCCGTCCCTGACAGGCTACCTCCACCCGGGATACCAAAGACTCCAAAACTGCTGATAATGCATCATCACAAGTGGGGTACTGGAGGGTCCTGCGGCCACCATGAGGGGATCAGGTGGGGATACATGTGTGGCAGGGTTCATGTAACAAGACACTTGCCAGCAAACACAAAAAAATTAAGTCTTTAAAAGGAAGTCTTTGGCTTGCTTTCCCTGGGCCAAGGAGGTGGCTCCGCCCCTTTACACGCCTTCCGTCGCCTCCCAATTACTCCACGAGGTGTTTGGTCACCTCAAACATGACCGGCTTTCTGGAGGGATGGCGATCTGTGGCTGCAGTAACTCAGGCATAGGCATCGGCCTGTGTACACACTAGACAGGTAGGATACCTCTATAGTAATGCCTTTTAGTAGTCTGCCACTGACTTCAGTCACCCTTACAGTCATATAGTGACTTTAGATAGTCAGCTCCCAAACCAAGCCTCCTGGTTTCTATTCACAAAAATCACACTCAAATTGGGGGATCTGTGACCTGTTATAGGATAGAGGGGAGACCCAGAAACTGAGTGTCCGACCATCCCAGAGAGGGGCCGGCGTCCACCAACAAACCCGACAGGGGGAGAGGGGGAACATTCTACTCACCATACCGGAACCAGGCGGGCGCCAACTCCTGACAGAACCCCTCTCCACCGGGGTGGGGGGGGCTGTCGACCAATACGGACGCCGTGACTCTGTTGGTCATTGGCGTCCAGGCGAGACGTTTAACTCGCAGGGTCAGTCCCCGTCCAGTGGGACTATGTCGCGGCCGACCCAGCGCGGAGCTATGGCCTGCACGCGCTCGTAGGCTTTACTGGGGTGACCACTGGATCTCAACATCCAGCCCGTCGCCCAGTTTCAGCGTACTTGCTTGAAGATCTCACAGGAACACTGGAGAAAAAAAGCTGTCTAAAAAAAGTATTTCTAAAAAAAATCCTGCCAGGACCGAAGATCCTAGCAAGGAATCTAGGTCCTTACTCCTAACTAGACAGAAAAAAACTGATTTGCTGTAGCAGGAAGTGAGAGGATATACCCTCTGGGACTGCCCCTAGGGTGTGGCCAGAACGTTTTCTTTCCTGTCTAGTCCTACTCCTGTAGAGGGCAGTATAACCCGAGTTGATATTAATCAAGGAGGACTACGTCTGTCAATGAGCGACAGAGAAAAAAGCATTAAGCAGTTTCTTTTTCAGTGTCCTCTGTAACCATCCTCCCATCATCGTTAATTATGTGTTCAACATGTTCTGACCTCGTTTTTTTTGCTCTTGATATATTTAAATAATTTCTTAGGGTTCTTTTTACTATCCTCTGCTATTTGTCCCTCAAAGTTGATTTTAGCCATTTTGATTTCGTATTTACATTTCTTATTTAATTCCTTGTATAGCTGGAAAGCCGATAATGTCCCCTACGATTTATATTTCTTAAAGGCCATTTTTTTTTTCCCTTCCAAGTTTATTTACATTACGGCTAAGCCAGCCAGGTTTGGCTTTGGCTCTTTTAAATTTATTTCCCATTGGAATGCACTGTGAGATGCATTTGTTTAATATGTTTCTAAAGCATTCCCATTTTTCCTCTGTGGTCAGTGTTCCTAGGGTTTGGTCTCCGTTTATTTCCTCTATCGTTGAGCACAATTTGCCCTTCTGAAGTTTAGGGTTCTTATGTTCCCCTCATGCCTTGCTAGGTTGTGATTTACGCTAAATGTAATTGTCCTGTGGTCGCTTATCAGTGTGCCGCTGTCTCATCTTTTCTTTGGAGTGGGTTTGTAGTACAGATGGTCCCTTTCAGCCAGCACCCGAGTTGTGGGAGACGGTGGAGAGTGGTGCCTAAAAAGCAGAGGAGGAATTCCTACATACGTGTTCAACTACATAAACTGGCCATATTTTTTTTTTTTTCCCCATTCGGCATAAAACAAGTCTCCCACTGTGGCTATTGTATGGACAACTTGTCCTGCTAGCTGTCAAATTACCTTAACAGCCACTACATCCAATTGAATACAGCCGCTGTTCAGGCAAAAATTTCCTTAACAGCCACTACATCCAATTGAATACAGCCGCTGTTCAGGTAAAAATTTCCAGCAAGCTCCTTTGACAAAAGTGGACTAAACAATCAACTTTTAGGAACTGAATGAAGCGAGCTGGAAAGGCCATCCACTGAATTCAGTCCCTTAAACTTGCACATACTGTATTGCCAACTTTAGTGGTGTTGCTGATGAGTGCAATTATTTTGCTGAACGAATGCACTTGGAGAAAAAAAAATGGATCCAAATTGAACAAAATACAAAATGTAGAAAATGGAATAATAAGATTCAAGTATACCAGTTTTCAATCAAGCTTTTAATGAAAAGATCATAAAATAACAGTTCTTTTTCATCACTGTACATTAAGACTGAAAGTTTTTCGAATGTTCAGATCACCAGAATCTTCTGTATCCACTTTATTTTATCTATATGACACTAGAGTTTGAGCTCCTCCATAGAGTGCTCTGACCTGAATAGAAAATCCATGAGGAGAACATTGCAGCCCCAGGAAGCAAAGAGGTAGGACTGAGAGCAGAGAAAGGCAGTTATTACATCTCCTTTTCCAGTTCTTTGCCCCATCACTTGTAAACTACAGTTGGACAGGACTAGAAATAAGCAAGCCATTTCACTGACATTGTGTGTATAATCAGCCACAAATTTCTCAGCATAAGTAGCCAGAAAACCAAAAGAAAAAAGTCTGCATAATTTAAGAGGTTAAAAAAAAGCAACATCTGCCCAGCCCTGAGACAAGTCTGTGATCTGGGTGTTATTTAGGAGCAATGAGAGGTCTTTAATTACCCTTACTAAATTACCCTTTTTTTTAATAAATCTGAAGCTAGTGATTCATGATCTATAAACAAGGTAAGCTGTTACACAATAAAAAGGGTGCCTCCCTGGCAAGATTCCTAGAAGTCAGACAGGTGGAACCTCTCTCTCCAGTAATCACGTATACATGACAAACTAAACTAATGCCCAGACAGTGTCAAATGCCTGTCACGCTGCACACAACCTGTTTAAGGTTGTTTTTTTTTTTTTATTACTACAGCTTGTAAAAGTGGGCAAAGTGGTCCTTTAACTATTTACAATTTTTAAAGGTTCATCTGGTTTCTGATTTAGCATGAGAGGTACACTTATGATACATATTAAAATGTAATAATGCACAGTTGCTCACAAATCGGAATCTTCTTGGATTGTTTTTGAATTAGAAAAGGTTGGGCTAAGGCAGAGCCATTTTTGTGTGAAACAACATGCTATACCAGACACATGCAGATTAATCTTGTGTTCAGATTACAAAGTGTAGCATGACTGGGCACAACTAACTGAAATAAACAGAATACGTGCAGATTCGTACCATCAAAGCAAAAACTTTGTTGATGTGACCCGGACAAGGCTCCAGGTTTTTCTTTATTATAATCTTCAGAAAAATAAGGCTTCAATCTACTAACCAATATATTAATGTTTATAAGAATGATAACATTTTTGCCTACATTTCCAATAGGAACAGTATATCATTTATCATATTTGGCAATGAAAAAAAAAAAAAAATACATTCCTTTAGTTTTTTTTAAACAGAACAGCCACAAGCAACACACAAACAATATCTGTCATCATTGCACAGCTCCCTGCTATGGCAGGACAGACAAAATGTCACTGAAAAAATTTGCTGTATTTCTAGTCCCATCCAGTAGATTATCACATCAGCAGTGGGGTGATGTTTAATGTGGTCCTCATACTCCGTTAACTTTTAGGGCCAGGTCACATCAGGTTGTCGCGATAACATGCACGCTACCACAACGCGATGCAGTGCCATTCATTTAAATGTCAACCCAAAGCACCCATGCCGATGTGCATTACAGAGCAAAACAAGGCAACACACTAATGTGCATTGCAGTGTGCTGCCAAGAATGGTACACGCACCATCTTTTGGCAGCGCAGCACACCAGAGTGCATGTCAGTATATTGTTGCACGACTTTCAGTAGGTGTGCCTTGGGGTGATAATGAGAATGACTGGTACCACCTTGCAGTAATGCACTCATTGCCGCAACAAGATTGTTTACATGGGCCCCTTAAAACAGGACACAAGGGATAAAGACACATCCCTTCTTAGTCTTATCTCACCTCCTGTACCTGAACGACTGAAGGAATTACCAAACATTCCATCAAAACAGGAGAAAAAAAAAAAAAAATAGAAGGAAAGCATTTTGCAGAAAAAAAAAAAAAAATTATACATTTATATTTATACCAAATGAAGCCGGTGACATTGTAACAATAAAAAACAAAAAATTACAGAAGTATCCAGTATGAAACAGAAGAACTACAGAAAGTCCCGCTTGGTGATTTATGGCTATTTGTTGAGTCTCTGAGGATATTTAGGTTTGTTTGCTTTTTCTGAAATCCTTTAGTCTTCAAAGCATTAACCTGCCACAGGCCGCTTGCAGTGTTTGAGGGCCTATGACAGAAAGGATTTTAGCCCCATGTGACAGCTTCAACGTGGCCCTTCCAGAAGGGCCCCTGACCAACTTATTGAAGAAAACATTATTAAGGTGGTCAGGATGTATAACCAACCTGTTTATGTGCCGCTGTCATCCAGAGGGGGTGGTGAAATAAATACATTCAGAACTGCACATACATAGTGAAACAATACAAGCACTGCAAAAAGTCTGCACCATCTTTGATTAGTTATTGAAGACCAGACAAAATTAATGGTATATTATCTATGGGTCATACAAAAGCCCCAATTTATAGAACGTGTAGATTTAGATTAATAAATGGCAGCTACATTTCTTTAAAAAAAAAAAAAAAAAAAAAAAAACATTTGTTTTAATCTTAACCAAGTTAACATACACATATACAAGGGATAAACATTTTACTTAATGTGACCCTATGCTCAATTTGTTAAAGTGGTAGTAAACACTCTCCCTTTATTTTTATCTACAGTTAAGCGAATAAGGCTTACCTGTAGATTAAATTAATATCTCCTAAACGTGCACCGTTTAGAAGATATTCTAGTGAGTGGTAGCCGTTGACGTCACCTACTCATGTGCTATGAAGAAAAGGCATACCCGTGCCATTCATTTAGAGCCCTGTGCCGCAGGAGTGACATCATCGTGGCTCGACCATTCAAGCGGCCGCAGCCTGCGAACCCTGAAGGAAGACTGGGTGAAGATGGAAGCCTCTGCAACAGTGACAGCACTTTGTTTTAAGTTAAGTCTTTCATAATGTAATAATAAACGTCTTTCATAATGTTCATATTTATGCCTTTACCTTGCAGGATGTTTTTTTTTTTTTTAAACGTTTACTACCGCTTTAAATTTTTAGCTGGGGTGGTTAGAAAAAAAAAATGGCTGTAATACTTTTCCTGTAGGAAATACTACCATCAAATCTCCCTCTGGTTATGCAACCCAAAAAAATAGGCATTTGGTCATCTGAATGCCTAGGATTTAGGCCAAGTGACCAGTACTGAAGTAGTCCGTTACTAGATCTTTTCCAAAAGGTAAGGTATTGTAGCCCTTCTATCCCCAGCAAATCAATTAACACGTTATGCATAAATCAATGAGAATAGGTCCACTTTAAGACTGAAGGAGGAACATTTTTAAACGTGGGTTATTTGTTCATAAACAGTAAAGTACGGCTGTCATAAGAGAAACACAGAGGCTACTATTCCTGACCTCCTTCCTTTAAGGAAAAAAAAAAAAAAAGGCCAGGAAAGAAAGACCTCTGGGTCATGCTGACCCCCTGTTTTCAATACTCTCAGTCACTGACCTAGAACAAATAGGAAGAGAAAGACCCTTGTCTCACTTTCCTGATCTGTTCCATGTCAGTGATTCAAAAGTTCTGAAGCTAGTGGATCAGCATACCTACAATTTTAAGAAGGCTATTGCCAATGGCTGCCCCCATATTTCTTTGACAAGTTACTCTAAGACAGCAACATATCACTGTCCCTTGCAGAAATGTAAAACAGAAAATTGAAGCTGTAATAATTTTAAATACCATACATCTGTCATAGAGGAAGTAATTACTTACTTGCCAAGGGTTTTCTGTGTTATTGTGCCTTTAAGACAGTGAAACCACTCTGTACATTGGTCATTTCATCAAATTAATATGTTTAAGCTAATTAGGGTTTCCAGCACCCTAAAAAGGAGATATACGTTTAACCACCACCATGGCAAGAGTTAAATTCTTCATGCGTTTGAAAAGGTTAAATCCTATCTAAGATTTTATAAGTCTCCACATTAAACTTCCATGCACTGCCAATAAACCAGGAACTCCAAACATGAAAGCAATGAGGTCAGTGAAAACCCAAAGAAAATGTGGAATTAATTTTGACTGGTCTGTTGCTGAGGTCTGAAACTGTAAAGAGTTATGTAAACAATGAGATAAATATAAATAGTCCTTTTTTTATTTTTTTATTTTTTATTTTTTTCCTTTTTTTTCTGAGCCCAGTTGGTTTCTTCAAAATGTGCTTTGGTTTAAAAAATAGTTTATGGATTTGGGTAGAAGCTATTTTTTTTCCTTTTCGTCTTTTTTTTTTTCAGTTTTATAATACATCCTTGTTTATGGTTTACAAGTCTTAAAAATTGTTTTCCTGTTATTCCGAGAAAAAAAAAAATTTCAGGAACTTATTGTATTTTTCCCCACTGCCTACCATTTTACAATATGAAGTGTGTTTCATACACAGAATATAGCCCCTATCCCTCCCATCCCTCCACCCAGGTCCCACAATTCTTAAAATTTGCTTTAATATGAAACTAGTGTTTAGCTTTTCTCATAAAATACAGAAAATGTTAGATACAATACTATGTCATAGAAATGTGGCTGAAAGTTTGGTGCCTGGAGGTAGCCAGTCCCTGAAGTTTGAGAAGTATTGTCATTATTAATGTTGTCACAGTTTGGAAATGTATTTCCATGAATTCATTCTCTAGAACACGAACCTACACAGCTAACAAAAAAAACAAAAAAAAAAGTACAATGCTCAACTATACACAGACTTTGTGTCGATATTAAGTGCTGAGAAAAAAAAAATATACATAAAAAAAAAAAAAGCTTGTCAAAAGCATTTTCTGGGAGTCCAGATTTAATTTTCCATGGGATGGGTGAAGGTGCAGTTTAATTTATTGTTAGGGTATAAATGATCATGAATTTTTTTAATGGTATAAGCAATGGTGAGAGTGCCCATTTTTGGTTTAAAAATAAAGTCTAAGGGCTCCCCCATGCATTGCGGACAGAAATACGTTTTCTAGTTAACTAATTTAATCTAGAAAGCTGAAAGGACTGCATTTTACCACTGTTTAGAAGCAATTGGTTTTCTGCAGAGTCAGTAAAAAAAAAAACATTAAGTGAAAAATCTCAGAAACTTTGGAGGGCATACTGATTAAGTTGTCAAAAGTGGTTTTATTTCTTGGAAGGAATGGAGAATCCAGACTTAACCCATTCACTGCTCGAATTTTGGCCAATTTCTGCTGGATCGGTCGAAATTCAGGCAATGAATGGCCCTGCCGGCACCACTCCATTTGGCAAAAGTTGATTGTTCAATTGACTTTTATCAAAGGAGCCTGTTGGAAAACTTGTCGGCCAAACAGCGCCTGTATCCAATCACATGCAGGTACTGTTTGAAATACGACATCCTGGCAGGAGGAAATATGTCTATCGGTGCAGTTTTGTTCAGCCAGTTTATGGCTAGCTTTGGACTTTAACTGCTGTGGGGAAAAAAAAAAAAAAAAAGTTCAGTCCCATAACCATGTTTGAAAATTACATCAGACTTATTTTTGTGCTCTTCTCTCAATGTTAGTTGATGTTAAAGAATCCCATAAAGCTCTTGTGAAGGTAAATTAAGTCTTATTTTTTTTTTCTTTTGGTGATAATGAAAGAAAAAGCTTGCTTTATCCACAGTTCAGCTGCTACCTGCAGTCCTGGGGCTAATATTTTAACTGCAGTGGTGGTCTTCATATAGGTCCAAAGAGCTCAACTAAAGCAATTCAATAGATGCAGAGCACTGCAACCTGAAAGTGGCTGAACTGTGGGAAGAGCAGAGGTTTCTATGTAAAAAAGAGCTCGGTCTACCTCCCAAGCATTGCAGATAACTTCATGGAGTTGTCCCCTAAGAAAAAACAATCCAACTTACATAATTGCTCAACAGCAGGAAATGCCTTTTTTCCAATGAAACTGCTCCTTCACATCCAGCAGCCTCCAAAACCAGCGCTGTATGCGAATACCAAGGTTAACTCAGTGCTCTGGGCACTCCCCCCATCATTTCACAATGCAATGTGCACACCATAGTAACTTACAGAAAAGTACACTTACTGTAGGATCAGGATGTAGGGAGGGGCATGTCTTCTAGTTGTACAGAAGCAGCTTCAAAAGGAAAAGATAGGAGATATCTACCGTTAGGCCATTATGCACCTGGACCACTTTTTCTTAAAGTGGAACCAATGCACAAAAAAACAAATAAAAATTGCAAACAGGCAGGCTGTTTATTGCAGAAAAGACATGCAAAAATGTACAGGGCCAGTGTGTTAGGTAGGATACATGACTCCCATGCTTGTGCGGAAGAGATGTCATCCCACACTGACCAATCAAGATGGCAAGGAACCTGCCAATGCTTTCTACACTGGGGGCTATTTATGATGCACATATTTTCTTTAGAACTTTATTAGTTGCCCATTGAATTAAATTAAGAGTGCAGCTTTCAGCAGACTGCTCAGACTTGCCATCTCAATTGAACTGATTATATATATCAATATAGGTTGCTAAGAGATATAGCCATATGTTAATAAACATGCCCTTGTGAGAAAATTTGTCAAATTAAATATCAGCAGGCCCCAGAAGATATTTCATCTTTGGCCCTGAAGCGTCTGTATTTATTTCCCACATACTGAATTACACAAATGTAAACTACTGAATTGGATTGTAACCAGAATATGAGTCAACCAAGAGCAGTTATCAACAGTGTGGAATGCAAATCATCTACTTTTAACTAAAAGAGACAATGCATGGATAGGACACTAGATCTATTACAAGCATAGCAAATTCCATGATTAATTAGGTTACACAGATGTACAATGTCACTGCGTAGATCCAGGAATTGCAGTGCTCAATGGGGTAGACCAATAATATAAATTATTGATAGTTTAAAGAAAACACATGCAATAAACATGCCCATTCTATAGTCAAAATGTTTGCAATCTGCTGAGATCTGCTCAATTCCATCATATGCAAATGAGCTATTTTCCTGGCAAGCTGAATAGTTGGCATACAAGTCCCTGCCACTATCTGCAGAGGAAAAACAATCCTTCAAATTCCACCATCCATGCATCTCTAGGAAGTGTGGTGATTACCATCTTTAGGGAAGAAAGGGATGCCAGCTTGTATCTATTTTTTTTTTTTTATCATATAGACCTGCCTGCACGGTTGTTCAGAAGAGGATGGGGCTTTAAATACCACAAAAAACGTATCATTTTGATTACACATGGGGAAAAGTCAACTATATTTTCAAGACTCAGTTTGTTACTTTGTCTATTCTTACATTCATTTTAGGTCATAGGACTGAACTTTTATAAAAAAAAAAATAAAATAAAAATAATAATTTGCAGCTCAACCTGACTTTTCTTTAGTTTCATAGTTTTGGTCTTAAATAAAAAAAAATGTAAACTTGATTTTTCCAAAGTGGCCATGGTTTGAAAGGGTACACCAGTTTTTGGTAAGTTCTGGATTCTGATGCATTTCTAAACAGCGGCTGGCCATAAATTGCAAAGGTATTAGGAGACTATGTAACACTTTGGGAGTCACAGCTGTGGAAATATCACAAACCTCTGCAGCAAGAGGTGGCTTCTATCTAGGGAAAGGGTTTGGTAATTATTTTGGTTTATTTCAGATTGGATCTCTTTGGGTTCTGTTCATTTTTGGATCTTTTTCATAGCCGTAACATGTAGAGTATGGCAAATTCCTGACAGTCTTATGTTTTGAATGCTTTCCATTTAATTTAAATGTTCTAACTTTATACATTTACTTACATGAAAAAAAAAAAAACTATGCAAAAGCTTCTTAGTAAAAGCATCTCACTTGTCAAGAGTTCAAGAGGTAGCAAAAGTGACCAGTCCATCGCATCCTTCCACCTTACACATTTACATACACAGCCACAATAGGCTGACACGCACACTGACACACACTCACATATACACACAGGAGTACCTAATTGGTGACAAGTCACCATAAACAGCAACTTGGTGAGAACTTTCTTTCCCAACAGATAGGCTACAACTGGAAGCCAGTCTGGCAGTAAAGAGAATAGTTTCCAATATTTTGGAGGTGTGTGGGGTGGAGAAAATAAAAACCTCCTACGGTTTAACACTTTTTGGATCAGGTTAACAGGGCACTGTAGCAAAGTACTAGGTGCCCTCTGCAGGACAGAAGGAGTTACGATGTGTCTGTTCCTGAGCTCATCTTTACATGAGAAGCTCAATAACATGTAAAAAGTGAGTAGTGAAAAGAAAGAAACCTAACCCACCACCCCAAAATAACCCTAAACTTCCAGTTCAAAAATTCACAGATTCAAAATGTAAATTAGACAGTCTCCCACAGCCCAGCACTGAGACAAGTACCTATTACAGACAGGAAAACAACAGAGGGAGGCAAAACAAAGAACCTCCCTCCCACTGGCTCACATGGGTGCAACTGTTGGGCAATGTTAGTTTCCAGTCTGTGGAAAAAGGGCCTTCAGAAAGAAGAAAGGTACCAAGAAGGAACATGCAAAGAATTCACAGCCACGGGATACCAAGAGCCCCAGAAAAGTGCCAGCCCTCCTTCAGCCATCTATACATTGGTGTAAGAAAGGGGCAACTTGGCAGGAACCTATCCAGATGCCCACAGTGGTAACCAGGAGAGGGAGTTGTGAGGTTTCCTTGGTTTTCATTCATGGATATAAGTAGGAGGCCAGCACCTCTTAAGGCTGGACAGAAGTAGGCAGGGCCAAGATGTAGAAAGGTGTGATCATCACAGGGTGTGTAATAACATGCCTTCAGTAAAACTTCACCAAAATGCACTCTACACCAAAAGACCTAACTTCAATGGTTTCCTTGCTGCTAGAACAGTAGGATGGCAATGCTCACAATATAAATTTGGTGAATCTGCAAGCATCACAATGGCCATTCCTTGGCAAGAGTGTTTGAAGTCTTTTATGTAGGTGCCGATGATGTAGAGGGGCAAAAAAGAGTGCTTGGGATGTAATCTCTTTGTTGTGTAAACTGAAGATTATGTCAACTGGCTTCCACTGTGCCACATGTTGAAATGTTATTATTCATTACACGTTAAAGCTCAGGTGAGGCAATGCACCCCCTTTCTTCCATCTCTGATACAACTGGAAAACAGGTACCCATAAAGCAGCAAGTCATCAGGAAGGTAAATTGGTTTGTGTGTGTTTGTGTGCACAAGAGAAGCACATTCTTAGGATGTCATAAGAGTCTTTGGTTTAACATGGGGAGGTGTGCATACGCAAGTGACTGATCAGATTGCGCTGCTGGGTGAATTTTCCCCCGCAGAGCTGACATTCATAGGGCTTTTCCCCTGAGTGGACGCGCATGTGCTCGGTCAGTCGATATTGCCTTGTAAAGCGCATCCCACACTCGTCACAAGCAAAAGGTTTGAGACCCAGATGACTCCTCATATGGCGGGTCATGGTTCCTCTCTGTGTGAACATTTTGCCACAGATGTTACAGGGGAAAGGACGGGTCAGCCAGTGCGTTTTCTCGTGCTGTCGAAGGGTGGCTGGATCTTTGTAACTTCTCTCACACACTGAGCACTTGAATGGCCGTGATTCATTTGGAAAGGTAGTGTTGGGAGTGGACAGGTCCTCTGCTTCCTCTTTGCAGTAGGAATCTTCCTCTTTGATATATAGCTCCTCTTCAGTGTGCGTTTCCACATGGGCATTCAGTTGCTCTGAATTAGGAAACCCCTTTCCACAGGGGATACAGACATACAAGTTATCTCCAAATGGCACAGTCTCAAATCCATCTTGTCGGTAAACATAGTTGGCACTAGGATGTTCAGTCTCGTTCTCGCTATGCCCACTCTCCTCACTGTTCTCTTTGCCATTTTCTACTTCCTCTTTACACTGGAAACTCTTTTCTGAAGCATAGCCCCCACCAGATATTCTCTCTTTTGACTTAGGCCCAACAATAACTCCATTGGGCATGGGTTCTCCTCGTTCCTCTGGAGACAATTCTCCTTCTTTCCTGTCCCACTCCTTTTTACGGGGACAGTGGCGAAGGATTTTCTTTGGCCCGGATTCAGAGTGGTTTTCCTCCACTTCCATTGGTTCACTGTCTCTTTTTTGGAGGGCGGATTCTTCGTATGAGGCACTGTTGGCTACAGATGCTGAGGCAGATTGGGGAGAACCTGCACAACTATCTGCTTGTACATTCTCTTCTTGTGCAGGTAGGGACGGGCTTTTCTTGGAAAGGTCAAGGCCTAGCTCATGGTCACTCCCATTAGTGCTGTTATGAAGGCTGTTGTTGCTCCCTGTACCTCGATTTAAAGGGTGGCTATTTTCCTGGTTAGAATTGTTGATAAACACATCTTCATCTTGCCCTGCAGTACTGGACAGCTCATTTGAGTTGGAGCCCTTGTTTTCATCAGATGAGCCGGAGAATCGCATGTGAGCAAGTTGGGGAGTGGAGAGCCTGTGACTCCTTCCAACTCGGCCTATGCTGGGCACTCCAAGCTTTCCAACAAATGGCTTCCCAGCACGCTTGAGCTTCTTCCTGCAAAGAGTTGCTAAGTCGTGGAGTTGGAGGTAGCTTGCTGCAGTGAGAAGAGCATTGAAGTTCTGCTCTCCTGGCTGGTCAGATGTTAAGAGTTTACCAGTGTAGATAAAATCCAAAATCTGCCGGAAAACTGCCGGATTGACCATGTCAGTATCTAGATTGATCAGGTTATCATGGAGAACAAGAGACTTAAAGTACATGCTGCTGGCGGCAAGGATATTCTTGTGAGCTCGGAACAGGGCATTTTCCACCACAATGATGACATCACACAGGAAACCTTTGGCTCGTTGCTGATTCAGCTGAAGCAGCAGTTGTTTGGCATGGTTTGGCAGATCCATTTCCCCTTTTCATTCAGTATGCTCTGCCTAAAAAATATAAATACATTGATTAAAAAGAGGTTTCATTTTAAATGGTCTATATTTAAAAAGATATTAGAGAAAGATTCCACAACACAATATTCATATCTAAACTGGCCACAAAGCACACCCCTAAAAATGACTACTCTCTGAAAACACACACACACAAATATAAAGTCTAAAAATAAATAGGTGTACGGCCACTTATCTGTCTGGGATAGCTGTCATTATTGAGTAAAGGCACAGATGCAAAAGTGTCACTAGACCCACATCATAAAATACTATCAACAAATGCTGTATTACATGCTTTTCATACTCACTCACTAGGAGAATGAATTTCTGTATTCTGCAAAAATCCTTTTTGATCCTGATGTTCTCAATAACTAGGGATTTTGAGCATGTGCAGAATTGCCACTACAGCTGCAGTTTCCCGTGAGTTTCTATGCGGAGCATTTCCTCCCTATCACATCTAAGCAGCCCATGTGACTACAGAGTCACACATGTGGGCGAATATACAATGGTAAATGATAGGCCTCTGCCTCCCTCCCCCTACATTGCCACTAAACATAATGGGGGAGGGATTTTATATGTAGATTAATGAAGGCTTCACCTCCCTCCTATTCAGACACAGGCTGGAGGGTTGTGACACAGCTTGTGACTGGCAGAAATCCACCCCCACCATGTTATTTCCACAAAATAATAGAGATTTGATGTCAAATATATACTTGTATGCCAATTTAAAACAGTTTATTGATAATTATTCTGTATTTCAAAGGCTTTTTTTTATTCTATTTTGAAGATTTGACCAGCCTCAGAGGACTAAAAGCTCCCCGTTTGTTTCCCTGCAGACAAGCTTTACCAGAACAGAGATAAAGTGGGACATATTTCAATGAGCATACTGTATGTTTAACTGACAAAGGTTAGATTTCCCTTCACTTTGTTGAGATTTTCACTCAATTCCCATCTTTTCTCTGCGACAGGAAGAAGAGAAATCTTCCAGATAGAAACACAGACCACTAAAAAAGAAAAAAAAGAAAAACCCAACTCCTGATACAGAAATATTTGCAGCGCTCTATCACCTCAAAATACTCAATCTACCTTACCCTTTAACCAAATATTATATAATAATATCCAACAGTGCATACCTCAAAATACTGTCTAAAATAAATTTAAGGGATCTGCACTTCAGAATCCACTTAAAGTGCACGCCACATTTAACACGATCATCCTCCTCGAATTATACAAGCAAAAACTCATCTTTATGTGTATCTACTCTGGTAATTACTTTTATTACAGGTTCCACTTCTTCTCTTTACTTCCCTCTTTCTACAACAGAAAGGTGTTAGTGTTCCAACAATCCACAACTTCTTTTAGCATTCGAGCATTATAAAGCTATGAGCACCTATGAAATATGCGTAACAGTTTTTATGTTCGTATTTGCATTTTAAATAAGTGGATCACACTATTTTGGTTTTAATTTGCATCTTTCATTGGACAATATTATAGAAGACCTTATCCAAATCAACAAGAGACATAAAAGAAAGCTGTGGATAGTTTGGAATACTACCACCTTTCCTAAAAATTTGTTTAGATTAGAAGCCAGTGCCAATGCTCCTAAAAAATACAGCTGGAGCCCAACTTTTGAACTTCTCTTTAGTTTTTCTCAATCATGCTTGCTTCTTGCTCCTGAATAACATAATAGTTTGTTCTTCCATGGTTAAAGGTAATGCAATAACTTAAAAAGATGTTCACTTGAACTTTACCTTTAACCACTTGCCTACTGGGCACTTTTACCCCTTCCTGACCAGGCCAATTTTCAACTTTCAGCGCGATCGCACTTTGAAAGACAATTACACGGTCATGTAACACTGTACCCATACTACATTTTTATTATTTTTTTTTCCACACAAATAGAGCTTTCTTTTGGTGGTATTTAATAAACACTGGGTTTTTTAGTTTTTTGCTAAATAAACGAATAATGACCGAAAATTTTGGGGAAAAAAAACAAAACGTTTTCATCGTTAGTTATAAAATTTAGCAAACTGGTAATTTTTCTTCTTCACTGATGTGTACCGATAGAGGCTGCACTGACGGTCACTGATGAGGTGGCACTGATGGGCACCATTGGGACTGCACTGATAATCAGTGTCCTGAATATCAGTGTACATGTCCCTTTTACAGAAGCCAGTTATCAGCTCTCTTCTCCTCATGCTGCCAGCATGAGAAAAAGAGTGCCTATTTACATCTGTGATCACCTGTGATTGAAGACCGCTGACCACTTGGTAAAGATCCACTAATTAAGTCTTTACCTCAATCTGATCACAGAGCAGCCACCTGCACCCTGCAGCGGGCGTGCATGATCATTGGAGGCTGTCATACGATGGCCTCCCAGAACTAGCCGACTATGCTGTCATTCAGCTATAGCACGGTTGGCAAATGGTTAAAGTCCAGCCAAACATTTTTATTTCGTTTTAGGTAATGTGGTAAGGTTGAAATTGGAACACCTGTTCATATTTTATTTATTGTCTTAGGCAATATTCCATCTCAACCCCTGCTCTGGTGAAAATAATTTTGTCTAGAGGAGGCACAATAATTGCAAGTAATCACAAACTATAGGTTTGTCACCTTACTTGCTGGACTGAAGTTGGTTGTGAGACACATGTACTCATTTATTATTTGGTGAAGAAAAGTCATAATCTTAAAGCCTTGAACCACGATGAGAATATTAAATGAATAATCATAGGTTTTTTTTTGCATGCTTTTAAGCATATCGAAAATGAAGAGGTTACTAAAATTCTTGTACAACAGAATACAACCTCCGAAGTTATGTACAGGCGGTCCCCGGGTTACGAACACAATAGGGAATGTAGGTTTATTCTTAAGTCGAATTTGTTTGTAAGTTGAAACTGTGCATTTTTAAGTGCAACTTCAGCCTGTGAAGGGATGTGGGATGTTTCGGGTGCTTCTGGGTGTGCAGTCATGTTACCTGGGGCTCTTTTGGCCATGCAATACATACACTACTGCAGTGTGTAATGTGTCTGGTGGTGCAAGATGGCTGCTCAGTGGTAACTGTGACCAGCGTGGAGCACAAGTGACCACTGATCCGTTCGTATGTACGAGGCGTTCGTGTGTGGTCTTGCTCTTCAGATTTTTTTCGAACGAATACTGTACTGATTAACCGCTTGCCGACCGCCGCACGACTATATACTGCGGCGGTCAGCCCCTCACAGGCAGAGTGACGTATCGGTACGTCACTAGCCTGGGAGGGTCTGGGGAGCGAGCGCGTGCCACCGGCGGCGCGCTCCCGCGCGGTCACGGACCCCCCCCCCGCGCGTGTGACCGGCGGACCCGATGTCCGCCGGCCACTCTGCGATCGGCGGGGGAGAGGGAGAAAGTCAGGCAGCTTGTGTAAACAAGCTGCCTGTCATTCTCCTCGGGGTAAAGACACTGATCACACGGATCATGTAGATCCGTTGATCAGTGTCCTTACAGCTCAAGCCACAGCCAATCACAGTAGAAAGCACGCCCCTAGGGACATACACAGCCCCTCCCTCCCAAATAAAGTTAACCCCTTCACTACCAGTGTATTTTTACAGTAACAGTGCATATGTATAGCACTGATTACTGTAGAAATGTCACTGGTAACCCCAAAAGTGTCAAAAATGTCAGTCAAGGGTCCGATCTGTCCGCCCCAATGTCGCAGTACCGCAAAAAAAAAAAAAAAAAAAAAAAAAAAAAAAAAATCGCAGATCGCCGCCATTACGCGTTAAAAAAAAAAACAAAAATGACAAAAATCTTTCCCTTTGTTGGTAAACGCGATAACTTTTGCGCAAACCAATCAAAATACGCTTTTTGCGATTTTTTTTACCAAACATAGGTAGCATAAAACAAATTGGCCGAAAATGTTAAAAAAATTTTGATTTTTACATTTTTTTTTGGGGGGAATTTCATATAAAAAAATTTGAAAAATATTGCTATTTTTGCAAAATTGACGCTCTTTTTTTTGTTTATAGCGCATGATCAAAAAAAAAAAAAAAAAAAAAAAAAAAAAAAAAAAAAAAATCGCACAGGTGATCAAATACCACCAAAAGAAAGCTCTGTTTGTGGGAAAAAAAGGACGCCAAATTTGTTTAGGTACAGTGTCGCACGACCGCGCAATTGTCCGTTAAAGTCACGCAGTGCCGAATCGCAAAATACCCCCTGGTCGTTTAGCAGCCAAATCCTCCAGGGCTTAAGTGGTTAAAACAAAAACCATACATTCCGGTATCCTACGAGAAACATTTTCATGTTTGTCCCTCTGGATAATTTTGCATACTGTTTTACTGTTGTGAGCAGCTCTCGAAAACAGTATTAATCAAACTATTGTACGATCGCAATAAAGCAGTATTTTTCATCAGATTTTCTGATTGTGTGTACTAGGCTTTAGGCTCAGTTATACCTTTGTACTGCACTCCACGCTCCTCGCCAACACACAAGCGTTATTTGTGCACCAAAACATAGCCTTAAAAATTTGATAAGTATAGGCAAAGTATCTTACAAACAAGGTGGCAAATTTCGTGGCACGGGATAGACTGCCATACACACCAACGTCCTAAGTGTAAATGTAATTATCTAAAGTCAATTTTGACCACAGCATTTTCAGCTCTTAAAGAAAAAAAAACACAAACATAAAAAACACACACACACAATCATAATATTGTAACTGCTTTTTAATCATGCTTCCTGCCTGCTTGCAATGCGTTTTGGTCTTTTTAAATAGCTTGACTCGTTGCCTTATGCTACAATGTGTTCTACATTATTACCAGCAATACCAGAAATGGAGGGGGAAAAAAAACCCACCCTTCTTCGTGCTACAAAACCAAAAAGACAAGGCACACAAGTCAGGAATGCATGAATGCTGCTCAAGCTACAGCAGAGTCAAGCAAAGTTCAGCTGACAAGGTTCTCAGTCAATTTAAACCATATGCAAGGCTTGCCTGCGGGGCCCAGCAAGATGGAGGAGTGGAGAGAGAAGTAGGAAGGGATAGAGAGAGAAAATGTATATATTACAGCCATGGCCAAAAGTAAAAAAAAAAAAAAAAAAAAAAAGACAAAATATTAAATTTATCCAAAGTCTGCTGCCTCAGTTTTTTTTATGGCAATTTGTATATACTCCAGAATGTTATTAGAGTGATCAGATGAATTGCAATTAATTGCAAAGTCCCTCTTTGCCATGAAAATTTACTTAATCCCATAAACCTTTCCCCTGCATTTGTGAAGAAGGCTTCCGGGCACCAAAGAAAGTCCAGCAAGCGCCAGGACTGTCTCCTACTGTTGATTCAGCTGAGGGACCGGGGCACCCCAGTGCAGAGCTTGCTCAGGAATGGCAGGAGGAAGGTGTGAGTGCATTTGCACGCACAGTGAGGTGAAGACTTCTGGAGGATGGCCTGGTATCAAAAAGGGCAGCAAAGAAGCCACTTCTCTCCAGGAAAAACATCAGGGACAGACTGATATTCTGCAAAAGGTACAGGAATTGGATGGCTGTGGACTGGGGTAAAGTAATTTTCTCTGATGAATCCCCTTTCCAATTATTTGGGGCACCCGGAAAAAAAAACCTTGTCCAGAGAAGAAAAAAGTAGAGCGCTACGATCAGTCCTGTGTTATGCCAACGGTAAAGCATACTGAAACCATTCATGTGTGGGGTTGCTTCTCAGCCAAGGGAGTGGGCTCACTCACAACTTTGCCTAAGAACACAGCCATTAATAAAGAATGGTACAAAAACATCCTCCGAGAGCAACTTCCCCCCACCATCCAAGAACAGTTTGGTGATGACCAATGCCTTTTCCAGCATGATAGAGCACCTTGCAATAAAGCAAAAGTGATAGTGGCTTGGGGAACAAAACATCGAAATTTTGCGTCTATGGCCAGGAAACTCCTCAGACCTTAATCCCAATGAGAACTTGTGGTCAACCATATGAGGCAGGTGAAAAAAGGAAAACCTCCACAAATTCTGACACTCCAAGCATGGATTATGCAAGAATGGGCTGCCATCAGTCAGGATGTGGCCAAGAGGTTGATTGACAGCTTGCCAGTGTGAATTGCAGAAGTCTTGAAAAAGAAGGGTCAACACTGCAAATATTGACTCTTTGCATAAACTTAATGCAGTTGTCAATAAATTACGCACACTTATGAAATGCTTGTAATTATATTTCCGTATACTGTAACATCCGACAAAAAGATCTAAAAAAACTGAAGCAGCAGAGTTTGTGAAAATATTTCTGTAATTCTCAAAACGTTTGGCCACGGCTGTAAGGCTGCATTCACACTTGAGCGTAGCGTTTTACCGCGATTTTCAGGCGTTTTTCATTGACATCTATCAAAAACGCTGGTAATCAGCCCAAAAAGAAGCTCATGTACTTTTTTCAGCTACAGGCGTTTTGCAAAACGCTCAGATGTGAACAGGGGCCATTTAAATGAATGGGGTTTTACTTGTTGGGCGTTTTGGAACATTTTTTTTGAGCGTTTTTGGAGCTGAAAAACACTCAAAAACGCCCAGGTGTGAATGGAGAATAAATGTAGGAGAAGGAAAGGAGAAGCAAACCAGGACACAGAAATAGATTACAGTGCAAAGAATAAAAAAGTCACCTTCTTTCAGGTGATGTTAAAACAGCTGGCCAATGGCATTTTATATGGTCAGAACATTGTAATGACTATTAGGGGTCATGTACACTACCGCTTCTAAACTTGAGTTTAAGAGCTTTTGGCTTTTTTTTTTAACCAAAGCTCCTAAACGCAATTCCATAAAAGCCCCTGTCCATCCACACCAAGGCTTTTACAAGAGTTTAGAAGCTGCTGCAGTTAGGGGAGTTTCAACCTCCCTTTCCTGAATGAGAAAGAACTGTGTTCAGGATAGGATCGGCAACATCATGGTAAAATGGTGGCCCTATTTTACCCCGTTTTCCCATGGCTGGCGATCAACCTAGTCTTTTTGTACATGAGCCCTAAAGAGGGCAGAAAATCCGGAAAAGATACAGATCAAAATCCAATACAGCTGAAAGAGTATTAAATTGTATCTAAATGAAAAAACAAAAAATGTAATATATTGCAGCTTACAAGTCCTTAGATATGGTGGCTGCTGTAGTTTTATTTTGTAAGGCTATATATACTGTATATTCTGCAAGTACAGAAAATTGCCTACTGATCCTCATAGAAACCCAGTGTCCTTGAAACCTTCTGTGGACTGAACTAAAATCTCAAACAATTATTGGCTCTCTCAGTTATGTTCTGTGAACTACAAGGCAATGTCCCCTATGGAATGGAGTGGAGTAGTGGGATAGTGGGAGAGCATTGTCACTATGGGACATAAAAGTGATCCTGGCAGGATCACCAGGTAAAAAAAAAAAAAAAAAACTGAAATGTTTTTTTACTGAAGCCACAACATCTAAGGACTGCTGTACAAACGCTGTTCCAAAAGAAGAACCCCCTTTTCTGCGGCAGGTATGCAAGGGAGTTTGCAATCAATTGTGGCCAGCAGCCTGTACAAATTTAGTGAGACACAGTGGCTGTTCGTTCACATGTAACTACACATCAAAGCAGTTACATGCTATTAGGGACAGATCAACATCCCAAAACATAGACACTTTGCAGCCCATGCATTTGAATAGGTTAACAAAAAAAAAACCCACACAGCATACTACAATTCACAGTGTTCACATCTGTACAATGTGGTGCTCTATAGCACAGGGGCATCTTAAAATTACTTATACTATATTTCCCTGGGGTGCCGTTCTAAATAAATAGCAGGAATGCCGCAATGAGATTACCTGTGCATAAGTGATATTAAGGGTTAAAAAAAAAAAAAAAAACACACACAAAAAAACAAACAAGTTATACTTGCCAGCTCTGTGCAATGGTTTTGCACAGAGCAACCCCGATTTCTCCTCATCTCAGGTCCCCCACCAGTGCTCCTGGCTCCCCCTCTTCTCAGAGTGCCCCGAAGTGTTTTTCCGAGTGCAAGCGGCTTTGGGGGCACTCCTCCTCTGCTCCCACTGCTGTGTCGCAGCCAATGAGGCAGAGACTTGGGAGAGCAGCCAAATCGTGCACAGTGCTGGATCGGATAATTAGGGGGCTGTGAAACTCAGTAAGGTAAAAAACCTTCAACCCTTACAACCACTTTATTCTGCTTTGCGGTAATGGTGTGAATGTGACCTAAAAGAATCCATTCTGCATTGCGGTAATGGTTTGAATGTGACCTAAAGGAATCCTGGTGATCCTGTCATTAGGGCTTGCTTCAGACACTTCCGGTTTTAGGGTGACAACTGTCCCCCAATTGTGTTCTTGCAAGGTCATACTAGCAACAGGTGGAGAATACAAGCAGCAGTGACAACATACATTGTTCACCGTTTTCACTATCAGGATGATAGTCCAGAGCAATGATGTGGGATACAAAAAAAACATCAGTTGATTATGATAGAAGTTGCTTTAGCAAATTAAATGTCATACAGTTAGGCCCCTTTCACACTGTAGAGTCCGTCGGCGGACTCAGTTTATCTCAGCGGGGGATTGATCCACCGATCCCCCGCTGAGCAGGTGGATGGCAGATCTGTCTCTGCCGTGTGCGGAGACAGAGCTGTCAGGTTACGGCTGTTCTCTATGGGGGAAATCGGATGGGAACGGAACGTCTGTCCGTTCTCATCTGATCCGCTGGATGGATGGGAAATAGGGTTTCCATCCATCCATATTTGACGGATCGGATGTCAGCAGACATGTCTCCGCTGACATCCGATGCCCCATAGAGATGCATGGGGCATCCGTTCAGATCCGCCTGAAAAACAGGCGGATCTGAACGGTCCACCTGTGTGAAAGGGGCCTAACAGTTAGATCTACCTTAATATGGTACTGCTTCTATAAGCCACACTGTATAGCCACTAGGTACAAAAGGGTCAGTGTGCTTCCTGGCAGCCACTACTGTACCCAGGGGCTTCCTCTTCCACAGCAAACTGAAAAAGCATAAAAGCTGGGAAAACAAAGAATAACGAAAAAAAAAAAAATAGCACAGCCAAAACCTCTCAGAATCTAATTGGTAGAAGAATAGTGTACATCATCTTTACACACTGTGCAAACAGGGAAGGCCCAAGAAATGGCAAGAGCACAACTCTGCCCAAGTACACGGTCAAACACCTCACTAGCTAATGAGTAGAAAAGTAGTCGGATCCTTCTTAGAAGTCTATGGCAAGAAGCTCCTATTTATGCATTATATTAACTGAATATCAAGCTGCATTTTGTATCTCTCCACTAATGAAGCCCAATAGGCAGTCCTCTGCCATATGCTCCATTGTTACAATATTCCCATTCAGGAACTGACTGCCATTTTACTTGTATGAGGAACAAGCATGCCCTCGCTTCTCCTCAGATTTATCCACACTCCTGTTTTAGGAGGGGTTATGTATCTGAAAGGCAAGAGCTCATTTGTAAATGAAGGAATATAAAAAAAAAAAAAAAAAAAAAAAAAAGTGTTCTGACACCTGATGAGACACAGAAAAAACCCTCCACTACTCATTTTCCTTTTCTCCCCCCTCAGAGGCAGCTGGCACAGGCGGGCACTGAGCAGCAAGGAGACTGGACAAAAGAGACCACACAGACTCTGGAAAATGTGTGCGCAAAAGTGCAGGCTGCCAGGCTCAGCAGGAGGCTGAGGAACGATCCCATAGCAGGACAGAAAGGGGAGGCTTTGAGGTACCACAAGTGCCTTTCTCCCAAAAGCTCAAAAACAACTACGTAGCAATAAGAAATACTTCTAAATACCCACCATTATCTACAGTAATGTTAGATTTAGTGAAAAAACACACTGACACTTATCAGCGAATTTACCCAAAAAATACATCAATGAAAGGGCAAAGATCCAACTGCCATTAAAGAGCTAGTGATTCTTAAATCACAACTCAAGTCAATAAGCACCAGCGAAATACACAAGTATGCCAAAGCATACAAGCATATGAAGCTGTGCCCGCATATACAGTGCATTCATGAAGTAGTCAGACCCCCATTACCTTTTAAATTTGGTTATGTTGCAGCCTAATACTACAGTTGTTTAAATTCTTTTTTTTTTTTCTCTCTCATTAATCTACACTCTGTACCCCATAATGACAAATGTGAAAACAGTATTTTAGAAATGTTTGAAAAACAAAAAACTGAAATATCACAATGGCATCCGGTTTTCAGAGCCTTTGCAACAAGACTTGAAATTTAGCTCAGGTGCCTCCCATTTCTCTTGATTGTTGCATAGAGGTTTCTAAACTTTGAAGTCCACCAGTGATAAATAAAATTGATTGGACATGATTAGGAAAGGCACGAACTCTTCTATAAAAGGCCTCGCATCTGACAATGCATACTGTATCTGAGCAAAAAAGTCATGGAGGTCAAAAGGAACTGCCTGCAGAGCTCAGAGACAGAATTATTGCAAAGCACAGATCTAGGAAAGGCTACAAAAAATGTTCTGCTGCACTGAAGGTTCTCAAAAGCACAGTGGCCTCCATAACTCTTAAATGGAAGAAGTTTGGTACAACCAGGACTCAAGAGCTGGTCATCTGGCCAAAATGAGACAGACATCGGGGGGGTGAAGGGCCTTAGTAAGAGAGGTGACCAAGAACCCGATGGTCACTCTGAGCTCCAGAGTGGAAATGGGACAAAGGATAACCATCACTGCAGCCCTCCACCGATCTGGGCTTGGCTATGGCACGGTGACTAGACGGAAGCCTCTCCTCAGTGCAAAACACATGAAAGCCAGCTTTGAATTTGCAAAAAAGCTCCTGAAGGAGTCAGACTGAGGAACAGGATTCTCTGGTCTGATGAAACCAAGAATGAACTGTTTGGTCTCAAGTCTAAATGTTATGTCTAGCGGAAACCAGGTACCACTCATCACCTGCCCAATACCATCCAAACAGTGAAGCACGGTGGTGGCTGCATCATACTGCGGGGGCGTTTTTCAGCAGCAGGGATTGGGAGACTGGTCAGGGTTATGGGAAATCTGAATGGAGCAAAGTACAGAGATATTCTCAATGAAAACCTGTTCCACAGCGCTCAGGACCTGGGCTGAAGACTGGGCCAAACGTTCACCTTCAAACATGGCAACGACCCTAATCACACAGCCAAGACAATACAGGAGTTGCTTATGGACAACTTTGTGAATGTCCTAGAGTGGCCCAACCAGAGCCCTGACTTGAACCCTATTGATCATCTCTGGAGAGACCTGAAAATGGCTCTCCACCGACAGTCCCCATCCAACCTGACCGAGTTTGCGAGGATTTGCAAAGAAGAATGGCAGAAAATTCCCCCAAACTAGGTGTGAGGTGTGCAAAGCTTGTCGCGTCATGCCCAAAAACACTTGAGGCAGTAATTGGGTGCTTCAACAAGCAAAGACTAAATACTTAAAGCAGACCTTCAGCTTCCCACTGAACTCTTCCCCTCTACATCCTGCAGCTCGCCCAACCCCCTGCCCCATTATGGGTTTTTTTTTTTTTCGTTTACCTACTGTTTTTCTTCCGGCTTAAAAGGCTCAGCCTGCCATCCCAACTTCCGGAATTCACCTTGGAGACTAACATGGTGCCCCCGGTGTCTTCTGGGATGCATGATGTGCAGTTCGGTTTATTAAGGAGGAGAGGGGTGGCGGGCCTAGTGGCGCTTAGACAAAGGAGAGCCAGCAGCTGTCACAGGCAACATGGGGGTGCCAGACCTGTGCAGAGAGAAGGATCCTAGTAGCTCAATGCTGGATCTGCTGGCTATGGGAGTATCCTTTTTGTGCAGTATCAGGTAAGCAGTCTGTTTTGACTTTGTCATTATGGGGTACTGAGTGTAGAGTAATGAGAAAAAAAAATGAATTTAAACAACCTGTAGCATCAGGCTGCAACATAACAAAATGGAAAAAGTAAAGGGGGGGGGTCTAAATACTTTATGAATGCACTGTATTTTACATCAAAGCTTCTGTATACATATTTAAAAGTAACCATTGATACAAATCATTTATACAAATAATGCAGCACAGTTCTGTACAAAGGAATCCAAGGAGGATGATAAAGCAATTCAAGGTGCTGCAGCTTGTTCTCACAGGCATCTTAGCTCAGTCTCCGCATTTTTCCAACATCTGTCATGTTTTGATTGCGTTTTCCCAGTTGGTAGGATTTCGCTCACTCCCTGTGGGGTCATTGGGACAGGGAACATCTCTCCTACAAGGACACAGACTGCAATAAAACAAAGATTCTTACCCTATCCCACTCCACTTTTCAGGACACTTACAGGCTCAGCTTGCTTCATCCACATTCTGCTTGGACTTCAAGCACCTTTTTAAGTGATGCACTTTGTACAGCCCTTAAATTATACACTGATCAGCCATACCATTCTGACCAATGACAGATAAAGTGAAAAAAATTGATTATCTTGCAACGATGGCACCTAAACGTGGGTGGGATATATCAGGCAGCAAGTGAACAGGTTGTCCCTAAAGTTGATGGACATTTAAGTATTTAGTCTTTGCTTGTTAAAGCATGGAAAAAAAAATGAGCAAGCTTAAGGATTTGAGCCAAACTAACGGCTGGGTGACTGGGTCAGAACTACAGGACTACAGCTCTTGTGGGACGCTCCCGGTCTGCAGTGGTCAGGCCCCATCACAAAAGTGGTTGAAGGGAGGAAAATTGGCAAGCTGGTGACAGGGTCACAGGTGGCCAAGACTCACGGATTATGTGGGGAGCGAAGGCTGGATCGGACTACACAAACCAATAGATGAGCTACTGTATCTCAAATTGCTGAAAAAGTTAGTGCTGGTTTTGATAGAAAGGTGCCAGAACACACAGTGCATCAAAGTTTGTTGCGCATGGGGCTCCATAGCTACAGACCGGGCAGGGTGCCCATGCTGACCAGTGTCCACGCTGACCGGTGTCCACAAATAAAGTCCCTACAATGGGCACATGAGCATCAGAACTGGACATCAGAGCAATGCAAAAAGGTGGTCTGGTCTGATGAATCATGTTTTCACTTACATCATGTCGCTTACCTGGGGAACAGTTGGCACCAGGATGCACTATGGGAAGAGGGCAAGCAAGTGGAGTCTTAAAGGATCTGCTATTGATGGATTTGTGCCAGATAACACAGCAGACTTTCAGAGGTCTAGTGGAGTCCATGCCTCAAAAGGGACAGGGCTGTTTTGGTGGCAAAAGGAGACCTACTCAATATTAGAAGGGTGGTCATAATGTTATAGCTCACTGGTGTATGTTGAGCCCATAACATTTTCTGTTCGTTTGGATGAAGTATGTAATGGTTAAAACGGTTTCAAAACTTTCCTATCCTTTTGAAAAAATTTCCTTTACTTACTCTCCTAGAGATGCAACAGAAATGGAAAGAAAAAAGGATTTTGATAAGCTGCACATCCACTATCAGCGCTAGATTGGGGAAAGATGAGTAAAAGATCAGGAGAGGGGGGCAGCCATACAGAATACACTTTAAAAACATTTAAAAAATATACCTAAATATATACTTTTTAGTACAATTCTGAATATGTCTTTTACATCTGTAATCTTGGGAAGGGCCAGTATATTAGGCTGCATTTAACCACTAAGCAAAAATTATGAACCACTTTTAAAAGGCTACTCTGAACCGAATTTGTAAATGCTAATACTTGCCCTTCCTATATTGCTTATATGAAATGCATACATAAATGAACTACATAAATGAACTAAAAATAAGAAATGTGAATAAAAAAATACATTACGAATGTTCCATCTAACTGGGGTGCACGCATGATGGAAAAAAGCAGAGCGATCAATCCTGCTGCAAGTGGCGTGTGAGCCAGTGTTCTTAAGACTGGAGTTGGCAGAGGAGTTCAGGTGTGTGTTTGCGTGTGTCAGAAGAGAGGAGGGAGTACTGGAGGGAGATCTGACACATCAGTTTTAGGAGAACAAACATTTGTTGCTAGAAGGAGGCTGGGAATTCCATTCTTGAAATGCAGAACACCTGCCCAGAGGAGGAGGAGCCTGGACTGCTGCACAGGAGTGTGCGTGTCAAGCCAACAAGGAAAAAAAAAAAAAAAAAAGGGAAAAGCAGCAGCACTATCAAACAGCAATGGAAAAAACAAGAAAAATCAAGAACTCTGCATGTAGTTTGTTTATACTTGCATTCATAGAATTCAGTAACAGCCTCCTAATTTGTGTATAAATGCTATACGATAAGAGCCGGTTCACACTGAGGCGATCCGACTTCGAGGGGCGACTTGCAGGGACTTCACATAATGGAAGTCTATGCAAGTCGCTCCCAGGTCGCCCCAAAGAAGTACAGGACCCCTTTTTCTAAGTCGGAGTTACTATCGCTCCTATTAGAACGGGTCCTGTACTACTCAACAGCGACCGACCGACCGCGACTTGTCATGCTGACAAGTCGCGCTAGTCTGAATGGGTTCTAAAACCTATTAGGTAACTAATGTACTTCCTGTGAGTAATATTTGCAGAATAAGTACTGCTTTAATTTCTCAAAAGTCAATTTGCTTGGCTTCTTCTGGCCATTGCAAGGTACGTACTTCATGTGTTTTTTTTTTTGCTTGGAGGAGTAGGACCACCAGACACAGTGAGGTGCACAAAAAAAGCCTAAACAATATAAACAGTATACAGTACAGCATAGTATCCTTACTAAAAGTTACCAGTGTTCCAGGAAACGAGCTTTAATTAGGCATATTTTAGTTTAGTCATTTTTCAGTGTGATTTTGAAGTGGTTTTTCTTACCCTTTTTTTATGTTTTATGCATCTTTTTGTGGGAGAAAGACTGGATTTATTAAAAAATAAATAAACAATGGAGAAAATGCACTAAAACCGCATATACATGCTATTCACTGACATTTTTGGTGGTTTCCATTGAAGTCTTTAGGGCCAAAAATCGCACTGCAACTGCACCAAGTAGCACATATACATTCTCCAAAACCGCAATGTGCTGCGTTGATGTGAATGAGCACCAATGAAAAGAATGTCACCATTGTGTATTTATACATTGATCGGCCATACAGGTATCTGCTTATTATATACACAGGCTTCCTTTCCTGCTTTGGAGTGGTGCACAATAGTGGTGCTTTACGGCTATAACAATGCAAGTCTGAGGTCCTGCTGCCCTAGTGAAAACAGTCAAGTCACTCGTGTTTTCTAGTTTTGTGGGGTCAGTGGAAGAACCAGTAAAGCCCCCGTACACACAGGCTGAATGTCAGCCAAAATCAGCAGTTACAGTAGAGAATGGCCGACTTTCAGCCCGTGTATGCAGCTGTCTGTCCAATAGAAGCGGATCTCACGAATGACTTCTGTCAACTCAGCAGCCGATCGGCATCTGATTAGCGTTTGCAGCCAATGACGTTCTGTCAGGGGGAAGGCATTCTCCCTATCAGAACACAATAGCACATAAGGGGAGATCACTGTACTATCACTGCATAGTTAGTACAGCGACTGCTGTTTTTTTCATTTAGCCTGCTGGGTTAAATACCAGACTTAAGAGCTGCTGGGACCAAGGAGATCCACGCTGCAAGAAGCATCAGTTTCCCAGATGAATCAGGGGGACCTTATCTCTGCTACAGAGCAGTGTTGGGCAATGCAGATGGCAGGAAAGAGCCAAGCAGTATTTCAGCCTCTTTAACGTAATGATCTAATAAAACCGAGCAATCAGCAGAGTCACTTTAAAATCCCATCCAACATTGTTGAAGTAAGCCTGAACTGAGTGTCAAAGATCATGTACATTACTATAGTTCAAATGGCACCATGAGAAACAATGATTATTCTATAGACCAGGGATCCTCAAACTACGGCCCTCCAGCTTTTGCGGAACTACACATCCCATGGGGCATTGTAAAACTCTGACATTCATAGACATGACTAGGCATGATGGGAATTGTAGTTCCTGAACAGCTGGAGGGCCATAGTTTGAAGACCCCAGCTATAGACAGATAACATTTCACCAACAAACTGCTTCCTCCATCAGTGTCTTTCATTATTCTAGGACACTCCAGGCCTTGCACTTAAAACACGATGACAGATTACATCATACTGTAGAAAATTAGTACAAGCAAAATCAAACCCTCCTTTATAAATCTCTAGGGGTAATTTTCACATTTTTCTGAAAATTGGTCTCTGACTCCAATGTTAGGGCTCATTCATACTAGCTGCACTGTAAAACAAAGCAGGCTGTGCAGGCTAGTTTCTATGCGAGATCTGACGAGGAGGTGGGTGCAATGCCCAATTCAGCGAATCGGCGCATTAATGGTTTAGTTTTTTTTAAAACTTTACATGCAGTTCAATATGAAAAGAAACAGCATGATTGCACCAGCTTTGGGGTGTGGATGTGGCACATAGAAAACAATTGATTCCTGTGTGCCCTGTTGGTGATTTGTGTTTTTTTATTCTGCAGGAAAACACAGGTCACCGCATATAATGTAAATGCACCCTTAAAAGTTCTTTCATAAGCTCTGCATGTCTTTCTAACCTAGACTAACACTGCATTAGATGTGTGCAGTAGGTAAGACTTTCTGGCTCAAAAGTCAGCATATGTATACAGCGCTCTCCTGCCTACATTTAGGTTATACTTTCACTTGGATAACCCAAGTGACAGTAAGGCAGCTTACACACGATACTCCTGTTTGAGCATCTACGTTTTCTGACGTAACTGTAATGCGGGCATTTTCGCGCTTATGCACTCGCGCAAATGCGCGTAAATTTATTCTAGCGTTCTTGATATTCAATTGGCATTTTGGGTCATTTGAGCGCATTTGCGCGCATCAGGCGCAAATTACTGACCAAAAATGCAGATTTTTCTATTTTGTTCTTACTGAAGAAAACGCGGCGCTCATTTACGCGGCTGTGTGCATAGGCACATTAAGAATGAATGGGCTCTATTTTAGCTCAGAAAAAAAAAAAAAAGCTGTACTGAGCATTTTTAAGCTGCAGTGTGCAAGAGGCCTAAGGCCTCATACAGACAAGGCATTCAGAAACGCTGCTTTTAGAGGCACCAGGGCCACCAAGTTAAGGAGCGGTCCAATTTTCTGCAGAAAAAAAAATAAGAATATGAACCTAAACACACGTTTGTTCATTTCAATGGTTAGAATAAAATGAATATTCTGGCCAATGAAACGAACGCCTAAGCACTTGACATACCTAAACGAGTTTGCAAAATGTTGCCATTTGCTCTTCTGGAGCATAGTTGTCCAGGGGAGTAAAAAAAAAAAAAAAAAAAAATGTCCTGACCTGTGTACAAGAGCAACCTTTTTTCCTTTGGGGAAACTCATCAGAGGGTTCCATGTAAAACTGGCCATAGATGGGTCAAAATTCAAAAGGTTCAGCAGGGCCATGTCATGTGTAGCCCATCCCGCTCAAAGGAAGCTGAACTTGTTTGAAAATTTTTCTTGATCAGCCACTGCAGCTGCTGTTCAGTGAATTCTAAAGTGAAGAGTCCAGCTGTCAGAATACAATATCTAATTGGTGAGGTTTCCTCTATCCACCTCCATTGTGTAGATCGAAGAAAAAAAAAAAACACACCCAATCCATTTATGGTCACCTTCGCTCAAGAACTGGACTGAGTAAAGTTAGTGGCTCAGATAAGATGTTTTGATTTGTTTATGCTATAGACTTGCTGTACGCTGTACTAAGCCCTCCTGTATTGAAAAAGGTATTGGCTGCCTTGTTGAATATAAGTGCAGAAAAAACCTGCTTGGATTGTTCCTGGGTGTCCCTGTCTCTTGCATGCAGGGCCGGTGCTAGACTATTTTACGCCCTAGGCAAGACCAGCTGCTCGAGTCCCCCCAAAAAAGGGAAGGGGTTAAAAACTCCTATGTCATACCTAGTCACCCTGATCTGATGGTTCCTCCATGTTATGCTGTCATACCCAGTGACCCCCATATTCCTCCATGTCACACCCGGGGACCCTAATGTCCCTCCATGTCACACCCAGGGACTTTGATGTTTTTCCATGTCACACCCTGGGACCTCAATATTCCTCCATGTCATGCTTCATACCCACTGACCCTGATGTTCCTCCATGTCACACTCAGGGACCCCCGTGTTCCTCAATGTCATGCTGTCATACCCAGTGACCCCAATGTTTCTCTATGTCAGACTTGGGGACCCTGATGTTGCTCCATGTCAGACTTGGGGACCCTGATGTTGCTCCATGTCAGACTTGGGGACCCTGATGTTGCTCCATGTCACACCTGGGGACCCTGATGTTCCTCCGTGTCACACTTGGGGACCCCAATCCCCCATGGCACACCCAGGGACCCCAATTCCTCATGGCACACCTGGTGACCCCCGAACCCCTGTTACACCCGGTGACTCCTATCCCCCATGTCACACCTGGTGACCCCGATTCCCCATGGCACACCTGGTGACCCCGATTCCCCATGGCACACCTGGTGACCCCGATTCCCCATGGCACACCTGGTGACCCCGATTCCC
This sequence comes from Pelophylax lessonae, assembly GCF_965119305.1. NCBI lineage: Eukaryota > Metazoa > Chordata > Amphibia > Anura > Ranidae > Pelophylax > Pelophylax lessonae. The sequence goes on along the minus strand of NC_138768.1, from coordinate 266,096,462 downwards.
CATGGCACACCTGGTGACCCCGATTTCCTTTCATACCAGGGATGCTCCATGTAACACCCAGTGGCCCTGATCCCCTGTTCTGGGGACACTAACTGGGCGGTATGAAGAGAGTGGCCCGCACTCTGCCCTCCCTCACTGTGATACTGCTGAATCCTTCTCCCAGGACGCTCCTCTCCTGGACCAAAGTGCTCACCACAGCTCCAACCGGCTCCTGGTAGAGGGAAAAGCAGCAGTCAGAGAGCTCCGCATTGTCCTTCATCACCAACCTCCTCAGACCATTCCGGTGGCTCGTCGCTTCTGCCCTAGTAAAGGTTCCGCCCTCCAGTGCCGAGCTCTGGCTCAGGTTCAGCTTTCCTCTGCTCCCTGCTTAATACCGACCCAGGGAAATGAACGGCTGCCTACCAGCTCAGTGCAGAGAGTCACTTCCTGCCTGGGGTTAAGGCCGCTCAGCTTCAGCCAAAGAGGATCATCATGCAGGCAGCACTCTGGTGGGCTCCATTCCTGCCTCTTGGGGCCCCTCCAACAGTGGTGGAAAGCCAGGACCTGGTAGTTCTGCCACTTCCCAAGACACCTGGCATCTTCCTCTGTCCCTTCTTCCTCCCCCACCACCACCCCTGCCCTCAGCTCACAATAATCATTCATGATGGAGAGAGAGTGCCGACTCGTGGCTGCGCCCCTAAGTGGCATTGCACCCTAGGCGGCTGCCTAGTTTGCCTAGTGGAAGCACCGGCCCTGCTTGCATGGTTTACCCCAGCAAACACCAGTTAAGCATGTCCCCATCACAACTTGGAGTTTGATGTGAGCAGATGCCTATTGTTAAAAATAGAGCATGTAAAACAGTTCATATTGGCAAATGCTAACCAGCAAGAAAACCGCTTACCTGCTCAACACAGATGCATCAGCTGACTGTAAGAAGGCCTGGTGGGGTAGAGGGACAGCAGCAAGTACACCTATATTTACAGCAGCTGGTACAGGTTCTGTTAGAGGTAAAAGATGGTGTAGGGGGCCTTCCTCTACACCTCAACAGATTGATGTAGAGAGCTTTTTGGAAATGTCCCTGGAGGATGGTGCTGAGGCCTACCTCAGAACCTTTGAGAGGGTTGCTGAATGTTAGAAGCTACCCATGGAGTCAGTAGGCTGCTTTAGAATGGGGGAGCCCCAAAACACCTACTTTGACTTACAACCCCAGAATGCCATATATATGTGTGAGTTTTCAAAATCTGACCCCACAAGCTCCTAGATGTATGATGTATTCCACTTTACAAACAAGTGGTTGCCTACTCAGATTTATGGAGAGACAGCAATGCATCAGAGACTTGCCTGTCATAATACAGCAGCACATTCGGCATACAGATCCCAAGAATGTAGACAAGCTGGTATCCCTCATGAAGCGATATACTACTACTAAGGACTATTTCCAGGATCTGCCCTCCCAACTGATAATTCCCAGAAAGAGTAAAGCATTAACCTCAGCTAAGAATCTTTTGACAAAGGGGTAATTAGGCTTTTAAGGAGGAGGGGGTGAGACACCTATTGGTGCCAGAGAAGAATGCCCCCCAAGCCAAAATAGTTCCCCTCCAGGAGAGACATACTACAGCATATTAAGTGCTGGCGGTGCCAGGGACTGGGACATGTAGCTGACAATTGCCCCATATTACATGAGCTATGGAATGTGACCCGTTAATGGTCATGTCACCTTTTTTCAAACCTGTTTTTGCATCACACCTAGGAACTGAGAATGAAAGGCAGATGTGTCCTATTACCGTAGGGGGATATTCAGTGGAGGTAATATTAGACTTTGGAAGCCTTTTCACATTGTTGTATGCCAGTCTTTGGAGACTGTGCCAAGCTTGGCTTAGACTGAATAGGAGTACTTTGTATACTTGGCAATACTAAAAACTACCTTACTGCAGTGCCCTCAGTTGGGAAACCTAGTGAAACCGTAAAGCACATCTTGCATGTCATGGATATTGTTAAGAATTTGCTATACAGTGTAATACTTGGCTGCGATTTTTCTCCGTTTTAGGTTTTCCGAGGGGAAAACAGGTAACCAGTTATAAAAATTTAGACAGCAACCCCTTGCAATAGGCTGGAGTGCACGCCATCAAAGACCGAGTGAAACTACCTGTCAACGCCATTGATCTCATGCTTGCTGGTGTGCGGATGCCTTTATTGGAATAGATGCTGCCTAGGGGACCTGCAAAGCCATTGTACAGAGCAGTTAATAGGACATGTTTATTAGTTTATTTTTTTTAAAAATGGAAGCTTTACAATCACTAATTTCTAAAGGATGTGGACTGCCTCAAACTGTTATGCACTGGAAAAAAGTGTGGCCTGCTGTACTTTTTTTTTTCCAGCACATCCCTACAGTGCAGTGGTGTGAACCAGCCAGGTAGGAGAGGAGGCATTTTGCATCATCCTAAAGGGGGTCCCGCCACACCTGTTGTGAACCGATCTTAGGAAATGGAGCTTTCTGGGACTTGGTAATCTCATTACCACACTGCCCCACGTGTGTTGGAACCTGTTGTATGCCAGGGAAAAAAAAAGAATCCACCATGGGGAGTCAATGGCCACAGGCAGTGCCATGACAAGGTCTTCCAGCACCCAGGGCAAAGATGTCAAACTGTGCCCCCCACCCCCATTCATGATGTGCAAGCTTAGGGGATTCTATAACCAACAGTAACTCGCTTGTTAAAATTACTGCCACTATTCTGTCAGCTTTGAAACAGAAGGAATGCACCCCCATTCCTACAGTAAACCATGCGCCCAGGGCAACATCTCCTCCCGCCCACCCCTTTTCCTGGCCTTGATCACAGTAGTACAGCATAAAACCAAAAGAGTCCTTGAAAGAGACTGAATCATTAGTATTAGGTGGATGGACTCCACCCAATTTCTAATAACTACTTTTTAAAAAGGTATTGAACGGTTATGATGATGATTTATATAGCACCAATAGTTTGCACAGCGTTTTACAATATTAAAGCGGTTGTAAACCCTAAAACATTAAAAAAAAAAAAAAAAAAACCTGCAAGACAAAGGCATAATGAGCTAGTATGCATCACATACTAGCCCATTATGTGTAACTTACCTTAGAACGAAGCCCCGACACGGACCCCCGGACATCGCTGCGGGCGCTGCCATGATCCCTCGCCGTCTCTTCCGGGTTCGGCGGCTCCGGCGCGGTGATTGGCCAGAAGAGACGGCTCCGGCGCGATGATTGGCCGGAGCCGCGATGACGTCGCTCCCGCGCATGCGCGCGGGAGTGATTTTTCCGGCAGGCTCTCGACAAGTTAATTGAAGGTCCCCCCGGACCTTCAGAGCGCATGCGCCGCTCGCGCGAGCGGCTGCATGCACTGTAAATATCTCCTAAACCGCTTTAAGGGAGACAATACCGCAACAATACCATTCAATACAAGAGGGTTAGCAGGGCCCTGCTCCTGGAAGCTTACAATCTAATAGGGAGGCACTGTTGGAACAAAAAGGTAATCTGTGGGGTATGAACTGATGGAAGAAATAAAAGATTTGGTTATTAGCTGAAGGCAGGATAGGCTTCCCTGAAGAGTTTTCAGGGACTGCCTAAAAGTGGACAGAATAGGAGATAGCTGGACAGATTGGGGTGGGGAGTTCCAGAGGATGGGAGAAGCTCTGGTTACAATTCTTTACAAAAGAATACCTACATATGCACCTTAACATTAGGCTTTTAATTTAACAGTGGGCATGTTTCATGGAAACACATTGTTAGGCAGATAAAAAAGCACTGATATTCTGGTCATAAGTAGTTAATCTCCATTCCAGACACACCCTGGCAGGAGAAGATTCGCAGAAAGGAGGAGGTGGGGGCAGTGTTGCCCTGGGGCACAAGGTGTGCCTGTAATCTAGCAATATGGGCTCAAAATGAAGGCAAGTCGGCTGGAGATTCTCCCAGTGCCTGATGAATTAATCGCCTTACCTTCCCGTTTGAAAAAATAGGAATTGAAGAAACTGTATGGGGCCAAAGTCAAAACCTCATAACAGGCAGAGAAATACAAAAGCAAATGCAGTGACTGTTGATGTTGAAGGCACAGGTTAACTCTATTGCCCACTATCTCATGCGAGTACTAAAATGTGGCACACCCGGCTGGAGAGATACAGATCTGGCACTGGTAAACTGATCTTTGAACAGAGACACACAAAGTTCTTGAACGTTTGACAGACGAGTATCCGTTCACAAATGTAAAAATGTAGAAAATATTTAGCATATTTAATTAGACTTTTTACACTATTTCATGCATTTGTATTTGTCAAACATGCCTGCAAAATGTGGACTATATGCAAACAGACATACATATGGCAAGATCTCCTGTACTTCATTTCTATAGACACAGGGAGCACACAGGCTAAAGTCCATCTGTACTGAAATATCGTAATACACGATGCTGCTCAGTGCATTTAGGAAGAACTCCACTCCACACAATTTTCATCTACAAAGATTAGATAAACACAACACCAATCGCTTCTTAGAAGCAATTACTATTTCTGGTATTCCTGTGGCTTTTGGTCAACCTACAATTTAAAAAAAAGGATTAAAATTTTAAACTCTGCAAGTGGTCTCTCTTCTTTATCATGGTCACATCTAAGCATGTGTGATAAGGGACGAATGCTCAACGCTCATCAACCAACAGAAGCTTACTTTCCTGTGCCCGTCTTGAAGGGTTTTCATACAGAACGCGTTCAGATGAATATGATCAACTTTTACTAGCTTTTCTGTACTTCCATCTGCCAGTTAAGATGCAAGAGCCGGGGAAGGCGCAGCATGGTTATGACTTCCAGTGCTTTAAATGCAGAGTGGGCACAGGTAGAAAAGGATTTCAAGTGGCTTCAAAGTAATTGTTTTTCACTCCTGGCTCCTCCGTTTGCCACCAGAGGCTTGATCCCGAGCCATGCGCTGCGTGTCGTCCACTCCCTCATCACTGGATTTGATTGACAGCATTGATCCATTGGCTCCTGCTGCTCTCACTGAGTCCAGTGAGGAGTGACAGAGAGAGCAGTGCCGCTGCTCCCAGACACAGCGCTGGATCAAGATCCCGCTCAGGTAAGTATTTGGAGGGCGGGGGGGTAATCAGAGCTACAGAGCCCAGCATTCCTCCTTACCAGGGCCTACTGTACTACAACTAGGGGCACTACAGAGCCCAGCATTCCTCCTTACCAGGGCCTGTTATACAAAAACTAGGGGGACTACAGAGTCTGTAGTAGTCCCCCTAGTTGTAGTATAACAGGCCCTGGTAAGGAGGAATGCTGGGCTCTGTAGTGCCCCTAGTTGTATTATAGCAGGCCCTGGTAAGGAGGAATGCTGGGCCCTGTAGTGCCCCGACTTACCAGGAAGCAGAGCTGCAGCCAGTTGTGGATGAAGTAGCGGTAGGTGTATGGAGTAGGGCTCAGACAGGTCCCGGTTGATGAGCCTCATGTCGGGAATTTGGAGCTCGGACTAGTGCAGTGCACGGTACAGGCGGAAAGCAGGGCCTCCTCGCTCCCCTGCGGTCAACTCAGGCTGTCTGCCGAGAACCGCACCGCTACCAGAAGTGTACCAAGCTGGGAAGGCCGCGACTTCGGGCGGCCGGGCTGTCAGAGCGGGCGGTCGGGCAGCAGCGTGCTAAGTGGGCATGCCGTGTGTATCCTGGGGCCAGAGAGAATACGGAGAGCTCCGCTCTCCTCCTCTCCCACGCCGCGAGGAGGAGCTCCATATCCCACAAGCCCGGCCAGCGTCGCCATGTCACTTCTGTCCCCGCCCCCGGAAGTGACGTCATTAGGTAATCGATTAGTCAATCACCCCGAATCGATGCAGAATCGCGAAGGGTCGCATCGCGATGCTTCGATTCGGCGATTATATTCAGCAGGCCTAGTGTACATACTGGCAAATATGCACAAGTGGTACAAAGCCTACCCTTGTGTTTTTTTTTTTCTGCCAGGACTGTCTGATGCTTATACTACAGCATGCAAGAGGCCTTATTTACAAGGTACTGCAAAAATGGTTTATAGTAGGAGTTCTGAACAGCTCAGCAATTGGAAAGCATACTGTACATACCTGGACAGATTTGAATTTTTGAGGGTCAACATGATCTTTAAAGTATAGGTGAACCCTACCAACCCTTTCTCTTTAAAAATAGGAATGAAAAAAATGGGGTAACATACACTTTACAAAGAACAATGGCCCATTCACACTGCGCACCTTTGAAAAGAGCGCAAACAACCTAGAGTCCCTGTCCAAGTCATAAATCGCTATACCCACCATTCAATATATTAGGGGGAAACCAGGTAAACTACCAATTCGTTTGGTAGTGGAGACTTAAAATAAAAGACCCAAATGAAATGTCAATTTTGCAAACTACAGGCAGTACCAGAGTTGCACACATCCGACTCATACTTACAAATGGAGGGAGACAACAGGAAGTGAGAGCAATCTACCCCTAGGAAGGGAAATTCACTCCTGTAAGAGTTATAAAAGGGAAAAAAGGTGTCTGCACTGAAACTTTTTAACCAATGCTTGTTCCCACAACAACCCAAACATTTTCAAAATCCAACTGTCACAGGGGCAGAAAGTAGGGTAAAATCTTCTGAACAGGGACACAGACAGCAAAACAAATGTTACTGGGGTGTTGACCCTTCCCTATGCTAGCCATCCAAATACTTTTTTTAGCTGGAATTGCACCTATTTAAAAAGTTGAAATTTCACTAAAAGCAGAGCTCCACCCGAAAGGGGAAGCTCCGCTTGTCTCTCTTCTCCCCCCCTTTCGCTGCCACATGGGGGAGGGGAGTGGGTACACACTCCCTTCCACCACAGCCTTCTGGAACACTTCACAGGTCCTAGAAGACTGTGGCCCATTCACAAAGGACAGCGAACTTCACTCATGCACAGTAGGAAACTGTAAAGCCACAGGGCTTCACTGTCAACTTCCCTTAGTTAAGATGGCGGCGCCAGCACCTGATAGCCAATTAAAGAATCGGCTCGGGTGAGTACAACGCTGGCTTTTTGAACAGACAGGTGTCCTAATATTTAAAGTCAGCAGCTACAGTAGTTGTAGCTGCTGACTTTTCATTTTTTCTGAAGGATCTTGGCGCTCCAATTTTAGAACAAACCGACAGAATCTTGTTTGTAACCCGGGGACTGCCTGTACTACTGAAACAACTCCCCTGCGCAGGCAGCAATGATTGGTTTCTTTCAACAAATTCTATTACAAGAAAAAAAAAAAATGAATGAATGAATCCTTTCCGTTTTGTAGACAAGTTTAGGCGCAAACTATGAAATGTCCAGGACGCTGGCAGATTTTCACTGCAGAAGTTACTTTTAGTCACTCTGAATTACTTATTGACTGATCATACACTACCTAATGACTGCAAGCAACACTTGAAAAACGTTTGCGCAAGTAAAATCGTGTAACGATACCTTTAGATATGCATTGAAATTACAAAGCAGAGTTGCCCAGACTAGTGTAGAGTCTTATCTTCTCAGATTTTGCAGGGCTAAACAGACAAAAAAAAAGTCAATGTGAAAAGTACTGTTTGAATTGTGCATATAAGGTTTCAGTGTATCTGGAGTTAAATCTATGCCATAGATGCTATTACACTGGAAGCGAACACAAAGGTGTCCAGGTGGGTATCTAGGTGCATTGTTGTGTATTTGCAAAACTCCACCCCTCCCCCTCAACCACACAGACCGCCACCTCTCACCCTCCAACTTGCCCAGCAGGCGTCTCAGGCTCTGTGGAATGCAGACCAGCCCCAGGCACCAGCTCAGGACCTTCCCAGTAAACTGTTTGCCAACTCTGTATGCCTTTTAAACAGAGGCACAGTGAACACCAAGTGCTGGGGGGAGGGGAAGCTGCAGGGGCAAAGCAGATAAAATGAAAGCGTGTCTCAGTCTTTATAAGATTAAAATGGTTTCCAAAGAATTTATTTGTATATGTTGCAAATACAGGCAATATACCTAGATGATGTTATTAACTATTCATGTCAATGTTTCAGGAGAATGCTAATCAGCAATAGCTAGAGAAGGGCCTGTTCACACAACACAATCTGCACTATTGAGCACATAATGCATGTGCACTTGTGTGTGTTATGAACATGCACTGCCATCCATTCAAATGCATTTTATTGCTTGTTTTTTTAAACCTCTGTGCACTGCAGCATGTTATAATGGGTTAAAGCGTGTCCGAAAGCGCAAAAATGCCCCAGCTTTTTCCAATGTGTTGGTGTAATTGAAACTATAGAAAATAAGGCAAATCGCCTTGTTTTAACAATGCTGCTGGTGTGAATGAGCCCTAAGCGCTTGTCAGTGGAATCTGTACATAATGACATTTTCTGAAAAGTCTGTAGTCTGTCTGAATTACTGTTCTTAATTTAAATTCAACAAAAATGGTGACACAGACATCCCAAAAGATAGTAAGCAAGGGGGTCATTTTACAGGTCACAAAGGACTGCAGTTCCTATATATCCCATTATGCTTTGCCCGTCATTTACTAGAAGGTGATTTTAGTATGGGGAAAAAAAAAGCCTACCATGTATTTAGCAAGCAGTTGGCATTCCAGGTTCTGTCAGAGAACATTATTTTATCAAAGTAAATCCATCAGCATAAAAAAGGTAATGAACAGTCCAATGCATACCTTTGATGGCCCCTTCCACCTTGATGCCCTGAATCTCTGGCTCCTGTAACAAGTGAGTTTTATCACTTCCTGGCAGTGTCAAAGGCTGGCCCGCCTCCCACCACACGTTCCTACTGATTCATCACTATTATGGGTGGCCTTACTAGCCAAAAAGAACAACTCTGGAGAAGAGAATGGATGAGATCTGTTCACTAAGGCCTGGTTCACACTGGTGCAATTTCAGATGGTGATTTGAGTTGCACAGAATCTCGTGACAATGAAAACCACATTATTCCCTATAGTGCCAGTTCACAGCAATGCAACGCAACACAGCACGTCTTTTGGAAAAGGCTCCTGTGCTACGATGGTGCGATTGCAGCTGCAATTTTGGCCCCATAGACTTGTACACAGTTTTTTGCAGGTTGTTAAAGGGATTGTAAAGGCAGAAGGTTTTTTTTGCTATTTTAATGCATTCTATTCATTAGAATAAAAAAACCTTCTGTGTGCAGCAGCCCCCTTCGGCCCCCCCTAACACCTACCTGAGGTCCCTCTCTATCCAGCGATGTCCCCAAGCATCTCAGCCGTCCCAGATTCCCCCTCCTCATTGGCTGCCGTCAATCAAAGTCAGCTAGCCAATCAGGAGAGAGGGCCGGGTGAAGTGTCTGAATGGACACAGGGAGCTGTGACTTGGCTCGGGTGCCCCCATAGCAAGCTGCTTGATGTGGGGGAACTCAACGGGAGGGAGGGGCCAGGATCACAGAAGAGGGACCCGAGAAGAGGAGGATCTAGGCTGCTCTGTGCAAATCCACTGCAACAGAGCAGGTAAATAGAACAGGTTTATTTTTATAGGGGGGGGGGGGAACTAGACTTACACTTTAAGGCTCCGTTCACATGTAGGCAGGCGTTTTGGGGCGTTTTTCTGCTCTAGGATCAGCTCTAAAAACGCCCAACAAGACAAATCCTATTCATTTCAATGGCCCCTGTTCACATCTGAGCGTTTTGATGCTGTGAGCAAAACGCCCAAAGCTCAAAAAAGTACATGAGCTTGTTTTTGGGCAGATTAGAGGCGTTTTCCATTGGTCTCTATTCAATCTAAAAATGCCTGCACAAAAACGCCTGTAAATCGCGGTAAAAAAAAAAAAAAAAAAAAAAAAAAAATCGCAGTAAAATCGCGGTAAAAAAAAAAAGCTACGCTCAGGTGTGAATGTAGCCTAAGGAGTCTGTACCCAGCAGCATATGGCATTCCCCTTATAATTCATACTAGGCCCTTTGGGTCTGGAATGGATTTCATGGGGGACTCCATGGCTCCCCCCCAAAACCATACCAGGCCACCTGCTGTACTTTGCCAAGGGGGACCCGATCTGGCAAAACACATTGTCCCCATGTTCTTCCCCACAACCTTCACCCAGTGGTTGTGAGGGTCTGTAGATAGTGGGCTTACCAGAAACTGTAAACCCCTTTAGAAATAAGGGAGCCCCTAGATTCCCCCCTCCCCCAATGTGAATGAGTAAGAGGCATTTATAGTACCCCTACTCTTTCATTATTAAAAAAAAAAAAAATGCAGTTTTTGACAAGTCCTTCATTACATTTGTTTATTTTCTTTTTAATTCCGATGTACATTCATTGTCAATCACGTCATCCAACAACACTCAAATGCTGAAGTTCTTCATGATTGCTATGGACGTGTATTGCAGACTAACGTGATTGACAATGGAAATACTTTGAGGGAACAGGTTCTCTTAATTTTTTTTTTTATTTAAAAGGACTTGTCAGAAATTGGGTTTGTGTTTTAAATTTACCACCAACGTTTTGGTGAATGAGTTGGGATACCATGTAGCCCTTACTCATTCACATGGTATGGTTGGGCCCTCTTATTGTTAACCGCTTGCTGACCGCCAGCCGCAGATTTATTGCGGCAGGCTGGCTCGGCTGCGCGAACCGACGAACGACTAGGCAGCAGGGATGCCGATGCACAGGACTGGCGGCACCGATTGCCGCTGGACACCCGTGATCGCTACCCGCTGAGAGAGAACGACGATCTGCTGTTGTAAACGCAGCCGACCGTTGTTCTCTCTCAAATGATCACAGAGCGCCTGTGATCCTTCTATATAGGATCACAGGTCTCTATGGTCATTTCACACGCTCCTTAGTAAACACTCCCCTAGGCTCACATTTAACCCTTTGATCACTCCTAGGTTAACCCCTTCCCTGCCAGTCATTATTACAGTAACAGTGCATATTTTCAGGACTGATTACTGTAGTAATGTCAATGGTCCCCTCAAAAGTGGCAAAAATGTCAGTGAGGGATCCGATCTGTCCGCTGCAATGTCGCAGTCCGGCTAAAAGTCGCAGATTACCGCCATTACTAGTAAAAAAAATAAAATAAATAAAAATGACAAATCTTTCCACTAGTTTGCGCTAACTTTTGCGCAAACCAATCAAAATACACTTATTGCAGGTTTTTTTTCACCAAAAACATGTAGCAAAATACAATTTGGCCTAAAAGGATGAAGAAATTTGATTTTTACATTTTTCTTTTTGGGAATGTTATATAGCAGAATGTGAAAAATATTGTTATTTTTTCAGAATTGACGCCCTCTTGTTTATAGAAAAAAAAAATAAATAAAATCGCACAGGTGATCAAATACCACCAAAAGAAAGCTGTTTGTGGAAAAATAAAGACATCAATTTTATTTGGGTACAGCATCGCACGACCGAGCAATTTTCCGTTAAAATAATGCAGTGCCGAATCACAGAAAATGGCCTTGTCATTAAGGAGGCAAATCCTTCCGGTCAAGAACTGGTTTGGGGGGGGGGGGTGTCTTCCTCAGTCGGCCTAGTATGGTTCAGGAAGGGGGTAAGGGCCTGGCATAGATTGTGGGGGGAGCCCTTTTTTTAGTATGTTTATTAAATCAACTTTTCACAGAACATGCTATGCCTCGACCTACGAATTGTGTCCTGTGATTTTATATTTATATATATATATATATATATTAGGGCTGGGCGATATGGCTGAAAACTGTATCACGATATCAGTGTTTCATATCGGTCGATATCGATATATATTGATATTTTTTATTACCCATTTAAAATAAGGACCCTAGGGTGAGAATGCAGGGTGGCGGGCATGGTGCAGGAGAATGCAGGGTGGCTGGCATGGTGCAGGAGAATGCAGGGTGGCTGGCATGGTGCAGGAGAATGCAGGGTGGCTGGCATGGTGCAGAAGAATGCAGGGTGACTGGCATGGTGCAGGAGAATGCAGGGTGACTGGCATGGTGCAGGAGAATGCAGGGTGACTGGCATGGTGCAGGAGAATGCAGGGTGGCTGGCATGGTGCAGGAGAATGCAGGGTACTGGCATGGTACAAGAGGATCCGGGGTTGTGGGCATACTACAGGAGATGCAGTGCTGTGGGCATGGTACAGGTAGACCATGCCCGCAGCACTGCATCCCTTGTAGTGTGCCCGCAGCCCTGCATAACGGCAGGTAGTGAAGCTGTTTCACTTACCCGTTCCAGAGGCGCCTTCGTTTTAAAAATGGCGCCGCCCGGCGTCGATACGTCATTGCGCACCCGCCGCCACCGCTCGTGTAATTTCGGCTATTCCCGGCCTCTCCTGAGCGGCGGCGGCGCGTGCGCAATGACGTGTTGGCGCCGGGCGGCGCCATTTTTAAAAGTTTAAACCCGTCGGAGGGGACTTTTCGATTTATCGTTCAAGTTTTCTTATTGCTATCGAGCACGGGACTATCGCGATACCTATCGGTATCGTTTTATCGCCCAGCCCTAATATATATATATATATATATATATATATATATATATATATATATAAAAAAAATGTTCACACACCTATACATACACACACATACACACACACACCTCAAAAAAAATTAAAGGAACACTTAAAACCGAGCATATCATGAAGTCAATTAAACTCCTGGGATATTGATCTGGTCAGGTAAGTAGCAAAGGAGGTTGTTAATCAGTTTCAACTGCTTTGGTGTTAATGAAATTAACAACAGGTGCACTAGATGGGCAACAATGAGACAACCTCCAAAAAACAGGAATGGTTTTACAGGTGGAGGCCACTGACTTTTCTTCCCTACTCATCTTTTCTGACTGGTTTTCACTAGTTTTGCATTTGGTTAGGGTCAGTGTCACTACTGGTAGCATGAGGAGATAGCTGGACCCTACAGAGGTTGCACAGGCAGTCCAACTCCTCCAGGATGGCACATTAATACGTGCCATTGCCAGAAGGTTTGCAATGTCACCTAACACAGTCTCAAGTGCATGGAGGAGATTCCAGGAGACAGGCAGTTACTCTAGGACAGCTGGACATGGCCGTAGAACGGCCGTCACTAAATGGCGGCCCGCGGTCCATTGGCGGCCCGCACGATGCTTCCGCCCGGACCGCGAGGCTGCCTCCTGTTATCAGTCACTGGTTTGCTGGGACCGCGGGTGTCCCAGCAACCAGTGACGTGCTGTGTGTGCTCCGCGCCCCCTCCTTACACCGGCTCACTCCCAGCCGGTGTCCTGCCGGGCCGCGAGTAGGGGCGTGACGTCACGTGCGCGCCCCGCCCCCTGCTCCTTACTGCGGCTTCCATTCAGCCGGGCAGCGAGTTGGGGCGTAACATTATGTGCGCGCCCCGCCCCCTGCTGCTCGTGGCTCCTGGCTCGACTACTGGCTTCAGGTATGTGGAGCACAAGGGGAAAAAGCAATGTGGTCCCCAATTTCAAAGCTGCACTTAAAGCTGATGAGAGGTTTTTAAAGTGATGGGCATATTTTGTAGTGTTCATTGGAGTGCCCCATAAAAAAAAAATGTGCCCATCAGAGTGCCCCCTAACATAAAATGTGCCCATCAGTGTGCCCCTTATTTTACGCTGATGGGCATTTTTTATGTTAAGGGGCACTCTAATGGGCATATTTTATGTCAAGGGTCACGCTGATGGGCATATTTTATGTTAAGGGGCACTTTAATGGGCATATTTTATGTTAAGAGCAACGCTGATTTACATGTTTTGTTTTGACCATCAGAGTGCCCCCTAACATAAAATGTGCCCATCAGAGTGCCCCTTAACATAAAATGCCCATCAGAGTGCCCCCTAACATAAAATGTGCCCATCAGCGTGCCCCTTATTTTATGTTAAGCGTCACGCTTTTGGGCAAATTTTATGCTAAGGGGCACGCTGATGGGCACATTTTACACATTTTATGTTAGGGTGCACTCTAATGGGCATATTTTATATTAAGAGCAACGCTGATGGACACGTTTTGTTTTGCCCATCAGAGTGCCCCCTAACATAAAATATGCCCATCAGAGTGCCCCCTAACAAAAAATGTGTAAAATGTGCTCATCAGAGTGCCCCTTAACATAAAATGTGCCCATCAGAGTGCCCCCTAACAAAATGTGCCCATCAGAGTGCCCCTTACTTTATGTTAAGGGTCACGCTGATGGACACATTTTATGTTAAGGGGCACTCTAATGGGCATATTTTATGTTAAGAGCAACGCTGATGGACAAGTTTTGTTTTGCCCATCTTTCTGAGTCAAAGCACAGACTTCAGATTCGGACCTCGGCCCAAAGAAAATTTTGGCGACCGGACCTCCTTGAATTTTAATTCATTACCCCTGCCGTAGAAGGTCCTTAACCCATCATCAGGACCAGTATCTGCGCCTTTGTGCAAGGAGGAACAGGAGGAGCACTGCCAAAGCTCTGCAAAATGACTTTTAGCAGGCCACTAGTGTAAAGGTCTCTGACCAAACAATCAGAAACGGACTTCATGAGGGTGGCCTGGGAACCCAACATCCTCTAGTTGGCCCTCTGCCCACTGCCTGCCACCGTGGAGGTCGATTGGCATTTGCCATTGAATAACAGAATGGGCAGGTCCGCCACTGGCACCCTGTGCTTTTCACAGGATTAGAGTAGGTTTACTCAGAGCAGATATGACAGACGTGAAAGGGTCTGTAGAAGCCGCGGATAACGTTATGCTGCCTGTAACATGACCAGTTTGGTGGTAGGTCAATGATGGTCTGGGGAGGCATATCCATGGAGGGATGCACAGACCTATAAAGGCTAGACAATGGCACTCTGACTGCCATCAGGAAATCGGGATGAAATCCTTGGACCCATTGTCAGACCCTACATACCTGGGTCCTGGATTCCTCCTGGTGCATGACAATGCCCGGCCTCATGCGGCGAGAGTATGCAGTCAGTTCCTGGAGGATGAAGGAATTGATAACATTGAATGGTCCCCATGCTCACCTGACCTAAATCCAATAGAACATCTCTAGGGGATTATGTCTCAGTCCACCCAACACCCTGCCAGGTTGCATCTCACTCTGTTTAGGAGCTCAGTGATGCCCTGGTCAACATCTGAGAGGAAATACACCAGGACACTATCCGTCGTCAGGCATGCATACAAGCACATGGGGGCCATACAAACTGCTGAGTACCTACAATGAAATTTCAGCAAAATGGACTGGCCTGCTGCATCATTTTTTCACTTTGATTTTTGGGCTGTCTTTGAATTCAGCCCTCTGTAGGGTGATAATTTTCATTACCATCAAACGCTGTGACATCCTTAGTTTTCTGCAAGGACAACACAACTATTCTCAGGTCATAAAGGAACTCCCTGTAGTCTTATACACACACTGTCGACCTACTTTTTAATGGAAAGCAGTTAGCATACCAGTAGGTTTTTGGACAGTTTGTGGAGATCTATAAAGAACAAACTTCATTCAGATATCGTTCTTTCCATTCAGATGCAGTGCAAGGCAAAAGTGCTAATCGTTTGTTTAAATCACTCAGAATGCCAGGTATACTAAGGAGTAAATCACTGGAGCGTAGGATAAAACTGGAGCAACTGGAGGAAATCCTCAAACATAGGAAGCACATAGAAACTCTATCCAGATGCTTCCTACCAAGGATACCAACAAAAGTAAAAAAAAGTGCAAACTATAAAACACCATGATTTCTATTTAGATAAAGTTTTTTCAGACATCAGTCTTTTTTAGAATCACTCTTTTAGGAACCAGTCAGTAAACATTTTTTTCCAATCAATACATTTTTTATTGAGTTTCAAACATTTTTTTGTAAACATTTTTTTGGCAACATCGAGAACCTTCCACGAAAAAAGTCCTCACAAACCTAGGTCAATGTAGATATAGTATTTTTTGCATTCGGTTTTACTAATCTGCAATTTAACTGACCCCTCCATACTTTGAGTTCATATTAGGAAACCATCTCTGCATCTACATCATGGAATAAATGATTTTGTCCTTTCTTTGTATGCCAGTACTAACAGAAAATCTTTCCTACAGTTTGCAAAGAAAACCTGTGTCCTGTACTAGCTACCTTCAGTTGGTAGGGATAAATAGTTCAACTGTAGCAACAAGTAATATTATTATTATATAATTAGTATTATTGAAGTAGAACTATAGGCAAACCTTTTTTTTTTATTATTACATTTTGGATACAGCAAGGTAACTCCTGCCATCTGTTTCTCATTGAGGAGATTTCTCTTCACTTCCTGTCCCATAACCAAACAGGAAGTGAGAGGAAACCCCTAACAAATTTAAGGGAATTCCTTGGGGACTCCCAGGTCACCAGAACTAGTGTCCCCATTGGAAGATTTCCCCTCTATTACTTTTCTGGTAACAACCCAAAATTTGGGATTTTCTTTTACTTTCAAGGATAATGGTAAACAGAATAAATAGAGAAGGTGAATCTCCTTAACGGGCGCACAGACAGCAATAAGAACTGGTGTTCTAATCCTTCCCCACTACCAAAAACTAAAAAAGGTTTTCCATTTAGTTATAGTTAAAGCATTGTGTGTATTATGTGTTTTGTTATAGGGATGGAGACGCCGGGCAACACCAGCTTGGGTCTCATCTAAAGTCCCACCTAGTCCAAAATGTTTATAGTTAAAGCATTAAAGACACAAAAATCAAATCTTCAAATTTTCATACTGCCTCTTAATGTGAACCTAGCCTCAAGGTCTACTTGAGGCTAGATTCACACCTATGCGTTTTGTGGTTGAGGTGTTTTCTTGCGGCGTGGTTTGCAGTTTTTAATACTCGTTTTAATGCGTTTTGCACTTTTTATTGTTAGTGGAGGTGCATGAAAACAGACAAGAGAAAGCAGCAAAAATGCAGCGAAAACACATTATAATAAAAAAAAAACAACAACAACAACACAGTGCTTGGGTTTTTGATGGGGTTCCAATGAAGTCTATGGAACCAAAAATGCAACCTGCTACAGGCAAAAAAGCCCCTGACCCTTTCTAATAAATGTACCGGTTGAAAACGCATAGATGTAAGTGTCACCTATAGGAAATCATGTTAAATGTATGTTTCTGCAAACCTGAAAACGCACGCGAGGATCCTAAGAAACAAAAACTCATGCTGCAGTGAACCCAATTTTATTTTTTTAGTTTTGGACATAGCAAGCTAGAGTCCTCCCATTTGTGTCTTTTTGGGAATTTCCACTTGCTTACTGTCTAGGTGACAACCCAACAATCAATAGCAAATCCTCCTTAAAAGCATGCAGGCAATAATTAAAAAAAAAAAAAAAAAAAAAAAAAAAAGAAGGGGGGGGGGGGGGGGGTTGTTGCTAGTTGTCTACTTTAGACTCCATGTGAAAATTCCTTCAGCTACACATACTGTATTTATCGGCGTATAACATGCACTTTCCTCCTTAAAAATGGAGGGCAAAACACCAGTGTGCGTTTTACGCTGATCTAAAAAAAAAAAAAGCCGGGCAGCGCTGAGAGGCAGAGGGGGGCAGGCCGGGCAGAAGGAAGGACAAGCGGTTGCTGTCATAGGAAGTCCCACCTCCTATGATAGACAGCACAGTGGGCCAATGCCGGGATGGGGGTCGTGTGACATCTACCATAGGCGCCGGGACGTCAGAAGACCGCAGCCGTTCGTCCTCCCTTTTACTCGGCCCGCCCCCTCTGCCTCAGTGCTGCCCAGCTTTTTTTTTTTTGCTCTGTGCAATGGCATGTATATGTATTTTGCAATGGCGCTGGCGAGGCTGCATTGGTGGACACTGCGCTGGCGAGGCTGCATTGGTGGACACTGCGCTGGCGAGGCTGCATTGGTGGACACTGCGCTGGCGAGGCTGCATTGGTGGACACTGCGCTGGCGAGGCTGCATTGGTGGACACTGCGCTGGCGAGGCTGCATTGGTGGACACTGCGCTGGCGAGGCTGCATTGGTGGACACAGGTAAGACTGCATTTGATTAAAAAAAAAAAAAAAAGTTCTGAGCTCAATGCTGTTTATTTAAAATTTAAGTTTTTTTCCTAAAATTTCCCTCCTAAATTTGAGGTGCATTGTTATACGCCGATAAATACGGTACTTATGAGTGGAGATGCAAGGAAAAAAAAAAATTTGGCCCACAAACACTTCCATAAAAGTTGATGGCAGACATTGCTTTTATGTCACCACAGTAAGGCTATAAAAGAACATAAACAAAGATTTATAAGAACAAACAGTGCATAAGATGCAGTCAAAATGGAAATGTTTTTTTTTTAAAAAAAAGGTTCAGAGTGAACATAAGCAAAAAAAAGTGTAGTATCTTTAGGTTTTCCAGATCTGACAGCCAATTTAAGCTAGGAAGAGCTAGCCTAAGTACACGTGTGTAAATGTGTGGTTTGGAACAGGTACAACCCCGATTAGCGTTACGAATCACTAAACTGCAGCCGCTGATCCAGTGTCATGCCAAACCTTTTTTGTCACTTGTGTATTGTGGGGAATTCATTACAACAATATAATACCTGCTTGTTAATAGCCTTTGTGTTTGTACATATGCTTTTTTTCCTTCTCCCCGAGAAAGGCAAGAAGCCTGTTGTTGCACCCCTCCTCCTACTGCCCACCCAGGAAGGTACCAGCTGTGCATCTAGAGCCCTGCAGGCAGAGTCATGCCCAGCAACTGCGGTTAGGGAGTGTTCCTAGAAAGGACAGGTAAACAATTAGCTCCATTCCTTGCCAGAGGATCTGTAATCTTCAGTTACCATACCCCGTGCATACAAATAACTTACGCAGGTTAGAGATAAAGCACTGTAAGAAATTCTCACTTCATCTCAAATGTAAAAGAATAATGCTTTTTAGGGCCACATGCTCATATATACATGCTCATATATAAAATACAATATGGATTGCAGTCTGCTGCTGGAAGATCTGCATACGACTACACGCCTTTTTCTTTTTTTTTCTACAAATAGGATTTTAGACTCTATATTCAGCAGGGATAATGCACTTCTCTGGCTTTATTGCATCTATCACCCAATGATCTCAGAAAGGAAAGCAAACAGGAGGTAATCTTGGGCTAGGAACTGGCTTTGTACAAACCCAGTGGCCACCCCAGGCCTTGCTCCTCACTTTGTGCACCCAGCCCACTCTGCTAGCATAGCACACCTGGCCCTTCATGTTGATTACTACTGTAAGGCCTCTTTCACACGGTCCGCATTCCGTTGCGGACTGTACTCTGCTCAGCGGGGATCGATCCGCCAAACCCCACTGAGCCGGCGGATGACACTATGTGCGGAGAGGGAGGTGTCAGAGCCCCACTGCTCTCTATGGGGGAATCGGATGAGAGCGGACCGCCTGTCCGTTCTCATCCGATCCCATCCCCTGGACGGATGGAAAATAGGGTTTCCATCCGTCCGGATTTCAGGAACAGGATCGGATGCGGATGGCAGCGGACATGTCACCGCTGACATCCGCTGCTCCATAGGGCTGAATTGGGCATCCGATCAGTTCTGCCTAAAAAAAACTGACAGGCGGATCTGATCGGAAAGCCCGTGTGAAAGAGGCCTAAGGCCCCTTTCACACGGTCCGCATTCCGTTACGGACCATGCTCTGCTCAGCGGGGGATCGATCCGCCGATCCCCGCTGAGCCGGCGGATGACAGCTCCCTCTCCGCACTTTGTGCGGAGAGGGAGGTGTCAGAGCCCCGCTGCTCTCTATGGGGAATCGGATGAGAGCGGGCCGCCTGTCTGCTCTCATCCGATCCGCTCCCCAGGACAGGATCGGATGCGGATGGCAGCAGGTGTCAGCGGACATGTCACCGCTGACATCCGCTGCTCCATAGGGCTGAATGGGGCATCCATGAATTGAAGCAAGGATCTGTCAGGTTTTTTTTGTTCAATGCACTGGTTGAACGAATTAAAAAAAAACTGAACAAATATACCCTGCTTAAAGTATTTGTTACCCCAACACTTCATATTCCTGATATGTGCCTGCTGTTCCATGTACTTATATGAAAAAGCAACCTGTTCTCTTTGTATTGCTTTCTTTATGCAAAATCCCTGGTATTCCTTCCGCGGGGGGGGGGGGGGGGGGGGTGGATGCTTTTCCTATAAAGACTGATCACACCGAGCAGGAGAGCACACTGTGGTCAGTTCTCTAGCTATGCAAGGAACTCGGGCTGCTTTCCTCAAATGATCAGACTTGTCCGGACACGCCCCCACTGCACAGCCATTCACTGGCAAGCTGCTGCTTTTCCATTCCCAGCTTATGCAGCTGAGAACAGAGGGAATGTGATCACAAAAAAAGGGAAGGAAGGGTATTTATAGTTGTGCAGCTAAGAGCAGGTCTGTCCAGCTGCCATGGTCGCCATTATGGTGTTCTCTCTCGTTTGCATGTTCTTTTTTTATATTAGGGAGAATTAAGCATTAGCAGAATGGACTCCAGGGTGGCAAAAGCAGATTTAGGAATCGAGAGTATTAGGTGATCCAATGATCGATAGATAAAAGCAACAAATTTGTGCATGGTTTACAATAAGTGATATTTTAAGTATGGGTGAGTGTTTCTGGGTCCTGAAGGAGCACACACACACACACAATTTCTCCAATAACTTAATCTCCAATAACTTAAAAAGAAAGAAAATATAATATAAAAAAAAAAAAAAAAAAAGGCAAATAGCTATTGCTCCCTTTCCTATGGAGAAATAAAGAAGACCACATCAGATGCTGGAAAAGTGTGCAAGAATGGGCAGATGTCCTACCACCTGGACTTCTCAGCGAGACATCTGCCTTTCTATGGCTTGCATATAATGAGCAGGTCTTGCTACTGGGAAGAAAAAAAAAAAAATCAGTGGGCGATATGGCCCACGACCACAGTGTTCATTTTTGGTGGTCAGACCTTTTAACAACAGCTGTATAAAATTATAAGTCTTGATGAATATTTTAACAAGAACGGTTTGAGACAGCATGAATTGAGAAATAAAAATGAGAAGCAAAAATGATCAGACAGGTTTTCCTAAACTGTCCCTATTGTTTTGTATCCAGGCAAACCCTTACTGGTTTTCTCAATTGGTGCCCCATATACATTAGATCATCACCCAAATTTGGCTAAATCAGAAACAAATTTAATGTCTATGGACACAAGGATCTAAGTATACTAGATATATGAAATGGCATCACTGGATTCAACAAATTCAGACGACATGCTTCATTGGATAATTCTCAGTTTGTTTTTAGTGTTATGTTACCTTTAGATCAAGATTGTGCAATACAGTATTAAATGTAGATCTTTCTATGCTCAAATCTTTTTCTAAAAAAAAAAAAAAACTTGATAAAGCTAAGAATACCTAAGGAAAAAAACACACACACACACACACACACACACACACACACACACACACACACACACACACACACACACTAAAAATGTACATACTGTATTTTTTTATCCAAGATGTTTAATTTCTCTTATAGACATCCATAAGAGGGAACTAGATTTCTGTAAATACAGCAGGCAGGCATAGACAAGAACTGCATTAGCTTGTATTTTAAATTAAGATGAGGGTCTTTCTGAAGGAGCAGACGATATGGCATTAAATGTGACACAAGAGCAAGAGGGAGACAGACACTGAGCCTCTGGCCTCTTGCAGCTGGGATGTAATTAAGGCCTGAAAGAGGTAATCCTAAGAAAGGGACAATCACAGGAGGGGGCAGGGTAAAGTGATACAATAATTTAAGAAGTAGCTCTTCAAACTAAAGGCAACGCACACCCCTGTTACAATGCCGCCTTCTTTTGCCGAAGTCAAATTTAGATTACATACATCCAATGAAGTAAGTGACCCCCAGTTGACCACTATCAGCCCTGAGCAGGACACCATCTTTTGACAGGGTCAGCAGGCAACACTATTAGGCTCCATGTACACGGGACGCTGGAAATGGCCATTTAGGAGCAGTTGGGAGTTTTTTTTTCAGAAGCCCCTGAACCCATCTACATTTTATCTTATCTGTCCATGTACACCAGGTCGTTTACAGTCATTTGCAGGCAGTTGCGTTCAGGGACTTTTTTAGAACGCAATTATTTGCGTTCGAACGTGTGTTTCCCGGCGTTTCAAACGCACAAACGCGTACGAACACGATGACCCGCGTTTAGCGTTCGCGTTTTTCCATTTTAAAGGGGAATAATTTTTTTGACCTCTAGGAACGGTTCTAAAAACGCAAACGCCCCTAAACGTGGGTACAAACGCGACTGAACGGACGTTTCAAACGTCCTAAAAATTCCAGCATTCAAAGGGACTTTTAACAACGTCCCGTGTACATGGAGCCTTACACTGGACTGCTGTCTGTCTGAGGAAAGTGGAATGACAAATTCATGCTTTCTGTGCTACGAAGTCACCTAATACAAGAAAACAGTCTTAAAATATCAACATTTTATTATAAGCATTGCAATTTATGCACACTATCAGAAAGGCCAAGGAGGAAATGAGTTAATTAGGGAATATCATTAATAACCAGGTCCTCTCTTCCCAATATGTCATGTGACCACAACTTCCAGACCTCAGCAATAAGCATGCATTAATTATTAATATGGTTGCTGTCATTGGACTGGCCCTTAACCTCTTCACCCTGAGGAACATCTTTTAGTGCAGGGCACACACATGATCTAAAGGAGGGGGGGAGGGGTGATATTGCTTGTTTTGAATACGGAATTCCTTTCATATATGGAGACACCCATTTGAAAATCCTCATATACAAAACAGATCTCAACTGCCCTGTAAACATAAAAGCTTCTCAGTGTACACAGTGTTATGTGTTCAGAATTTCTTCCTGATCTAGTGAAATAAACCAGGGTCCTTCAAAACATTCATGCCAATTGCTTTTCACAACAATAGCAATTTACCGAAAATGCAAACTATGTACCGGGCAGCTAGAGACCTGTTGAGTAAAAATTCTAAAGAGTGAGTCAGAAAACCCCCTACCAAAAAGTACTAGTCTCACCTATCATATTACTGACCCCTGAAGATTCTTAACAATAAAAAATATCCAAAGTTTGCTTTTTATTTTGGATAACATGACGAGATTTAAAATGTGCAAATGCCGGCCTAAAGTGAAACTAAACCTAATTACCATTAACTATTTTTAATCCATATGCTGCTAGCATTAGTAAATAGATACTGTAGGAAGGTATATCTTGTTTTAGGCTCCATGTACACGGGACGTTGTTAAAAGTTCCTTTGAATGCTGGAATTTTTAGGACGTTTGAAACGTCCGTTAGGTCGCGTTTGCAGCTGCGTTTAGCGGGCGTTTGCAGGCATTTGCGTTTAGAACCATTCCTAGAGGTCAAAAAAATGATTCCCCTTTAAAATGGAAAAAAGCGAACGCTAAACGCGCGTTCGGACGTGTTCAGACGCGCTCGGATGCGTTTGTGCGTTTGAAACGCTGGGAAACACACGTTCGAACGCAAATAATTGCGTTCTAAAAAAAGTCCCTGAACGCAACTGCCTGCAAATGACTGTAAACGACCTGGTGTACATGTACAGATAAGATAAGATAACATGCAGGTGGGTTCAGGGGCTTCTGAAAAAAAACGCCCAACTGCTCCTAAACGGCCATTTCCAGCGTCCCGTGTACATGGAGCCTTAAAGCCTAAGTTCACCTAAATAAAAAAAAAAAAACACACACAAAATGTGCATGATTTTGCAGGTGAAAAAAAAAAGGGGGCATTATTTTATTATTTTTTATTAATGGATTGCAGTGGCAGTCAGGCTCCTGCATACACTTGGAACAGCTGCCTGCCCGTACCTTTGGGCAGACCATTACTAAAATGCAGGAAAAGTTGATGAACTATGAGGTCGCTCATCAACACTCTTGTGGTTCTTTGAGAACTACAAGCCATCTTCCATGATGGCAAACAGGAATTGTAGTTAATTCATTCGCAGATCTCACAGAATAGGGGTGCGGGGAACTATTCCAAAGTAATGTGGTAAAACCTAAATGTGGGTGTAACATGTTACAAAAAGTGAAGTTATCCTCTAACCTTACACATTCCCCCCACCCTTCAGTTTTTACCTGGTTTCTGGCTCAGGCCAAAATTATGTCACACATCTTAGAAGTGTTCATTGGCATTTTTCTTTTCATTTCATCTAGAGGGGCTCTCTCAGCCAAGCACGCCTTTCTACTTGCATACCCGAGCTAAGGGCAGATGGGTTACAGGAAGTAAATGCGACATAAATCATATGCTGTGTTTGGCTGCATCTCTTTTCTCCCCTCTCCATCTACTCAGAGACTGATGCCCAGTACACACGATCCGAAAATCGGATGACGTTCCGTCCGCTTTTGTTTGGTTGCTAGGAACTCTCAATTATATTCGCAAATGGGAGAGGTTACTTACGATACAAATTTTCTCGGACGATGATTCAAAAGCTTGCGGTATGCGTAACCACGCTGTAGCGTGAGGGGAAATGATGTCTACTGCTCATGCGCTGTCTACTGCTCACCATTTTTTTCGGACGAACAACATACTGATAATACGATTATCGTACGATGTGTTATAATACGATCAAACTTTTTATGCTTGCACGACCGGATAATATCGGGCGAACTGTCGTGATCGCCTCTCGTAAGTGTACTAACGATCAGATTATCGTCCGATCTTTTCACAAGCATTATTTTTCATCCGATTTTCGGATCGTGTGTACGGGCCATGAGGGAGCAGCAGGAGCCATTGGCTCATGCAGTTGTCAATCACATGTTGTGAGTAGGTAGTTAAACCGAGGGGCATTGTGGTAATGGATGCACACAGCCCAGCTCAGGATTGAGCCTGAACACCAAGTGGTTTGCTATGAGGGGCAGACACAGAAGAGGAGTAGCAGAGAGCCCCGGCAGGGGACCCCAGAAGAGGAAGTTCAGCGCCACACTGTTCAATACCATTGCACACAGAGCAGGTAAGTAGAAGATGTTTATTATTTTAAATTAAAAAAAAAAAAAAAAAACGCCTTTAGCAACTCCTAGCAATGTCTAGTAAAAAATGTCAGATATTTTAGATTTGGGATAAGAAAGAACACAGAAATAAAATCTCCTGAATCAGAATAACCATCAACAGCAAATGCTGCGGCACAAATAAAAAACTTTAGGCCTCTTTCACACAGCCGCTCCGTATGTCCGTATATCACCCTATCCGTTTGCGGGTGATATACGGACATAATGCATGTCAATGGGATTGCGGATGTCAGCGGATAACCATCCGCTGACATCCGATTTGTGTCCTTTCAGTCCTGTTCCGTTTTTTGGAACGGAACAGAACTCTATTTTTCTTCCGTTTAAAAAATGGAACGGATGCAAAATCGGATGTCAGCGGTGTCATCTGCTGACATCCGCAATCCCCATAGACATACATTATGTCTGTATATCATTCGCAAATGGATGGGATGATATGCGGACATACGGAGCAGATCCGTGTCGGTGAAAAAAAAAAAAAAAAAAAAAAAAAAGTGCCGGAGAGGAAGGGGAAAAAAAAAAAAAAAAAAAAAAAAAAAAAAAAAATCGGAGTGGCCGTGTGAAAGAGGCCTAAAGGCCTGTACACACGTAGCGATTGTCGGCCGTAAATATTCGGCCGCCGAATGATCGGCCGATTGTCGGCTTGTTAGTATGATGCTTCCAACAACCAACAGCGAATTTTCGGCCGAACAGAATCTGGCGTGCAGACTTTAAAATTTTTGTTGGCCGTCACCAGAACGGCCGATTGTTCGCCAGTCAGTACAGATTTCGGCCGACAGACAGCAGATTAGCAAGACTGGGCATGCTCAGAAAAGAAAAAAAGACAAGGAAAGTTAACCATCACATGACATCACTTCTGCAGTCGGCTGTTGTTGGCCGACAAAATTCTTGTGCAGTCTTTAGCACTTTTCAACCGACAGGACAGCACCGGACAAAAGACGGCCGATCGTTCGGCCGACATTCGGTACATGTGTACGGGGCTTTAGACTCATCATATAGCAGTCTAATAATAATCACAAAATTTAACCGGGTGTTATTAAAACAAAGATCCATCAGTTTATAAACTTTAGTTCACTACTTTTTCTTGAGCGCATCCAGATGATTTGGTTTTGTGCATCAGTCTGGTTCTTGACCAATGACATGAGGAGCTCATAGCCCAGGAGCTCAGGGAGGGAGTTAAACCTATTACATTAAAAGGAGAAGTACAGCCACTACAGTCCGTTCTGCACTCGTGTGACCCGTTTTCAGCTGACAGCGGGCTAAAGCCCACCGATGGCTGACGTCACAGAGCTGTTCCAGGCCTGGCTCAGCCTCTCAGCGACCTGCTGAGAGCGTGAGCCAGCCTCTCTCGCCCCCTCCACAGCCCTTCAGGTCATCCTGAAGAAGGAGCACACATGAACCGAATGCATGCCACCCCTATTGCTAGTGACGCCCGTGATGTCGCCTCGACCTCCGTCCACCCAGGATTCTCGAACCAGCTCCAGCAAGTGTTGCTGCCAACCCACACTGCCGAGGGCTCCATCTGGTCTCCCTGACAAGAAACGCCGGCCATCCAGCCCCCACATCGGGGACTCTTATCTACTTGATGAGCATATCCACTATGATCGTGTGAGTTGTTCACAAATTTTGGCTACTAAAGTCTCAAACAGCTACTCTTAGGTGGCGCTGCCTTTCTCCTCATCTTCCCTGCTCCCTAGCGCCTCCACAGCCACTGCCACTAAGTTAGCACATTGGACTTTCCTCCACATGATTGTTTTGTTTTTATTTAACCTAGTTATTTTGGGGCTGACAACTTTCAGTGCGCTGGATCTCCTTCTTCTTACAAAAAAATGAAGGGTCTATAATTTTTATCATACGTGTATTTTAAATGATAGAGACAGAATATCAACCAAAAACCCTGGGAAAAAAAAAATACAAATGTTATTAATTTAGTGGCAGTACAGCAAGTAAAATAAGTATTTGATCCCCAAGCAAAACATGACTTTGTACTTGGTGGAGAAACCCTTGTTGGCAAGCACAGAGGTAAGGCGTTTTTTGTAGTTCGTGACCAGATTTGCACACATCTCAGGAGAGATTTTGGTCCACTCTTCTTTACAGATTTTCTCTAAATCCTTAAGGTTTCTTGGCTATCCCTTGGCAACTCAAAGTTTCAGCTCCCTCCATAAATTTTCTATAGGATTAAAAGTTCGGAGACTGACTCGGCCACTCCATAACCTTAATGTGCTTCTTCTTGAGCCACTCCTTTGTTGCCTTGGTGGTATGTTTTGGGTCATTGTTATGCTGGAAGACCCATCCATGACCCACCTTGAGTGTTGAGAGGGAAGAAGGTTCTCATCCAAGATTTTACAATACATGGCCCCATCCATTGGCAAAGTCGGTCCATATCTTTAGCAGAGAAACAGCCCCAAAGCATAATGTTTCGACCTCCTTGCTTGACTGTAGAGATGGTGTTCTTAGGGTCATAGTCAGCATTTTTCTTCCTCCAAACAAGGATAGTTCCCCTCTTCAAGAAGGCACATTTACATTCATCCCAATGAACATCTAAATGATTTAGAGAAGGACTGGGTGAAATTGCTTTGGTCAGATGAGACCAAAATTAAGCTCTTTGGCATTAACTTGACTCGCCGTGTGTGGAGGAAGACAAATGCTGACTAAGAACACCATCCCTTCAGTAAAGCACGGAGCTTTGGGGCCAATGGACAGGGCCATGTATTGTAAAATCTTGGATGAGAACTTTCTTCCCTCAACCAGAACACTGAAGAGATGTCATGGATTGGGTCTTGATAATTACCAAAAACTTTCTGCTAAGGCAAAGGAGTGGCTCAAGAGGAAGCACATTAAGGTCATGGAGTGGCCTAGTCAGTCTCCAGAGACCTTAATCCTACACAAAATTTATGGAGGGAGCTGAAACTTTGAGTTGCCAAGAGACAGCTAAGAAACTTTAAGGAGTTGAAGATCTGTAAAGAAGAGTGGACTAAAATCCCTCCCGAAATGTGTGCAAACCTTGACACCAACTACAAGAAATGCCTTACCTCTGTGCTTGCCAACAAGGGTTTCTCCACCAGGTACGAAGTCATGATTTACTTGGGGATCAAATACTAATTTTACTCACTGGACTGCAAGTTAATTTTATAGCATTTGGTTTATGTGTTTTTCTATTGATATTCTGTGTCTATTATTTAAAATACACCTGTGATAAAAATTATAGAGCCCTAATTTTTTTGTAAGTGGGCAAACTTACAAAATCTGCAGGGGAACAAAATTTGCAGGGGATCAAAGATATAATTTTCCCCACTGCATGTGTGCATGGACACATAGGCTAACATGCAGGAGCGTTTAGAGGCAGGGAAAGTTAAAAAAAAAAAAAAAAAAAAAAAAAAAACGTACGACACCCCTACCATACAGTGTGCAAAAAAAGGTTTTGTTAAGTATTTAAATTATTTAAAACATGAAGGATTGTTTGCAACCAGTTGTACTTCAGAGAAAAAGTACAGATGAGATGTCAAAAATATTTGTGATAAATGACCCACGCCAGACTGAACTTAATATTCTTAATAAAAAGGGGAACATAATGAAAAAGCACCCCAGTCCGGTGAATATTTCTATAGATGCATAAAACCACAACATGCTGGTGAGAAGAATGGGTTAAAGGAAAAAAGAAAAAGTTGGAAGCTAATAAATAAATACACCCATCAGGAACGCTGCCAGTTTGCCAACACAAGCCTGTTTTGCTTTCACTGCGTGGATGACCTGGAGCGGAGGAAATGCTTTTCCAGGAATTTCTGACACTCGTTACCATTCACGCTATGTAAGCTGGCATCTGCCCATGTAACCCAAGAGCAAAGGCAGAGAACGCAGACAATGGATCTCGTGCCCAATATGCAGCTGTCTGCCCAGTGTCTGGGGGACCCTTTGGACAGACCAGGACTTCACTTATAAAGCAGGACGCTGCCAATCTTTTGCCAGCTCTGCTTTATATTTAAAATGCAAAGTATACACATTTAGAACATTATTACAATTAGAAATTGGTTTCAAATCTATGAACGTATGTAGAATTAAGTTATCCTATTCACATAACAGGCAGTTCACATATTAGGATCTAAAAACAAAAAGAAAAAACTAGAGCACCTTAATATTACTAGTACAAATAAAAACTCAAAGTTTAAAAAGCTCTCCCTTTTCCTCCATATGTTTTTTTTTAAGGGGAAGTGAAAGTCTGTGCAGCGAAACAAACTGTATATATATTTTTACATTGCCTGTGCTAATATTCACTTCTATGAAAGATGCACTATTTGGAAAACTTTATCAAGCAGATCTATTTTTTTTTTTTTTAAAGCCCAAGTTTTTTTTTTTTTTTTTTATTTACCGAAAAAGAAAATCAGCACAAGGGACTGCACTTATTTAATACAAAATGCTCATTGTGCTGGTGCAGGCGGACATATTTAGAATCCTCTTTCCTCACTCCCCCTCCCATACTCCACAACCGTCATCATCCAGTGCTGCTGGTATTAATTTGAGCGCTGGACCTATCACAGGCACTCAAGAGTGGCGACTATGCCTGCCTTTTTACTCCATTCAGCTGTACTGTAGTTTCTGAAGGTGGACCCGTCAATCATTTGCCCATCCTCCATTCATAGAGCATCCTCCATTCATTCATGGAAGCTATAGTACAGCTTCTATGAATGGAGGAGGGCGGCAGAAAAGGTGAGCATAGTCAGCACTCTCGATGAGTGCCTTTGGCAGGTTAGTCCCGGCAGATTAAAAAACTGGAAGGTTTTCAGCTGCAGGGATATGCAGGGAAAAGCAGTGGCGGATTTCAACGAAGAAACCAGCCAGCAGCACAAGGGGCTCTTGCTGAGTGCCTGTAACAGGTCACTCTTCTATGAACCCCCACAGCACTGGAAGATTACGGCTAGGGTATGGGAGAGAACAGAGGAGCATTGCAACTGAGGCAGTATCAGCAAAAGGAAAAAAACATTCAATTTAATATAAGGTTCTCTTAAATCGGTTGTATCCTCCTAAACAAAAAAAAAACAAAGCCTGCAGGAGAAAAGCATAATGAGTGAGTATGCATCGCATACTCACTCATTATGAAATACTTACCTTAAACGAAGCCCCAACATGGTCACCCGGACACCGCTGAGGGAGCCGTCATGTTCCCTCGGCGTCTCTTCTGGGTTCAGTGGCTCCGGCGATGTGAGTGGGAGTTTACTTTCCGGCAAGTAGCCGGAAAAGAGCTCTGAAGGTCCACCGGACCTTCAGAGCGCATACGCCACTGGTGTCAGCGGCTGCATGCAGGGAGAATATCTCCTAAACCGTGCAGGTTTAGGAGATATTCATTTTACCTACAGGTAAGCCTTATCATAGGCTTACCTGTAGGTAAATGTTTATTGGCGGAGTATACTACCGCTTTAAGCCGATTTTATTTATTTATTTTTTTTAAAGTTTTACCTAAACTTAGGCCTTAACACTCAATATAAAATGCACATGTGGACACTGTACCATTGTAAGCTTCCATGTGCAGTTAAAGGCAGATCTGCACTTTACAGATTCAGCGTGTCACGTTCCCTGCTGACACCTTCCCCCCACCTACCCTGCCATCCTGTAGCGAAGTATGACTCACACCAATTCCTGCAAAGATGCAGAGCTGAGTGGCCAAGGCCCATATTGCTATCAAGTTAGAGGGCTATCTAGAAACATGCTACTTTACTAGAATACAGGTCTGGTTAAAAATCCCTAAAGCAAGTTAAACAGATTGTAAAGGCAGAAGGTTTTTTATTTTAATGGATTCTATTAATTAAGATAATAAAATAAAAATAAAATAAAAAAAAGCCTTTTGTGTGCAGCAGCCCACTGAGCTGCCCTAATACTTACCCAAACCCCATCTCTATCCAGCGTTGTCCACGAGTGCCTCGGCCATCTAGGACTCTCCCTTCTGACTGGCCGGCCAAGACACCGCAGCAGCAGCACCATTGGCTCCCGCTGCTGTCAAACTCAGTTGGCCAATAAGGAGAGATAGGGGGTGGGACTGACCAGCAGCTCCATGTGTGAATGGATACAAAGAGCTTCAGCTGAGCTTGGGTGCCCCCATAGCCACCTGCTTGCTGTGGGGGGCACTCAACCGGAGGGAGGAGTCAGGAGCTCCAGGAGGCGCAGAGGCCAGTCTTACACTGGGAGGAAAGGAGGGAGGATTAGGTAATTCTATCTCGGCTCTCCAATTCCCTAGACAAAATTGAGCAGTTAACCCATGCAATGAAGGCACAGCCCACTGCATGGGGAAGTTGCCCGGAGTTCAGCTTTAAGCAGCAGTTAAAAGTGGAACTTCACTCAATCAACGCTGACTATTTGACTAATTTTAATCCTTATAGTAAAGTGGATTACATTTAGTTGTTTTAAACCTTTTTTCACATTTCTTCAGTTACTTTCTAGGCAAATTAGGTCATACATCCCAGGAACCCTCAAGTAGGGAGGAGGGGCTCTCAGTTAAACACACCCTTCTGCTTGCATGCCTGAACTACGGGCAGATGGATTCAAGGAAGTAAATGCTACATGAATCATCTGCCCCTACTCAAAATGGTCACGGCCAAAAATGCTAAGGGGGGTTTTTTTCAAAGTAATTTCCCAGAAAAATAAAGCATGGAGACATGAATGGAAGGACTAGTTTGCTATGAATATTAAAAAAGGTATTAAAATAGCGTTTTTGGTTTGTGGCGCTCAGATGCAGTGCAGTTCTGCAATAAAAAAAGAACATAGTACATTTATGTATCAAATGTTTGTTCACTTTTCTCCCTAGAATTGAAAAACAAGTTAAGACTGAGGCCCCGTTCACACTGGGGCGATCCGACTTGGGGGGGGCGACCTCCGAGGTCGCGGTGCGAGCAGCGCGCCACGACCTCGGAGCGGCCGGCACGGACTTCATAACATTGAAGTCTATGACGGTCGCTCCGGGTCACCCCAAAGAAGCTCCGGACCCTTTTTCGCTCCTATTAGAACAGGTCCGCAGCTTCCCTATGGAAGGCGACCTACGGCGACCTGTGAGGCGACTAGGTCGCCTCACAGGTCGCCTTAGTGTGAACGGGGGCTTAAAGTGATTGTAAAGTCTCTTTTTTTCCAATTAAAATAAACAACTTATACTTACCTGCTCTGGGCAGTTTGTTTTTCAAAAGGCAGCCCATATCCTCCTCTTCGCAGGTCCCTTACTGGAGCTCCTGGCCCATCCCTCCTGCTGATTGCCCCCACAGAAAGCAGCTTGCTATGGGGCACCCGATCCGAGCTGCAGCTTCGTGCATCCATTCAGACACAAAGCCGCGGTTCGGCACCACCCCCATCTCTCCTGATTGGCTGAGTTTGAAGGACAGCAGTGGGAGCCAATGGCGCCGCTGCTGGGTCTCAGCAAATCAGGAGCAAAAGTCCCAGATGGCCAAGGCACTTGTGGACATCTCTGGATAGAGATGGGGCTCAGGTAAGTATTATGGGCTGCTGCACACAGAAGGCTTTTTATCTTAATGCATTCTAAAACCTTCTGACTTTACAATCACTTTAAAGCGGTTCTTCAGTCACTTTTCAAACTTCCTTCCAACAGCATTGTCTCCCCCTCTTTTAATATGAATGGGTGACAAAAAACACATTTTCTAGCTGCAAATATATTTTCTCTCCATAGTTCCTGTCCACTTCCTGCTTCCCCTGCTTTGGCGAATGACGTCAAACATCTGCTCCTGTTGACTCCTGGGATATTTTCATCAGAAATCCCAGATGTCTTAAGGCTTTTTTTTGTGAGCGAAGGGGAGAAGAACCGGAAGGAGGGCGACCGGAAGGAGGGCAGAGGGCAACCGGAAGGAGGGCAGAGGGCAACCGGAAGGAGGGCAGAGGAGAGGAAGAAATGGGCAGGTATTGCCGGAGGACGGACTCCAATGTATACTGCGCATGTGGGGACTTTCTCTGTGCCGCTGTACTGCGCATGCTCTGATTTGCTATGTACTCCTCATGCGCAAACCCGTATTGTGGAGGGTGGAGAAGCCGCAAAATTCCCCAGAAACTGAGGGTGCTGGCTTCAGCTGCCCTCAGTTAAATTGGCCACTGACATACATGATCAGTGGGGAACAAGCTGTTTTATAAAGTGCAGAACGGAACAATAAGAAAAGTAAGTAGATAAGTCACATCACTGCAGTTTTTAGATGCTGCTTGTATTTTTTCCAAGATTTTGGAGGATTGAGTGAATTTCCTCTTTAAGCTACAATGGATGTCATTTTTTGCATTCCATTAAAATCACTATTCAGTCATTCCAATGAGTGGCTCAAAGGCAGGCCTGGGTTATTACCTCATAGGGATACTCCAGGGTGTACAAAGTAGCGTCTTCCTTTGATTTTCCTGACTCTGGATTGCAGCCAGCCCCACTAGTAAAGGCCCTGCAGTTTGGAATGCTTTCAGTGCATTTCCTCCACACAGGCTGATTCATGCTTTACAAACCTGACCTACATGTTACAGTCACACAGATACGCAGCACAGGACAGCCATCTCTTTTCAGATCCAGAGTCCTGGATGCCACACGAAGGAAGAGGATTTAACCTACAAAGAGCATTTCTTAACATAAAAACACTGAGCTTTTCTTTCAGCAGTAAAAGGGCTCTATGGCAAGAGCGTCATAAATAGGCCTCACTATTTGGTTCCCTTTTAATAAGAAGCTACAACCTCAATGGCTTTTCTCTTTCATAAAAACTTGACATTTTACAGATCTCTCAAGTTAAGACACAGGAATTTTTGGGGGTGACCAGGAGAGATTAGGATGGAGAGTTTCTGCTTCAGACTATAAACTGAAGTGTCTGACATTTTTATTACTTGTTTACACCATTTTAAAATGACACAGAAAATGTGGGTGAAAGATTGGATCTGAAGAACTATGCCAGTGATGTGGAGTCTTATTGGATACTGTGGGGGTTGATTTACTAAAACTGGAGCACTCAGTATCTAGTGTAACTGTGCATGGTAGCCAATCAGCTTCTAACCTCAGCTTGTTCAATTAAGCTTTGACATCTCGTGCCGATTCACACTATAGCGATGCCAGACATTGCATGCGATTTGCACCGCACCGCTGTACAAATCACATGCGATGTCTGTGCAATGCAAATTCAGCCATACAGAGTGTATGACTAAATTCGTATCGTGTTCGGACCAAACTCGAGCAGTACCCTTTTTTAGTTCACGCCAAAATCGGATTGCATGGGTGTTCACACCCATGCAATCAGATTCCTGCCCGAATTGACAGTTCAAACTGCGATATGCGACTGATATGGGGGGTGTCATTAACTTTGTATTGACACTCCCAGCGGTTTGCATATGACAGTGTAAACTGCCTACGAGACGGGTGCGATGCCAGGACCCGTAGTGGATTTTCAGGGTCCTCGCATCGCACCAATGTGAAACGAGCCCAAAACTGATTGGTTTCTATGCACAGCTGCACCAGATTTTGCACTCTCCAGTTTAAGTAAATTAACCCCTGTGTATACAAGCATACAATGCAACTATTGGACTGTACCATCAAACATCATAGTGGAACATTCTGTCCTTTCAAAACCGGAACCTATCCAGAAACCAAGCCCCGTGGGTATGTTCAGGAGAAAGCTCTAAAGGATGCTGGACACACTTATCACAGAAAGTGTTTCCGTTGGTTGATGCATTATTGGAATAAAGAAAAAAGCCCCCGAGTAATAGAGAAGCTTTCAGGGAGATGGAGAATGGCTCTTGATCTGTAATGCAGGAGGGGTGAGAGGCCAGAGCGAAATGAGCTTATGTATTATTCACAGTGCACCCAGAGAATAACCAGGCCAGGAGTCAGTAACATGGCAAACGAAGCCATGCACAAGGCAGATGCAAAATTCTGTACATATGACAATTAGCTACTAAAACGTGACTATATCAGCATTCTCTGGAACCATTTTACATTTCTACCATCATCATAACTCAAGTCCTGGGACGTATATTATACCTGGAGAATGCACAGAGATCATGAGTTTCTGACAGTCCATATTTTCCACCATTCAGAATAACTAACAATCAGCATCTTAAAACGTGTTGCCTCTGAGGTCACAAGCCTATTATACAAAATAGGTACAATAAGATGTTCAACTCAGCAGGTTCATCCAGTATTTCCACCTTTCTACTCGCCACGTATTTTGGATGTAGAGCTGGCTGATCATCATTGTCGTACAGAAAAGAAAAGGAACCTCCCTTATTTTTCTTGGATGGGTGGGGGGGCATGATGCATTTTCTTGCAGATGTATCATTGCTCGCGCTTTTATTGGTTTGCCATTGTTAAAGCTAAAATCCCCTTCAGTAGGAGAGCTGGGGCACAACAGCCTAACTAAATACTGGAAAAAAAAAGCCCTTGGGTGATTCCAGAGAGGTTCTTTATTCCTTGGTAAAGAAAGCGTCAAGAAAAATGTTTAGAGTTATTTTTTACAAGACCCATGCTAACATTTGTATATGCATCAGTGTGGGACAACAGGGGGAAAAAAAATGGGAACCTAAAGAAGATGCTAGTAGTATTCGAATAGTAATGATCCCATAAAATATAGACTTAAACACTAATCACGATTGGGAGAGATTTTCCAGCATGTTGGAACATCTCTACAAAATAGCACGAAGAAAGGAATTATGTGTTCCCTGTACAGGAGTCAAATCATTCACTTCAAAGTCAGGTGTAAAGTCACAACAGTACTGGGCTTCATCAATAGGATGGGCAGTTCTTAAATGGTCATCAAAGATCTGCCCATTATGGCCAGCCACCATCACATCCATAATCTGCCACAAGTCCAGGCCCAAACTGCACTGATCATCAGTCAAGACATGACCATTTCATATGGAACCCAAGAAATGTGTAAACACAGAGCATAGATGCAAAATTGCAATTGTTTCGTTAGTCTAGTGCAGGGGTCTGTTTACTGTCCTTAACACCGAGCATTTTTCAGCCCCTAAAACGCTCATCTCTGAAGTCTCAAAATGCCCAACAAGCAAAATCCCATTCATTTCAATGGCCCTTGTTCACATATGAGCATTTTGTCGCCTGAAGCAAAAAAAAGTACATTAGCTTTTTTTTTTTTGGCAGATTACAAGCGTTTTTGTTAGAAGTCAATGCCTGGCTCTAAACGCCTGAAAAAAACCGATATGCTCAAATGTGAGTGGAGCCTTAGGATGCTAGACTTCCGCCAGTGGGAGTAAACCATGCCGAATCTTTAGTGCAATGAATAGTGGCCCGTCATTGGTGGCAGTGGGAGGAATAGTGCCTTGTCACTGCTGTCAGTGAGAGGAATAGTACCCCCCCCATGATTGGTGTTAGTGGTCTGGAAGGGTACCCATCACTGGTATCAGTGGTTGGATTAGTCCTACATTGTTGGTGTCAGTGGCAAGAATTATGCCCCCAATGTTTGTGCCAGTAGGATGAATAGTGCCCCAAGGGCCAGATAAAGACAAGCAAAGAGCCACATCCTGGCCACAGTTTGGAGACCACTGGTCTAGTGGAATTCTCTTGCTGCTTTTTGTGTAATTGGGTAAAACGGTCAAGTCTTTAGAAGGATATGAAGCTAAATACAATTATACGTTTTGAAACCAATATGAAGAGATTAGTACCATATCAGTAATGAATGTTTTATATTGCTTTTAGTTTGTTGCAGAGATCGGTGCAAACAGTAAGAGCTGTCACAAGACTTGCCTGCAATGAGCCCTACGCAGAGCAGCGAGTGAAAAGATTACCCAAGCTAGTAGTTTGTTGGGACCAGTTCCAGCAGCAGTCACACCTCACTCTTACTGAAGAACAGGTAAGGCAACCATGAGGCCTTTTATCTGTGCGGTGTCTGCATTTACCTTGGCGATGGATCAAACCCCAGGCTTCATTGTTCTACAAGTTATTACTAGGCAGAGACTTTTCAGGAATTGCTCGTGATAACCGTTAACCCATTCTAGAACCAGCAAAAAAATATGCAAACAAGTGCAAATAAGTCTGAAACTGAAAATACAAGGAAAGAGGATGTAAATGTTGAGGGCAAAAGGACATGAGGGCAGAAAAAAAAAATCACAGATGTAGAAGTGCAGCTGAATGCAACACACTTGCCAATAGAGAAGTAAGCATACATTCTGCTGGAGAAAATGCATTGCTGAAAGACCAAAACCAGCACTGATTAGCTTACTAGGTTTAATATAAGATCCCATTGTGCAATAACCACAGAGTTATATTAATAAATTACATTGCAAGACATGGTTTGCATTTTTCACTACAACATACTTCCTTTAAAACTTGGTGAATTATGTATAACTAATCTGTGGTTCAAATCTTAAGTAATTAGGAATGAAAAACACGCTGCCATGTGTACTCACGGCTTCAGATCAGTGCTTGTACACACCGAGAAAAAAAAACAGAATGGACTATGAATAACCAGTTTTATCGTACAGAGAGCACTTCAGCCAAGACTGTCTGTCCACAAGGGGGGGGGATAAAGAAATATTTACAACTACTTTAATATTTATCCATCATCACCTTCAGTATTGCTTTACTGACGCATACACAGTAAACACATACTCTTAGGAATACAAGATATATAGCCGGTAAGAAAAGGTATGACTGTCCTGCTCTATAGACCATCCTTTTGATTCATGAGCAATGGATAAGTACCCCCACAATACAGTTGAAGAAACTACTGTAAATAGGTTATAAAATAAATATCCTTAGCCTTTTATAATAATAGACACTTTTTTTTTTTTTTTTATTTTTTTTATTCAAACACCTCTAATTTAGGGACAATAGAAAACTCCCCTGATCATTTTTTTTTTTTTTGCTACAACCAAGACTAGCTTTATTTGAATCTGAAGATGACATTCATTCATCTTGTAAACCTATAAAGCTTCCAGAGGTAAAGCAGGCAGAAAAAGGATGGGATGAGGGGGGATGTTTGCTGATGATCATGTGACTGCATGTCAGATGCAGCAAGGGACCTACCTCTGCATAATAAAAGGGCAGTTTGTGCTGACCCATTGGGGTCAAACTGATTTAAATAATTAAACCTGGAACTGTCAGCCACCCCCTGTAAATAATAGCCCTGAAGACATCAGGATCAGATTGCTAGTGAAAAGCTGGCCACTTATAGGGTTGCAATTTATCTCCCTTTTCTCTTCTCCTTTGTGCTGAGAGGCATCAGGAAATGTGCCATCCAAGAGGTCTCCACAACCACTCGGCACAGCAACATTTTGCATAACAAGATAAACAATACTCAGTGACTCAGGGAAAAAAAAAAAAGAAAAAAGAAAAAAGAAAATAAAGCAAAAAAGGACCAATGGTCCATTACTGATCACTAGGGTAAATATTATACCTTACTTGGCTAGAAGTTAGCCAACCAATGCCAATTCAACTCTGTGATACTTTATAATTAGAAGCCAAACAAAAGAGAAGGGAGGAGGGGGTGCAGTAATTACACAGATGGTGAGAGGCACGCTTCCCAATCTTAACCCTATGCTACCACTCTAAGCGGGTTAAACAAAGGCACGAGCACAGGGTATTACAGCACCAACCTAGGTGCTTATTTACAGAAAACCTTTATTTGGATATATGTATGCATCAGGCAAACAGATCTCCCCAAGGATCATATCAAATGGATCAAAGACTCTTGGCTGCATAATGCCAGTCTGTTTTAATAAAACATCTAAGCCTTGGGAGTACCGATATTTTAAATGAATTTTAATTTAAGCATTTAAACCCCCTCCCAAAAAAAAAGTATATGAAAAGGAAGGATAATGCTAAGGATCCATGCACCCTGGCCTGAAGTAAAAAAAAAAAAAAAAAGTCGTATAGTGTTTTTGTACAGGTGTTTAGATGTTTTCAGGAGCGTTTAGCGTTTTTTTTTGCTTGAGGGCAGAAAACTGCTCTCATAAATGCAAACCAGAAGAGTTTTTTCTGCCTCTAAACGCAGAGCTTAAAATATGCCTCTAAAACGTCCTAACGTGCATGGACAGATAGGATAAAGGTCCCCATACACTATACGAAAAAATTGTATGAAAACCTGTCATTTGGATTTGTCCAGTTAATGGGCACAAAAAGAAAATAAATAGTTTGACTTTTTAAAAACAAAAAAAATATTGAACGAACGATAAATTAAAAAGTTGATGCGTTTCTCACCCGTTAAAAATTGAAATGCCTATATGTGACAAAAACGGATTCATTTATGTCCATTGAACACTTTATCCTTCGGTCATTCTATGATGGCACTATCCTTTTGCTCTCATGACCGAGTGTTCGTTATTTGAAAAAGATTTTGAACGATTTTTCGTACAGTGTATGGCTAGTATAACTATAAGCTGCTTCTAAAAGCAGAACTCCTGTTTTTTTTTTTAAGCCCGGTGTGCATGAACCCTCTTAAACTGATAGGCAGTTTTTCATTTGGTAAATGTTTTCCTCTTCAGTTACTAGATCTTCCCTACTGAATTTGTGCCACAAACTTCAACGTCCCGGTACATGACAGAACAAGCTTAAGGCTCCTATGGTTCTTTGATCAGGTTTGTTAAAGGTACATTGGACTTGCTCTACCATGATACAGACAGAGCAGAAAAAGAAAAATGCCACCCGGGCTGTAATTTCAAACAGGCTTCTGCCTAGAAGCAGAGCCAGGGGCACGAGGAGGGGAAAGAGCAACGACGCCTCTGTGCATGTTACATTCCAGGTGTGCTGCTAAGCCAGTCACATCCACAACCATTACAGATTTACTCCCCAAGTATTTCCTTCTGAAGCATACAGCCTTCAATATTCAGCAAGGGCAACCTTAGCTGAGCAACTAAAAGTGGCAACAACCTCTTAAAATGCTTCCTATTTAAATCAGGAAAATGTAGGTACTAAGAAAACATAGGACCTCTCTGCCATTGCACAAAATGCTTATATACATGTGGGTGTACTACCCTCAGTTATACAGATCTCAGGCATTCTCAACCAGGATTCCTTGAGCTGTGTACTGCATAGTTCCAGGACCAATGCCACTTGACAAACCCAGAAGGGTGACACCAGTCCCCTTTTTAGCTGTCTGTAAAGGCGGCATTCCAAACACCACTGTAAAGCCTGGTACACCCGGGCCAAATATCAGCTGGTTGAACAAAAGCAAGCCGACATGTGGCACGTGTGTAAAGTAACCTGCCTGAGAGAAGCTGGCTGAATGTCCAGCTTCAGTCATACGAGCATGCTGGAATAAGAGAAGCTAATCGGCATCTGATCAGCGTTTTCAGCCAATGGTTACAAGCAATGACTGGTGTGTTCTGGCAGAGGGGGTGATCCACCTGTCAGAACACAATAGCACAGCGGGAAGATCACTGTACTAACATCACATAAAAACTGAGGAGGGCGCTGTACTAACTTTTTTCATTCCATAAAAAAAACAACAAAAAAAACAAACATGCCCTATGCCTAGTATATTCTAAACATCACTGTAAGAGGGTTATGCCCACTGATCACCAGTGTAAAGCTGGCCATTCCTGTTGGGAGAGAAATTGATCTAGTGATTAAAACCTCCTGAACAGAACTGTTTTCCCTTGATCAGCCCTTGTAGCCAAATCAGCTGCGATGCTGATCAGTGTATTCTGGCAGGAGGGAAATCCCACTGCCAGAATACAATAGCACCGGGCTGGGGATTCCCCCATTCACTTCAAATGTGCGAATGGGGAAATCAATTCATTTTTTGTTTAGTTTAGCTGGTTGACTGTAAAAAAAAAAAAAACACACAACCATCTATAATCAACATAAGGCCCCTTTCACCCTTGTGCAACCTAAAAGTCACGCGATTTCACTGCAATTTTGACTGGACTTGAAGCTATGTTTATGTCTATGGACCTCAAAGCACATCAAGGTTGGACCAAAGTAGTGCAGGGACTACTTTAAAGTCATTGCAACTTGAAGTCGCACAGACATGAACGATGCTCATTGGAAATACACACACACACACACACACATACACCACTAATTGTAGTAACTGATACCAACCATACCACAATGTACTGAAGCCAAGCTAGTCCAAGATGGACTCTTAAGCCCCGTACACATGTACCGATCGTCGGCCGAACGATCGGCCGTCTTTTGTCCCCGGGCTGTCGTGTCCGCTGAAAAGTGCAAAAGACTGCACACGAATTTTGTCCGCCGACTGCAGAAGTGATGTCATGTGATGGTTAACTTTCCCTGTGTTTTTTCTTTTCTGAGCATGCCTAGTCTTGCAAATCTGCTGTCTGTTGGCCGAATTCTGTACTGACTGGCGAACAATCGGCCGTTCTGGTGTCGGCATACAAAAATTTTAATGCCTGCACACCAGATTCTGTTCGGCCGAAAGTGCGCTGTCGGCTGTCGGAAGCATCATACTAACAAGCCGAAAATCGGCCGATCGGTCGCCGGCCGAATCTTTTCGGCCGACAATCTGCAGTGTACGGGCCTTTACTGGTTACTTTGAGTACTGCCCTTTGCTCCTTGCACTGTTTTATTGATTAAGCCCTATGTTCTCTGCCTGATGGCAACCAGATTGCACCAACTGGATCCTGAACTCTGCTTTTGCCCATCCCCCGTCTACATTTCTATAAGCCTTTTTTTTTTTTTTGCCTAGAAGACAGCATGGTAATACAGTCCTAAAGTGCCAACCCAGTTAGGAATTCACTTAAATTTAAAGCAAGGAGCAGCGATACAATCACAAATTGGAATCTCAAGAAAATAGTTAATAAAACACAATTCCATTACGATTGTAAGACACTAAATTATACCTTGTGATAGCCATTGCTTCTACACAATGTCAGTCATTTGGTATCTGGAGAAACATTTTGATTAGATTATCTGACTAATTTTACACTTATGAACAAACTATAGGAATGGCAGAAACATCATATACATAAAGGAGAAAATGATAGCAAAGCAAAAAGCTTCAATGAATCAACTGTTCAAGGAGTTTGGTTTAATATTTGAAAAATTAAACTATTGTACTTGATTATTTTAGACTGCTTTTTTATTATAGCAGTGTTCCTTTTCCTTGCACCAGGACATTGTTACATATACGCGCTCAGACAGGGATCAAGATTGAGAATTTTGTAACACATCAGCATAATTGATCAGCCATCACTGGATATCAAAGACTGAATTGATATATGTAAAGTACCAGCAAATCAGCTGTACACCCATCTTACTATAGAATTATTCAGATGTACAAAGACCCACCTCCCCACCCCTTCCCAGTGCTATCTGTAAACCAAGAGAAAATCCAACAGAACTATATAGATTTTCTGCAAACCTCAAGCAGCACCTGCATTTGTTAGGAGGAAATGCTGACTACTTAGTCCCCCACACCCCCTTAATAGCTACAAGGTGTATGATGAAGGAGGTAAACTGCTTTTATTTACCTTAATACCATGGCAGAGCAGGTTCCCATCCCTACAACACACACATGCGTGAGAAGCATAAAGATCGCATACGTAGCAAGTCAACGCTCTAGGAAATTAACCCATTGCAGACGTAATGTAAGCCAGTAACTCGTGCCAGATCAGCATGTACAGGCATGGGTTTGAGCCTGGAAAGAAATCCCACTCAAAGCAAAAAACAATACAACAATCACCCTGACATATACCATCTCCAGGGAGCAGGGGACCTGATTTCTTCCCACGAGGAGTGGGGTTCACAGAATGATCACTAGTGACAGCTCAGCGGAAGAAGAGTTAACGTGTACTGCAATCTCCTGACAACTGCCCTAGAGCACTAAAGGGGTTATAACCTGTACATAGTGCCAATGGACCAGGGTAATACACAAAGGTTCTGCTGGTCCAATCAGCATTGCAGGTCATGTGTGCAAACATAAGATCTATGACAACAACTTAGGAGAAGCTATTCTGTAGTAAGCCAAAAAGGAGGCTTCCCTGGTTGTATATACTGCCACACACTGTATATACAGCAACGCCAACTACTACACATCAAGGGGGGCTTGTTCTATAACGTATGCAAAGCAGCTCTAATGATACCAAAAAATGAATTAAAAAAAAAAAAAAAAAAAAAAAGTAAAAAAAATCTCATTATATATTATATATATATATATATATATATATATTTTTAGCAATAATCATAATTATATATAAAATTATTATTATCATTGCACACACAAAACAAGTTATATATAAACGCAAATGTACCCTGTAAAAATGTTTGTCAAAAGGAAAAAAGGTATACACACACCTGAATTCCCCTCCAAGATAAACAATTACATAGAAAAAGTATAAATCTAACCCCATACTACATCTGGAATAAAGTCGCAGTGATATATTAAAAATGTTAGTTTATATTTCCCCCTTTTCATAAAAAAATACACACACATATACATACACACACACATACATATACATACACACACACACACACACACATATACATACACACACATATACATACACACACACACATATACATATACATATACATACACACAATCCTCTGGGATAAAGAGAAAACGTGTATATACCCTGCATTGCCCTCTGGGATGATCAGTAACATAGAGAAGGTATATTTCCCCCGCCCCCCAACAACACTTTGGGTATAAACAGGCACATAGATAAAAAAGGTACATATACCCCCCATCTACCCCATGGTATAAGCAGTCATATAGAAAAGAGATACATATATATATATATATATATATATATATATATATATATATATATATATATATATACATACACACACACACACACACACACACACCCCCCAATCTGCCCTTTGGGATAGACAGTCACATAAATATATGCAATATATATATATATATATATATATATATATATATATATATATATATATATATGTACACACACACACACATATACACACACATATATATTATATACATACATACATACATACTATCCTACACATCCCCAGGGAAGTGGCTGTTCCCCTCCCCCATGAAGGCAGCCCACCTTGTGCCAGTGTATGAGTGTGGAGGGTCCAGCTGGCAGCAGACCACTACTAAGAGATAAAATGATGTCCCCGCCCACCCCCCAGCTCTGCCCCCCATCCCCTGTGCCCCCTCACAGCCCCTGCCACCACGTCCACATCTACGGGGCACTCACAGCCCGCACAGGCGTCCATGGCACCCACCATTCATCCCCCACAACTCCGTGCACTCTCCCTCCCCCTGTGTGCCAGGCATTGTGCACCCCTAAAGGGCACCGCCACTGTCCCCCCCAGCACCCCCTCGGTTACCTTACTGCATGCGAGCGGCTCTGTCAGTGCAGCCCCGGGCTCCTCATCTCACAGCCACCCGGCCGCCATCTTCCAGCGTGACGTGGGGACTCACCCCTGACCTGCAATATGAACAGGAGCCAGAGAGGGAGAGAGAGAAGGAGGGAGGGAGGAGAGGAGAGGAGAGGTGGTGACGGAGGGAGGGGAGGAAGGAGGGCACAGGGCTCAGAATGGCACAGGGGGAGGAGGAGCAGAGGGCACCCATACAGAGGAGGAGGAGGGGGGTCAGTGTACAATGGGAGCAGGGTGCATAATATTACTGCCTGTGTCCTCCTAGGCTCTACCCCCAGGTCACTACATCACTGTCTGATACTCCATACTGTACACAACATACACTTACCTGGGTGACACCCTGCTACTACATACTGTACACAACATACACTTACCTGGGTGACACCCTGCTACTACAT
Organism: Pelophylax lessonae; assembly: GCF_965119305.1. Taxonomy (NCBI): domain Eukaryota; kingdom Metazoa; phylum Chordata; class Amphibia; order Anura; family Ranidae; genus Pelophylax; species Pelophylax lessonae. Next base: position 266,051,924 of record NC_138768.1, on the reverse strand, counting down.
ACTGTACACAACATACACTTACCTGGGTGACACCCTGCTACTACATACTGTACACAACATACACTTACCTGGGTGACACCCTGCTACTCCATACCTCATACATACTGTACACAACATACACTTCCCACACTTACCTGGGTGACACCCTGCTACTCCATACTGTACACAGTACCTCATACATATTATACACTACATACACTTCCCACACTTACCTGGATGACACCCTGCTACTCCATACTGTACACCTCATACATACTATACTATACACAACATACACTCCCTATAATTACCTGGGTGACACCATGCTACTACATACTGTACACCTCATACACTTCCTACACTTACCTGGGTGACACCCTGCTACTCCATACTGTACCACTCATACATACTGTACACAACATACACTCCCCACACTTACCTGGGTGACACCCTGCTACTACATACTATATACCTCATACATACTATACACAACATACACTCCCACACTTATCTGGATGACACCCTGTTACTCCATACTATATACCTCATACATACTATACACTACATACACTCCCACACTTACCTGGGTGACACCCTGTTACCTCATGTATATACCTCATACATACTATACACAACATACACTCCCCACACTTACCTGGATGACACCATGCTACTATATACCTCATACATACTTTGCACAGCATACGCTTACCACACTTATCTGGATGACACCCTGCTACTCCATACTGTATACCTCATACATACTATACACTACATACACTCCCACACTTACCTGGGTCACACCCTGCGACTCCATACTGTACACAACATACACTCCCCACACTTACCTGGATGACACCATGCTTCCTCATGTATATACCTACCTAATACATACTGTACACAACATACACTCCCCACACTTACCTGGATGACACCCTGCTACTACATACTATATACCTCATACATACTATACACAACATACACTCCCCACACTTACCTGGATGACACCCTGCTACTACATACTATATACCTCATACATACTGTACACAACATACACTCCCCACATTTATCTGGATGACACCCTGCTACTACATACTATATACCTCATACATACTATACACAACATACACTCCCCACATTTATCTGGATGACACCCTGCTACTACATACTATATACCTCATACATACTATACACAACATACACTCCCCACACTTACATGGATGACACCCTGCTACTCTGTATACCTCATACATACTATACACTACATACACTTCCCACACTTACCTGGATGACACCCTGCTACTACATACTATATACCTCATACATACTATACACAACATACACTCCCCACACTTACCTGGATGACACCATGCTACCTCATGTATATACCTAATACATACTGTACACAACATACACTCCCCACACTTACCTGGATGACACCCTGCTACTACATACTATATACCTCATACATACTATACACTACATACACTTCCCACACTTACATGGATGACACCCTGCTACTCCATACTGTATATCTCATACATACTATACACTACATACACTCCCCACACATACCTGGATGACACCCTGCTACCGCATGTATATACCTAATACATACTATACACACCATACACTCCCCACACCTACCTGGATAGCACCCTTCTACTCCATACTGTATACCTCATACATACTATACACTACATACACTTCCCACACTTACCTGGATGACACCCTGCTACTACATACTATATACCTCATACATACTATACACAACATACACTCCCACACTTACATGGATGACACCCTGCTACTCTGTATACCTCATACATACTGTACACTACATATACTTCCCATACTTACATGGATGACACCCTGCTACTCCATACTGTATACCTCATACATACTATACACAACATACACTCCCCACACTTACATGGATGACACCCTGCTACTACATACTATATACCTCATACATACTATACACAACATACACTCCCCACACTTACATGGATGACACCCTGCTACTCCATACTATATACCTCATACATACTATACACAACCTACACTCCCCACACTTACATGGATGACACCCTGCTACTCTGTATACCTCATACATACTATACACTACATACACTTCCCACACTTACCTGGGTGACACCCTGCTACTACATACTGTATACCTCATACATACTATACACAACATACACTCCCACACTTACATGGATGACACCCTGCTACTCCATACTGTATACCTCATAAATACTATACACTACATACACTCCCACACTTACATGGATGACACCCTGCTACTCCATACTGTATACCTCATACATACTATACACTACATACACTCCCACACTTACCTGGGTGACACCCTGCTACTACATACTGTATACCTCATACATACTATACACAACATACACTCCCACACTTACATGGATGACACCCTGCTACTCCATACTGTATACCTCATACATACTATACACAACATACACTCCCACACTTACATGGATGACACCCTGCTACTCCATACTGTATACCTCATACATACTATACACAACATACACTCCCACACTTACACGGATAATATCCTGCTTCCTCATGTATAGATCTCCACAAACACCACTAGTCATTTCCCGCCCAGACTTTCATAAGTACCTGGAACAATAAAATAAATACATTTCTCTTTTCTCTTTTACCAAGTCCCCTTTAGACCAATGCATGTACATGGAGGTGCGTTTCTCTGTAGCGTTAGGCAGGTGCGTTGTTATGTGCGAGCCTGCATTCCATTTGTGCGCAAGCAAGGATTTTGACATGTTTTTACTACAATTCAAAGGCTGGAGTGAGTAAGCTATCAGCCATTGGACAAGGCTTGTGAACCCCTTCGCCTATTCTCACGACGGCCTTTTAATGGGTTTTAATTCTGGGAGGAGGCGCTGCTTAAGGAAGAGGTTAATAAATGTTTCCAACATGTAAAAACACAGTGTTTGCGTTTGACTTCTATTGGTCGCCTAATGCACTAAAACACAGAAAAACACTTACGTGCCAATAGTTTCAAAATGCATATTACTGCAGAGCTGAGATGTATGAGGAAACTGGTCACATACATTTTGGCATGTACTTTAAGGTAGGGTTGCACCAATAACAGTATCTGTACTCATGCAAATGCTCCCGATACCTGAAACCGATACATTTGTAGTGCTTTTGGAGCCCATACAAAATGAATAGGCTCAAATCACACTGCAAAGAGTCGCATGTGATTTCAACAGGAATGCGTTGCGATTCCTGTCCAAATTGCATGCAGTTTCCCCACTGCTCCTGTGTGAACCCAGGCTTGTCATAGTGACTTCAGCCTTGGTTCACACAGGACCAGCGTAGGAAACCACATGCTATTGATACAGGAATCGCACCGCATTTCTGTGCAAATCCGATGCGATTCTTTGTAGTGCCATTTGAGCCTATTTATTTTGTATGGTTTCAAATCGCACCACAAAGGTATCGGCACATCTGAACAATATCCAGGACCAGGGTCGTATGCGCTTGAAGGTATAGGCCCCAAATGCGTAGATTCTGTGTTCATTGCATACATCCCTGTGCTCTCATGGCCCTGATCACAGATACTTACAGCCACATAGCTCAGCCTATCATTCATTTTTGCAGACTGCGCACACCATCTGTGCCCCCTGGATGCCAAAATACACCCGTTTTTCTAAGTTGTATGGGCAAATGCACCCGTGTTCATAAGGGCTAATACACAACAGTGTCAATGAGCTCTAAGGCCAGCCATACAAGGAGCAAATTTCTTTCTGGCAACCAATCCATTTGATTTCCCCATTAACACAGGCAGTGTTGATGCGGGAATCCCTCCTGCCAGGCCATTATCTTCAGTGACTATTCCTAGTGGCTATAGCACCTGCTAGCGATAATCGCAAGAGAATTGATCGATCGGTCCACTTGGTCCATTCAGCCATCCCATTAGCAGTTCGAATCGTGGAAGGCCAGCCTAGGATTTCATTTGTGTATGGCCGGCCTAAGTGAATGCAATCTCCACAGCACTGATTATAACACAAACTGTGGAGGTCCATCTGAAATTTTTCTGTTGGATTCAAACTGTGTATAGCCGGCCTAAGTGAATGTAATCTCCACAACACTGATTATAACACAAACAATGGAGGTCCATCTGAAACGTTTCTGTTGGATTCGAACTTTGTATGGCCGGACTAAGTGAATGCAATCCGCACAACACTGATCATAACACAAACAATGGAGGTCCATCTGAAATTTTTCTGTTGGATTCAAACTGTGTATGGCCGGCCTAAGTGGATGCAATCTCCACAACACTGATTATAACACAAACAATGGAGGTCCATCTGAAATGTTTCTGTTGGATTCAAACTGTGTATGGCCAGCCTAAGTGAATGCAATCCGCACAACACTGATCATAACACAAACAATGGAGGTCCATCTGAAATTTTTCTGTTGGATTCAAACTGTGTATGGCCGGCCTAAGTGAATGCAATCTCCACAACAATGATTATAACACAAACAATGGAGGTCCATCTGAAATGTTTCTGTTGGATTCGAACTGTGTATGGCCGGCCTAAGTGAATGCAATCTCCACAACACTGATTATAACACAAACAATGGAGGTCCATCTGAAAATTTTCTGTTGGATTCGAACTGTGTATAGCCGGCCTAAGTGAATGAAATCTCCACAACACTGATTATAACACAAACAATGGAGGTCCATCTGAAAATTTTCTGTTGGATTCCAACTGTGTATGGCCGGCCTAAGTGAATGTAATCTCCACAACACTGATTATAACACAAACAATGGAGGTCCATCTGAAACGTTTCTGTTGGATTCGAACTGTGTATGGCCGGACTAAGTGAATGCAATCTCCACAACACTGATTATAACATACACAATGGAGGTCCATCTGAAAATTTTCTGTTGGATTCGAACTGTGTATGGCCGGCCTAAGTGAATGCAATGTCCACAACACTGATTATAACACAAACAATGGAGGTCCATCTGAAAGTTTTCTGTGGGATTAAAGCTGCGTATTGCCGGACTAAGTGAATGCAATCTCCACAACAATGATTATAACACAAACAATGGAGGTCCATCTGAAATTTTTCTGTTGGATTCAAACTGTGTATGGCCGGCCTAAGTGAATGCAATCTCCACAACACTGATTATAACACAAACAATGGAGGTCCATCTGAAATGTATCTGTTGGATTCAAACTGTGTATGGCCGGCCTAAGCAGAGTTGTATAAAGTACTCGAAACCCATACTTGAGTAAAAGTACAAGTGCTCGATCAAAAAGTGACTTGAGTAGAAGTGGAAGTGCTCGATCAAAAAGTGACTTGAGTAGAAGTACTAAAGTATTCAACATTTTTTGTACTTAAGTATTGCAAGTAGTTTTTTTAAAAAATGTTGCTACTCAAGTACTGAAAGTAAAAGTACCAGTAGTTTTGAAAAAAAAAATGCTACTCAAGTACTGAAAGTAAAAGTACAAGTACTGTGTTATGTAGTTATTAAAGAAAGAAGTCAAAAGTTTGAACATCATATTGTTTTTTATTATTTCAAATGCAGCTTTTATTTATACATACAGTAGCATTTATTTTCGTATGCGCTGATAATACACATGTTTTGAGCTTCATGAAACCTGCCATCTACTGTTCTGGCAGTGGTAATTTTTATAATTGTAACGAGTAACTATGCAGCACAAAAAAAAAATATCGAAGTAGAAGTATTGAAATCATTGAAAAAATGTAGTGAAGTAAAAGTGGAAGTAGGAGAAAAAAAATCTACTCTAGGAAAGTACAGATACCGCCTTTCGGTACTTAAAGCGGAGTTCCAGCCATTTACTCACCTGTCCAACGGTCCAGCGATGCGGCCGCCGGAAGCCTCGATCCTCTCCCTCGACGCCGGCATCACTGCTGTGGGCACCCGGCTGTTACAGTTTGCGGCTTCACAGCCGGGTACCCACTGCGCATGCGCGAGTCGCGCTGCGCGCCGTGATTGGCCGGCAATCTTCTGGGACCTCTGACGTGTCCCAGAAGATTGCAGGGAGGGAGGGGGAGAGGAGAACTTCCGCTCAGGGCGCCGCGGCGCTCCGAGCGGAAGTGGGAGCGGGTACCTGTCAAAACTAGGTACCCGCTCCCCCCCCCCAAAAAATGACATGCCAAATGTGGCATGTCGGGGGGTCAGGACTCCCTAAAGCGGAAGTTCCACTTTTGGGTGGAACTCCGCTTTAAGTACTGTAGTGAAGTAGTTCTACTTAGTTACTATACATCTCTGGGCCTAAGTGAAAGCAATGTCCACAATGTTATTAACACAAACAATGGAGGTCCATCTGAACTTTTTCTGTTGGATTCAAACTGTGTATGGCCGGCCTAAGTGAATGCAATCTCCACAACACTGATTATAACATAAACAATGGAGGTCCATCTAAAACTTTATTGTTCACACCGACATCTCCATTAGACATTTTTAGGGTGTGGGCATCTAAAGCTGACCACACATGTTACAATCTGATCTAACAAAGACTGTTTTCGATTTACTACCAGCTATTTAGTGTTGGTTCTTATCTGCTTGAATATAAATTCAAACAAAGGGTTGTGCAGACATTGATAGGAGATTTGATTGGTTTTGAGAAACCTAAAGGAAATATTACAGAGATTTTACAATCAGATTGAAATGTGTGTGGGTCAGTTTATCCTTGCTGGTTATATTATAGATAGAAATGTTACATTTTTGCTTTAGCTCTGTTATTTTTAATTATTTATTTTTTTGAATAGTAAATGTTTATGTGTAATAATGGAGCCTGCATTTGTTTAATAAATGAATTGGCGCTTCCTCCATATCTGTTTTCTTGCATGGACTCAGCAGAGCACTGCATGAACCCACCATCTCTCCTTAGCATGATGTATGTAAGGCATGCATGCTTGTTTATGCTATATACACTCAGGAAATACAGGGAGTCTCTGGGGTCATTCAGCCATAATGCATCATTCCTCATCACCTCATTTCACATACAAACCTATAGATCCCCTTTGCATGAAGCAGCTGAGACCCCCATCTTCCACATATTTGCATATGGGATATATACATTATGTGGCATAGTGTCAGGGTGGGGGCTGTGCGTCCTTGTAAGAGGGGATGGTCTGGCATTGGTGCATAATAACTACAGGAATGATGGACCACTACAAACAACTCGACCACCCCCCTTATGGGCAAGCCTGAGCTTCTCCTGCATTGCATATCAAATGTCAGCCATATACCCAGCTCTGTGCTTGAAGCAAACGCAGCTTGCTCTTGTAGCGATTTATATAGCCAAAGAGACTCTTTTAAAAATTGGTAATCTGTAACATTTTGCAATCACTATGCCCATAGAGAAATAGGATTTGCACAGGTATGCTGAGTAATTTACGTATATGTATATAAGTGTATTCTAATGCTATAGCATAGGCAGAGAGCGACGCTGCAGCAACACAGGCACATTCTATGTACACATAGTTTCATTTTGTTAAAGCTCATTGAATGTCTGTTTTTACAGTTAAATAAAATAGGGTGGAACCATCGGGAGAGCTCAGCATATCAACCACTATAGGGGAAAGCAGAATGCGATTAATCATGCTACAGTTACATGTTAGCATTCACAGCTTGCGGCTCACATGTAGCTTACCCATTAAACATTTATTGTAATACTTGGAGTGGTCAGTCTCAGGCAGCCCTGATATTGGATTGGAAAGAATGCTTGCTAATGGCATTAACTAGTGGCTTTAGACAGGTAGATATTACATTATGAAGAGAGAGGTTTGGGACATGTGTCTTGGCCCTTTAATGACTTCTAAATCACTGAGGCCCACTGCAATCTTGGCAGCTTATGCCTCGTACACACGCAACGATTATTGGCCGACCGATCGGCCGACTTTTGTCCAGAGTTGTGTTTTGTTGGTTGGAATGTGCCTAGACTGCACACGAATTTTCTCGGCCAACAAAAATCAACTTCAGAAGTGATGTCATGTGCTGGTTTACTTTCCGTGTGTTTTTTCTTCTCTGAGCATGCCCAGTCTTGCTCATCAGTTTTTTGTCTGCCGAAATCTGTACTGACTGACGGAAAATCGGCCGTTGTGTTGACGGCCAACAAAAATTTTATAGCCTGCACACCAGATTTTATTCAGCCGAAAAGTCGGAGTCGGTTGTCGAAAGCATCAAACTAACAAGCCGAAAATCGGCCGATCGGACGTTGGCCGAAAATTCCCGGCCAATAATCGATGCGTGTGTACGAGACATTAGTCTATGGACACATGTGGTAAAGACATAATTTTCTTTTCCCTATAATTAAAGTAGAACTATAGGCAATTTTTTATTCTTATTTTGGATAGAACAAGTGAGGATTATATCCCCTTCCAGATTTTTTTTTCACCATCTGCGTTCCATGGTGGAGATTTCTCTTCACTTCCTGTCTCATAGCTAAACATGAAGTGAGAGGAGATCCCTGCAAATTAAGAGACTTCCTTGGGGACCCACAGGTCTCCAGAACTAGTGTCCCCATTGAAAGATTTTCCTTCAATTACTTTTCTGGGGACAACCCAAAATGATGGGATTTTCTCTAAAGCCTCGTACACACGATCAGATTATCAAACGATCTTTCGTCCGTATTTTGTTGCATGCTAGTCTCATATCAAAAGTGAAGAGGTTACTTTCATATGAACATTTCCGTACAACAGAAATCAACTTCAGAAGTGATGTAATGTGTTGAATTGTTTTGTATGTGTTTTTTCATTTCTGAGCATGCATAGTCTTGCTCTTACGATTATTTTCAGACGAAAACTGTACTAATTAAATCGGACGTTGTGTTGACGTACGGTAACAATTTTATAGCTTGCACATCCAGTTTTTATCATCCGAAAATTCGTAATCGGCTGTCCAACGCACTATACTAACAATCCATAGCAATAACAAAATCGTCAGATCGTTCCTCGGACTAAATTTTACTTCCGATTTTCGTATCGTGTGTACGGTCCTTTACTTTCACTTTCAATGATAATGGTAAACAGGACAAATAGAGAAGGTAATTCTCCCTAAAAGGGGCACAAACAGCAATAAAAACTGACAAGTGTTCTAATCTCTTTCCGCTATAAAAAAAACAAAAACAAAAAAAAGTTTTGCCTTTAGTTATACTTTAGGGAAAGGTAGACTATTCAATCAATAATGATAATTTCCATGAATCCAGTAAACTTTATACCTCCTCTGTGCACAGCTGAATTGTCGCATGCAATACTCAAGTCAATCACATCACTTGCTTATGTTCAGCTATATAGGGGCCAGCATGTTCAGTCTTTATTATGCTTGTAAACCCTCTCAGATACTTAGTGAAGTGACTGGCCTCAGGTAATCAACAAAGAGCAAACAAATCCTCCTATATAAGGTGTATCTGTTTATCTACAGTACTGTCTTCTCTACATCTGTTCAAAGTGCTACATTTATAAAGCTTGTCTGAGCTGTCAGAAAACTTGGGGCAGAGTGCTGAAAGTACAACTAAAGGCAAAACATTTTTGTTAATTTTGGATATAGTAGGGATGGATTGCTATCTGTGCCCACGTTAAGGATGTTCACCTTCTCTATTTGTCCTGTTTAGCATTATCATTGAAACTTGAAAGTGAATGTGAAAGAAAATCCCAGATTTTGGATTGTCCCCAGAAAAGTAAAAGAGAGCAAATCGTCCAATGGGGACACTAGGTCTAATGATCTGGGGGCCCCCAAGGAATTCCCTTAATTTGCAGGGATTTACTCTCACTTCCTCTTTGGCTATGGGGCAGGAAGTGAAGAGAAATCTCTGCAATAGGACACAGATAGTGAAAAACATCTGACAGGGTTATAACCCTCCCTTGTTCTATCCAAAATGAAAAAAAGTTTTGCCTGTAGTTCTACTTGAAAATTCACTCTGCAGAGCTCAGTAAGGAGAGTTCTGAGAGCTGATTGGAGAGAAGAGACACACCCCCTTTCACACAGGAGACTATCAATCAGCTGGAGATCCCTCCCTGTTACCTTTGTTTTCTTGGTGTCAAGAAAACTCATGCTTATAGCAGGGGAACGAGACAGCGGACAGAAATGACACTTAGTGTTCTGGATTGAGACAAGTATACAGTATAGAAGGATATGCTTTGGTTATATTTCATGTCTGAGGTTTACTCTGAAGGAAAAGGTCCCCTCTGTCATGAAGGTGATATTTCCCTGGTAATTTAAGCACCCCCTTCTTTCCACTTAATATGTTCTCTATTTTGAATATCTATTACTAACCATAAAATCTTATATAGGGTACAGATTTTGGGCATAAGGTATGGTGAGCTCATTGTAGTGCAGTACATTCTGTATTGTGGGTCTATACTGGCATCTCAACTGTGGGCACAAGCTGTCACAGCCAGGTGCCCACTGCACATTGTAAATGGTCCCGCAGTCTTCCTGGACCTGTGACGTGTCCCATATGACTGCAGGAAGGGAGGGGGAAAGGAGAACTTCCACTTGGATTGCCTAGGCGCATGAGTGTCCAATCATGCCTCTGCCTTTGGGAGTCATGCTTGTAACTGTCAGCATTGCAATGCCTCATGGGACTTGTAGTTCAGCAACAGCTGGATGGCTGTAGGTTGGACACCCATGGCCTAGGCCAGTGATGGCGAACCTTGGCACTCCAGATGTTTTGGAACTACATTTCCCGTGATGATCAACTACATCGCAGAGTGCATTAACATCATGGGAAATGTAGTTCCAAAACATCTGGGGTGCCAAGGTTTGCAATTACTGGTTTATACTGTCTTGCCAGTGCTATAAAATACTAGTGTGTTCAGAAAAAAGTTAAACATACCTCCTAACAAATATATTTGGTATGGTTCACACAATATGAAGTCGCAAAGAATTTGCCTGACTAGGCGTCAAGTCTAGTGGGTGTAATGTATTGGCAGTTTAAACACTGACAGCAGAAAAAATGACAGGCAGTATGTTGTAGAATTGTCACGCACGTATTTTATTGTATGTTCAATACAGACTTCTTCAGCAAGGCAGAACCAACTTATTGGTATCAATCAGCAAGGACATGGCATTATTCTAAGTGCTTTAACTTCCAATGAAGTCTGAGAGGTTGCTATGGTATGAGAATTTTTATGCTTTATTTATGCTGCAATCTTTAACATACAGGATATTTTTTTTTTTTTCACACAAATGGATTTTTTATGCAAATACATTTGTATTAGGAATAGGAAATAATAAGCATTGACATACATGGCACAATTCGCTGAATCGTGCCCTTATACACCTATATATTCTATCTTAAAAATGTCTTCACTTTATGCTGGAAAACAGTAAAAGCTAGCTCAGTAATGAGAAAGTAAATGTATAGGAAATACCCATGGGCATCCGCAGGTAGCCCCCCCCCCCCCCCCGGAATCTCAACTTCCCTTTTAAAGTGGTTGTTAAGCCACTTTATACCATCCTGTCTGGTCTGTTTAATAATCCTGTGTGCCCGTGTCTGTGTTTTAAAAAATAAGGCGTTCTTTATCAGTTTTCAGAGCGCCGAGCACCGCTCACGTGACCTGTCAGCTCTCTCCTCTCCCTGTCTGACAGCTGCCTGCAGCCGGTGGGGCCGAGGATTCCTCACTGTTGTCAGTCGGGAGGGGAGAAGGAGGGGAGGGGCGGCGGGTCAGGTGAGCGGTGATTGGCACTCTGAAAACTTGTAAAGAATGGCTTATTTTTATAAAACACATACCCAGCTGGTACACAGGATTATTAAACAGATGGTAGACAGGATATTAAACTTTAAATGAAACTACAGCAGCAGGAGGGGCACTGACACAGGAGCAGACAGGCAGGGAGGAAGGGGGTAAAGAAGACATAGGAGGACAGGTGGGCTGCGGATGACGGAGGCACATAAACTGACCACGGTGTCAAGGCTCAGCAGCCATGGTATACCGTGGTCAGTTTACAGAGGGGAGGACATAGCCAGGCAGGATCAGCCAGGTATTTTAGGTGATATGGGGGGGAGGGGGGGGGGGCAAAATTACACAGCACAAGCACTGTGCTGTATAACATGTTTTAAGGGAACAGGATACTTTTTTTTTTTTTAGGTTAACAAATGCTTTAGAAATAAACGCTGCCATTTGCCTCTACTCTAAATAAGTATAATGGCTAAGCCCCTCCCCTTCATGACATTGTTAAAAATGGGCGGAGCATGGGTGACCCTAAATGATGCCCCCCCCCCCCGAAAAAAGTTCTGCGGACCCCCCATGGAAATACCAGCGCTGGCTTATTCTGGAAAGTCCATGCTCTAGGGCTGCATTCCTCATTCCTTCTTCTCTTCCTAACAAGTCAGCTTTCTCGGAACAAGCATATACAGATCATAAGTATCTGAAGCATGCACTGGAAGAGAAAGAGAGAAGAGAAAATTGAAGAGGGTTAGAATTGACAGCCCTGGAACATTGCCCTTCCAGGACAAGTAAGCAAAGACAGCTCTTATAATTCATACTTGGTGGATACCTTTCAACACTAAGGAGCTGATGTGCTCAAGGCATAATTTTTTCACTAGCCTTCAAATATCTAATTAGATTCCTGGAAATAAAAGTAAAAAAAAAAACATAAACAAAATGGAATTGTAAAATTAACACATCCTATTGTTAAAAAAAAAAAAAAAAAAGCGACGTTAATAAATCAGCTCCTATGGTTTATGAATTCTGCCAAAACGTTACCAGACAATTCATTTTTCACCAATAAAAATCTCTGCCAAGCATGATCTCATTGAATATTAATATTGCCATTAACTCTTTCAGGGTCAGCGGGGGTTACACAGCATTGATTTGCCAGGAAAGAATAAATGAGCGCTGAGTGTGCACCATTGACTAAGAATCTCCCCCCCTCTAGAGAATAGTAGTGCTCGGCTGCATTCCCTAAAACCGTAGCACTTTAGTCCCAGATGTTATTGCTGAAAACAAACTGAAATGCCATCTGCTCTACAAAAAGAGCCCACTGTAGGGATGTTTGGAGGGTTGAAGGTTTCCTAGAGAGGGTGCTTATAAAAAAAAAAAAAAAACACACTGCCAGCCCAGAGGGCTTCTACACTCCTGGAAATGAAGGGGTTAACTCCTTTAAATAGATCACGAGCGGAATCATTAGCGATTTCAGCATGTTCAGCCAGAGAGGAAACACAGAGATAATCATTATAATTATGCAAACCAGCATGGTAACTTTGCAAAGGGAAATAAATTAATGATAAAATGAATAGCTTCCTTATGCATGCGTTGCGGCTTTAATTCTTCGAAATGCTTTTGGCACAAGAATTAAAGGTGCTAGTTTACATGAGCAGCCAACCTAGCTGACTCAACACAGAAATATCCTCCGGTTATCGTCACTGACAGAAGGCAGGGCCGGGTTATACAAATCTATCCTGTTGTTTTTTCAGCAACAAACTTGGCCACCGACACACTGACGTTGCACAGGATTAGTGTAAAGGTGGGAGGAAGAACTCTCACCTTTGTCTTTAAATTTCTTGAATATCACGTCTCCTATACCTTTTATAGACAGATCATTTGCCTAGTAAATTACCTTTTCAAAAACTCAGTGGTGCATTTTTTTACCCGAAATGTTTACCCTCCCTACTATAACACCAAGCAGAGTTTTGTCAAATTATGATCAGAAAAACAATCCCTTCTCCTTATCTCTACGTGGATCCTTCATTAGCAGGATTACAATAATCCTGATTACCATACCTTTTCGAGCTTGAAACTGTTGAGGTTAAACTCCCCCAGATCAGCAATGCAATGCCAGTGGTTGGATTGGGGCAAACAAATTCTGTCTTAAGCCCCGTACACACGCAACGATTATTGGCCGACCGATCGTCCGTCTTTTGTCCAGAGTGGTGTTTTGTTGGTTGGAATGTGCCTAGACTGCACACAAATTTTCTCGCCCGACAAAATTCTACTTTAGAAGTGATGTCATGTGTTGGTTTGCTTTCTTTGTGTTCTTTCTTCTTTGAGCATGCCCAGTCTTGCTCATTAGATCTTTCCCTGTCGAAATCTGTCCTGACTGCACGAAAATCAGCCGTGTTTTGACGGCGGACAAAAATTTTATAGCCTGCACACCAGATTTTTTTCGGCCGAAAAGTCGGAGTCGGTTGTCGGAAGCATCATACTAACAAGCCGAAAATCGGCAGATCGGACGTTGGCCGAAAATTCCCTGCCGATTTTCGACGCGTGTGTACGAGGCTTTAGTCTCATTTTGACTGGTAGGGCCAACAAAAAAAAGGAGAACCAACCACCTTCAATGTTGCACATGTGTTGGTAGTACTGTAGTAAATAAACGCCACTATAGCTGTTTAATTTATGTTTTTGGTTCATATTAATAATCACTTTTACAGTATATTTTGATCAGCCATAAGTATCATGTGAGAAGACAAACCTAATTGGCTGTCATGGCGTCTTCATGGTGGTTCAGGACAGCAGGCTTAGAATTCTTTAGCCTCTACACAGATGTATAATTCCTTACTACTGCACACAGGTAGTCTATTGCTGTGGGCCTTGTTAATCAGCTTTCTACAAAGACTTTAAGAAGCCAGACTATTATTGTATTCTATGTTAAATATTACTTTTAACGTTCCAATCCAAATGTTTCTTTGAGCAGAGTGGGGAAAGATTAGACCCTCGGCTATGTTTTTATTGTTGTTTGGTTCTATATAGGGAGGTTTTCCCTCACTTCCTGTGCTAGTGACTGGTTATCACCAGGACAGGAAGTGAAGGGATAATCTGCCCAATTGGCAGACAAAAATATACAGACACAAATAAATGATGTATAAGCCCTTGGGGTTTGACAAAGGAGGCAAACCTCTGAAACCTCAGTTGTGCCCTTCTAGCCTGGAAGAATATCTGCTCCTCTACACAAGGACCCGCTAAGACACCATCATTTCTTCACCTCTGGTTGTTCCTACAGCGCTGTATCTACCACCCTGTTGGGCGCCCGAAGAGACTGTGACCAGCCTTTTTCTCAGCCCCCGCAACCAAAAGTGTTGCAGATGCTTTGCGCATTAACAAGAGGGATTAACACCAGAAAAGTGTCTCAGCAGCTTTATTGAACTCCCCCTAGAGAGTTCAGGGGCCACGAGTGCATGGCGCACAGAGAAAAGGGCTCAGAAGTATGACTCTGGAGGGTATATTGCACAGACTCCAGGAGTGCGTAACACACAGAGTACAGGGTCAGGAGTGGGTATAGCACAGAATATGGGCATCAGTAGTGTGTAACGCATATAATGCAGGGCTACGGTGTAGGAACTGCACAGAGTGCAGGGGCCAGGAGTGCATAGCATAGAGATTGCAGAGGCCAAGTGTGCATAGCGCTCCGAGTGCAGGACTAAGAAGTACATAATGCACAGAGTCCAAGGCTCAGAAGTGCATAACTTACAGAGTCCCGACTCAGTGGTATAGGGCCAGGAGTGCATTACGCATAAAGTTCAGGGCCCGGAAGTGCATAGCGCACAAAGTTCATGGATCAGGAGGGCATAATGCACAGAATGCAGGGTTCGGGATTAAATATCACATAGAGTGCAGGGGGTCAGAGTGCGTAGCACAGAGAGTGCAGAAGCCAGGAGTGGTTGCTGCACAGAGTTCCTGGGTCAGGAGTAGATATAGCACTGAGTGCAGGGGTCAAGAGTGATTACTGCACAATGTACATAGGTCAGGTGTGTGTAACACACAGAGTACAGGGGTCAGGTGTGCGTAACACACAGATTGCAGGGGTCAGAAGTGTGTAAAGAACAGGGTGCAAAGGGTCAGGAGTGTGTAACGGACAGAGTGCAGGGGTCAGGAGTAGTTATCAAATAAATTTCAGAGGTCAGAGATGTATAATGCATGAAGTCCAGGGATCAGGTTTGCAAAGCGCATAAGTGTAGGGGTCAGGAGTGTGTACAGGGTGCAGAGGCCAGAAGTAGTTGTCACACAGATTTAAGGGGTCAGAAGTGGCTATCACACACCTTTCAGGAGTACGTATTACATAGAGTGCAGGTGCCAGGAGTGTAGGGGTTTATAGTGCATGTGCCAGGACTGCAGGGGGCAGGAATGGGTAACGCACAGAGTGCAGGTGGTCAGGATAGCATAACACGCAGAGTACGGGGCTCAGGAGTGTGTAACGTAGGGTGCAGAGTTTAAGAGTGAGTATTACACAGAGTGGAGGAATGTGTAATGCAGATAATGCAGGGGCCAAGAGTGCATAATGTACAGAAGGCAGGGCTCATAAGTACGTAATGCACAGAATGAAGGGCTCAGGAGTAGATGACACAGAGAGTAAAGGGCTTAGGAGTACATATCGCATAGAGCGCAGGGGTCAGGAGTGGGCATCAGAGAGAGAGAGAGCAGGGGTGAGGAGTGTATAATGCACAGACCGCAGGGATCAGAAGTGCGTAATGCACAGAGTCCTATACTCAGGGGGGCATAACAGCCAGAGCGCAGGGCTTAGGAGTATAAATCAGACAGATTGCAGGGGCCATTAGTGCTCAACACAAAGTGCAGGAGCTAGGAGTGCATAACACAGTGTGCAGAGCTCAGGAGTGCATATCTCACAGGATGCAGAGGTCAGGTCATGGATTCAGAGGTCAGGAATGTGGAACAAACAGAGCGTAGGGGTCAGGAGTGGGTAACCCACAGAGTGCAGGGGCCACAGTGGTTTTTGCACAGAGCGCAAGGATCAGGAGTGGTTATCACACAGAGTGGTCAGCAATGCGTTAGAAACCAAGTGCAGGAGTCAGTGCAAAATGCAGTGGTCCGGAGTGGTTAACGTACAGAGTACAGGAGTCAAACACGATATTCCCAATGCACACATTCCTGCAAAATGGCTGTTTTTGTAAATGGGTGTTGCAGTTACTACTGGCTGGACCCGAAGAAAATCAGAGCAAGAGAATGTAACCAGCATACCATGGATATCCAGAATGGGTCCACAGCTTTATTCGACAATCACATCATTACAGTAGAAGCCCTATCAATCCAATGTTTTCCAAATATTATGGGCTTCTGAGCCGCTATTGTGCCCACAATCATAATAATGCATATAAGCCTCCTTGTTTCGTATACACCAGATATGCAATGACAGCAACATTTAGAAGACATAACATCAAAGCAATTTATTATAAAAGGGGCACTTTTATAAAGAATGTGCAAAAATGCGCTAGCACAAAAAGGTGAATATATACTGTACCTTTTAAACAGTGAAACAAAAATAAATGCAGAGCTAGTATATAAATTACATCATAAAAAACAAAATGATAATGACTATATGAGTGTTTTTAAAAAAAAAAACTAAATTGGAAAATAAATGTACAATCCTCTATAATAGTCCATGATCCACAGGGAAAAATAAGCTATGATGTGTGGGTATGAATGCACACACCAAAAATGTGGTATAAACAAAGAGCTCAGAAAAAATGTTGAATCCACTTTCAGTGACTGCTGCAATCAGTGACAGTGCTCCTCCACCGACATATGTATGTGCTCACCAGATATCCTGACAACATGGACCTTGTTTACAATCCCATCAGGATCTGGAAAACCCCTCTGTGGTGCAGGGACGTCCTCTCAACCATAGAATGGTGGACTTGCTAAATAAATGCTCATCAAATGGAGCCAAAAAAAGTTTATATAGTTTAAGATTTATTAAAAATGGAAGTAAAAAACATGTACATGTCACAGCAAAAAATGGCCAATAACTCACATCAACTAGACTGCCAGGGGCGTAACTACAGGGGTTGCAATTGCAGCTCCCCTGTACACCTGGATAGGAGGGGCGGCGGGGGGTTTTGGGGTAGCAGCATGTAGAGAAATCACTGTCCTCCTTTTTCCTTCTGTAGCCGCAGGAGATTGGTTCCTCTGTATGCTGCCCCCGCCACTCCTCCTACTGTTCTGCTGTCTCTAGGCCCCTGTGTGCTCCCCTGGTCCCCCGCTACTGTGCTGCCCCCCCCCCCCCCCACCCCACTATGCTCCCTCCCCTCTCCTGCCGGCTGCTGCAGGGGATGTGTCACAATAGAGAACCAGGAAGGGGTCGGTAAATATGTAATTTACCAGCTCCTTCCTTTTCTGAATGGACAGAGTCATAGTCAGTGACATTGTAATAAAATGATAAAAAATAATACAATTAAAATACCAAAAAATAAAAACTACTGACACCAATGGGTGAACTTCCAGGATCGCAAAGGTCACACTTGCAACAGAGCCCTGGCATTCCACCACTGTGGGGAGACCCCAAGATGGCAGGAAGGGGGCTCACTGCAGAACTTGTGAAAGGGTCCCACTGCAGGACCATGATAAAGGGCCCCATTACAAGAGTAAAGGGCCCCAGGATCAGTGGGAAAAGCCCCAGGCTTGAAGGGAAGGGCCCCGGCCAGGGGTCCGGGGGGCCCTTCATGGTTTCTTGCACCGGGGCCCTGAAGGTTCTAGTTACGCCTCTGTAGACCGCCGTTCTACAGCAGGGATATGGCGGTCAGACACCAGCATGTAGGCCTCCTTTTACTTCCATTTTTATTAAATACTACACTATATAAGCTTTTTTGGCTCCATTTGATGAGCATTTATTAGCAAGTCCACCATTCTATGGTTGAGAGGACGTCCCTGCACCACAGAGGGTTTTTCCAATTCCTGATGGGATTGTAAACAAACCATGTTCTCAGGATATCTGGTGAGCACATACATCCCGTATGTTGGTGGAGGAGCTTTGTCACTGATTGCAGCAGTCACTGGAGGTGGATTCACCGTTTTTTTCTGAACTCTTTGTTTATACCACATTTGTGATGTGTGCATTCATATCCACACATCTTAGCTCTTTTTTCACTGTGGATCATGGACTATTATAGAGGATTGGATATTTATTTTCCAATTTGTTTTTGTTTTGTGCACACTCATATAGTCATTATTATCATTTTGTTATTTATGATATGTAATTTATGTACTAGCGCTGCACTTTTTGTTTCACTTTATAAAGAATGTATTCAAAATCAGCAAGATGACATCAATAAATGTTTGCAAAAGGCTTCTCCTATTTAGTGCTAGTTGGGTTAGTCTTAGCTAGACACCCCTCACTTCCTCCATGTTCCTTCAGTCAGGGTCAGTTATTCACAGACACAGGGTTCAGGAAAATCCATTGCATTCTTACACTTCAGATGACTCTGTACTGCAGTTATCTGAAGTAAGACTCAACTTCTGTGCCTTATTAAAGAGTTAAGCTGCCTGTGGATGGTGACAAGTCAGCAGGTGACCACATTGTCCAGACATACTAGATCTAAGGATAATAAGGATGCATAAAGCGGCATTTGAAACCGAAAAAGTATACTTTATACTGTATAGTAAACTAGCTATTGTTTTAGGACTCAACTACATAAGGTAAAACATCAAGCAGATGTGTCACTTCCTAAATTTGTTGTGATATCAGCACTTGATAGAAAGAAGGGTAGCACCAGGAACCAATCAGCTGTGCTGCAGTGTAAATCTGCTCATAAGTAGTGATGACCTAAGGTTCGAGCTGAACCCAGTTTGGACCAAACCTGTAGAAACTTTTACATGATAGCAAACCACCGGCCCAATCACCTGCAACCAGGGAATGCCCCACAGCTGCATATAACAAAGGTGTGGGGATCCTTGTGACATCATTGACCAGATATGGCCACATGGAACACATCAGGAACATGATGATGAGAGGAGTAAGCAAAGGGATGAGCTTGCCCGCCTGATGCTGCTCCTTCACTGTTTAATCACAAACTGGAGGTAGAGAGTTGATTAGGCTAAGAAAAGTCAGGTCACCCATCCATCCAGCTCAGCTGTCTAGCAAAGTTGTGTAAATCTGGGGACTGGATGTACAGAAATACACATAGCTTAGCAGGTAAAATGGAATAAGTATATGAAATGTGTATTTAACTATTTGCCCGGAGTTCATTTTTAAAATATATGTCTGCACTAGGCTGGTAATTCTCTCTGGTGATAAAGGTGCAGTTTACCGTTGGGACCTTTGTAATGTAAATGGACAGTAGAGAACTTTATGAATATATTGTCATTTTCTAGCCAAGCAGGAGTCACCAGTTTATGCTGAAAATTCTTACTGAAACAATGGTCTTTTATAGAAATATAATGAGCATATGGGCAGTTTATGTTTACTCCTACCTGAATGGAGATGTCACTTGATGCAGATACTTGCAAGAGAATATTGTAGGACAAAAAAAAAAAAAAAAAAAACGATACGTGACAAAAAAAGGTTCAAATGGTGTCTGCCCAGTTATATATTTGATAATATTTGGCAGTAGTACTATAAGGTCTAAATTTTATACAGATATTTGTGGAATTTATCGAGCATTACAAGCGTACAAGATTGTAGAAATGGCATTTGGCTTCTCTTCTGTATTTCAAGCTAGGGACAAAGCCATCAAGCCTTGACAGATGACAGTGAAGCAACGGCAGCAGGTTTTTGAGGTGTATCAAAAGACCATGAGGCAAACAGCAGGTGGTTGAGGTATTTGATCAGTGCTGAATACAGAAAGATGTTTTTGATTGTGTAACACCACAGCATGTTATTGAGACCTTGTGAAGCAAGACAGGATGTATAACAGAGAAGTGAGAAAGGAAACATTGTTAGGCTGCGTAAGAGCCTACCTTGAGAGAAGTAGTAGAATGATGAGTTGTATGATGAAGGAGGTTGAAATGGGCCAGGATGTTTAAGGGGGATGACCAAAAAAAAAACAAGGATCTTAAGTAGTGTGACAGATTCAACCATTGTTTGGGGAACTATTGACCTGTATACTGGTTAACTAAGGGATGATGAGCACATCCAAGAATCGGAAGCTTATTATCAAACACAGGAACATTCCAACGAATTATAACATTTCTGCGCAACCGGATACCAGTCATTTGTTTTTTTCTGTGCCACTGCATTTCTTTCCAGAAAAAAAATCACAGTGGGGTGTCCTAGTAAAGATGGGCTGATAGCTGATAGCTCACTTCCAGTTGCTGAAACATCTGCCCCTTTATGGCCAACCTAGGTGTAACAGTATAGGAATAACAGAACCTTTTTAAATTTGCTCTACTAGACCATAAACCATTTCAGGGTAAATTTACGACTGTTCTCATTCAGCTAAGCAACCTTGAACTGTCCCCAACAATGGGACATGTATTCCTCGACTGACAAGCAATATAAATGGCACCAGGGGCGTAACTACAGGGGTTGCAATTGCAACCAGGCCCAATGCTCCTGGGGGCCTATGCGGCTCCCCTGTACACCTGGATAGGAGGGGGCAGCGGGGGCAGCATGTAGAGAAATCACTGTCCTCCTTTTTCCTCCTGAAGCTGCAGGAGGAAAATGGAGGAGATTGGATCCTCTGTATGCTGCCCCCGCCACTCCTCCTATCCAGTTCACTTGTGTTCTGCTATCTCTGGGCCCCTGTGTGCTTGTGTGCTCCCCTGGTCCCCCACCCCACCTACTGTGCTGCCCCCCCCCCCCCCGCTGTGCTCCCTTCCCTCTCTCTCTCTGGGGAGACCCCAAGATGGCAGGAAGGGGGCCCATTGCAGAACTTGTGAAAGGGTCCCGCTGCGGGACTGTAATAAAAGGCTGCACAACAAGAGTAAGGCTCCATGTACACGGGACGTTGTTAAAAGTCCCTTTGAATGCTGAAATTTTTAGGACGTTTGAAACGTCCGTTCGGTCGTGTTTGTACACGCGTTTAGCGGGCGTTTAGCGGCGTTTGCATTTAGAACCGTTCCTAGAGGTCAAAAAAATTATTCCCATTTAAAATGGAAAAACACGAACGCTAAACGCGGATCATCGCGTTCGGACGCGTTTGAAACGCCGGGAAACACACGTTCGAACGCAAATAATTGCGTTCTAAAAACAGTCCCTGAACGCAACTGCCTGCAAATGACTGTAAACGACCTGGTGTACATGGACAGATAAGATAAAATGTAGATGGGTTCAGGGGCTTCTGAAAAAAACGCCCAACTGCTCCTAAACAGCCATTTCCAGCGTCCCGTGTACATGGAGCCTTAAGGGCCCCAGGATCAGTGGGAAGAGCCCCAGGTTTGAAGGGAAGGGCCCTGGTAAGGGGTCCGGGGAGCCCTTCATGGTTTCTTGCACCGGGGCCCTGAAGGTTCTAGTTACGCCTCTGAATGGCACTATGTCCCTACCCTGCACTGTATAATATGCTCTGTTGTACATAGTCCTGGCCCAACTACTGTATATGCGGTGTACTACATTACCTAGATCTGACCCCTGCATTTCATACACTAAGGCCAGCCATACACTCTTGGAATCTCGGCCGGTTTAGCAGGAACCGGCCTGAATTGGAATCGTTAATGGGCAGACTGAATGTACCAAGTTGATCAATCTATCAACTACTCAACCTATCTACTCTATTGAGTACAACCAGCCTGCAAGATTCTCTTGTAATTATTGCTGACGACTGCTTTAGGTGCTAGCAATATTCACTGTCTTCTTCCAGCGGGGACAGCTTCCCCTACCCTTCCCCCTTCAGGAGCAGACAATTGCTCGGCGGGAGGTATTCCCCTGTCAGCAGTGCATTGATGGGGAAATCGTGGTTGCAAGAAAGAAATTTGCACTGTGTATGGGCTGCCTAAGTAGTATGTTTTATAGACCTGACCCCTTTACTCTGTACCCTGGGTGGAGGCAATTGAAGGAAAATTGTTCTTTAGCTTCCTAGTAGCTAGGAAGCTATGACACAGACCGACGTAGTGGGCAATAAATGTTCTAGGCACATTTCGTTCAGGGAGTATTTGTTTTTTCTGGATGTTCAAAATGATGAGTATCAGTAACTTTAAGTAATGTGGCAGTAAACTCCACTTTGCTTCTACCCACACATGTTTTGGGACTGTCCGTGTATTGCAAAATTCTGTTTGGATGTTTTTGAATTGAATATTTTAGGTTACAATTGACACTTCCAGCTTCCCCGGAGTTGGTCTATCTGGGGATTCATGAACAAGAGCAGTGCTCTTACCATGCTTAAGGCCCCATGCACACGGGGCGTTAGAAAAAACGTACGTCAAAGTTAGTTCTGACGCTGGAAAAAGCAGCTGTAAAAACGTGCTTTCAGTAGCTTTTTCCATTGGCGTTATTGCACGTTTTGCCACGTTGCTTTTAGCAGCGTTTTTTTTTCTTCCATTCAAAATCAATGGTTCCCTATGGGAGCCTATTGATTTGAATGGAGGTCGCACCGCAACACCGCAAGTCGGATCCGACTTGCGCTGTGAGAATCTTGAGGGGGAACTCCACGCCAAAATGGGAAAAAAACGGCGTGGGGGTCCCCCCAGGGTTCCAAACCAGGCCCTTCGGGTCTGTTATGGAATTTGAGGGTAGCCCCATGCCGAAAAGACGGCGTGGGGTCCCCCCCAAAATCCATACCAGACCCTTATCCGAGCATGCAGCCCGGCAGGCCAGGAAAGGGGAGGGGACGAGCGAGCGGCCCCACCCCCCCTGGACCACACCAGGCCACATGCCCTCAACATGGGGGGTGTTGGTGCTTTGGGGCAGGGGGAGCTCTGCACCCCCCACCTCAAAGCACCTTGCCCCCATGTTGATGAGGACAAGGGCCTCATCCCCACAACCCTGGCCGGTGGTTGTGGGGGTCTGCGGGCAGGGGGCTCATCGGAATCTGGAAGCACCCTTTAACAAGGGGGCCCCCCAGATCCCGGACCCCCTCCCTATGTGAATGGGTATGGGGTACACTGTACCCCTACCCATTCACCCCATAAAAGGCAGTGTATGGAAATAACGACAAGAGACGTTTTGGAAAGTTTATTAAAAATCTTCATCCGACTCTTCTTGTCTTCTCCTCTCCGGGGTCTTCTGCTCTTTTGCTGTCCGCCCTTCTTGTCTTCTCCTCTCCGGGGTCTTCTGCTCTTTTGCTATCCCCCTCTTCTTGTGTTCTTCTCTCCGGGGTCTTCTGCTGTCCCCTCTTCTGCTGTCCTCCCTTCTTTTCTTCTCCTCTCCGGTCTTCTGCTCTTTTGCTGTCGGCTGTCTTCTTCCTCCGGTCCTCCTCCGACGACGTCTCCGCTGATTATGCCTATCTCCGGTCTCTGCAGCTTATTATATAGCCATTAGGGGCGTGGCCCCGATGACGTCATCGGGAGGCCCCGCCCCCTCATGTCACAGATGACGTCATATGTGACATGAGGGGGCGGGGCCTCCCGATGACGTCATCGGGGCCACGCCCCTAATGGCTATATAATAAGCTGCAGAGACCGGAGGTAGGCATAATCAGCGGAGACGTCGTCGGAGGAGGACCGGAGGAAGAAGACAGCCGACAGCAAAAGAGCAGAAGACCGGAGAGGAGAAGAAAAGAAGGGAGGACAGCAGAAGAGGGGACAGCAGAAGACCCCGGAGAGAAGAACACAAGAAGAGGGGGATAGCAAAAGAGCAGAAGACCCCGGAGAGGAGAAGACAAGAAGGGCGGACAGCAAAAGAGCAGAAGACCCCGGAGAGGAGAAGACAAGAAGAGTCGGATGAAGATTTTTAATAAACTTTCCAAAACGTCTCTTGTCGTTATTTCCATACACTGCCTTTTATGGGGTGAATGGGTAGGGGTACAGTGTACCCCATACCCATTCACATAGGGAGGGGGTCCGGGATCTGGGGGGCCCCCTTGTTAAAGGGTGCTTCCAGATTCCGATGAGCCCCCTGCCCGCAGACCCCCACAACCACCGGCCAGGGTTGTGGGGATGAGGCCCTTGTCCTCATCAACATGGGGGCAAGGTGCTTTGAGGTGGGGGGTGCAGAGCTCCCCCTGCCCCAAAGCACCAACACCCCCCCATGTTGAGGGCATGTGGCCTGGTGTGGTCCAGGGGGGTGGGGCCGCTCGCTCGTCCCCTCCCCTTTCCTGGCCTGCCAGGCTGCATGCTCGGATAAGGGTCTGGTATGGATTTTGGGGGGGACCCCACGCCGTTTTTTTCCCATTTTGGCGTGGAGTTCCCCCTCAAGATTCCCACAGCGCAAGTCACCCCGCAAGTCGGATCCGACTTGCGGTGTTGCGGTGCGACCTCCATTCAAATCAATAGGCTCCCATAGGGAACCATTGATTTTGAATGGAAGAAAAAAAAACGTATAACGTGGCTTAACGCACGTTAAGCAACGTTATAGCAAAGTTATTCAGCTTTTAGCAGCGTCAGGCGTTTTTAACGCTGTAACGCTGGTCCTCAGAACGCGCAGGTGGTGGGTTCTTGTTGCAGCCTAAAAACGCCTAAGCCACTTACAGCTCAAAAACGTCTGAGTGTGCATGAGGCCATAGAATAACATGGAGGGGCGTTTTTAGGCTGCAAAAAGAAAACGCCTGACGCTGCTTACAGCAGCGTTAAAAACGTCCCGTGTGCATGGGGCCTAATTGTTAATTTCATATCTCTTGTATTATACCATAAAAGAAATCCTACTTAAGTGGACCTCCTCAACTCCCCCTGTGATTTCCTCCTAGGAAGCAATGGTGGATGCTGCCCTGCCAAAGTATAAATTTACATATATGAATTGTGGCTGTCCCTGGAAATATGATAAAGTATGTCTCCTTGGACCTCGAGTTGAGATGCAATTGGTTGCTCCAACCTCCCACTCTTGCTCTTTTCTTCCTCCCCTATCTCTTTTCTTATTCCTTCTCATTCTTCCCCTTTTTTTCTGATACCCCCCTTCTTCTACTTCTTTTACCTTCCCCCTTACTGCCTGCTTTAACGATCATATTTGTGGATAGATGGATAACTCCTCAGGTGTTATTCGGTGTCTCATGTGGGTGGGTTGGGAATTCTTTCTTTTTTTTTCCCTCTGTTAGTTTATGAGGTTATTTGCTACATGTCATTGTATTGTCCTGCTCCAATTTGTCATTTATGTATGCCACTTTATTTTGCTTCTGTTACTTTTTACTCTGCACTGCTTTGTTCTTCAAGAAAGCACTCCTGATTTGTAAAAAAAAAAAAAAAAAAGCAAAACTCTACTTTTTCAACTTTTATCTACAAAGTACTTATAATAAAGCTTAACTGTAGGTAAAATGAATATCTCCTAAATGTACAGGAGATATTCACATGTTTTGCAGCAGGTGACGTCACCTGCGCATGTGTACTTTGCTCTGAAGGGACAACATAGCCATCCCTTAAGAGCGCTGTGCTGCAATCATGGCTCCCATGACGTCATCGCAGACCAGCCAACTCTACTACAAAAACTCTACTACACTAGACTGGTAAACTGCAAAGCGGCTCTTTGACTGTTGAGGTTTTAATGGTTTCAAATTGAAGATAGGACAGCAGTAGAAGAGTTCCTGTGTTGCTTTCCAACCCATTCAGTTGCTCACCCTCTACATGTGGTGGACATTTGCAGTCTCTATGCCCAAAGTACCACTGTATGGCAGCCAGTATATTCAAGGTTTCCTCTTGTAACTTCCCGGGGGGAACTTCAGTTTTGCTTGCCGGGAGCTTGCCAGAAAATCACCCCAGCGCGCATGCGCGGGAGTGACGTCATCGCGGCTCCGGACAATCACAGCGCCGGAGCTGCCGAACCCGGAAGAGACGGCGAGGGACCATGGCAGCGCCCGCAGCGATGTCCGGGGGTCCGTGTCGGGGCTTCGTTCTAAGGTAAGTAATACATACCGATGTAATAAGGCATAATGAGCGGTGCATACTAGCTCATTATGCCTTTGTCTTGCAGGTTTTTTTTTTTTTTTTGGTTTGCGTTTTTGGGTTTACAACTGCTTTAACTCAGACTGAGCAAGCTCAACACAGAATGTGACTGAAATAATATAACCCATACCTAACCAAAACTAGCAAAAACTAGAGAAGTTAGCAAAATACTTCATCAATACATCAATATCTAGAAAGGATATTTGATTGCAAACTCCTTTGGTACCAGGCAGCAACTAATATGTACTCAGCAAAGCAATGACGAATATGCTGCATATAAAGAAATGTTAAAAAATGATAACTGGAAGACCAGATACACGTGTCCTATTGAAGGTTAAAGGGGGAGGTGGGATTGGTCTCTCCCCTCCCCCAGGCTAACAACGGTAATGTTTACCAAGCTTTAGAAAGGTGTGCATTTTCAGAAAGACGGAAATTATGGACATTCGTATGCCCTACTCCTGAAGTAATGAAAAGAAAATCATAAATATTTAAAACAATTGCTAAGAACTTCTGACCTAGGGGACTCAGCGGTAAATTAAGGTAATGGAGGCTATTGACAAATCAGTTTGTTGCCTAGCTGGTGATGTTCTGTTTGTTGCCACCAATGCCATTGACAACAGAAAGGAAATTGGCCTCACAGCTACAACTCTCAATTACGAATACCTGCAGTGAGGATCAAATGGCCAGCAGAATGGCCCTTTCACAAAGACTTTTCTTAGTCACTATCTATGCATCTCTAAAAGGAAAATAGAGGGGAAAAAAGTACTCACGTGTAATCCAGTGATGCCATTTACATAATTTTCGTGCTTCCACTGGGGCTCCCTCTCTGAAGTGAATAAGTGCAGTGTAATGGGCCCACTGATATAATATGTGAGGCTATGCAAGTTAAAAATGCTGATCCTTTCCTAAATTGATAGGAGAGGCAGCAGATGTCACCATTATCACTGTCTGCTTGCCCTTCAAATTACTTTTTAATTATAATTTTAATTTTAATGTTGATTGCAGTTTTTTAATATATAATATGTTTTATATATAATTTGTTATTAGGTTGCATTGATTTTGTTTAACCTCCCTGGTGGTATGATTCTTTTGGATTTTAGGTGCTGAAAGCGGTACCATTATTTTGCATGTATTTCTTGTGAATGAGCAGCCCAAACCAGCTGTATACATTTATTATATATATATATATATATATATATATATATATATATATATATATATATATATATGTATGTATACATATATTTTGTATACATATATTATATATATATATATATATATATATAAAAATATATAATGTATACAGTTGGTTTGGGCTGCTCATTCACAAGAATTACGTATATATATATATATATATACATATGTATATATGTATATATATATATATATATTGTATATATATATATATATATATATATATGTATATATATATACTGTATATATATATATATATATATATATATATATTTACATAAAAAGTACAGTAAAACTGCAGGAAAGGGCACTGGGGGGCAATGTAATGTGAATTTTTTTTATTTTGAATGGTATCAGTGTGTTTGGTGTGTTTTTACATTTGAATTTGCCGCCGGTTCCACCCCCCTGCGAACGTCACGTCGCAGGAGACGGAAGCCGGGGCTCGCAGACGATCGGGAGGAAGCTCCGCCGCGGCATACCGCCCGCATACTTCGCTGGATCCCGGAGAAAAGGTAAGTAAAACCTCTACCAGGATCCAGCGATCTTCCTAGCGCTACCCCGAGTGTGGCTCGGGGTTACCGCTTTTGGCTCTAAAATCTAACCCCGAGTCACGCTCGGGAATACCGCTAGGAAGGTTAACCGGTTGCCGACCGCCGCACGACTATATACTGCGGCGGTCAGCCCCGGCCAGGCAGAGTGACGTATGGGTACGTCACTCGCCTGTCACTGACTTGAGAGCCAATTGCGGGTGGGCGCGCGCCCGCCGAGGCGCGCCCCTGCCGCGGCTCGTTCACTGACAAGTCAGTGCGTGTGACCGGCGGACCCGATGTCCGCCGGTCACACTACGATCGCTCCGGTGAAAGGAGAAATGTAAACAAGCCGCTCGTCATTCTCCCTGGTGTAAAAATGAAGATCAGACGGTTCTACTATGTAGGACCGTTGATCTTTGCTTTTACACCAATAGCCATGTCCCTATACAGTTAGAATCACGCCCCTAGGACACACTTAACCCCTCCCTCTCCAATACAGTTAACCCCTTTCCTGGCAGTGTCATTTTTGCAGTAACAGTGCATATATATAGCACTGATTACTGCAGTAATGTCACTGGTAACCCCAAAAGTGTCAAAAATGTCAGTCAAGGGTCCGATCTGTCCGCCGCAATGTCGCAGTACCGAAAAAAAATCGCAGATCGCCGCCATTACGCGTTAAAAAAAAAAACACCAAAAATGACAAAAATCTTTCCCTTTGTTAGTAAATGCGATAACTTTTGCGCAAACCAATCAAAATACACTTTTTGCGATTTTTTTTTACCAAACATATGTAGCATAAAACAAATTGGCCGAAAATGTTAAAAAATTTTGATTTTTACATTTTTTTTGGGGAATTTCATATAAAAAAATGTGAAAAATATTGTTATTTTTGCAAAATTGACGCTCTTTTTTTGTTTATAGCGCATGATCAAAAAATCGCACAGGTGATCAAATACCACCAAAAGAAAGCTCTGTTTGTGGGAAAAAATGGACCTCAAATTCGTTTAGGTACAGCGTCGCACGACCGCGCAATTGTCCGTTAAAGTCACGCAGTAAAAAATCGCAAAAAAACCCCTGGTCTTTTAGCAGCTAAATCCTCCGGGGCTTAAGTGGTTAAAGAAGACTGTCAAAATGGGCCCTAGTATGTGTACGTATGAATGTGAGTTAGGGACTTTAGATTGTAAGCTATCTTGAGGGCAGAGACTAATGTAAATGTACAATATATATATATATATATATATATAAAACAAAAGGAATAAAATGTGAGCATTGCAGAAGTACCTGTAACATATAAATAAATAGATAAATACTGAATTTCAAGAGGTGCTTTATATGCTATTCAGAAAAAAATGTTACGTTTGGAATTATAGCACAATATTATTCACCTAGACTTCACTTGGATGACAGAACTAATAGATCCAGTGTAACAAGTAAAGCTATTAGCTATTCTGGTTTACACTGAATCTATAATTGCTGATGGAAGGAGTTTTTCCCTTGTAGAAAAAGAAAAAAAGTAAAAAAAAAAAAAAAAAAGATAGCGTCATGCTTTTTTTTTTTCTTACACTGTCATTTTCCCAAGTAGTGACTTGCTAGCTAATTAATTCACACATTCTTATTTTAGTTTTGTGTTTGTTGTGTTTGTCTATGGTTATTTGCTGAGTTACTTTTTTTATTTCTGGTAAATTCTGTTCATCTTTACAGACACATTACAAATATCTTTTACTTTTATATTCAGGAGAATTATCCAGTACATTCTGTATTACAATGGTCTACTTATCCATTTTGTTTGCTAATCTGAATGATTAAAAATGAATAAATAAATATACACTGCTCAAAAAAATTAAAGGAACACTTTGAAAACACATTAGATCTCAATTGGGAAAAATATCATGCTGGATATCTACAGTATATTGCTATGGACTGGGTAATGTGTTAGGAATGAAAGGAGGCCACATTGTTTAATGGAAATTAAAATTATTAACCTACAGAGGGCTGAACTCAAAGACACCCCAAAAATCAAAGTGAAAAAATGATGCAGCAGGCTAGTCTATTTTGCTGAAATTTCATGTCAGCAACTCAAAATGGTACTTAGTAGTTTTTATGGCCCCCACGTGCTTGTAGGCATGCCTGACAACTTTGGAACATGCTCCTATTGAGACGACTGATGGTGTTCTGGGGTATTTCCTCCCAGATCTGGACCAGGGCATCACTGAGCTTCTAAACGGACTGAGGTGACACCTGAGGTGTTCTATTGGATTTAGGTCAGGCGAGCGTGGGGGCCATTCAATGGTATCAATTCCTTAATTCTCCAGGAACTGGCTGCGTACTCTCGCCACATAAGGCCGTGCATTGTCGTGCACTAGGAGGAACCCAGGACCCACTGCACCAGCATAGGGTCTGACATTGGGTCCAAAGATTTCACCTCAATACCTAATGGTAGTCAGGGTGCCATTGTCTAGCCCAGTGTTTCTCAAGCTTTCTTTAGTCAAGGCACCCTTTAAAACTGTGCACAATCTTGAGGCACCCTTTTATAAAATAAAAAAGAAATGAATAGTTTCACATAATGCAGCAGCATCGACACACATAGGACACCCAACATTTGTGATGATTTATTTTATACACCTTTGCACAGTGGCACTGACTAGTATTCCAGTGTTTCTCCTCTCCCTCGTTTTCCCTCCCTCATTCAGCTAATGTAACCCCAATGCAGACAGAGAAGGGCAAACAAAGACATCCTCAGGTGCTTAATATATTCCTTATCAATTTATGACATCATTTATTAGAATGCCAGCAGCTGGCTCGCATAGTGCCCAAGGTTGCAATGCTGAAAAAATTAAAAACTGTGACTTTGTGTAACAAAAAAATGCAGGTGAGATCCATCTGCCAGCAAGCTGACAATTTTGTGCAATTTGAGGCAATATTTAGCATTTTGCCAAGGCACCCCTGAAGAGCCCAAAAGGCACCCCAGGGTGCCACGGCACCCTGGTTGAAAAGGCGGGTCTAGCCTGTAGAGGTCTGTGCATCCATTCATGGATATGCCTCCCCAGACCATTACTGACCCACCACCAAACCGGTCGTGCTGAACGATGTTACAGGCAGCATAACATTCTCCATGGCTTCTTCAGACCCTTTCATGTCTGTCACATGTGCTAAGGGTGAACCTGCTCTCATTTATGAAAAGCACAGGGTGCCAGTGGCGAACCTGCCAATTCTGGTGTTCAATGGCAAATGCCAATTGAGCTCCATGATGGCGGGCAGTGAGCACAGGGCACACTAGAGGATGTAGGGCCCTCAGGCCACCCTCATAAAGTCTGTTTCTTATTGTTTGGTCAGAGACATTCAGACCAGTGGCCTGCTGGAGGTATTTTTGTAGGGCAGTGCTCATCCTATTCCTCCGTGCATGAAGGAACAGATATCAGTCCTGCTGATAGGTTAAGGACCTTCTACAGCCCCACCCAGCTCTCCTAGAGTAACTGTGTGTCTCCTGGATAGGGATGATCGAATGGTTCGGGTCCACCATCGGTTCGGTCCGAACATTGGGTGTTCGAGGTTCGGCCGAATTTAGAACTTTTTGCCCAAAAAGTTCGGAATTCGGCAACCAGAACCGACCAAAATGCAATGCTTCAGGAAATGGGCTTTAAAAGCCCGTGATTGGACCAGAACCATTAGCAAAAGCCAATTGAGGGGGCAGGAGAATGCTAGGAATGTGATTGGAGTGACTAGGGGGTCCCTAGACCAATCATTAGTGAATACGCCCCCCAGTATATAAGATCACCCCGCCATATTCCTAGCATTGTTATACTGGACATGGAAGAGAGTGGAAGCAGTTCTGTTAATTTTACTTTAAAAGTGTCATTTAGCATTTATTAGTGTGAGGAAAGGGATATCTAGTGTAGTTAGAGTGCTCCTTTACACTTAAGTTAGCTTCAAAAATTTAGTTTCTGTAGGGAAAGTGTTAAGTGTAAAGGGACCGTAGTGTAGTGTAGGGTTAACTGACAGTGACTGCTATGGAAGGGTGACAAAACCCTTCCATAGCAGGGTGACCGCTATAGAGAAATGATCATTTCTCTGAGTTGCTTCGGGACAGGAATATGGCTTCTCACCAGCCAAGCATTTTTCATGCTGCAGGGGCTGCCACTGCCAGTGCTTTTTTGAGGACATGTTTGATGTCAGACATGACATCTTAACATGTGTATAGGGGGTATATATACACATATATGTCTGTATATATACCCCTAGACATATATAGGTGTGATAGTAGCAGAAATAAATGCTTGCGCTAATGAAATCATTTACAGTAATATATTTCTGCTACTATCACACCTATATATGGCTAGGTGTCTATATACTGTAACAGGAAGTCAGCTAAATCTGGGAATGTAGTCACAGGAAGGAGATACATTTCTACCTGATTTAGAAAGTCCATTAATTAATTTAGGGTGTTGGCTACAGAGCTAGCCAGCAGGAAGTTGAAAGGCCTTCACCTGTTCAGAATGAGGGAGTTAAGGCTCTATAATTTGTTCAGAGAAATTCCTATTGTTTGCTGCCTCCAGAAGCTGTGTCCTGAAGCCATGTGGGCTGGGAGCAGGAGGACAGTCAGCGTGTGCCTCCCGACAGGATGTGTGGGCCTGGGAGAAGACCCCCCGGAGTGATGTGTGCCCGGGACGGTAACCAAGGGTGAATACGTCTCAAAGGTGAGAAGACGAACTGTTGATGTGAAAGAAACAAAGGACTGTGTTGCCCTGTGAAGCTATTATAAAAGGACTATTGAGTGTCCGCTGTAGGACAAGGAAGTCTGCCCGACGGTAGGTTGGAGACAGACACTTAGGCAGGTTCCAGTTGTGAGAAGGTAGCCGCCCACAGAGGCAAGGATTTATTTTCTGTTTTATTTTATTTTGGATGTTTTGCTGCATACAGCCTGGTGAAGAAAACACCATTTAATAAACCACACTGTTTGTTTGCAAGCACTTGTCGGCTACCTCTCTGGGAAAACGCACCCCCCAAGGGGTCATCCACACCCGCCACCGAGCTAATCCCTTACATATGGTGGAGGTATGCAGTGGGCAGAAGCG
The DNA here is from genome assembly GCF_965119305.1 of Pelophylax lessonae. Taxonomy (NCBI): domain Eukaryota; kingdom Metazoa; phylum Chordata; class Amphibia; order Anura; family Ranidae; genus Pelophylax; species Pelophylax lessonae. Next base: position 266,018,473 of record NC_138768.1, on the reverse strand, counting down.
AAGATCCCTGCAAGGAAGTGCAAATGTTTGATGAACTTTGTCTGGTGCATGAGATTGCACAATCTATGTGTGCAGGAGAGAAGATCCTGACAAAAAAAAAAAAAAAAAAAAAGTGTTTTAAAGAGACAGGGGTCTCAAAATTATTTGATGAACTTTGTTGTGTCTGGTGCAAGTGACTGCACAAACTGTGTGCGCAGGAAAAGAGATCCTGCAAGAGAGAGAAAAACTACATGTGTTGAAGAGACAGTGGTCTGAAAATTGTTTGCTGGACTGTGAAAAATTTGTTTGTGGAGTTATTGAAGATGGGGCGGTCCAAACGCCTGAAAAATGCAAAGATAGATGAAATGAGAGACCGGATTCTATGGATGGAGGGGATGTTGCCGTCTGAACCAGCCCCATCCATGCCTAAAGAGAGTCTACTAAAGAGGAAGGTTGTTGTCCCTAGCAACACTGATGAAACTGCTATGGAGACGCAGTGTGCTCAGATGAAAAGTAAACTCAAAATGGAGGAGATGTTGAAACATCTGATTATATCAAATGCAGCTCAACAGCAAGCAAATGCAGCTCAACAGCAGGCAAATGCGGATTTTCAGCAGAGCTTTGCAGCTCAACAAAAGGCTCATCAAGAGAGCATGGCAGGCTGGAAACAGAGACGCCAGCAGCCAATGGAGGCCATCGGTTTGGAGGAAACCGAGTATGTGTGCAGGGCTGAGTTGGATGCCTTGCAACGGAAAATGGAAGAAAAGGAACAAGCCTTGGAATTGCTTAAAATGGAGCATAGAAACTTGCAGGAAATGAATGAACTACTCAAGTCTCATGTGTCACAGTGGGAAGAATCCACTGCTCTTCTTTTGGTCGAGTTGCAGAGAGACTATAATGGAGAAAGATACCATCCTCATGGAAAAGGAAAGTGAAATTCAGACTTTGCAGAAGCAAAGTATGGCTGATATGTTGGAGTTGCGTAATCAGCTGGAAAAAAGTCTTCAGTCTTTGGGAGCTACAAAAATAGACCTGCAGGAGTCGCAGGAACAGAATGTTGCTCTGGAAGCGACATTGTCTCTCAGCGACAAAGAGAAAAGTGAAAGAGAGGCTAAATTACTGAGTACTGTGTATGAGCTCACTACTTTAAGCAATGTGGTAGATGAATGGCGTGCGGACTGTGAAAGTTGGAAAGGGGAAGCCCAACGTGTCCAGCAGCAGTTAAAGGAGAAAGAAGCCTGTGTGGCAGAATTACATTCTTATTCCCAGATGCTAGCCAATGAGGTGAAGGCTCTTATGCAGGGAAAAGAAGATTGTGAACATAAGAGGGAAAAAGTAGAGGCACAGCTTCTGGAATCGCAAGTCAAGGTGTCAGAAGGTGACCGATTGTGTGCTAAGCTGTCAGAGAAGGCAAACCGACTGCAGGTTGAGTTGGACAATGTTACAAATCAGCTTTCTCAAGCAGACAGCAAATCTAGAGAAATTGCGGAAGATTTTTCTATCTTGGAATCGCAGCTGCAAGACACGCAGGAACTCTTACAGGAAGAGAGGTGTCAAAGGCTGAGTTTTAGCACAAAGCTCAAACAAATGGAAGATGAGAAAAATGGCTTCCTGGAACAATTAAAAGAGGAGGCGGAAGCAAAGAAAAACCTATCAGAGCAAGTCGCAACATTGCAAGCGCAGATAGCGGTTATGAAAAAACGCATGGAAGAAAGCGTTGGTTCATTACAGTGTGTTGAAGATGTGAAAAAGAAGTTTGATCAGATGCTTGGTGAAGAGAAGAATGTGTCTGCAAAATATGCAGAAGAACGCGCCCGTGCAGAAACGGAGGTGCGTGATAACGAGAGCAAAGCCCTGTTCTTGGCTCGCTCTTTGGAGGAAGCTCTAGAGTGTAAGGCTGAACTAGAAAGAGTTAAACAGCTGCGTACAGAAATGGAAGAATTGGTCAGCTCCAAGGATGATGTTGTGAAAAGCGTTCAGGAGCTAGAAAAGTCTAAGCGAGCCTTAGAACAGCAACTAGAAGAGATGAAGATTCCGTTGCAGGAACTGGAAGAGGAATTCCAGGCAACAGAGGATCTGTCCCAAAGAGGGGATAGTGTGCCTGATGCAGTTTTTAAAAGGATCAGTGTTTTGGGGTCTGTCCTGAGTGAGCCTCAGAAATGTGACGACATGTGGCTTGAATCACCCCTTTGGAATAAACCGTTCCTTCAAAAACTTCAAGCATTGGAAAATGTATCATTAGAACTTCAGCAAACAAAGGAGCTGAGTAAGAAATGTGGTGATTTCTCAGTTCAGGCTGAAAACCTAGTGGAGAAAACTAAGGCTGTTGGTGAAAACGTGAAACAAATGAATAAGTGCCTTTCAGGGAGTGTTTCCAAAATGGAACTGGTGAAAGACGGGTGGCAGAAGTTTGATCGTGATCTTGAGATGCATTCCATGTGGAATTCAGATAGAGAAAAAGAACTAGGTGACCTTGAGCGGTCAAATAGTTCAGCAGAAAGTGCATTGAAGAAACCTGTAAAAGAATGTGTTGCAGTTCCATGCTTCTTCACTGATGCAGAGAGGAGGTCTATAATGGATACCACCCAGATCGCTGGGTTCAACTGTGTTGTTGCCTTTGACCCCTATGTTGGTGGAAGGAAAGTTGATGATGTTCTGGTTGGCTTCTTCTGTGAAGAGTTTGGCAAGAAATATAAACTCAATATCAAATCAAATAGTAGGCCTTTACTGCGACTCGCTCAGGAGGGCGAAAAGTTTAAGAAGTTGATGAGTGCAAATGCTTCAGATCTGCCTATGAATATGAAATGTTTGGTGAATGATATTGATATCTCTGGGAAAAGGAACAGGGGTCACTTTGAAGAAATGTGTGACAGCCTGTTGTCTCAATTGGAAAATCCTCTGCACAGCATCTTAGAGCAAGCAAAGCTCAAGAAGGAAGATCATTCCCTTTTACAACAAAAAGTCAATGATTGTGTACAGCTGTATGGAGAGGCAACTCAAGTCACAGAGGGATGTCAAGAGTCCCTACTTGGAACAAAGCTTAGTGAAGCAAAGGTTCTCAAAGTTGTGTGGAAAACATTTATGGATTGCAGAGAGAGGCGTCTTAAGAATGTTGAAGACATTAAGACTAGCCCAATTGAGTTGCCTATGGATCACGGTCCTCCGTGGTGGATTGGACAGACGGTTATGAGGGACAAGCTGTCTGACATTTATGAGAAAGCTGTCAATGAAGATGACAGAAACGAGAAGGAGCGAAATGATGCCAAAAATGCAGTTGAAGAATGTGTATATGAGATGAGAGACAAACTGTGTGGCATTTATGAGAAATCCGTCAATGAAGATGACAAAACAGTTTCATCCGGAAGCTTGAGGATAATAGGAGGCTTATCAGTGAGTCAGCAGTGCTTGACACATGCGTGCCTGGAAATCTGTGTCCCAACCCTAGGGTTGAAACAAGAGGGGGGGGTATGTAACAGGAAGTCAGCTAAATCTGGGAATGTAGTCACAGGAAGGAGATACATTTCTACCTGATTTAGAAAGTCCATTAATTAATTTAGGGTGTTGGCTACAGAGCTAGCCAGCAGGAAGTTGAAAGGCCTTCACCTGTTCAGAATGAGGGAGTTAAGGCTCTATAATTTGTTCAGAGAAATTCCTATTGTTTGCTGCCTCCAGAAGCTGTGTCCTGAAGCCATGTGGGCTGGGAGCAGGAGGACAGTCAGCGTGTGCCTCCCGACAGGATGTGTGGGCCTGGGAGAAGACCCCCCGGAGTGATGTGTGCCCGGGACGGTAACCAAGGGTGAATACGTCTCAAAGGTGAGAAGACGAACTGTTGATGTGAAAGAAACAAAGGACTGTGTTGCCCTGTGAAGCTATTATAAAAGGACTATTGAGTGTCCGCTGTAGGACAAGGAAGTCTGCCCGACGGTAGGTTGGAGACAGACACTTAGGCAGGTTCCAGTTGTGAGAAGGTAGCCGCCCACAGAGGCAAGGATTTATTTTCTGTTTTATTTTATTTTGGATGTTTTGCTGCATACAGCCTGGTGAAGAAAACACCATTTAATAAACCACACTGTTTGTTTGCAAGCACTTGTCGGCTACCTCTCTGGGAAAACGCACCCCCCAAGGGGTCATCCACACCCGCCACCGAGCTAATCCCTTACAATACATATAATTATGTGTGTATATATACCACTATACACAAGTTCAGATGTTTTGCCTGCCTCAAAAGAACCCCAAAAAATGCCAAAAAAAACGCTAGCGTCAAAAAAAAAAAATGCCCAGGTGTGTTTTTGCTGGCATTTTTTGGAAGTTTTTGGAGGCAGGCAAAACATGAGAACTTGTGCACAGTACCACTATACACAAGTTCAGATGTTTTTCCTGACTGCAAAGAACCCAAAAAAATGCCTTCTATTAAACCGGCAAAGTGTTACAGCAGAGAAGCCATACTCCTGTGCTGAAAGTTTTCTAATACAAACAATCTTTTTTTTTATGGTTCTGGACATGCTACAGAGCTGAAACTTCACATGTACACTTTTTTAGACCCCCCAGATCTGAAATCCAAAGTAAAAATCAAAAAATCTCTTTTTTTTTTTTTTTTTTTTTAATTTTTTCAATAATTGGCTTTTTTTTATCAAAAATGACAATTTTTAAGAACTTTTTTTTGTGTGATTTTGTGTCTGGGGGGTCTAAAAGGTGTACCTGTGAAGTTTCAGCTCTGTAGCATGTCCAGAACCATAAAAAAAAGGATTGTTTGTATTAGAAAACTTTCAGCTCAGGGGGTTAGCTTCTCTTCTCGGTTTTCACACCTTGCCGGTTTCAAAGCAGGCATTTTTTTGGGTTCTTTGCAGTCAGGAAAAACATCTGAACTTGTGTATAGTGGTACTGTGCACAAGTTCTGATGTTTTGCCTGCCTCCAAAAACCCCCAAAAAATGCCAGCAAAAACACACCTGGGCATTTTTTTTGACGCTAGCGTTTTTTTTGGCATTTTTTGGGGTTCTTTTGAGGCAGGCAAAACATCTGAACTTGTGTATAGTGGTATATATACACACATAATTATATGTATATAGACACCTAGCCATATATAGGTGTGATAGTAGCAGAAATATATTACTGTAAATGATTTAATTAGCGTAGGCATATATTTCTGCTACTATCACACCTATATATGTCTAGGTGTGTATATAAATATATGTATGTGTGTATATACATCACTATACACAAGTTCCGATGTTTTCCCTGCCTCAAAAGAACCCCAAAAAATGCCAAAAAAACGCTAGCGTCAAAAAAAAATGCCCAGGTGTGTTTTTGCTGGCATTTTTTGGGGGTTTTTGGAGGCAGGCAAAACATCAGAACTTGTGCACAGTACCACTATACACAAGTTCAGATGTTTTTCCTGACTGCAAAGAACCCAAAAAAATGGCTGCTATTAAACCGGCAAGGTGTTACAGCAGCGAAGCCAACCTCCTGTGCTGAAAGTTTTCTAATACAAACAATCTTTTTTTTTATGGTTCTGGACATGCTACAGAGCTGAAACTTCAAACAAATCAAAAAATCTCTTTTTTTTTTTTTTTTTTTCAATAAGTGGCTTTTTTTTATCAAAAATGACAATTTTTAAGAACTTTTTTTGTGTGATTTTGTGTCTGGGGGGTCTAAAAGGTGTACCTGTGAAGTTTCAGCTCTGTAGCATGTCCAGAACCAGAAAAAAAGATCATATAGGTGTAAAAGGAGGGTCCCACATCCCTGTTCTACTGAAACATTATCTTTTTTTTTTCATGGTTCTGGACATGCTACAGAGCTGGAACTTCACATGTACACTTTTTAGACACCACAGATACTAAATCCAAAGTCAAAATAAAAAAAATCTCTCTTTTTTTTTTTTTTTCAATAATTGTCTTTTTTATCAAAAATGACAATTTTTAAGAACTTTTTTTTGTGTGAATAATAGTTAATGGGGCATGACCCAGAACCCTAGGCACTTTTTAGGGGCATTTATTGGGTTTTAGGGCTTAAAAATTGTGTTTTTGATTACCGAAGTTCGGGTCTCATTGATTTCAATGGGGTTCTGAAATCCAGGCCGAACTTTCGGGAAGTTCGGATGTTCTGGCCGAACCGAACTTTTCAAAAGTTCGATCATCCCTACTCCTGGAATCTCTTGAGACTGTGCTGGGGGACACAGCAAACCTTCTGGCAATGTCACGTATTGATGTGGACTGTCTGTGCAACCTCTATAGGGTCCAGGTATCGCCTCATGCTACCAGTAGTGACAATGACCCCAGCCAAATGCAAAACTAGTGAAAAACAGTCATAAACAATGAGTAGGGAAAAATTTTTTTAGTGACCTGTAAAACCATTGCTGATGTGGGCGATGTCTCATTGTTGCCCATCTAGAGTGCATCTGTTGTTAATTTGTTATTTCATTAACACCAAAGCAGCTGAAACTGATTAACAACCCCCTCTGCTACTTAACTGACTAGATCAATTAAGAAATAATACCTAATTCTTGTACCTCAAATAAAACCTTTAAAACAAAAACATTTTTTTTTGGAAATGCAGATATCAAAGAAAACTCATATAAAAATGGCTAGATAATACTATATACTTTGGAGAGGGCACAAAACGCTGCCCACTTTGTCACCAAAATTCATCTGGGGATGTAATGAAGATGGTTTACAAGGATCTATTTGGTGGGTCAACCAAATCATAAATTTACAAAGTAAATCGAACGTCTACTTGATTTGGGTCTATCAACAAACAATACAGCATATATGGACTGCTCTACATCTTTTAGCTGTAATTTCCTGCAGCTTATACACATTCTATAAAGAGCATTTTTTTGTAATCTCACTTGGGTTTGATTATGTAGCCAAATGGTAAGCTTTATATGCCAGCAATGCATTCATTCTGCCTTGTAGAGGCATACAAATGTTAATTGTAATGCCCTAGCATTTGTAAACAAAAAGGTTTAGAAATAAACTAAATTTGGCTGAAGAAGAAGAAAAAACCTAACTATGAAAGCGTTTAAAAGCATAAACTCCTCTGACTACAAAAGTCCCAATAGGTGGTCTCTAATGGGTGAACCCGGTTTTAATATGTCAGTATGCTTATACCTGCTGATCTGTAAAGAACATTAAAATATTATATTATCAGTACTGCTTGGACCCGAAGAATGTGGAAGATTGTCCTGAAAAATCAACTGTTAGTGCAAATGGAAAAATATCACATACAGTACTCAACTGCGTTATTGTCTACATTCTATCTGGATATCTACACTAAAAAAAATGAATGTAACATATCATTTGCAACAATGAAAATAACAAGAATCCTTAGATTATGTATAAGGGCTCTTTCACATGGTCCGCCTCCGTAGGCGGATCCGTGTTGCTCAGCTGAGCCGGCGGATGACAGCTCCGTCTCCGCTGGCAGAGCGGAGAGGGAGGTATCTCAGCCCCCGCTGCCCTCTATGGGGGATCGGATGAGAGCGGACCGCTTGTCCGCTCTCATCAGATCCGATCCGATCCGATTACTGAACGGATGGAAAAATAGGGTTTCCATCCGTCCAGATTTCACGCACAGGATCGGATGCGGAGAGCAGCGGGTGTCAGCGGAGGTGTCTCCGCTGACATCCGCTGCCCCATAGAGCTGCATGGAGGATCCGATCAGATCCGCCTAAAAAACTGACAGGCGGATCTGATCGGATCGCCCGTGTGAAAGAGCCCTAACAAAGAATATAATGAAAATTGCACAAGTACCTGGAGCTGGAGACCCTGTACAGACCATGTGCAGACCTGCCATACTTATAACAATGGCTCTAGGTAAAGCGATTGCGCTCTTGATATCTAACAGTGGCCAGATAAGTATCAATATGATCATACAATTGATAATTCAATGCAACAAAAATTATTAAATTGAATAGAAATTGGACAACCAAACCAAATATCCTCCATTCAATTAAATTAGTAAGCACTTGATCGATTTGGACTCTACCAAGATGATCGGCTGTGGCAGAAATTTGTTAATTGATTTTGATCAGTCAAACCAATATCTATGTGTCAGGAGAACTGATTGTAATTTTGATTGCATAAATGATCATATTAACAGATTGTTCATATTTATAACTGATGGAACCTGTTTTGATCGATATTTTCAGTTAATGCAAACTATGTGTGTATCATTGTTTGATATTTCAAAAGATAATGACACTCTTGTTTGTGATTGCCTAAAACTAAATCGATCACAAATCCTTATGTGTATGACCACTTTTAACCACTTGCCAACCGTCCCATAGCAGATTTACTGCTACAGGACGGCAGTGCTGTGCAGAATCATGTGAGTACACCCCTAAGTGCAAATCTCCAAATTGGGCCCAAAGTGTCAATATTTTGTGTGGCCACCATTATTTTCCAGCACTGCCTTAACCCTCTTGGGCATGAAATACACGAGAGCTTCACAGGTTGCCACTGGAGTCCTCTTCCACTCCTCCATGACGACATCACGGAGCTAGGGGATGTTAGAGACCTTGCGCTCCTCCACCTTCCATTTGAGGATACCCCACAGATGCTCAATAGGGTATAGGTCTGAAGACATGCTTGGCCAGTCCACCAGCTTGACCCTCAACTTCTTTAGCAAGGCAATGGTCATCTTGGAGGTGTGTTTAAGGGTCATTATCATGTTGGAATACTGCCCTGCAGTCCAATCTCCGAAGGGAGAAGATCATGCTCTGCTTCAGTATGTCACAGTACATATTGGCATTTATGGTTCCCTCAATGAACTGAACTGTAGCTCCCCAGTCCTAGCAGCACTCATGCAGCCCCAGACCATAACACTCCTACCACCATGCTTGACTGTAGGCAAGACACACTTGTCTTTGTACTCCTCACCTGGTTCCCGCCACACACGCTTGACACCATCTGAACCAAATACATTTATCTTGGTCTCATCAAACCACAGTACATGGTTCCAGTAATCCATGTCCTTAGTCTGCTTATCTTCAGCAAACTGTTTTTTTGGGCTTTCTTGTGCATCATCTTTAGAAGAGGCTTCCTTCTGGGATGACAGCCATGCAGACCAATTTGATGCAGTGTGCGGCGTATGGTCTGAGTGCTGACAGGCTGACCTCCCACCCCTTCAACCACTGCAGCAATGCTTGCAGCACTTATACGTCTATTTCCCAAAGACAACCTCTGGATATGACGCTGAGCGCGTACACTCAACTGCTTTGGTCGACCATGGCTAGGCCTGTTCTGAGTGGAACCTGTACTGTTAAACCGCTGTATGGTCTTGGCCACGGTGCTGCAGCTCAGTTTCAGGGTCTTGGCAATCTTCCTATAGTCTAGGCCAGTGATGGCGAACCTTTTTGAGCCCGAGTGCCCAAACTGCGACACAAAACCAACTTATATATTTCCAAATTCCAACATCCATCGCCATGCAGCACATCGCCATGCAGCACATCGCACAACTCCATCACACTGTAAATTTCTAGTACATAATATGTATTGCCCTTCAGCTCACAACTCTGTTGTCCGTCCACATCACATCAGTGAGCTGCACATTACACATCATCATGTAACTCATAGCACACTTCCTCACCATGCATCCCACCCTCCATACAGCTAATGGCACACTTTCCTCTTCATCACATCCGGTCCCCCCTCTTCAGCTCACCACCCCCTCCCCCCTCTGCTGTTGTACAGCAGTGGTGCCGTGACACTCATGTAGCCCATCATGCTCCCTCTGCCCACACACCCATAGCAAACACCCACAGCACAGAACACGGTCACATGGCGCAGCTCATTACCATCAGCTCCAAACTCATCTCTGGGCTTTCTCCCCTATGGATTGAAGCAGCTGCATTCGGCAACCTCCGGTGTCAAACAAACTCCCACTTCTCCTCCTTCACCCTCTAGTCGATTGGCTGTTCATTCCCTAAACGAGGGAGGTGATCGGCCGCCCAGTTGATTGGCTGTTCATCCCACGGCTGGGGGAGGTGATTGGCTGCCCTTCCTGCCAGTCTTATTTGGTTCCAAAGCTTTTCACCAAAGAGTTGTGCTCTGAGTCAAAGTGCTGTGAATGATTTGGAGGAGGAGGAAGGGCAGTGCCGGGACAATGCATGGACACTGGGCCCTATTTCCTCTCAGTGAAGTGTGTGGAGCTTTTGTGTGCCCGGAACTGCTCAGAAAACTATAGCTCGCGTGCCCAGGGAGAGGGCTCTGCGTGCCAGCAGTGGCACGCGTGCCATAGGTTCACCATCACTGGTCTAGGCCATCTTTATGTAGAGCAACAATTCTTTTTTTCAGATTCTCAGAGAGTTCTTTGCCATGAAGTGCCATGCTGAACTTCCAGTGACCACTATGAGAGAGTGAAAGCGATAACACCAAATGTAACACACCTGCTCCCCATTCACACCTGAGACCTTGTAACACTAACAAGTCACATGACACCGGGGAGGGAAAATGGCTAATTGGGCCCAATTTGGACATTTTCACTTAGGGGTGTCCTCACTTTTGTTGCCAGCGGTTTAGACATTAATGGCTGTGTGTTGAAGTATTTTGAGGGGAAAGCAAATTGTCAAATCCCAAAGCGGAGTTCCAGGCACATAATCGATATTTTTTTTTTGTGCCCGTCCGCTAGTTCGACATCACCTGAAAAGGAATTGGATAGTTAGGTTTTTTTTTTTTTTTTTTGTTTACTCACCTTGTAATTGAAGATTGTAAATACTCACCTCAGTGTACTTCCTCCGCCGTCACTTCCTGTCTCGCGATGATTCCTGGGAGCTGAACGTCATCGCTCCCAGGAATCAATGCGACGGCACCGGCCCCGCTCGTCACTTCCGGGCGACGCCGGAAGTGACGAGAGGGGCCGGTGCAGGCGCATTCTGGGAGAAGAAGACGCGGAAGAAGACGCCGAAGAGGACCGCGCCTGCTTCAGCTGCCCACAAGAGAGATGGAAACGCTGTGGAAGAAATTTTATAAGTAAGTATTTCTTCTAAAAGGTAAGTGTGAACCGGGACAGATCAGAGGCTAGCCATTGTGGAATGTACTAGCCCTGACTGTCCCGGGGGTATGTTTGTTGAAAAATCATTTCTGTGCCCGGAACTCCGCTTTAAGTCAGACTTAAGTCACCAGTTTGAGGACTTGAGACTTGCTTGACTAAAATTAATAAAAGACTAGACTTGACTTGGACTTGGTATTCATGACTTGAGACTTGACTTTGACTTGAGACATATGACTCGAAATGACTATACTTTTTTAAGTTAATAAATATTTGCATTTTCTCAAGATGTGTTAAAGCAAAATTAATGTGCCTGTTATGTTTCTGACACCAAGGTCACTTAAAACACCTCAGTGTGTTCTGATTTTTAGGACACTGGCTGTTTAACAATGGAAATACTTAACATGTTTTTAGTGACTGTGGTGTTGAAACATGACCGGACAAAGGATTTTAAGCTGTTTGGGCATTCAAAGTGTTTCTTTAATATGCCAAGAAAAAAGCACTAAGCAGTTTTGTTAATGTTGAAAATAAAACAAAACCTTTCCTGACCACTGACTATTAACTGATTAAAAGGTGAAAATTGGGGTAGATCAGTATTTTGACTTGATTTGTGACTTGACCAAAATAAATGACTTGACTTGACTTGCTTGACTTCTAGCAGGGACTCGACTTGACTTGCTTGCTTTTCGCCACAGTAACTTGGGACTTGCTTGAGACTTGAAGGTTAAGACTTGAGACTTGCTTGTGACTTGCACATGTGTGACTCACTCCCATGTCTGGCAAATTGACACTGTGATAAAAGCCGTCACTCACTACTTTACATTTTAGCAAAGTGTAATTTCTTCAGTGTGTCACATGAAAAGATATGATAAAATATTTACAAAATGTAAGGGGTGTATTCACTTTTGTGAGATACTGTATATGTGATTCTGCACTTCTGGGTTTTGGGCACAATGCGCGCCACCGGCAGCTCGCTCCTGCTTGATATTAAAGCGATTGTTAAGTCTCGTTTTTTTTCCAACAAAAATAACAAACATGTTATACTTACCTGCTCTGTTGCAGTGGATTTGATCAGAGCAGCCCCGATCCTCCTCTTCTCGGGCTCCTCTTTTGCTCTCCTGGCCCCTCCCTCCTGTTCAGTGCCCCCACAGCAAGCAGCTTGCTATGGGGGCACCCAAGCCGAATCACAGCTCCCTGTTCTCTTTCCTGATTGGCTAGCTTACCTTCATTGATAGCAGCGGGAGCCAATGGCACCGCTGCTGTGTCTCAGCAAATCAAGAGGGAGAATCTCGGACAGCTGAGACACTCGTGGACATCGCTGGACAAAGAGGGAACTTAGGTAAGTATTAGAGGGGCTGAGGTGGACTGCTGCGTACATAAGGCTTTTTATCTTAATGCTTAGAATGCATTAAGATAAAAAAACTTCTGACTTCACAACCCCTTGATGCCCTTCCCTGCCAGTGTCATTAGTACAGTAACAGTGCATATTTTTAGCACCGATCACTGTAATAATGTCACTGGTCCCCAAAAAAGTGTCAAAAGTATCAGTTAGGTGTCTGATTTGTCTGCCGCAATATTAAAGTCCTGCTATAAGTCGCTGATCGCCCCCATTACTAGTAAAAAATAAAAATAAATAAATAAAAATATCCCCAATTTGTAGATGCTATAACTTTTACACAAACCAATCAATATACGCTTTTTTGGGATTTTCTTTTACCAAAAATATGTAGCAGAATAGATATTAGCCTAAATTGATGAAGAAATGTGATTTTTAAAAATTTTTATTTGTTATTTGATGTGTTTTAGAGCAGAAAGTACATTTTTTTTTTTTTTAAATTGTCGGTTGTTCTTTGTTTATAATGCAAAAAAATAAAAACCGCAGAGGTGATCAAATACCATCAAAAGAGTGCTTTATTTGTGGGGAAAAAAAGACATACATTTTATTTGAGTACAGTGTCTCACGGCAGCACAATTGTTAGCAAAAGTAACGCAGTGCCGTATCGCAAAAAATGACCTGGTCGGGGGAACCATCCGGAGGTGAAGTGGTTAATGGGGCCCCCAAAAAAAAAAACACTTTGAATAAAAAGTAAATATACCCACCAACACAATAAGTAGAATTAACATGAACATTTAATATTGGGCCATAGCTAATGTGTGAAATTTGTTGGTATACCACCTTAGAACAAAATATCTATAGTTGTAAAAATGTAAAAACTGGCTTGTTCCAGGTAAAAAATATATTATTGAGTAGTTAACATTTTTTTTCAAGTACCTAAGGCTGGCCATACATGTTCAATTCCCTTGTGCATATTTCCTTTCGATTTACCTTAAACTAAGCCAGGCCCTGCCTATATGGATACAATTGAAAGTTGTTTAGTTTTGACCTCAATATTGTTTTTGGTAAATCTAATGAAAAATTGTACAAGATAACTGAACAAAGGCCAGCCTAATGCCTCGTACACACGTTCAGATAATCGTACAGAAAAAATCGCTTTCGACCTGATCGCACGATAATCTGATCGTTAATACACAGCTTTCGACAGCCGATTACGACAGTTCATCCAACAAAATCCGAAGGGACAAACACGAAAAATTCTGTCGTACGATAGCCTAGCGAACGACAATCGTTTAATCAGTACAGTATGCGTCCGCTAATAATCGATAGACAAAGACCACGCATGATCAGAAACACAAAAATAACTTGGAAAAAGCCTGGCTGCCATTGTTTTTATTTTGCACTATCTGATACATAGCTACACAACTAGGAAGCTTTTCCAGAATCATACAAAAAAAAAAAATCATACGTTTAGTACGCATTGTTGAATTCGATATTAGTATCATGCAACAAAATGCGAACGATAAGTCGTACGATTATCTGAACCTGTGTACGAGGCATAAGGCTTGCCATACATGTTTAATTATCTTGTACAATTTTCCTTTAGATTTACCTTAAACTGTGTAGTGCAAGGGCATGCCTAATTGGATACAACTGAAAGTTGTTTAGTTTTGACCTCATAGTATCTGTTTTTTGGTAAATCAAAAAGAAAATTGTACAAGAAAATTGAACATGTATGGCCAGCCTAAGACTCTTGTAAACATGGGACCTCCATTTTACTGTAAGTTTGCCTACATCCTAGCACAAAATGGTAGATGGCCTGACACGGCTAAAAAGCATCTATGCAATGCCCATATAAAATGCAGATGTTAGTCATGTGACCAGCTTTGGTAGAACAGGAATGCAGACTACAGCCAGCACAGACATCTGTAAGAGAATAGACATGAGCTATTTTTCACTATAACCCCTAAAAAATGAGTTTTTCTGTGCAAGATTAACTTTGTATTCATGCACGTTAGCTTTGTCGTCTTCATTTATACCACCAAGTATTAAGACAACAAACATCTAACGATAATCAAGTATGACATTTACAGCTGCTATCATTTAGCTAAGTTAGTTTTCCAGTGAAAGTAAAGCTCACATGTGATTTTTACACGCGGAGACTCGTGTGACATATTTAGCTACATGCAGCTCCTGTGTGAGGGACAAGAGTTTCCTGTTCATTTCTTTTCATCCTTTGCTGGGGGTGAGGAGATGGCGCACCCTATAGCTTGTGGGCTACAAGCAAGAGGGTGTGACAGCTCACCCCCAGCAAATACTGCAGTCAGAACGATGCAAAGCCATAATAAGTACAAGTAGTCCAAAGTCCAATTATAATATTTGAAAGCAATTGTCATATATATATGTTAGCAATTTTTATTTGCCTGTTGGCTGTCCACAATGAACTCGAAATACATATGCCTCGTACACACGGTCAGATAATCGGACGACTTATTGTTCGCATTTTGTTGCATGATACTAATATCGAATTCAACAATGTGTACTAAACGTATGATTTTTTTCGTATGATTCGGGAAAAGCTTACTGGTTGCGTAGCTACATATCGGATAGTGAAAAACAAAAACAATGGCAACCAGGCTTTTTCTGGGTTATTTTTGTGTTTCTGATCATGCGTGGTCTTTGTCTATCGATTTTTAGCGGACGCATACTGTACTGATTAAGCGATTGTCGTTCGCTAGGCTATCGTACGGCAAAAATTTTCATGTTTGTCCCTTCGGATTTTGTTGGACGAAATATCGTGATCGGCTGTCGAAAGCTGTGTACTAACGATCAGATTATCGTGCAATCAATTCGAAAGCGACTTTTTTCATACAATTATCTGATCGTGTGCACGAGGCATTAGGGGTTGATTTACTAAAACTGGAGAGAGTGCAAAATCTGGTGCAGCTGGGCATGGTAGCCAATCAGCTTCTAACTTCAGCTTGTTCAATTAGGCTTAGAAAATAAAACCTTAAAGCTGATTGGTTTCTACGCAGAGCTGCACCGGATTTTACACTCTCCAGTTTTAGTAAATCAACCCCACAGTCATTTTGGAAAGTGGCAGAAATTGGTCTTCTGTACGAAATCTGGAATATTTTAAAGTGGTTCTATAGGCTCAAGGTTTATTACCTTCATGCATTTAATGCATGAAGGCAAAAACCCTTCTGTGTGCAGCAGCCCCCCCCCCCCCCAATACTTGCCTGAGCCCCATCTTGATTCAGTGATGTGCACAACAGCAGCATGTCTCTCGAGTCTCTTCTTCATTGGCTGAGACAGCAGTGGGAGCCATTGGCTCCGGCTACTGTCAGTCCCAGCCAGTGAGCCAATTAGGAGAGAACAGAGCCGGGCGGCGCTCCATGTGCGAATGGACACAGATAGCAGGGGCTCGGGAGCAAGCCTGCTTGGGTGCCCCCATATGCTTACTATGGGGGCAGGAGGGAGGGGCCAGGAGTGCTGGTGGGGAACCCAAGAAGAGGAGGAGGATCGGGGGCTGCTCTGTGCAAAACCAATTGCATAGAGCAGGGTAGTATGACAAGTTTTTATCAAAAAATAAATCTGCCTTTAATATCACTTTAAAGATTGTTCCCAATTCATTTCAATCTCAGCTATCTTTTCCTCACCGGCTGAAAATCATGTGAAAACGGTCAATTCTGCAGGAAACTTTAGGCTAGTGTGTACAGCTCCCTGTCCTGCAGAAGCCAGATTCACGAGCTGCTTCTGTTGACTGGACATTCTGGTAAACCAGCATCCAATCAGCACTAACAGCCAATGACTGCGAGCGCTGATCAGTGTGTTCTGGCGAGGGGGGTGATGACAGTCCCCCTGTCAAATCACAAAGGCACAGCAGCGGAGATCGCTGCACTAGCATCGCTTGTGTTAGTGCGACAATCTCTATTTGTTTTTCCGCTCAGCCCGCTGGGTTGAACAAAACAAAAACTTTTAATTTGTACCCCGCATATTACTTTCTATGTAGAGACCCTAAATTAGGCATGAAGAAAACTTTTTTTAATTTACCTGAAAATCAGGAGATATTACCATGTTGGCAAAATGCACTGGAGTCAACGGGGAAGGCAAAATTAATATTTTTTATGTGTTTTTGTAAAGGTTCTTTGTGCTTCTAAATGGCTCCTAAGACCCCTTTCACAGTTGAGCGACTTGTCCTACGCTTTGGGACTGCAAAGTTGCATAACAAGTCGTACTCTATGATTTCCAATGAGTACCGTTCATATCAGTACGACTTCAAGTCGCAACGACTTCAAAGTAGTCCCTGCACTACTTTGGGACGATTTTAACGCGTTTTGAGTTCCAAAGACCTAGGCATTGCTTCAAGTCCAGTCAAAATCTCAATAAAATTATGTCAACATTGCAGTAAAATCACCGCAACAAAATCGCAGCAAAATCCTGTGACTTTGAGGTTGCATAAGTTTGAAAGGGGCCTAGACCCGTGCCAAAAACAGACCCTTATTAGCCTAATTTATAAATAGTAATAATAATTTTACAGAAAAAAAACACAGACAGTAAAAAAAGGCATGTAAAATACTTAAAGCAACAGTACATAAATTATGCTCAAATAAATCTAAAAATAAACCAAGTCTAACAGGGAAAACTCTGTAGGCAATGAGAGTGGGGATTTTATTGTGCCCAAAAACATGAGAAGAAAAACAAATCATAAAAAAAATATAGATTTTATTAAAGACAAAGTAATAAAAAACAGTACATGAAAGTACAACATCTAAAAGGTGTATCATAACACAGCACATCCTACGGTACGATGGATCGATGCGTTTCGCCCACAACTTGGGCTTTCTCAGGATCCGGATGTGTGGCAAACTTTTTCGAAGAGTATATATACACCTTAAAATAAATAGAGTCATGTGAATAATCAATACACAGATGTATGTCAATATACATAAAACTTTATCTACACACTGTTATAATATACAGATCACACATTCATATATATTAGCAGAAAGGGGAGCAAATTGGGAGCAAATAAACCAATGGATAAAATAAATAAATTATTATAATAAATTAGGAAAATTGATATATATATACACATACATATATATACACATGCAAAAAAGTGTGGGGGACCAAAGATTGTAAATGGCCATGGGGGGGGGGGGAGTGGTAAAATAAGGAATGAAGAGAGCCAAATGAAAACAAGGAAAGGAATGCTTACCCTGAATAAAAACACCAAGCTAAATCTCATTAGCCGCGAAATCTATAATACTGGAAGTACTAGTATAGTATATTCTATTATTATTCTATTATTATATTCTATAGTATAGTATCTAGTATACTGGAAATACTCGTATGAACAGGGAGAAGGAGCTTACAAACCCCTGCAGGGAAAAAATATCTGTACAAGATGATACAAAATAAAAAAATAAAAAAATCCAACACACCAAGCCACACCCAAAGAGGAAAGTATGTATGTGTCTCTCCATCTCGATACATACACCAAAAAAGTGTAAAAACACAGAAAAAAAAAAAACACATAATACCACACCAGCCAAGTGACAAATAGTGCATTTATGTTCAAACACACAAAAAAACAACACAAATATAAAGAACACCAACGTAATTAAATTAAAGCATCCTACATCCTTACCAACCCACGCCTTTAAATAATAATAGTCTTTAAAAGCCAACCACCTTTTAAATAAAGAGAAGACACTTTTTTTTGTCAAGCAAATTTCACTCAAAATTCAAGCAAAATTGATATTCACTTCACAGATAGCTAATATTGAAGTGCAAACAGTTTTACCTAAATCACTCTGCTGATCCTTAGCCTAGATGCAAGAAGGTCTTGGGATGCGAGCAAACCTCTTCAATTTTGAAGAATCTTTTTGGCCATACTTCTCTTGTGGGTCATTTACTCTCCTGTGACCCAGAATCAGCTGATAGCAGGTTATTGCCCTATATCGGCTGAGGTAGTAGAGTCGCTTCAGGTTCTGGAAGGATCTTGACCATATTATCGGGATTCACTTAGCTGTCTTTTTGACAGCTGGCTCCGCCTGTCAGCGCACAGCTGAGAGCCAAAGCCAGCGGCACTCACCCCCTCCACAGTTGGACTTCAGTGAGTGCTGGAAGGCAGGGTGGAGAGCGGTGACTGACAGTCACTGCTCTCCGCTCTGTGCAGACCAAAAACAGAGATCACTGGTCAGTTCTCAGTCCTCGTGCTTAGAGCTAACACAAGACAGCTTCAAGATTGGGGAGTATGTGTGTTTATTTATTTTTTGTTAACCTCAAATGTCTCCTTTAACGATATTAAATATGTAT
Organism: Pelophylax lessonae; assembly: GCF_965119305.1. Lineage (NCBI taxonomy): Eukaryota > Metazoa > Chordata > Amphibia > Anura > Ranidae > Pelophylax > Pelophylax lessonae. The sequence continues at coordinate 265,999,847 of NC_138768.1, read as the reverse complement.
GGTTCTCCCCATGCGTGGCTTCCCTGCAGGTGCTTTTGTTTTTTCAATTTCAAGTAAGAGATTAGTCAGCAGCACAAGACACTTCACATTCAATGGAAGGACCATCTCTTGTGCCGCTTTCTTTTTAACTTTAAATAAGCTTAGGCTTTAACAGCCTTTACTAAATATAGATCTGGATACCCCCAGCCCTCCTTCCGCTGTCCACTAATAGTTGCAGCCAGTACTAGAAGAGTTAACTTACTTGAAAATGTATGTAAATCCTAATAGCTAACTTCTTTTTTTACTCCTTTTTTGTCTGTTACATATACAGCTGAAAGAGTTTTGTTCTATCTGATCTTCTATCATTGTGTGTGCATTAAGTGGGGTACACACTAATAGAAAATCTGCCGAAAAGTCCCATCCGAAGTAAAATCGTTCGATTTTCGACTAGTGTGTACACAACTTTTAGCAGCCGATGCCGACATTTTAAACGAAAAAAAAAAAACGGAGGGACAAACACCCAAATTTTTATCGTCCGTCCCCAGACGACCAATTTTATTTTAATGTGTATGCAGTAAGTCCGCGAAAAATCGGATACGAAAGACTGCACATGATCTGAAGTTGCTGACGACCCGGAAGTTTAGGAACAAATGCTCCCCCCAAAAAAATCTGAAATTTTCGTGAACATTATGCACTGACAACTAAAAATGGTAATGAACACTGAGCAAGAGAAAAATCAGAGGATATTTTGTCCGATTTTCATCAAGTGTGTACGAGCCTTTAGACTACAAATCCAATGAGGTTATTATAACTTCAATTGGACTCTGCTTCTGCTGAGCTGAGAACCGCAAGCACTGTTATCCACCTGCCAAGTTCACCCATATGTACTACAGAACACCTTCCCTAAATGTTATGAATATGAAGAGAAAGGAAGGCATTCTTTACTTCAAATCAGGAGGGGTGACAACTTTGCTCTCCTGTAGATATTGTATGGGAGTGTTATCCATACCTTCCAACTATTTAAGATTGTAACGAGGGACACCTATTAGCAAAAGTATGTAGGTAGAGGACACATCCCCCTGCCACGCCCCCTTAAAGAAGAATAGTACAAAAAATATTAGTTAAACCCACAAGTGATTTTTTTTTTACCACTATTATTCCTTTATACTGCCTATTGAAATTTACAGATGCAGAAATTTAGAAATGGATGAAAGGTTTAACACTGGGAAACACTTTTTGAAAGCTAAAAAGTGCATTTTATATACAACTATATAGATCAGACCAAAATGATGGACAAAATGAGGAGGAGGGAAGAGGGACAGAGGGGCTTTGTTCCAAATCAGGGACAATCCCTCGGAATCAGGGACAGTCCCTAGAAATCAGGGACAGTTGGGAGCTATGGTGTTGTCACCCTAAGGCTCCATGTACACGGGACGTTGTTAAAACTCCCTTTGAATGCTGGAATTTTTAGGACGTTTGAAACGTCTGTTCGGATGCGTTTGTACCCGCGTTTAGCGGGCGTTTGCGGGCGTTTGCGCTTAGAACCGTTCCTAGAGGTCAAAAAATTATTCCCCTTTAAAATGGAAAAACACGAACGCTAAACGTGGGTCATCGCGTTCAGACGCGTTCGGACACATTCAGACGCGTTTGTGCGTTTGAAACGCCGGGAAACACACGTTCGAACGCAAATAATTGCGTTCTAAAAAAAGTCCCTGAACGCAACTGCCTGCAAATGACTGTAAACGACCTGGTGTACATGGACAGATAAGATAAAATGTAGATGGGTTCAGGGGCTTCTGAAAAAAACGCCCAACTGCTCCTAAACGGCCATTTCCAGCGTCCCGTGTACATGGACCCTAAGGCAGAAAGTGTGTTACTGGCACAATCTTCAAGTTAAAATAAAAGGGGAAAAAAGCCTGCAAAAAAAAAAAGAAAACTAATGCAACCACATGATTACTAAGCTGCAATATATCACTTTTTTGTCCTTGGGTTTATATACTTTAATTGTTGAATCACGTGAAGCAGATATCTTGTTTTTCATTTGTTCCTTATGGATTTTCCATTGTGAATAAAGCATCACATTACACATTCAATTTGCACTGTGAACATTCCCTATTCCTATAGTAAATCAACCCAAGTGATCCCGTTTCCTAGAACTCAATTTCATTTACAGGCATTGCAGGCTGATAGGTTTATTCTTGTTGGAGGGTTTGCTACCAAATGACTTGTGCACAGCTAATCTGGGCTGCCACCTAGGGGACGTGATGTGCATTACTGTTCTGCCACACAAATACACTGAAACTACAGGATAACATTCCTGTGGTTAGATAAACGTTTGAAATTATAAAAAGAAAATATTAAAATACAAAAATAATGTAGTAGGTTTATTAGTTGGGTAATTAAAAGCCAGTGAAAAGAGCAGTTAACGTGAAATTTGAAGCAAATCATGGCAACTATTTAGCTTTAATATTTCATTTTGAAACTATCAATGATTATTTCAAAAGAGTTTCTGCACCATAATTTTCCTAGTGGCTAATAGTTTGGAATGCATAGCAGCTGACATCCACTTGACATACTACCACATGACAACTGCCTGGGTTCATATTGCGTGCAAACGGGACAGCAACTTTTCATATTTTAGCCTCTATTAAGTTCTAAACTAATTATACTCACTATACTGAAATCAATGGAATTGCATTGATATATTGTAACTCTTTCACTGCTGATCCTGATGAAGTGGAGCTATCTACGAAACGCGTTGACAGCAATCTGTTATTTGTGAAGTGGGACACTCAGTGTAATGCAAATATACAGGTGATTTTTGAAGTGTGTAAAAAAAAATATATATATATTGTATTGTCTATTATATGTGTACCCTTTGGTGCCATCCTAGAAAATCTCTAGTTCTTTTCTAGATGTAGTAATTAAATTAAGTTTGCTGCAGTATAATGAATGTAAAAACGATGAGTCATATAATACAAACAAAGTGCAGCACTTATCATAATCAAGTGAAAATCAAATGCAAATTAATACAAAAAGTAGCAAGGGGGCCCCCAGATCTGCCCCCCATGTGAATTAGTATGGGGTACCCATTCACCCCCAAAAAAGCAGTGTAGTGTAAATAATGACAAGAGACAGTTTTGAGAAGTCCTTTGTTAAAAATCTCCCTCCGATCTTCTCCCTCAGGTCCTCTCCCTCAGGTCTTCTCCCTCAGGTCTTTTTCCTCCAATCTTCTTCATCCGGTGTTCTTCCTCCGGTCTTCTGTACCTACGGTATTCTCCGCTGCAGGCCCGAGGAAGAAGAACTGAGGGAGAAGATCATAGGGAGAAGACTCGAGGGAGAATATCGGAGGGATAGGACCGGAGGGAGAAGTTTAGAGGAAGGTTTTTAATAAAGGACTCCTCAAAACCGTCTCTTGTCATTATTTACACTACACTGCCTTTTTTGGGGTAAATGAGTAGGGGTACAATGTACTCCATACTCATTTACATAGAGGGGGGGTTGGGATATGGGGGCTCCTTGTTAAAGGGGGCTTTCAGATTACGATAAGCCCCCTGCCCGCAGATCCCCACAACCACCGCCCAAGGTTGTCGGGAAGAGGCCCTTTGAGGTGGGGTTGCAGAGCCTGGTATGGTCCAGGGGGGAGGTCGCTCGCTTGTCCCCTCCCCTTTCCTGACCTGCTGGGCTGAATGCCCTGATAAGGGTCTGATATAGATTTGGGGGGGACCCTTTTTTTTGGCATGGGGGTTCCCCTCAAAATCCATACCAGACCGAAGGGTCTGGTATGGTCTTGAGGGGTGGACCCCACGCCATTTTTTTTTTCATTTTGTCATGGGGTTCCCTTTCAAGATCCATACCAGACTCAAAGGTCCTGGTATGGAACTAGGAGGGGACCCCATGCCGTTTTTTTTTTCAATATTGGCGTGGAGTTCCCCTTCAATATCCAAGAGCAAAAGTCGCACCACAAATCAGATCATCATGATCCGACTTGAATGCGACTTCTTTTCAAATCAATGGGCTTAAAGTCGGATAAAAGACGGTTCTCATAGGCAACTATTCACTTTGAATAGAGAGAGAGAAACGCTGCTAAAAACTAACACAGCTAAACCCGCATTAATGCCAATGCAAAAAGCTACAGTTTTTACAGTTGCTTTTTGCTGGCGTTGGTAGTGGCTTTGCAGCTCGTTTTTTCTAATGCCCTGTGTGCATGAGGCCTAAGCCTGGTACACACTATAAGGGTGAACAAAAAAAAAAAACTGTCAGCTCAGACAGAGCCGCTGTACTAATGATCCCACCTACGTACAGCGATCCCCCCCACTGAGGTGTTGTGTTCTGACAGGGGGACGCCCCTGCCAGAACACTCTGATCAGCGCTCTCTGTCATTGGCTGAGAGCACTGATCAGGAGGCGGTAGGCTGCTGGTTTTCCAGCATGCTCGTCTTTCAGAAGCTGGCCAAACGTTTGGCTGGCTTCTGTTGGACCGGCTGCCATACACACGGGCCGAATGATGGCCGTTTTTGAATGAACCGGCCGATGTCGCCCGGTATTCGGCCCGTGTGTATGGGGCTTAAGAAAGGAACCAAAGTATAACTAAAGGCAAAAGGTTTTTTTTTTGTTTTGGACAGAGTGGAGATGGATCAGAATGCCTATTAGATTTTCTTTGCTATTTGTGCCCCCCGAGATTCAGCCTCTCTATTTGGTCTGTTTACCATTATCATTGAAAGTAAAGAAAATCCCAAATTTTAGGTTGTCCCCAGAATTGTAATAGAGGGGAAATTTTCCAATGGGGACACTAGTTCTGGTGACGTGGGTGTCCAAAAGGAATTCCCTTCATTTGCGGTGATTATCACAGTTCATTCTTTGGCTTTGGAACAGGAAGTGAAGGGAAATCTCCTCAATGAGACACAGGTGGCAAAAAAATAAACTCACAGGGGTTTATAACCCTCCCTTATTCTATCCAAAATGAAAAAAAAAAAAGTTTTGCTGACAGTTCTACTTTAACCTACCAGCATTAACATGCATTAGCATGCTGTGCCTGGTTTCAATGCATTAACGCATACCTTCCAACTTTCTGAGATAGGAATGAGGGACACCTATTAGCAAAGGTATATAGACATAGGACACACCCCCTTCTACACCCCCTTAAAGGCAAATTATACAAAAAAATTATGAGTTAAACCCACAAGTGTTTTTTTTTACCACTACTATTACTTTATGCTGGCTTTTGAAATTTACAAATGCAGCAATTTTAAAAATTGTATGCACTTAGAAACACTTTTGAAAGATAAAAAGTGAATTTTATATTCAACTCTATAGATCAGACCAAAATGAGGGACAAATGAGGAGGAAAGAGGGACTTTGATCCAAATCAGGGACAGTCCCTCGAAATCGGGGACAGTTGGGAGCTATGATTTACGTGTCTACTGAGGCCTATACTTACATTGCATATAGTTTCAAATGCAGAAGCTTTTAGTACCTAAAGGCGTTCTCTGTGTTTGTATGCATGCATGTGTATAATTTATGTGTAATTAACTTATTTACTAACATAATACTCCCTGGTTATTAACGTAAATGTGTTACATGTTCAGTAATTAGAGCCTGGTTGGAGGCAGTAAATTCATTTTAATAAGAAGTGTATACTGTAACTGCAATAAAGAATTTAGATGACCAGTGCCCAGTCATATCGGTTATTATACAGTCACCAGAGTTCACACTGAAAGACATGGGAAGGTCCGGGCTTTACAAGCTCTAGGTAAAGAATCTCGTTACAGTTTGAAGCTGTTGATTTAGGCAACTGGCAGAGGGATTAACACAAGAATGGCTGGGGTGGGAAGGAGATGAAATGTTTGCATAGACTGGCTTGGTTGGGTGGCAGGCTCTTTCATACAGTGTATCACCAAGAACTGGGACTACTACTCTTTAACTCCTTGTAGTTAGTGCACATAAATAAAGAAATGTGTACCGCACATGTAGAAATGAAGAGATGTGTGCAACACATGCAAAAATGGTGAGATGCTGTATGTAGTACATATGCAGGAGGAACCCCACTGAATGCTCTCCGTCAGACAGATTAATGGACACAAGGACTCTCCTTAGTGCCCTCTGAACTATAATGCACCACCAGTTTGTTCTTTGCGTGTACACATAGTTAGCAGTGAAAATAAAGGGAAATAGAACTTGGAGCAATTGCACATCAAAGATGAGGAGTGTTGTAAGCATCCATCTATGAGTGTCCAGACCAGCTATTGACCCATTTCCATGATCATTTGTTCATCCAATAGTTCTACATTTACAGAGATATACATCTTTGAATGGAATTTCATACTGTGAGCTGCTGGTTTCAGTTTGAATGTCCCCTTTACCAAAAATCCAATAATAGACTTTGAGTGCTTTTTTTTTTGCCACTTTTTTCCAGCAACACAATCATCCGTTTGTACTTATTTTCTGAACAATGTAAGGAACCATAAGGACAGTATTCACATTTGTCTTTGTCAAGCTAGTTTCTTTCAGTTGGTTTCCCTTGGAAACCAACAACACATTCATTTTAATACACCTCGAGTAGTCCTGTCTACTGCTCTTTAGAGCTTACAATTTAAAAGGGAGGCTCAATGGATACAAAAGATAATAACTGTGGGTGATGAGCTAATGGAGAAAGTGAAAGTACAGTTGTTAGGTAAAGGCGAGATAGGCTTTTCTAAGCAAAAGGGTTTTCAGGGACCGAGCAGGAGATAGTTGGGCAGATTGGGGTAGAGAGTTCCATAGGATGGGAGAGGCTCGGGAGAAGTCCTGAAGGACGAGCATGGGAGGAGGTGACAAGGGAGCTAAAGAGCAGGAGATCTTGGAAGGAAGAAAGAGAATATATATAGCTTCTCAAAATATTACTTTAGACTCGGCTGCTCTTTAATTCCTCAAAAGCATTTTGAGCAGTATTTGTCTTTGTCTTAGGCTGAGCTCTCACATGTCTGACGCGGTAAGTGTGTGCGATATCGCATGTGTTCCTGCAGCGCATGAAAATGCGCTATTTTCTGGCAGTTTTCTGGGGTGCCATTAATTCCTAATGGCAGCCCAAACACTCCGGCCAATGCACATGCGCAAAATTGCAATGAACATTGACTTATTGCCATGTGTTGTAGTATGATGGGAAAAAAGGTTCCTTTTTCACTGCATTTGTGTGCAGGGCAGCCCAAAATGTGCACACTGTTGCAACTGCAAAGGTGTTAATCCAGCCTCATCAATTCTCTTGTGTTATACTTGTGTAATGCTACCCCTGCAGGAGCTGCTGGTTACTGGTTCCCCCTATTCCTGCACAGCCAGGCAACACGCATTTCCAACTTGCATCCAGATACAAGAAATCAGTCCATGGGCTTGTTTTTGTTGTTTTATTGGGAAAAACATATTGGATAGGTAGGGTATGGGAATTATGAGGACAACTTCCTTCCTATGTACAGAGAAAAAATGAAACACTTCACCTTCCCCTGCCAGGAAAACACAGTTGAGAACTCCTCAACCATCATTCCACCTATGGGAATTTTTAGGTGGTGAGTGCACGGCGGTGTGCTCACCTACCTAGCATTGTCACATTAGCTGGAGAGATGAGCCCACCTCCCCCCCCCCCCCAGAGCCTTTAGGTCACTCTAGATCTTATGACTGGGTGGCGGCGGATTCCTCAGGGAAGTCTCCTCCCTCCTCCTCAATTAATTGCACTTCACATATAAACCAAGACTATCTGGCATGGATGTGCAGCACATGCCATGTCACTGGAAATACAGGTAAATCTTCACAATGGATGCTTAAACCTTTCCTTTATGTCCTTTATACTTGGATTCGGATTATATTTAATATTGATTATATGCTACTATTAAATTTCTCCTTGAAATTTAGTTTTTCCTTAGCACTTAATCTAATTTAACCACCTAAGAACCAAGCCTATTTCTGACACATGTTGTTTACAAGTTAAAATTTGTATTTTTTGCTAGAAAATTACTTAGAACTCGTAAACATTATATATATTTTTTTAGCAAAAACTCTGGAGAATAAATTGGCAATCGTTGCAATATTTTTTGTTGCGGGGCATTTGCGCAGCAGTCTTTTAAACGCAATTTAAAAAAAAAATACACTTCCCTGAATTTGAAAAAACATAAACAGTAAAGTAAGCCCAATTTTTTTGTATATTGTGAAAGATGATGTAACGCCGAGTAAAGAGATACCTAACATTTTACGGTTTAAATTGCGCACACTCGTGGAATGGTGACAAACTAGGGTACTTAAAGAATCTCCATAGGCTACACTTTCAAAATTTTCAACGGTTACCAGTTTAGAGTTACAGGGAAGGTCTTTTGCTAGAATTATTGCTCTTGCTCTAAAAATCGCGGTGATACCTCACATGTGTGATTTGAACACTGTTTTCATTTGCGGGCGCGATTTACGTATGCATTTTCTTCGGTGTGCGAGCTCACGAGGACGGGGCACTTTAAAAAAAAACATTTTCTTATTAATTTTTAACACTTAAAAAAAAATAAAAAATCTTATCACTTTTATTGCTGCTACAAGGAATGTGAACATCCCTTGTGACAGTTTTGGGCAGTGACAGGTGCTGTTTATGGAGTCTGACCTCGGGTGGTCTCCTGGATTTTCTTTCGCCTGCTTCTTGTACTCTGCACACGCCAATGGTCTCCACATCCTCATCTGGGCCTACCTGGTTTCAGCTTGCTGCAAGTCAATCCCCACCATCAGGGGCTCTGGGGAAGAAGCAGGCTTGTTGCAAGTCCATCCCCACCATCAGGGGCTCTGGCGAAGAAGCAGGCTGGGGCTAAAGGCCCGTACACATGATAAGAAAATCTGTAGGGAAAATTCGTCCGACGACCGATCTGCCAATTTTCAGATTGTTAGTATGGTGCTTTCGACAGCCAACTCCGACTTTTCGGCTGACAAAATCCTGATGTGCAGGCTATAACATTTTTGTCGTCCGTAATACAACGTCCGATTTTGACGGAAAAAAATCTTAAGAGCAAGACTAGGCATGCTCAGAGACGAAAGAACACATACAAAGCAATCCAACACATGACATCACATCTGAAGTAGAATTCTGTCGAACGAGAAAATTTGTATGAAAATAACCTCTTCACTTTCCACATCAGACTAGCATGCCACAAAAAAACGTACGACAGATCGTTCGATAATCTGATCATGTGTACGGGGCTTTAGACTTCGCGCCCTGGGGAACCCTGAGCTAGCAATCTACAAGGGCTTACTACCACAGACTCCTGACAACCAGTTTGCTAACTTGTTTTTAAAAGAACAAACCCCCTCTTTTAAGAAATTGTATAGTATTTTGAATAAAGATATTTGAAAAAATTATTTTAAAACTATTTTGTCAAGTGGTTATTGAACCCAAGGAGGTACAGCAAAGCTCCAAACTTTCTTTTGTCGTATTTCTTTAATTGTTCTTCGAGAGATGTTACCTCCCTAAGGGTCTCTTATCCAATTCACACTCTGCCCGCCCACACAATATTTTTTGCTATAAAAAAAGCAGCCTCTTGGATCAGTGGAAAAGTCCCTTAAGGACCAGGAGCTCTCAGCCCCCTTTGGAAAATAGCAGAAAATGTTGCAAAACTGCAAGCAGGAGTATCTCCTCTTGTAGAACTGCTCCAAGCTCCACAGCCTGCAGGTACTACCAGCCCTCCTGGTTGTTTGTCTACCAGCCTTCCTAGTTGCTTGTTTACCAGCCCGCTGCTCCATAGATCTCCCAGGACAAGGGATAAAAGGGCACACAGCGCTGTTCTTTGAAAGCTTACTACAGGTGGCAGTCTCTCTCCTTGTGAATCCCTGGGTGTGCTCATGTACTCACTACTCACTCTGTCCCCTTGCTCTCTTCTGCTCTTTGGCTAAATTCCTTTTCAAACTGGACTCTAAAAGGATTCTTCCAAGCCAGCCCTAGCCTCATCCTGAAGGCAGAGCCCCCCTAGACCTAGGGGACCCCTCCTAGGCCACCAACAGCCTCCTCGGCACTCCATCTTTCACCCAATTCTCTTGCTGCCCAGGCTCTACCATATTTAGGGGCTGATCCAGCCACTCTGCCAGGCCCTTTGCCCAGTGATAGGCCAGATTCCTTTAAGTATGCAAATCAGGACCACCTGGCCTCTGCCCACTAACTTCCAGAAGCTTTTCCAAACTTCTAGATCTAGGGGGAGGTACCAAAGACCTATACTGTAGAGCCATCAAGCCTTACCTGATCACAGACTCACACAGATACCATAAGTCATACCAAAATAAATTTACCTACGCTAACACTAGTAGCACACTAGAGGGTGCCACAGTTGTTTTTCATATGTCCATACTATTGTTTTGATAGAATTCTAAATGTATTTTACAACCCCTAGTTAACAGGCCACTTCGTAAGTGAAGACCCCAGTATCTAGAACTTGGATCCACTCAATGGTTTTCCATTAATAAGATAGATAGATAGATAGATAGATAGATAGATAGATAGATAGATAGATAGATAGATAGATAGATAGATAGATAGATAGATAGATAGATAGATAGATAGATAGATAGATAGATAGATAGATAGATAGATAGATATAGATATATATATATAGATATAGATAGATAGACAGTGGGGAAAATAGTTATTTGATCCCCTGCAAGTTTGCCCACTTACAAAGAAATTAATGGTCTATAATTTTTATTATAGGTTTATTTTAAAGGATAGAGACAAAATATCAACAGATAGGGATGAGCTTCGAGTTCGAGTCGAAGGTAAGTTTGACTCGAACATTGCCAATTCGATCGTTCATCGAATGACGAACAAATGTGCTTCTTCGTGGGAAATTTGAGTTTCCCATAATGCATGCCAAAGCATGCACCCTGACCTGACTTTAGCCAATCATGGCTCAGAGGCCAAGTACACACCCCACACCACATAAAGGCTGCTCACGCAGCCACAGCGTGTAGTGTCATTGTGCGGGCGATCAGACAGGGACAGGCACGCGATTCAGGCAGGGAGAGAGTATTTTTTTTTGAGTCAGACAGTGCAGAGAGACATTTCTAGCAGTGTAGGGAGGGCCAAGGTTCCTGTGTGAGGTAGGGAGAGCTGTCTTTCTTTACATCAGATACCAGTCACAGTATTGTTCATCGGTCAGTTTCTGCAACGTTCTAAAATATTTATAGAACTGTAGGAACAGAGATCACTGCAGATATCAGTCACAGTAACCTTTGCTCAGTTTTAGATCTTTCTATAGGTGTTACAGACCTTTAGCAATAGAGATCAGTGCAGATACAAGCCACAGTAACCTTTGCTCAGTTGTAGATCTTTCTATAGGGGTCACATATCTGTAGGAATAGAGATAACTGCAGATATAAGCAACAGTAACCTTTGCTCAGTTTTAGATCTTTGTATAGGGGTCACATACCTGTAGGAATAGAGATCACTGCAGATATAAGCCACAGTAACCTTTGCTCAGTTGTAGATCTTTCTATAGGGGTCACATACCTGTAGGAATAGAAATCACTGCAGATATAAGCCACAGTAACCTTTGCTCAGTTGTAGATCTTTCTATATGTGTTACAGACCTGTAGGAGTAGAGATCACTGCAGATATAAGCCACAGTAACCTTTGCTCAGTTGTAGATCTTTCTATAGGGGCCACATACCTGTAGGAGTAGAGATAACTGCAGATATAAGCCACAGTAACCTTTGTTCAGTTGTAGATCTTTCTATAGGGGTCACATACCTGTAGGAATAGAGATCACTGCAGATCTAAACCACAGTAACCTTTGCTCAGTTGTAGCTCTTTCTATAGGGGTCACATACCTGTAGAAGTAGAGATCATTGCAGATATAAGCCAAAGTAACCTTTGCTCAGTTGTAGATCTTTCTATAGGGGTCACATACATGTAGGAATAGAGATCACTGCAGATCTAAACCACAGTAACCTTTGCTCAGTTGTAGATCTTTCTATAGGGTCACATACCTGTAGGAATAGAGATAACTGCAGATATAAGCCACAGTAACCTTTGCTCAGTTGAAGATCTTTCTATAGGGATCACAGATCATCCATATATAGGATTATAGATTATATCAGATATCAGTGAGAGTGTTGATAATTGGTCACTTGCGTACATCTATAACCCCCACAGATCATCTATAGGGCTATCAATTACATCATATCAGGTCATTGAGTATCTATTGGTCAGTTGTGTATACCCTATATTGATCTGTATCAACATCATGTCCAAAAGGTTGACAAGGAGAGGCCAATGCTCACAGGCCACGAAAAGAGGGCAAGCAGCCTCTATGTCCATTATGAAAAGTGGTGGTCACATTCGACATAGTGCATCCTCTGCAGGCGGGGCATGCCCGTCCTCTATTTCCGGTGCTGCCCTTGCTATTCATCCACAACATGTGGAAGAGTTGGTGGAGTGGATCAATAAGCCATCCTCATTCTCCTATTGCTCTGACACCCACACTCCCAGTTGTTTGCCTTCCAGTGCAGCTGCCAAAGCGGCCCCTTCCACAGGCTCCTTCTCCACAGCTACTCCTTCAGTTGCCCCACCATCATGCACGGAGGAGTCACCTGAACTATTCGATCATAGTGTCAGTGACATGCTCTTGGAGGTTGCGCAGCAATTTGAAAGCTTTGATGTTGTTTCCCAGGTTGATGAAGGGAATAACATGAGCCTAGAGAAAGGGGGTGACAATGACGAACAAGAGACCAGCAGTCATGTTGCCACAGCTGAAGCATATTTCCAAGTTTGCTCCAGTGACGAGGAGGGAGGGGATGAGGAGGTCACTGACTGTACTTGGGTGCCTGACAGGATAGAGGAGGAGGAGGAGGGGGAGGAGGAGGGGGAGGATGAGGAGGAGACACAACTGCAACAAGGCAGGATGTGCTCCATGGGCCAGCCTAGCAGGAGCCAACCTATTGCGTCACAGCACAGAGCTCCACAGGTGTAGGGTGCTGCAAAATCCCCGCGGACTCCAAAAAGTTCATTAGTGTGGGCTTTTTTCAGCACCTGTGCAGTAGACCACAGCATTGCTGTTTGCAGCATCTGTCAAAAGCGGATCAAGCGCAGCCAGAACACCAGCCGCTTGGGCACCACATGCTTGACAAGGCATATGACTACCTGCCATGCAATCATTTGACAACAGCACCTGAAAGAGGCACCAGATCAAAACAAGCATACATCACCTTGCTCCTCATCTGCAATCTCTAATCCTACTATACCTCATGCCTTTTTTAAATACCAGCATTGAGAGGGATGATGGTATAGCAATGAGTGGCACAGAGAGTTGCACCCAATCTGCTAGCAGTACACCACCGCTTGATTTGAGCAGCAGGCAAATTTCACTACCCCAGTATTTGAACCGTAGAAAGAAATACTGTCCCAGCCATCCACATGCTCAGCGTCTTAATGCTAGCTTGGCCAAATTGCTAGCATAACAGTTGCTGCCTTTTCAGCTGGTAGACTCGGCTCCCTTTCGCGAATTTGTGGAATGTGCTGCACCACAGTGGCAGGTCCCAAAAAGGCATTACTTTTCATGTAAGGCCATTCCGGCTCTTTACCGTCATGTGGAAGGTAGTGTTTTGGCCTTGTTGGACAAAGCGGTCAGCAGGAAGGTGCACATTACTGCTGACTCTTGGTCCAGCAGGCATGGACAGGGATGTTACATTTCTTTCACAGCGCATTGGGTAACTCTGCTGGCAGCTGGGAAGGATGCATGACAGGGTTCGGTCTTGCAGCTTGCTTTGCCACCACGCCTCCAAAAAGCTGGTGCTGGTTCTGCCACATATGGCTACTCCAGCACCACCTCCTCTTCCTCCATGTCCTCTTCTGTGCAATACTCCTCTGCAGCAGCAGTGCTCCCTAAGCGTTCAAGGCGCTATGCAAGCAGTCAGGCTAAAAGATGCCATGGTGTGCTTCAGTTGGTCTGTCTAGGGCAGGGGTAATGAATTAAAATTCAAGGAGGTCCGGTCGCTAAAATTTTCATTGGGTGTAGGTCCGAATCTCAAGTCTGTGCACATTTTATGTTGGGGGCACTCTGATGGGCAGAACAAAATGTGCCCACCAGCATGACCCTTAACATAAAATATGCCCATCAGCGTGTCCCTTAGCATAACATTTGCCCATCAGCGTGACCCTTAACATAAAATAAGGGGCACGCTGATGGGCATATTTTATGTTAAGGGTCACGCTGATGGGCACATTTTATGTTAGGGGGCACTCTGATGGGCACATTTTATGATGGTGGGATCGCTGATGGGCAAAACAAAACGTGTAAATCAGCGTTGCTCTTAACATAAAATATGCCCATTAGAGTGCCCCATAACATAAAATATGCCCATCAGTGTGTACCATAGCATAATTATGCACATCAGCATGCCCCTTAACATAAAATATGCCCATCAGAGTGCCCCTTAACATAAAATATTCCCATCAGCGTGACCATTAACATAAAATAAAGGGAAAGCTGATGGGCATATTTTATGTTAGGGGGCACTCTGATGGGCACATTTTATGTTAGGGGGCACTCTGATGGGCACATTTTATGTTAGGGGGCACTCTGAGGGGCACATTTTATGTTAAGGGACACTCTGATGGGCAAAACAAAACGTGTAAATCAGCATTGCTCTTAACATAAAATATGCCCATTAGAGTGCCCCTTAACATAAAATTTGCCCATCAGCGTGCCCCTTAGCATAAAATATACCCATCAGCGTGACCCTTAACATAAAATAAGGGGCACGCTGATGGGCATATTTTATGTTAGGGAGCACGCTGATGGGCACATTTTATGTTAGGGGGCACTCTGATGGGCAAAACAAAACATTTAAATCAGCGTTGCTCTTAACATAAAATATGCCCATTAGCGTTGCTCTTAACATAAAATATGCCCATCAGCGTGCCCCTTAACATAAAATATGCCCATCAGAGTGCCCCTTAACATAAAATATGCCCATGAGAGTGCCCCTTAACATAAAATATGCCCATCAGCATGTCCCTTAGCATAAAATAAGGGGCACGCTGATGGGCACATTTTATGTCAAGGGAGCACTCTGTTGGGCACATTTTTTTTTATGGGGCACTCTAATGAGCAGAACAAAATATGCCAAAATATGCCAGTCTGCACACTAAAGCTTGTGCAGCTATTCTCCCCTAAAATGTGCTCCACATACCTGCAGCCAGGAGCTGAGCCAAAAGCCGCGAACAGGGGGGCGGGGTGTGCACATAGTGTCACGCCCTAGCTCGCTGCCCGAGTGAGAGGGAGCCGCAGTCAGGAGCAGGGGGCGGGACGCGCACATGACGTCACGCCCCCTACTCGCGGCCCGACAGGACACCGGCTGCGAGTGAGCCAGGAGCCGCAGTGAGGAGGGGACTGAAGGACTGAATACAGGTAGCGGGCTCGCGGTCCGGGCGGAAGCATCGCGCGGGCCGCCAATGGACCGCGGGCCGCCATTTAGTGACCGCTGGTCTAGGGGATAGGAGACACACCGGTGCAGAGATTCTGTCAGCTCTGCAAGGGCAGGCTCAGAGATGGTTGACGCCATGACTGTTTGAGCCAGGAATGGTTGTATGCAACAATGGCACCAACCTTCTCTCCGCCCTCCGACAGGGACAATTGACACATGTTCCATACTTGGCACATGTTCTGAATCTGGTGATGCAGCATTTCTTGAGCAGATACCCGTTCTTCCAAGATCTCCTGAGGCAGGCCAGTAAAGTCTGTGGCCATTTCCATCGTTCGTTCAATGCCAGTGCTCGCTTATCTGACATTCAAGGGGAATTCAACATGCCCACCAACCTGCCTCATTTGTGACATGCCCACCAGGTGGAACCCAACCTTGGCAATGCGGCAGCGGCTGCACACGCAGCAGAGGGCCATAAATCAGTACCTGTGTGAGTATGCCACAAGGACAGGGTCAGGGGAGCTTGGCTTTTTTTGCCACGCCAGTGGCAATTGATTAAGGATGCATGCATCGTCCTGTCACGATTTGAGGAGGCCACTCGGATGGTGAGCCGGGACGATGCATGCATCAGTGACACTATCCCGCTAGTCTACCTGCTGGAGCACACGCTGTGTGGAATCATGGACAGGGCACTTGAGGCAGAACAGCATCAGGAAGAGGAGGACTTCCTTTCCTCACATGGCCCCCTTTATGCAGATACCATTCCTGCAGGGCCACAAAACACACAGGAGGAAGAGGAGGAGGAGGAGGAAGATTTCGGCAGCATGGATGTAGAGGAAGAGGATAGCATACAGCAGTCTACAAGGGATGGTTTTGATTTCCCAGAAACCACAGGAGATGTACGTGGTTGGGTAGAGGTTGCTCCTGCTGACAATGTCATCCTTAGTGACCCAGAGGACTCAGAAGCTCATGCCTCCTCCAACTTATGTTGCATGGGCTCCCTGATTCTGCAAAGCCTGCGAAAGGACCCAAGGATTCGTTCTATCAAGGAGAGGAATAATTACTGGTTGGCAACCCTTCTTGATCCACGTTACAAGGGTAAAGTTGAAGAGCTCATCCTGCCTTCGCAGAGGATGAAACATCTTGAGGAGGCCTTGAAAAAAAAATTGTGTACCGCCTTTACAGACACTGGGAGGTCAACATTCTCTGGACGTGTTTCTGAGGCATCGTTCAGCCAAAGGAGGAGCGGTGGAGAAGGCGGCCGGCTGACTGATGCCTTTAAACAGTTCTTTTGTCCTCAGCAGCACCCAGGGCTGTTAGGTTTAAGCAACCATCGCCAGTGTCTCTATCATATGGTGCATGATTATCTAGGTGCAAGAGCAGACGTGGAGAACTTTCCAGCTGTGCATCCACTGGCTTGCTGGGTCTTAAGGATGGACCACTGGCCAGAACTTGCTCAATATGCAATGGAGCTACTGGCCTGTCCTGCTTCCAGAGTGCTTTCCGAACGGAAGTTCAGTGCTGCTTGACGTTTTGTGATGGACAAGAGAGTGCGTCTGTCCACAGACTCTGTTGATCAGCTGACTTTCATTAAAATGAACCAGTCCTGGATCAACAAGAGCTATCAGGCCCCTGATGCTGATGTAACAGATTTAATTTGCTAGGGGTCTGCCATCCCTTGAAGACTGCATATGCTGCCTATCCTATTCCTCTACAATGATTCTGCTAGCTTTCAACAATGTTTTTGGTTTAGGTCACTACCAACCCCCAAGGCCTAATTTTTCTGTACTTGTATGACAGGTGCATACAATTTAAATGTTGTATGTCATTTTTAACAGCATGCCCTGTCCCTGTGCCCTGCTAACTCTGAGGGGTTACGGTTTTCAGGCACCACCAACACCAAAGGCCCAATTTTTGGCACTTGTATAGCACATGTGATTTAAAATTTGCATGGAATTCTTACCAGCAGGTCCCGTTCCTACACCCAGCAAGAGTAACTGCGAGGCCTTGGTTACGGTGTTCAGGCACCATATACGGCAAAGGACCAATTTTTGGCACTTGTATAGCACATGCGATTTAAAATTTGCATGGAATTCTTACCAGGAGGTCCCGTTCCTACACCCAGCAAGAGTAACTGCGAGGCCTTGGTTACGGTGCTCAGGCACCACCTTCCGCAAAGGCCCAATTTTTGGCACTTGTATAGTACATGCGATTTCAAATTTGCATGGAATTCTTACCAGCAGGTCCCATTCCTACATCCACCAAGAGTAACTGCGAGGCCTTGGTTACGGTGCTCAGGCACCACCTTCCGCAAAGGCCCAATATTTGGCACTTGTATAGCACATGCGATTTCAAATTTGCATGGAATTCTTACCAGCAGGTCCCATTCCTGCACCCACCAAGAGTAACTGTGAGGCCTTGGTTACGGTGCTCAGTCACCACCTTCCACAAAGGCCCAATTTTTGGCACTTGTAAAGCACATGCGATTTCAAATTTGCATGGAATTCTTACCAGCAGGTCCCATTCCTACACCCACCAAGAGTAACTGCGAGGCCTTGGTTACAGTGCTCAGGCACTACCTTCCGCAAAGGCCCAATTTTTGGCACTTGTATAGCACATGCGATTTCAAATTTGCATGGAATTCTTACCAGCAGGTCCCATTCCTGCACCCACCAAGAGTAACTGAGAGGCCTTGGTTATGGCGCTCAGGCACCACCTTCCGGAAAGGCCAAATTTTTGGCATTTGTGTAGCAGACGCGATTTCAAATTTGCATTGAATTCTTAAAAGCAGGTCCCATTCCTGCACCCACCAAGAGTAACTGCGAGGCCTTGGTTATGGTGCTCAGGCGCCACCTTCCGCAAAGGCACAATTTTTGGCCCTTGTATAGCACATGCGATTTCAAATTTGCATGGAATTCTTACCAGCAGGTCTCATTCCTGCACCCACCAAAAGTAACTGCGAGACCTTGGTTATGGTGCTCAGTCACCACCTTTCGCAAAGGCACAATTTTTGGCACTTGTATAGCACATGCAATTTCAAATTTGCATTGAATTCTTACCAGCAGGTCCCATTCCTGCACCCACCAAGAGTAACTGTGAGGCCTTGGTTATGGTGCTCAGGCACCACCTTCCGCAAAGGTCCAATTTTTGGCACTTGTATAGCACATGCGATTTCAAATTTGCATGGAATTCTTACCAGCAGGTCCCATTCCTGCACCCACCAAGAGTAACTGCGAGGTGTTACAGTGTTCAGGCACAATCAACAAGCAAGGCCCAATTTTTCTGCACCTGTATGACAAGTACATGCGATTTGAAACTTGCATGTATTTTTGTATATGACATTTTTGGCTTTAGAAATGTCAGTATAGCTGCAGCAGGCTACATACATCGTAGAGATGCACTACTTTACAGGCACATTTAGGGGACCCCCCAGGCACGATATTTGAAGGAATTTTTCATTTTTATTGTTTCACTTTAAGCCTCATTAAAATCAGTAAATCAATGCTCCTTTAAAAACAATTGTTTTTAAAAACTTTTTTTCTATTGCTACATGTTCCCCAGGTCAGGACCCGGGCCCCCATACAATTTTTTGGGGCAATAACTTGCATTTAAGCCTTCAAAATGAGGCTGTTTGATTTTCGAGGTTCGAGTCCCATAGACTTCAAAGGGGTTTTTTG
Organism: Pelophylax lessonae; assembly: GCF_965119305.1. Taxonomy (NCBI): domain Eukaryota; kingdom Metazoa; phylum Chordata; class Amphibia; order Anura; family Ranidae; genus Pelophylax; species Pelophylax lessonae. The sequence continues at coordinate 265,980,784 of NC_138768.1, read as the reverse complement.
TTCAAACAAACTTTTCCTTTGTTCGCGGTGTTCTGGTGCGAACCGAACCGGTGGGTGTTCGGCTCATCACTATCAACAGATTATCAACCAAAAATCCAGAAAAAACACATGATAGAAATGTTATAAATTGCTTTGCATAGAAACTAATGATGTTGAGGTAATGTGGTGGGTGTTAGAAAGAGTGGGTTTATTATGTCCATATTAAATTAACAAATCCAATTGTGAGCAAATATGCATCCGCACCCCTCATGGACTAGAACGATAGACCCGTATGGGTAAAAAATTTATTTGGGGGGGGCGTGGCTTGGACATGGCCAGATGAATCTGCTTTCGGTGTGAGCTCCATCCTTGTTATCACCCAGCCCGGCTCAATCAGCATATACCACTACGGAATGCGATCAGCAAAGAAGAGAAAGACCAAGAGTACCCCCAGGGCTATCGGGACCCCTAGTGAGACATTGTTAGAGGAGAAATCAGATGTTTTTTTCCGCCCCGCAGAAGTCTTCCATAGGTCACAAGATGGCGGAGGCATGCGGCCTGCAACAGGAGACAGCGGCATCCCCGGGTTCGCCTGCTCCTTCATCCGCTTCAGAGGTACTCACAGCTACCTCAGCGATTTTTCATCCCCATTTATCGGGCTCATCTGAAGCCCCCCTGACGCTGAGGGCAGATGAGGGACTAAGATCCCTGCTCCTCTCCCTGCCAAGCAAGGCAGATTTGGAAGCAATTGTCAGCAGGCTGGAAGAAACTCCCAGGCGGGAGGTACATGCTGTCTGGATGGACATTAGAGCATTAGCTGGCCGAATAGCTACTGGCGAGGCTACTATTGTAGACATGACACAGAGGATTACTGCCATAGAAGCCACTCAGACTGCTCAGATGGACACGGCGATCAACTTACAGTTACAAATGGAGGACCTCGAGGATAGAAACCGACGCAATAACATCCGCGTTCGGGGTCTTCCAAAGGCCACAGGCATGGAGGACTTGCCCGCAGCGGTCTCAGCTATCATCTGCAGGATCCTTGGAGACGCTCTCCCGGCCAGTCTGGAATTGGATCGAGGGCCCTAGGACCACGATCGGCGGACCCCCAATAGACCTAGGACGTGATCTGTAGACTCCATCACTACAGTCATAAGGAAATGATCACCCATGAGTCCGGGTCCATTCATTTTGACGGGGCATCGGTAAGAGTCCTCCCGGACCTATCCAGGGCAACCCTGCAGCGCCGGGCCCTCCTCCGACCACTCCTGGACCTAGCCGAAATCTTGGTATCACATACAGATGGCCCTTCCCCCTCTCTGCCACTTTCCGTAAGGGTCAATCTTTTTTCACCCTCCGCAAAAAGGGGGATTTAGAGGCTCTTTTCACCTTTATGGAAACAGTCCGGATTGAGGTCACAGATTGGTTGCAGCTGTTACCCCACCAGGGAAATTGCCAGAATACCTTGTCTACCTGGAGGAGCTTGCCCCCAAGATCTCAGAGGAACTGCCGCCGATCCAGGGTGCCTTCTCTGAATGGCCTCCCTGAGTCCTAAATTTTGATCCTCGGTACGTAATAGATGATCCTCCCATGTATACTAAAGTCTGGCATTGAATGGATGTATTCGAAACTGACTTATGACCTTTACCTATGGAGGCGACACGGAAGAGTTGGATATACCCAAGACTCTCTGCAGGGCCTGTTGTGCCCTCACTTACATTATTTTAGTCTCCATGGAAGGAGACATCATAGTTCTCTACACCAGTCAGTTCACTCGTGGGACCATATTACCAGTAATACTTACTGCTTTGCAGTAACCATGGCCCTAATATATCTCAAAGTCTATATCTTCTGTGAGAATGTGACACACCTTACATTAGAACAACCTTATGTTCATCTTGTCTCCACGTTTCCAGGTTTAAAGGTCTTAGTGCCTTAATGTTTCACCTCCAATAGGCCTCTCTAACAATTGTGTCCTCATGATGACAACTTGTAGGACAATGTGCCTTCATGTTTAAGCCTTATTGCTGGTTTACCCTGTATCTGCTTCTAACCTCAGTACACGGGACTAAGTTTTCCTTTTGATGTTATGGTTTATTGCGTTACCAGTTACGGATAATATGTACAGTATGCTGAATCTACCCCATTTGACTCCTGTACGCTATTGTTTCTTTTTGATGAATATACTGTTTAAGGTGTAGTACTCTCGTTAGTGTCAGTTTTTTTCTCTTTTTTTTTTTGCAGGATGCTACCTCAGTATTATGATTCATGGGGGACTGAATTGCTTTTTTGCCTGTCAAGGGCGCTGAAGTGGAGTAGCTCACGTTGCTTCCCACGCTCATTCTAGAGCTCAAATTTTTATGGATATGTTATATTTAACACATTTATTAACCCAGTGGCCAACGTTGTTATTATGTATAAGCATGCAGCTTAGTCCCTCATTGTTCCAGTGTACCCTGAATTCTATTTGTGAAATATTCTGAATACCAGATTGGTTATCTCCTGCTTGATTTACCACCACTTTTCATGCTGGGTTGGGTGGGGAGGAGAGGACTCCTACTTGCCGGACCTACTTTAAACACTCCCCCACTTAGGCCTGGGCACATAAAGCCGGTTTCTACCGCAGTGCGCTAGAGCAGACTTTCTGCTAAATTAGATTTTAGGGTGACATTTCCCGTCTCCCCTGTTCTTCTATTCTATCTCTCTCTCTTTTGTCTTTACTCCTTCTTTTTCTTCTTCTACTATTCTACCCCCACTTCCCCCACTTCCTTTTTCTTCTTCTTCTTCCACTCTGATCCCCGCTTCCCCTTCTCCCCCCTTACCAACCCCCCCTTTTTTTCCCTCCTTCCTCTCTCCCCTCCCCCTTCCCTATAAATAATGGATGTGGTGAAGGTGGTCCCATGCAATGCCAAGGGGCTTAATGTACCCGAAAAAAGGCGTGTATTGTTAAATGACTTGAGACGTAACAGAGCAGATGTGGCATTCATCCAGGAAACCCATTTCAGGGACGATAGACTACCCATCTTAAAAAATAGATACTTTCCCATAACTTACCATTCGACAAATATCCAAAATACAAAGGGGTGTCCATTCATCATCAACCAAAATTCCTTGGACACACCAACAGACCCTTGAGAACCCTGAGGGGGGTTATCTTTGTGTTAAGGTACCTAATAGGAGACATTAAGATAACATTTGCAACAATTTACGCATTCCAAAGAGAAGCAGGATCTTTTCATCAGTCGAATCTTGAAACAAATTACGTCCTTTTCAGAGGGTCAACTAATTCTGGGGGGCGACTTTAATCTACCCCTGGCTCCATCTGAAGACACTTCTTCGGGCTGTTCCTCAGTCCCTCCTGGCTCCCGAAGACGGATATCTCAGGCGCTACACGATGTCCAATTAATAGAAATATGGCGACTACAACACTCAGGTGAACGAGATTACGAGTTTTATTCCGCACCACACTCTAGGTCTAAGTCCTACTCTAGGATTGATTTGTTTCTTTTCCCCCATCATCAACTACATGCCGTCTCCACTTCCACCATTGAGTCAATTAAGTTTTCAGACCATGCCCCAATCACACTGACCTACGTTTTATCGGAGGTCCCCCCCCCAACGGAACGCAATTCTGGAGACTAAACGAAAGTCTCCTCCAGCCCCCAGAGATATTGGCAGAAATATAAAAGGGAACTGTCCACATACTTCCTAATAAATGAGGCTCAGGACTGTTACCCGGGTATCCTTTGGGAGGCCCACAAAGTGGTGATTAGGGGAGTACTTATTAAACATGGCTCTCTTCTCAAGAAGGCTAGGCTAGAGAAAGTCATCCCTACTTCGGGAGATCCATAAGCTATAAACACAACACAAACGAATTCAGGAGGCCACGGTAGAAAGGGAATTAGTGGTGCTCCTCAAACATGTTACAGACCTCCAGCTTTACAAAGCTAAAGCTGACCTTCAAAGATGTCACAAACTTCACTTTTACGTTTAGGGAAACAAATGTGGAAAGCTCCTGGCTCACTCGGTGAGTTAACAGAGATCGGCAAACTATATACCCCATTTAGTCTCCCAGACAGGACAAAAAATAACCCTTCCTAAACATATAGCTTGTGAATTCTGAGGATTCTATTCCTCATTATATAACCTCCCAGAGCAAAATGTACCCCAGTCACAGACAGACGAATATATCACATCTTCTAATCTGCCCAAGCTCCCTATGGTGATTCGAGAAGCATTGGAGGCCCCTATATCGATGGAGGAGTTGCAAAAAGCAATTGGATCCTTTAAGTTAGGGATCGGGAAAGCCCTGGGTCCTGACGGTTTCACTTTACAATATTACATATCCTTTTTGCCCAACTTAGGCCCACATATGTTTAAGCTCTTTAATGCCTTGGGGACAGAATCCTCCTTTCCACAAGACACTTTGAGAGCTCACATATCTCTTCTACACAAAGAAGACAAAGAGCCGTTTGTTTGTGGTAGTTACAGGTCCATATCTCACTTGAATACAGACCTCAAGATTTTCACCAAAATTTTAGCGACATGTCATGGACACCTTCTGCAGCTGGTCTACTTAAATCAAGTTGGGTTTGTACCTTCCCGAGAAGCACGCGGTAATATGGCCAAAGTATTAAACTTAATTCACATAGCAAACACGACTCACACACCTTGCGTATTTCTGAACACAGATGCAGAGAAAGCCTTCAATCGCGTGAGTTGGCGGTTTATGTTCTCAGTACTACGCCATATTGGCCTCAGGGAGAATATGCTACACTGGATTACTCAGATATACTCCAAACCCACAGCTCAGATAAAGAGTAATGGGATTTTTTATCAGATCCTTTCATGATAACCAACGGAACCCATCAGGGATGCCCTCTATCCCCTCTACTCTTTGCACTTACATTAGAACCTTTCCTATGTAAAAGCCTCTTTAATCATAATATCACTGGTTTGAGCATAGGGGATACCCAATGCAAAGTATCAGCTTACGCGGATGACCTACTCTTTTCCCTCACTAATCCAATTGTTTCCCTTCCAAACCTACTACGTCAATTTGAGCTCTACGGGCGCTACTCTAATTTAAAAATGTATTTCAATAAATCCAAGGCCATGGGAGTTGGCATTGCTCCTACACCACTTACAATCCAGTCTTGCGTTTAAATGGAGAGATACGGCCCTTAAATACTTGTGAACCCTATTACCGCCTGACTCATCCAAAATATACAAGCTTAATTTTCCTCCCTTATTCCTCAAAATTCGTAAACTCCTAGAGTCCTGGCACCAGGGCCTACACTCTTCGTTCGGGAGATGCAATCTACTGAAAATGTGTGTACTCCCTAAACTCTTTTATTTATTTCAAGTGCTACCAATTAGGATGCCCTCCAGATTCTTTAGGCAAGCACACACCATATTCATGAAATTTATGTGGGCACATAAAAAGCCAGGTATCCCACGCAGTCATCTCACGCGGCCTATAATGCACGGAGGCCTGGTCTTACCGGATATTTTTAAATATTATCAAGCAACACACCTGAGCAGACTGTTAGATTGTAGACGACACTCCCAAAATAAGCTTTGGGTACAACTAGAACAATCTCAATCAGATGTCTTTTTTCTGGAGCACCATGGTGCAGTGACTCCTTACCACGTGTCCTTAAAATGCACCCCACTGTGGGAGCCACCATCAGCATAGGTTCCTTCCTTTGCACACATATATCTATATACTTGATTACATCACCCCTGTTTCCGATTTTGGGTAATCCAGCCATCTCTCCTGGTATATGGGACCAATCATTCCTGAGGCAGGGGGATCAGGGATTTTTTCAGGCCTTCCCTTTTTCGTGGTAGCAAATAAGTGGCCCACACTTACCCAGCTGACAGATGACCAGGGACCCTTTTGACTCACCTTTTGGAAAGCGATCCAAATTCACCATTACCTACATTCACTCAGGAACCCACAGGCATACAATCATGGTCTCACGACCTTCAAAATATATTGCACTGGTAAAGGTACCCTATCTCATCCTCTCTCCAAAACTTACAGCCTCTTGATATCTCCGCCAGAGAACAGCTACCTGCCCTGTTTGGAGAAGTGGGAGGCGGATCTTAATCACACTTTCACATCTTTACAGAAACAAAATATCTACTTGCTCTCCCTAAAGTCGTCAACTTGTACAAAGATACAAGAAACCAACTATAAAATACTGACAAGATGGTATCGTGTACCCAGCCTACTCTATAAAGTTTACACTACGGACCTCTGTTGGAGATGCCGGGGGGAACGGGGAACATTACTGCACATATTTTGGTCCTTCCCAAAACTCACTCACTATTGGAGTGAAGTCCAAAGTCTCGCCAAAGAGTTTACTGAACACGAGATCCAGAATGACCCAGCTCTCTTCCTGCTTCATCTCTCAAACATCCCGGTGCAATAATATAGAAAGTCTTTATTGCGCCACATACTGAATGCCGCCAAATCCTGTATTCCATTACATTGGAAACAACAACACCCCCCAACTCTTAGTGACTGCATACACAAGGTTGAAGAGATCAATAAAATGGAAGATCTTATCCTAATGGTTCAACATGAAAGGGAAAAATATGATAAAACTTGGACAATTTGGAATATGTTTATCCTTTCTGTTAAGGGGAAAACCCTCATGATGAGCTCTAATGTATAGCAATGTTTGAAGAATATCTATTATTCTGACCATTAAACATCCCCCTCCCTCTCATATCCCCCCCCCCCCTTTTTTCTCTCCTCTCTCTCTACCTTTCTCTCTCTCTCTTTTCTCTATTTCACTGCTGCATTGTTTTTTTGTGATTTAACCTTCCTTTCATTAAAACTTATGAAATGACGAGGGAAGGATGTGATGGGCAGTGACAATTCATGCACAGCTGTTACTACTTTAACATGTCAAACCAGAGGATACTTACATTTGGTCATGCAACTGTGTCTTTTTGAACGTAATAAAGATAAGTGTTGGTAATGATCTACATTGACACCATGATAACATGTACAGTATATACCAATGTCAACTTCTTGTTGCTGTATTTTCTATTTGTCTCTGGTGTTTGTACCTGTTCATCCTTTTTTCTCTTTGAATAAATTAAATATTTGGAAAAAAATATATATTTTATTCCTGTTTGGCACACAGCGCTTGCTTTGCGGCTAAAGTTTGGGTAATAGAGTGCCTAATACATTTGCTATTTATTTTGAATACTTAATTTTTGGACATCTGGCAGTTTGGTTGTGTGGTTGTTTGAATTTTTGATTTACCCCATGTTCTTGTGACTGTGACTCTGCCCTCCCTGGTGCCTGCTGGCCGGTACTGTTGGGTGACTCCTTACCATGTAGACCCCTTCTGGCAGTATTTATCGTACATCTAGTCTCATTGTGCAAATGTAAATGCATGACTATGTAAGTATACTGTATATGCATGCAGCCTGTACAATTTATATGCTTATATATTCATGACTAATATATTAAGATATGTGCTTAATATACCTATTGCTCAACAGAATTGGGTTGCAATTTTGTGACTAATGGGCTATATTTACAGTATATATTCTAGAAGTTACCGTTATGCAGTGTTTCACCTCTCGACACTTACAGTCCGAAACATGTCAAAGTGTTTTTACTTATATATGGTATTAGACACAACGGCATGTCCTTAATAGTCGCATGCTAATATTATTGTACATTGATCTAATGAGTACTTGTTATTACAGGTATTGGATCAATCAAATCTTGTATATCGCTACATTTTTATCTAAGAATATTGCTCAAATAAAATATATTTTTACCCATAGGGGTCTGTCGTTCTTGTCCATGAGGGGTGTTGATGCATTTTTGCTCACAATTGGTTTTGTAAATCGCTTTGCAAGTCAGTGAGTAAAATAAGTATTTGATCCCCTACCAACCAACATTAATTCTGTCTGCCACAGAATGGCTACAGTATGTGCTTATGTGGTACACAGATTAGTCCTGTCAATTTAAGAAGCTGCTCCTAACGACAACTTGTTATGTGTATACAAGACACCTGTCCACAGAATCTCTTTCTTCTTTTCACATGGGCAAGACCAAAGAGCTGTCAAAGGATGTCAGGGGCAAGATTATAAGGCTGGAATGGGCTACAAGGCTGGAATGGGCTACAAGACCATCAGCAAGTAGGTTGGTGAGAAAGACACAACTGATGAAGCGATTATTCGCAAACAGAAGAAAAAAAAAAAAAAAAAAAACATCAATCTTTCTCAGTCTGGAGCTCCATGTAAGATTTTGCCTCATAGGGTAAGGATGATCATGAGAAAAGTGAGGGATCAGCCCAGAACTACACAGGAGAAGCTTGTGAATGATCTCAAGGCAGTTGGGACCAGAGTCACCAAACAAACCATTGGTAACACAATACGCTGCAACACCTGCAAGCTCCCCCTCCTCAAGAAGGCACATCTGACGTTTGTCAATGAACATCTAAATGATTTAGAGAAGGATTGGGAGAAAGTGCTGTGGTTATATGAGACCAAAATTGAGCTCTTTGGCATTAACTTAACATATCTTGTTTGGAGGCAGAAAAATGCTGACTATGACCCAAAGAGCACCATTCCTACCGTCGGGCATGGAGGTGGAAAACATTATGCAATGGGGCTGTGAAAGGTACAGGCAGACTTTGTTGCATTGAGGGGCCAATGGACGGGGCAATGTATTGAAAATCTTGGATGAGGACCTTCTTTCCTCAGCCAGAACACTGAAGATGGGTTGTGGATGGGTCTTCCAGCATGATAATGACCCAAAACATACTGCCAAGGCAACAAAGGAGAGGCTGAAGAAGAAGCACATTAAGGTCATGGAGTGGCCTACCCAGACTGTAGACTTTAAGCATATAGAAAATTTATGGAGGGAGCTGAAATTTCAAGTTGCCAAGCGACAGCCAAGAAACCTTAAGGATTTAGAGAAGATCTGTAAAGAAGAGTGGACCAAAATCCCACCTGAGATATGTGCAAACGTGGTAACCAACTGCAAGAAATGTCTTACCTCTTTGCTTGCCAACAAGGGTTTCTCCACCAAGTACTAAGAAGATATGTTTTGCTTGGGGATCAAATACTTATTTTATTCACTGAACTGCAACTCAATTTATAACAGTTGTTGTTGTTGTTTAGTTGTGTTTGACTCTTTGTGACCTCATGGACTATAGCCTGCCAGGCTTTCCTGTCCTCCACGGCCTCCTGGAGCATGCTTAACTCCATGTTGATTGTTTCGATTATGCTATCTATCAGTTTTGTTTTCTGTCGCCCTCTTCTCCTTTTTCCATCCATGTTTCCTAGCATCAAGGTCTTTTCCGTTTAGTCCTCCCTTCGCATTAGGTGGCCAAAGTACTTGAGTTTCAGCTTCAGGATCTGTCCTTCCAGTGAATATTCAGGGTTGATTTCCTTCAGGATTGACTAGTTTGAGCTTCTTGCCGTCCAAGGGACTTTCAAGAGTCTTCTTCAACACCATCAAAAGCATCAATTCTTTAGCGTTCTGCCTGCTTTATAGTCCAACTTTCATAGCCATAGATTACTACTGGGAATACCATAGCTTTGACTCTACGGCACTTTGTCGGTAGGGTGATGGCATTTTCTAATGTTGTCTAGGTTTGCCATTGCTTTCCTCCCAAGAAGCAAACGTTTCTTAATTTAATGGCTACAGTCACCATCTGCCGTGATCTTGGAAGATAAAATCTGTCACTGTTTCCATTTCTTCTTCTATTTGCCAAGGAAAGATAGGACTGTTTGCCATGATCTTGTTTTTCATAATGTTCATTTTAAGGCCAGCTTTTGCGCTCTCCTCTTTCACCTTAATTAAGAGACTCTTTAGTTCTTCACTTTCTGCCATTATTGTGGTATCTCTCTCTTACTATCGTCGATCCTGGCATTTCGCACGATGTACTCTGCATATAAGTTAAATAAGTAGGCTGACACTATACATCTTTGCTGCACTCCCTTCGCAATTTTGAACCAGTCAGTTGTTCAATGTCCTGTTCTAACTGTTGCTTCTTGACTTGCATACAGCTTTTCAGAAGACAGGTGAGGTGGTCTGGTATTCCCATTTCTTTCAGTATTTGCCACATCTTGTTATTATATACACAATCAAAGGCTTTACTGTAGTCAATAAAGCAAAAGTAGACATTCTTCTGGAACTCCCTTGCTTTCTCCCTGATCCAGTGAATGTTTGCCATAAGAAACTTATGGTCTTAGCCACAGTGAACTCCAGGTCTTGTTTTGGCTGCAGAGAATATAATCAATCTTGGTAAGGATACTGGATTGGGTTACCATTTCCTTCTCCAGTGGATCCTGTTTTGTCAGAATTTTCCCCTGGGACCTGTCCGTTTTGGCTGGGCCTTCACGGCAGAGCTCATAGCTTCATTGAATTACGCAAGCCCCATCGCTAAGCAAGGCAGTGATCCATAAAGGGATTAACATTTGTATCATGTGCTTTTTCAGGATTTTTGGTTGATAGTCTGTTTCTATTATTTAAAATACACCTATGATAAAAATTATAGACCCTTCATTTCTTTGTAAGTGGGAAAACTTACAAAATCTGCAGGGGCTATGAAATAATTATTTTCCCCACTGTATATAAATATATTTATGATGTGCCTTTATTTGTATATCAATGTTACGCAGATGTATGACCAATGAATATATGTTTTTAATGCATCTTTAATTAAAACAAAATAACATTTTGCAAAGGAAAAAAAACATATTTTTAATTTCATAACCAGTTAGAAATGTAGAACAAAGATGTGATGTAATACTCTCTGTCTGAGTTAAAATATCCTTTAATGTGTTTGTGTAGTTTTTGTTTGACAAAGAAGTAATATAATAGGTCTTTTCTATACATACATGAACCCAAGGTGTACAATGAACTGTCATTTCTGTCTGAATATGCAGCTGCTGATTGTAATGACAGGGTTAGGAACATCATAGACATGGAGAAAGCCTCTGGACCTGCATATAGAGGGCTTTGGAAAATTCCACAAAAGACACAATTCTCTTTTTTTTGTAAATCACAATAAAGTCAAAGGAACAATAGAGGATTTGTAAATGGAATAAAACCACAATGGGTGGAATACACATTCATAACCAGAATGAGGCATTTAATTTTTTATTATAAATGGCAGGCTTTAGTCGCTATATACAGTATATTTAGTTGGTACTATAGTTCACTAAATTCGGTAAGTTTACAAAAAAATAGATATGATTTAAACATCAAAAAAAATGTTTGTTATGTAATATATTCAAACTGGGTTGAAAACTACTAATTCATTATATATTGCATTTAAGGCCACAGTGCCAAAAGTAAATAATGTTAAAGTGTATCTAAACCCAAGAACAAAAATGTAAAATATTGCAGCTTACCAATGCTTTGTTGTGGTTGCTGCATTGTATTTTTGTAAAGCTTTTTATCCCTTTTTTACCTGGTGATCCTGCCAGTAATACACAGCCTGTCCTAGGATAACAACACTCATTAACTTTTCTGTATCTATGGAGGCTCAGAGTTGTCATAACTGGGTTAGGATTAAAGAACACCTCTCCTTTTTGTCTGGAGACATGCTTGGCCAGTCGATCACCTTTACCCTCAGCTTCTTTAGGAAGGCATTGGGCCACTTTGAGGTGTGTTTGGGGTCGTTATGTTGCAATACTGCCCTGCGGCCCAGTCCCTGAATGGAGGGGACCATGCTCTGCTTCAGTATGTCACAGTACATGTTGGCATTCATGGTTCCCTCAATAAACTGTAGCTCCCCAGTGCTGGCAGCACTTATGCAGCCCCAGACCATGACACTCCCATCACCATGCTTGACTGTAGGCAAGACACACTTGTCTTTGTACTCCTCACCTGGTTGCCACCACACACGCTTGACACTATCTGAACCTTGTCTTGACGCCATCTGAACCATCTTGTCTTCACTGTTTGTGGGCTTTCTTGTGCATCATCTTTAGAAGAGGTTTCCTTCTGGGATGACAGCCATGCAGACCAATTTAATGCAGTGTGCAGCGTATGTTCTGAGCACTGACAGGCTGACCTCCCCACTCCTTCAACCTCTGCAGCAATGCTGGTGGCACTCTATTTCCCAAAGACAACCTCTAGATACTGTATGTCGTTAAACATGTGCACTCAACTTCTTTGGTGGACCGTGGTGAGGCCTGTTCTGAGTGGAACCTGTCATGTTAAATCGCTGTATGGTTTTGGCCACCGTGCTGCAGCTCAGTTTTAGGGTCTTGGCAATCTTCTTATAGCCTAGGCCATCTTTATGTAGAGCAACAATTCTATTTTTCAGATCCTCAGAGAGTTCTTTGCTATGAGGTGCCATGTTGAACTTCCAGTGACCAGTATGAGAAAGTGAGCCCAATAACACCAAATTTAGCACACTTTCTCCCCATTCACACCTGAGACCTTGTAACACTAATGAATCACATGATTCCGGGAAGGGAAATGGCTAATTCTGGGGTAGATACAGGCCTGAGTGTGTCTCTGATTGGGTCTCCTCCACTGTCCAATGAGAATCTTTTCTTGGAGCCGGTGGGGAGACTCCCCTCTCAGCAGACACACCTGGGAGACATGACAGCTAGCTGAAATCATGGCCCTGGTGTTGTGAGTAAAAAAGGAATGGACTAATTTACAAATCTCATAAACTTATATTTTATTCACAATATAATATAGATAACATATCAAATGTTGAAAGTGAGACATTTTGAAATGTCATGCCAAATATTGGCTCATTTTGGATTTCATGAGAGCTACACATTCCAAAAAAGTTGGGACAGGTAGCAATCAGAGGCCGGAAAAGTTAAATGTAGCAGTTAAATGGGCAGAGGATCACCAATTCCCCCAATGCTGCGGAGAAAAATAGTGGAGCAATATCAGAAAGGAGTTTGTCAGAGAAAAATTGCAGAGTTTGAAGTTATCATCATCTACAGTGCATAATATCATCGAAAAGATTCAGAGAATCTGGAACAATCTCTGTGCGTAAGGATCAAGGCCAGAAAACCATACTGGATGTCCGTGATCTTCGGGCTCTTAGACCGCACTGCATCACATACAGGAATGCTACTGTAATGGAAATCACAACATGGGCTCAGGAAAGCTTCCAGAAAACATTGTTGATGAACACAATCCGTTGCCGGCTAAAACTCTATAGGCCAAAAAAGAAGCTATATCTAAACATGATCCAGAAGCGCAGACATTTTCTCTGGGCTAAGGCTCATTTAAAATGGACTGTGGCAAAGTGGAAAACTGTTCTGTGGTCAGACAAATCAAAATTTGAAGTTCTTTTTGGAAAACTGGGACGCCATGTCATCCGGAGTAAAGAGGACAAGGACAACCCAAGTTGTTATTAGCGCTTAGTTCAGAAGCCTGCATCTCTGATGGTATGGGGTTGCATGAGTGCATGTGGCATGGACAGCTTACACATCCGGAAAGGGACCATCAATGCTGAAAGGTATATATAAGTTCTAGAACAACATATGCTCCCATCCAGATGTAGTCTCTTTCAGGGAAGACCTTGCATTTTCCAACATGACAATGCCAGACCACATACTGCATCAATTACAACATCATAGCTGCGTAGAAGAAGGATCTGGGTACTGAAATGGCCAGCCTGCAGTCCAGATCTTTCCCCCATAGAAAACATTTGGCGCATCATAAAGAGGAAGATGCGACAAAGAAGACCCAAGACAGAAGCCTGTATTAGAAAAGAATTGGACAACATTCTTATTCCTAAACTTGAGCAACGTGTCTCCTCAGTCCCCAGACGTTTGCAGACTGTTATAAAAAGAAGAGGGGATGCCACACAGTGGTAAACATGGCCTTGTCCCAACTTTTTTGAGATGTGTTGATGCCATGAAAATTAAAATCAACTTATTTATTTTTCCCTTAAAATGATACATTTTCTCAGTTTAAACATTTGATATGTCATCTATGTTGTATTCTGAATAAAATATTGAAATGTGAAACTTTCACATCATTGCATTCTGTTTTTATTCACAATTTGTACAGTGTTCCAACTTTTTTGGAATTGGGTTTGTATATATATATATATATATATATATATATATATACACAGTATTATATATGTGATCTGACACTTCCGAGCAGGGGGTGTTCATGCGCACCGCTGGTGGCTCATTTCTGCTGTGATTACACACAGCAAAAGCAGATCGGCGGGTGCAGGGCCGCTGATAGGGGGGACCACCAGCCCTCTTGTAGGGGGCCCGAGCACACAGGGGGGCCCACACAGAGAGGGGGATTAGTGATGGACAACAACTACAGAAATCTTCCTCCAGCACCTGAATCTGATCTGTCCCTCTCCCTGCTATCAGCTTTTATCTGCTGAGAAAGAGACAGTAGTCCCTCACTAATCCCCCTCCCTTGTGTGGCCCCCATCCCAGCACTTATCTCTGCTCAGGAGTTTATTTGTAAATTGTAACTTTGTTTCTCTCTCTCTGTCTCTCTGATCACTGAGCTCCAACTGCCCAGCCTGTATATTTTTCTCATCTCATCTTTTTTATTTAACATAGTTTTTTTTTTTTTAGATTTAGCAGGAATTATGTGAGTTATGTTATATTTGTGTCTGCTAATAGTGATTTTGTTGTAATTTTAGCTAAATATATCTTTAATATTTTCTTGGGGGGGCCCTGCCAGGTAGTCTGTACGGGGCCCCGCGATTTCTAACAGCAGCCCTGGGCGGGTGCATGGTACACGATGTCCTTGGGCACCCACTGATCGTGAGAGACAGAACGGTGATCTCCCTATGTAACTGTGTAGCTGTGACAGGAGGGAAGGGATGGAATTTGTGTCCCAGCAAAGAGAATAAATTCCATCTCTTCCCCTAGTAAAGCACCTCACACAGTATAGTTACCCTATGGCTATGCACACAGTTAAGCCTTTGATCACCCATGATGTTAACCCCTTCCCAGCCAATGTCGTTAGTAAAGTGACAGTGCATTATTTGGTGTCAGAATGTCCACCGCAATATCGCAGTCCCACTATAAGTTGCTGATCACCACCATTACTAATAAAAAAAATAAAAACAAAAATAAATAAATTTTTTATTTTTGCAAATAAATCTATATATACGCTTATTGGGATTTTTTTTACCAAAAATATGTAGCAGAATACATGTTGGCCTAAATTTATGAAGAAATTCGATTTTTTAAATTTTAATTGGATGTTTTATAGCAGAAAGTAAAAAATATTGTTTTTTTTTTGTTTTTGTTTTTTTTAATTCCCAGTCTTTTTTTGTTTCTAGGGCAAAAAATAAAAACGCAGAGGCTACATGACCGCGCATTTGTCAGTTAAACGAATGCAGAGCTGTATCGCAAAAAATGGCCTGGTCGTGAAGAGGGGTAAACCTTCTGGAAGTCACATGGGTAAGTTTGATGTATGTCTTCCTTTCTCATACCTGAGATCCTCCAACCCCTTATTAGCTTAGTTGCCCTTCCCTGGACTCTGCAATGCACCCTAGGCGGCTGTCTAGTTTGCCTAGTGGAAGCACCGGCCCTGATCAAATGCTTTGGTGAAATGCAGACACACCATGCCCATAGGCCTTCTTCTATTCAGATTACTGCCCACCTTCTCATAGAATGTTAACAGGCTGGTCTAGCAAGAACGATCTTTCATAAATCCATGCTGGTTACTACTGATACTATTTTTATCAGCAAATTCTTGGATATCAATTAGATATGTGGTACAGCGAAATTGCCTTAGATAAGTAAAAAGTTCAATCTGCCCAGTCAAATTCTGGATAACAGAAGTCCCCCATGATAATAACATCAACAGCCATGCCTTGTTGCCATTTCTAACTATGAGAGGTGATCGGTCTTCTCTTAATCCTTTAGGTTAAGGGGCTTGTAGTATACACCCACTAATAAATTCCCATTTTTTTCTTCCCTTTGAAGATCCAGCCACAAGGATACTACTTTCTCCCTTGCCCTATTAGCAATGTTATCTTTCATATTCACATTTAAATCGCTCTTGACATACAAGCAACCCTTCCCCTTTTTCTTCTTATCCTGTCCCTCCTATACAGGAGTACTTCTGTCACGGGGTAACGTGGCAGAGCCTGACGTAAGAGGAGTGGCTTACCGGGTAACTGGCGTGGCACAGGTTCACCAGAGGCGCGGAGTCTAAGTGTTAGCCGTTTTCACCAGGGCCCCAGATGGTGGGGATGGACTTGGCTGCTTGCTAACACCAGGTCGCGGTTTCCCGGATTCCCTGGGTGAGCCAGGAGCAGGTCCAGGACCAATAGCCGGTAGCAGGTAAACAGATCAGGACAAGGCAGGAGAATCGTCAGGAAAACCCAAGGTCAGGGCAGGCAGCAGGTAATCAGAATCCAAAGACAAGCCGGGTCAGGTAAACAGGAACAGCAGATATAAACAGGCACAGGATACAGGAGAGCTGATGATCACACAGCAATGACTCAGAGTGATCACTGGCTTTAAATAGGCCGTTTGGCGCCAAAAGCTGATTGCGTGTGCATGCGCGTTTGCACGTTCGCGCCAATGCAAGATAGCCGCGAACTACCCAAGGTAGCCTCAGCGCAGGCGCCTGCGCATAGGCGTTCACCGGTTAGTGACGCCAGTGCGCCTGCGCAGGGTATTGAGTCCCTGACATTGCCCCCCTTAAGGGCAACCTCCGGGTTCCCAAAAGGTTCCTTTTGTGGGGATGGTTGCGGAAAAAATTTTGGATTAAGTCCTGGGCATGGAAGTTCTGTACCGGTTCCCAGGAGTTTTCTTCGGGGCCGTAGCCCCTCCACTTAACCAGGTATTGTAGCTGATTCCTCCGTCTTCTGCAGTCCAGGATGGCCTCCACCTCAAATTCTTTGTCCCCGTTGATGGTGACAGGAGCAGGTGGTTCTGAACTTCTACCTGGAAAGGAATCAGGTACTGCAGGTTTCAAGAGTGACATGTGGAAGACCGGATAGATCTTGAGGGAATCGGGAAGTGTCAGTTCGTATGATACCTAATTTAATCTCCTTCGGGAACGGGCAAATAAACTTGGGTGCCAGTTTTTTGGAAGGGTATGCTAATCGGAGGTTGGTAGTGGCTAACCATACCAGGTTGCCAGGTTGAAGAACCAACTCACCTCTTCTCTTTTTGTCGAAGATCTCTTTATTGGAGGTCTGGGCCTTGGTCATGGCATCCTGTAAGATTTTGTTGTTCTCTTTAAGGAACTCAATGATATCCCGGACTGCTGGCACTGTAGGTTCAGGAATAAAGCAGGGCAAAAAAGATGGGTGAAACCCGTAATTAGCGTAGAATGGGGACTGACCTGTAGCCGAGTGTTTGGCATTATTATATGCAAACTCCGCTGACGGTAGTAGCGAGACCCAGTCATCTTGAACAAAGGTGGTGAAGCATCGGATGTATTGCTCGAGGGTCTGGTTGGTCCTCTCAGTCTGCCCGTTAGTCTGGGGATGGTATGTGGAGGACATTGATAACTTGATTTTCAGTGAATCACATAAAGCTCTCCAGAAGCGAGAAGTAAATTGGACACCTCTATCCGACTCAATGTTCATCGGGACCCTGTGGAGTCTTACAATTTCTCTGATGAAGACCTGCGCCATCTCAAGCACGGAGGGTGTGCTCTTTAGTGGTATGAAGTGAGCCATTTTCGACAGACGGTCCACTACCACGAAGATTGCAGAGTAACCGTCTGATGGAGGAAGTTTCACAATGAAATCCATGGCAATCATCTTCCATGGTCTGTCAGGGACTGGTAGTGGTCTGAGCAGGCCCCATGTCTTGTTTCGGGTTGTCTTGCTTTGTGTGCAGATAGTACAGGAGGAAACATACTGTTTACAACACTTCTCCAAGTCAGGCCATAAGAACGTGCGCTGAAC
Source organism: Pelophylax lessonae (assembly GCF_965119305.1). NCBI lineage: Eukaryota > Metazoa > Chordata > Amphibia > Anura > Ranidae > Pelophylax > Pelophylax lessonae. The sequence continues at coordinate 265,962,917 of NC_138768.1, read as the reverse complement.
AAGATCCAGGGTCTTATGGATCCCAAAATGGCCAGCCATCGGGTGGTCATGACAAAGTCAGAGGATCGACATTCGGGCACTTTCTGGAACGAAAATTTGATCTCCTCTCCATAGCAGTCCATTTCTGGGTACCAGTATAGTTCCAGCAGGATGGGGAGAATTTACTGTGGCTTGTCTCAGAGAGGTAAGAAGGTCAGACTGTAATAGCAGAAAGTTACCTTGGGTCAAGATGGTGTCAGGTACCAGGGTTTCTTTAAAACTGTCGTACATTCGGGAGAGAGCATCGGGTTTCGTATTCTTGGAACCGGGTCGGTACGTTATGTGGAACGCAAATCTGGAAAAAAAAAGTGCCCACCGGGCTTGGCGAGGTCTCAGGCGTTTGGCTGTCCTCAGATACTCCAGGTTCTTATGGTCCGTGTAAATGAGTATGGGATGTGCCGCCCCTTCCAACAGATACCTCCACTCCTCCAGGGCGGTCTTGATGGCAAGGAGTTCCCGATCCCCTACATCATAGTTCCTCCCTGCAGGAGAAAGCTTACGGGAGAAAAAAGCCACCGGATGAATCAGGTCCTAGAGGCCTTGACGTTGAGAGATGACTGCTCCTATTGTGATTTCCGAGGCATCAACTTCGATGATGTAAGGCAAGGCAAGATCCGGGTGGCTGAGGATAGGGGCAGAAGTGGACAGCTCCTTCAGGGTTGTAAATGCGACTTGAGCCTTGGAAGACCAGTGGAAGCGGGTACCTTGTTTGGTGAGCAGGGTAATAGGGGCGATGATGGAGGAGAACCCCTTGATAAATTTCCTGTAGAAATTTGCGAATCCTATGAAACGCTGAATCCCTATCTTATCCACATGTGCGGTCCAACTTAGGATGACGGAGACCTTCTGAGGGTCCATTTTGACCCCTTCAGAGGAGATTACTAAACCAAGGAACTGGATACTCTGCTGTTCAAATTCACATTTCTCGGGTTTTGCATAGAGCCTGTGTCGCCGGAGTCGGTGGAGTACCCTTTTAACGTGTTCTCTGTGCTGGGCCAGGGAGGAAGAGAAGACCAGGATATTGTCCAGGTAGACAATTACAAAGATGTCCAGATAGTCTCTGAAGATATCATTGATGAAGTGCTGGAAGGTGGCCGGGGCATTGCAGAGCCCGAAAGGCATCACCAAATATTCGTAATGACCGGAACTGCTGTGGAATTCGTCCCCCTCCCTAATATGGACCAAACTGTAGGCTCCCCGCAGGTCCAGTTTGGTGAATACAGAGGCGGTTCTTAATCTCTGGAAGAGCTCAGGAATCAAGGGTAGGGGTACCGGTTTTTGACCGTAACTTTATTTAACTCACGGTAGTCCACATATGGCCGAAGTGAATGATCTTTTTTCTCTACAAAAAAGATCCCAGCTCCTGCCGGAGAGGTAGAGGGTCTGATGAATCCCTTCTCTTGATTCTCCGTCACATAGTCCTTAAGGGTACCCAATTCTCGTTCCGACAAAGGAAAGATACGTCCGAAAGGGATCTCGGCCCCTGGAAGCAACTCAATTGGACAATCATAGGGGCGGTGGGGGGGTAAGGTCTCGGCCCCCTGTTTACTGAAGACATCCAAGTATTCGTGATAGGGTACTGGGACAGAGGGACGTACCTCCTTATCAGCATCCATACAGAGTAGGGTGCTAGGAGCACTATAGCATACTGGCAGGCAATGATTCTGGCAGTAAGGGGACTGGAACTTGACGTCTCCAGAAGTCCAATTAATTTGCGGGTTGTGCGCTTGCAACCAGGGTAACCCCAGAATAGCAGGGAACAAGGGAGAAGAGATGGCATCCAGGCACAACAACTCCTTGTGACCTTCGAGAGTGGCCACAGGCAATGGAGGGGTTTCTTGGGTTACTAGCCCAGACTTGATGTGGGACCCATCCGCTAGGAAGATGGAGAGTCCTTGCGAATTGGGTCGAAGTGGGATGCTTTGATGAGCAGCAAAGGTAAGGTCAATGAAGCAGCTGCATGCCCCGGAATCAATTATAGCGGTGACCGGGATCGGGCCTTCTGGAAGCTGGAATGAGATAGAGAGAGCCAGGTGAGTGGTATTGTTGACAGAAACCGGGTAACTTGAAGAGGATATAGAAAGACACTTACGCATCTTTGCTGGGCATGAGCGTACAAAGTGTCCGGCCTCTCCGCAATACAGACACAGATTGTTCTGATGTTGCCGTAAACGTTCTTCTGTTGATAAGGAAGGACGCATAAGCCCAAGTTGCATCGGCTCTGACATATCCAATTCAGGGGTAACCAGAGCAGCGCTGCTGGGACAGGCACCAGAGGAGAAGGTGTGGGGGCGTGTCCTAAGATGGCGCCGGGAGCAGACGTGCTCTAACTGAGCTCCTGACTCCGGCGTCTGATCCTGTGACTCACCCAGGTTGATTCCCCTGCTTGGTCCCCTGGTTTTCGGCTGCGTCCATAGTCTGATGTCGGTCTGATGTTGGTCTGATGTTGGTCTCCAGAGCGTGGGCAGCAAGGGGATAGCTGGACGCCGGACTATCCAGTTATCGGCTGTATCGGCAGCCGCGGGGTGTGTGTGGGCTGTTTCCGGCTGCCCTGGAGGTCTGTCTGGTCTGTGTGGCTCGTCCGCTCCTTCGACCCTCCTTGTTGCTGCTCCTTCATCCCTCCTTCATCCCTCCTTCGTAGCCGCCCTGAGGTACTGGAAGCCGGAAGCCGGACTGCTGCGGTGTTGGCTGGGACCGGGGTGGCGGGACTGACTGGAGCGGTGTGAGCTGCCGCGGTGTGCGGCTTGTACGTCCACTGAATTAGACGGCTGGTGTGCTGAACAACTCTCTTGTGGCTCAGCTGGCAGGATCCTTCCCCACTGTATTGTAGCAGGTAAAGAGGAGCAGGCTTGGTTAGGAGTCATTGAACTGTTTGCACTGGCTGATTTTCCTATCCCCCCCTGAGGAAGCTGATAAGCTGGATCCTATCTGGATCCTATCTGAGAAGACTGCACGAAGACTGCTTGAAGGGAAGCTTGAAGGGAAGCACACACTTCACTGCATATTGCCAGCCTGCCACACCAACTATCTTTTACTATCTTTTACTCTCTGGGCACAGTATACGTTCATGCGGTATTTGACATACACAACATATACAACCTATGTAACAAATTTAACATAGCAGACTGAAACCAGGACTGGATGGACTTAAACCTCCTGAATCCTTTTTTTTTTTTTTCTTTGGGGGAAGGAATGCCCAAAAATAAAGGGGGTGTACAGACACGCCGTGCAGTTGTGACATCACTGTCTAAGTCTACGGTAACCATGGCGTCTCAGACTGACCAAACAACAGTGACCAGGGATGCAGAAATACCTGCAAGTTTAGAGACACTTATGCATGCCATAGTAGACTGTAAGACAGCCTTGACCTCTAAAATTGATTGTGTACAAACAGATATAGGACTTATCCGTAAAGATATGGATAATTTTCGAGATAGAGTCACCGAGATGGAAATGCGGGTTTCAGAAGTAGAAGACACACAGAAAGGTTATAACTCGGATGTTCAGCTGCTCAAAGCCAGGGTTAAGCAGCTGGAAATACGAGCAGAAGATGCAGAAAACCGCAATCGTAGGAATAACTTACGGATTATAGGTCTTCCGGAGGGGTCCGAGGGTGCAAACCCGGTGACCTTTATTGAACACTTACTTCCGACCATTCTTCCAGAAGCTAAATTTTCTGCTTTTTTTCAGTGATACGTGCACATCGGATACCAGGGAAGCGAGGACCTCCTGGCTCTCCTCCACGCACCTTTATTTTTAGGTTCCTTCATTATGGTGACCGAGACACTGTGTTACGAGCAGCCCGCTCTCAGGGTGAAGTGAAATACGAGGGTAGTAAACTTTTTATTTTTCCAGATTATTCGGTTGAAACACAGCGTCAGAGGAAGTCATTTGATCAAGCCCGTTCTAAGTTAAGAGAAAGGGGGTTGAAATATAGTACTCTGTTTCCAGCTAAATTGCGGGTACAAGATGGTGAACATGTGCGCCTCTTTTCTTCCCCAAAAGAGGTATTATCCTGGCTTGAGACATATAAACAAGACTGAAACTGAACTTTTTTTTTTTTTTTTGTTTTTCCCCTTTTTTTTCTTTTTTCTTTTTTTTCTCCTTCCTCTTGGTCTGTCATAGTTTGCTTGCCCAAATTTTACACGACAGCTGGGTGAATCAAGATACAAGTTTTTCTTTTCTTTTGTCCTTTTTGAACGCCGGAGTCTTCTCCCCCCCCCCCTTTTTTTTTTTTTCCTAAGGGGGGGGGGGTAATATAGCGCCTTTTTTTTGACACTTACCCCCTAGGGTGGACTATGAGGTCCGCTGTGGGTGGGATACAAACCCTCTCCAATTTTGGGGAGATGGGTGGGGTGGGGGGGATGGGATGTTTGAATCATTACTCTGTTATTGTATTTATTGTATTTTTCAGTTTTTTTCCCTTTTTTTTTTTTTATATACTGTTATTATGTTGTATACATTGTTTTTTGAGTGGATATGGAATCTTTAAGGGTGATTTCTTGGAACACTAGAGGTTTGAATTCCCCGCAGAAACGCTCTTTAGTGTTTCAATATTTAAAAGCGTTTAATCCCCACATATGTGTCCTGCAGGAGACTCACTTGTTGGGTACTCGAACGCTGGCTCTTAAGAAACCATGGGTTGGGCATCATTACCACTCTACGTTTTCTACGTATGCTCGTGGAGTCAGCGTTCTTATCCACAAGTCTCTCCCGTTCAGACTAATGGGTCTTTCCCTGGACCCGGATGGACGATTTGTTTTGCTCAATCTGCAGATATCATCTTTTACTTTATTGCTGGTAGGGTTATATATACCTCCGCCGGCCTCAATCAGGCTGTTATATAAAATTTTTAAAGAAATTGCAAAATATGAGAATGATAACATACTCATTGTGGGTGATTTTAATATGGTTCCAGATCCGAACATGGATAGAATGACTGGAGATTCTTCCACTAGATCGGATCTTGCTGAATGGGCTGAGATCTATGGGTTGACAGACCTATGGCGTTGGCACCATCCCCATGCTAGGGAATATACCTGCCACTCCGCCACTTATAAAACCTTTTCTCGAATTGACTTAATGTTTGCAAGTGGGTCATTACTATCTCGGGTGCGGGAGATTCGGGTTCTTCCTCGTGGGATCTCCGACCACGCTCCACTTCTCTTAAAAATGGAATTATCTGGTAACCCCTCTCATAGATTATGGCGTTTCTCCAGATATTGGATCGCTGATTCTGATATAAACCCTTTAGTCGAACCCCAGATAGCGGCCTTTTGGGAGATAAATCCGGGCACGTCATCAGTGGCTATGGTCTGGGACGCTTTTAAGGTTTGCACCCGGGGGTATTATCAGACAGCTATTGGGAAGATCCAACGATATAGGCGAACAAATCTATTGCAAAAAGAAAAGGAAGCTAGAGATATGGAAAATCTATACATACAAACTAGAGACCCCACTCACTATACACGATTTCAATCCTTGACTAGGGAGGTAATGGGAATACGCACAGCCCTTACACAGAAAAAACTGCTTTCTCAATCCCAACATATTTTCGTACATGGAGAGTATAACGGTAAAATGCTGGCGCAAATTTCTAGGGAACAGACAAGTGGGTATAGTATAGCACATATTCAGGATCAATCAGGTACTCTTCACTCTAATCCAGAAACTATTAATCATAACTTCACTGATTATTACCGGGCCCTATATAATACTAAGGTTAATTATTCAGGAGATGAACTCGATCATTATCTACAGGCAGTGGACTTTCCAGTTTTAACTGATAGAGATAGGGCCAAATTAGACGCCCCTATTACTCTTTTGGAGATCCAGGAAGTGGTGGCCTCCCTAAAACCTGATAGAACACCAGGACCGGATGGAATTCCTGTTGAATTCTATAAGGCCCATATGGACCTTTTGGGCCCGTATTTATTAGCCACTCTTCTAGGATCTCTAAATGATGGGAAACTCCCTAAAACAATGAGCGAAGCGGTTATTGTTGTGATCCCTAAACCAGGGAAGGACCCATCACTATGTTCATCATACAGACCTATTTCTTTATTAAATGTTGATGGGAAGATCCTTTCAAAAGTCTTGGCCAATCGACTTAATAGTGTTATTACAGGCTTGATCCATCCGGACCAAACTGGATTCATACCTGACCGGGGTACTGATATCAATATCCGGAGATTGTTTACACATATGGCCTTGGCGTCGGGGGGGGGGAGCAGGTGTGGTCGCCTCCCTCGACGCCGAGAAAGCATTCGATTCTGTTGAGTGGCCATTTCTCTGGAGGATCCTACCTAGCTTCGGGTTTGGCCCTAGTTTCGTCTCATGGATTAAGCTTCTCTATGAGAACCCTACGGCTAGAGTCCGTACTAATACATCTCTATCGGATAAATTCCCTCTACTGAGGGGTACCCGACAGGGATGTCCGTTATCCCCAGCCTTGTTTGCCTTGGCTTTGGAGCCGCTAGCGATTATGTTGCGAGCGGACCCACAAGTCCGAGGCATTAAGGTGGGGGTCATTGAAGAGAAGTTGTCTTTATATGCAGACGACACCTTGATCTATTTGGCGGATGCCTCCACATCATTACATAGGGCCCTACAATTATTTGACATCTTTGGTCGTTTTTCAGGTATAAATATTAATTGGTCTAAGTCCGTCCTCTTTCCACTACACCCATCGATATCTTTAATTGATACTCAGACACCGTTGAAATGGGTACAGGATATGGTGTACTTAGGCATCAAAGTGGGTCCAACATTGGAGGTATACCAGCAAAATAACATTGACCCTTTAGTTTTACAATTAAATAAAAAGTGTGCGTCTTGGCGCATGCTTCCCTTGTCCCCCGTTGGCAGAATTAATTTAATAAAAATGAACTATCTTCCGAAATTTCTGTATCTTTTTCGTAATTCCCCCATTGATATGACTAGAACCTTTTTTTCGAGATTAGATAGTATTGTAACAACTTTTGTATGGGCCGGGCGTACTCCACGAGTCGCAAGACGCACGCTATATCTTCCTCTTGCAAGAGGAGGTTTAGCGCTTCCTAACTTTAAATTGTATTTTTGGGCGGCTGTCCTGGTGACGGTCCGGTGGTGGTTCTCCCAGCTCAAAACTAACTCCGCAGTTACACTAGAAGCAGCACTACTGGGTTCATATGCGGCCCTTAGTAATCTTGTTTTCCGGGGGGAACAGGCACATCCTCAAATAACCAGTCTGATGAAGACTGTCCTGCGGATATGGACTCGGGCGCGGGTGATATATAACACACCATTGCATATATCCCCCCACACTCCGTTGTGGGGTAATCCTAATTTAAAACATTTATATCATCTCCCTGATCCACAGTTATGGGCTGCTAGAGGGATTGTGACTATGAAACATGTTATTAAAGATGGAAGACTTCAAGGCTTTAATGCTCTTCAGTCTACCCATTCATTACCTCCCACCATGGGGTTTCGTTACCGCCAGCTTAGTCATGCTATGCGGGCTCAGTTCCAAGGCCCTGTTGTCCTGGAATCAGACCCCTTGGAGAAAATGTTAACTTTTAAGGTAATAGGGAAATCTCTCTCTGCTATATACTCCATACTCTCAACAGATCATAGTCAGTCCCCTGAGAAAACCTATAATAAATGGAAGGAGGACATTCCAGATCTGACTATTGAAGAGTGGGAGGACTCGGTTAATAATTATATCCCCTCAATGATAGCGGCTAGGGACAGATTTATACAACTCAAATTCTTACATAGAGCATATTATACGCCGCAACGTCTTGCCAGGATATATCCCACGAAAGATCCTTTGTGCATTAGATGTGGGCATGAAATAGGTACATTCTTACATGTTGTTTGGTCGTGCCCTGACCTGGCAACCTTTTGGAAAGAAGTGACGGACACTATTGGTGAAATCTTTGACATCATGATTCCTTTGGACCCAAAGGTAACTTTATTGAGTAACCTTACAGAACTGGCTGGGGACAAATATGCTAAAATGTGCATTACATATACCCTGTTTTATGCCAGGAGAGAAATCCTTTTGCGATGGAAGTTACCCGAACCTCCCACCCGATTATCCTGGATAGCTGCCGTTACTAAGACACTTCCATTCTACCGTTTTACATACGGTAGTAGGAATTGTCCAAAAAAATTTGATAAAGTCTGGTCAGCCTGGATTGACGCTGTAGGTGAGCCAAGGTCACCTGTTCCATAATGATATAAGTAGGCACTTATTATTATTATTAATATTTTTTGTTTTTTTTTTTTTTTTGTTTTTTTCTCTCCTTGTTCCTAAACTGGTTTATTGATATTCCCCTTCCCTTCCTCTCCCTAAGAATTATTTATTTTTTTTTTTTGTGTGTGTTAGTATGTATGGATAATATTATTCCCTGTGCAGAGTAATGTATTGTATTGGAATATTTGTGTTGTTTATATGTTTAACAATAAAATAAAAATTTAACTGTTAAAAAAGAGGAGAAGGTGTGGATGGGATTGGGAACCCGCGGCAACATCCAGACTGGGCGGGTCTGCTGCGTGGACCTCTCTACTCTGCGTTCACGGAGCCGGTGGTCTATCTGTATGGCCAAGGCGATTAATGCCTCCAAGGTCTCAGGTATGCCCACTCGGGTCAGTTCATCCTTCAAATTTGCTGACAGACCCAGGCAGAACTGATGTCGCAAGGCTGCGTCGTTCCAGTGAGTGTCCGTACTCCAAGGCCTGAAATCAGTGACGTAATCCTCCACAGCTCTAGGGTCCTGTTGAAGTGCGGCAAGCGCGGTTCCTGCGGTAGCAGTGCGCTGCGGATCTTCGTATAACTGCGCCATTGCGTTAAAGAAAGCCAACATGGTGTCCAGCTGGTTACTGTGCTCTTCAAGCAGGCGGTGAGCCCAGGACTGAGGTTCACCTTGGAGCAGGTATATGATGAACCCCACTTTGGTTGCTTCCAAGGAGAAGGTTCGGGGTTGCAGGGAGAAGTATAGCTCGCAGGCATTGCGAAAGGCTCTAAACTTGCTCCAATCCCCAGAAAACCTTTCCGGCGTAGGGACCCTTGGCTCAGGAGGCAGCATCACCACCGTCGGCCAGGAGGGATTCCCGGAGGGAGCCATGGAAGCAGCAGACACTGTAGAGTCCGTGGAGGAGGTTAGGGACTGAACACGCCCCTCCAACTGGGTATAGCCCTCCTGCAGAGACTTAACGGCTTGGGTGAGGGCTGCAAGATGCTGGCAGATGTCGTCCATAGGAGAGGTTCCTCTAGCAGGCTTAGTCATGGCTGTGTGATACTGTCATGGGGTAACGTGGCAGAGCCTGACGTAAGAGGAGTGGCTTACTGTGGAGTTAGCTGGTTTTCACCAGGTCCCCAGATGGTGGGGATGGACTTGGCTGCTTGCTAACACCAGGTCGCGGTCCCCCGGATTCCCTGGGTGAGCCAGGAGCAGGTCCAGGACCAATAGCCGGTAGCAGGTAAACAGATCAGGACAAGGCAGGACAATCGTTAGGACAAGCCAAGGTCAGGGCGGGCAGCAGGTAATCAGAACCCAAAGACAAGCTGGGTCAGGTAAACAGGAACAGCAGATATAAAGAGGCACAGGATACAGGAGAGCTGATGATCACACAGCAATGACTCAGAGTGATCACTGGCTTTAAATAGGCCGTTTGGCGCCAAAAGCGGATTGCGTGCGCATTCGCGTTCGCGCCAACGCAAGATAGCCGCAAACTACCCAAGGTAGCCTCAGCGCAGGTGCCTGCGCATAGGCATTCACAGGTTAGCGACGCCAGTGCGCCTGCGCAGGGTTTTGAGTCCCTGACAACTTCTGGACAGTTGCAAGCAAGTTATGCCAGCTATCAAGCCGTTCTTCCACTCAAACTTCTAGCATTTGTGATCATGCCTTTTAATTTTGTACAAGTGCATATTATTTTCTCCTTGTTTGTTCTAAGGTTGCAATAGGTTTCTGCCAGCCTGCATGAATATTGTTTGAGATAACACAAGACAGCAGTGAATTTCTGGCAGGATTAACAGTATGGTATTTTTAACAGACCAGAAGTGGCAAATAAGAGAAGTTCATTTTTAGAATTTATATACAGTATATAAACGCTATTTATCAGTACCCTTTGGACAGGCTCCTGTAACCAGTTTTCTATAGAGGTATATAAATTATTGTCAATGCCAACAGACCTCAATTTGTAAATTAAAGGTTTATGGGATACTGTATCAAATGCTTTGGTGAAATCCAGACACACTATGCCTTCCTCTATCCAGATTACCACTACCTTCCCATAGAATGCTAACAGGCTGGTCTAGCAGGAACGATCTTTCATGAATCCATGCTGGTTACTACTGATACTATTTTCATCAGCAAATTCTTGAATATCAATTAGATAAGTGGTATAGCGCCCCGCACTAGTACTGCATAGTAAAACACACTGATAATGTATAATATGACACACTAAGAGCACACTACATGTGAGGTCCTATACATCATTATGTCGTCATCATCAGTTATATGCAAAACCAATAAATATATAAAAAAAAAAAAAATGAAAGATGAAGTAAACCTCCATACATGCCTTTTACATATAGGTAAGCCAATAATAAGGCTTTCCAGTAGTGTGAATATTTCCTAAACGTGCACCCGTGCCGTTTCTTCAGAGCCCTGTGCCGTGTGCCACCCTGCGTGCAATGCATACTAGCACATTATGACTTTACCTTGCAGGGAAAAAAATCCTCCAGTGGTATACAGCAGTATACAACCGCTTTACAAATAAAATATACTGTAAATGCTGACTTGCATCTAAATTGCTGTACTGCTAAAAAGTAATCTGCGTTCAGATCACTTTTAGAGGCTTTTTGACAGATGGTGAGGTGGCAATGTGACACCGCTTCACTGCCTGTTTTAATCAATAGCTCACCAACACAACACAACCATGAATGTGTCTTGTTTGGCGGCAGTGCTGCCTGCCAAACAAGACAGTAGTGATAGTTTTTGCTGGAGGCATAAAGCAAAGCATTGAAAATGTGGCATGTGAGCACTCCTTGGAATGCCTTGAATTTGTGCTTTTCAATGTCCACTTTAAATTTGAGAGGAAAATGTACACGCAGATTAGAGGTACTGCCATGGGCAGTTCAGCGGCTCCCTCATTTTCGAACCTGTTTAAGGGGTACTTAGAAGAGTGCCACATTTACCCATTCACTCTGTTCACTAAATATGTGAAAGGATGGATGAGGTATATAGATGACATTTTCCTCATTTGGACAGGTAGTAACGATGATTTTCTTGCATTTGTCAATTTTCATAACAAGATTTTCCCAGGGGTAGTGTTTACCCAGAGATTTAATCTAACCAGATTACCTTCCTTGATTTATTAATCACCAATGCCCAAAGTACCGTTGCCACTTCCCTTTACACTAAACCAACAGACACGAACATATTACTTCATTACCACAGTGCTCATACAACACATCTCTGTAAAAATTTGCCTATCTCGCGATTTCCGAGAGTTTTACGCATCTGTTTAGATACTGATGGCAGACAACAGCTGCTTAAGACAATGTACAAAAAACTCTTAGAGCGGGGATACCTAGCTCAGATGCTGGATCATGCTTTAATCAAAGCCTTGTCAAACCAGTCCAGGATCTCTGGTTAAGTCGATCATCTGCTATTTGATCCAGTAGGATGAAAAGAGAGGTGGAAGGCAATCTCAATATCTTTCAGGCCGACATTTCTTTGGCACATGGCCCCAGAGTGAAACCTATAATTGCATATAAACGCAGCAGGTCATTACGGGATCATCTGGGGCAGGCTGATTCCAGACACAAATACACAGAAATTCCTCCCAGAATTTTGCACAAAAAGTGTTTTAACTGTAATGTGTGCAATTCACTTATTAGTGGTAAGTATTTTTCACACCTGCATAGGGGCAATCAGTACCAGATACTCAACTACTTCAATTGTACTAATGACTTCTGCCTGTCCTTGTGCAATGACCTATGTGGGCAAGATGAGAGGACCATTCAAAAAATGGTTTCAAAAACATAGAAGTGACATCAGGACCACTTTGGAAAAGATAGAGAAGGGCAAAAAAATGTATTTGAACAAGCCTGTAGCTGTACATTTTGCTACATCCAAACATCAGACCCATGATTTAAGTAGGATGGTAATTGAACATGTCAAACATCCTGCTAGGGCAGATGGTCAGGATTGATTGCTCCTTTGCCATGAGGTGTACTGGATTTATACCTTGGGCACAGTACAACCAGGTGGTCTCAATACCAATTTGTCTCTCACATGTTTCCTTAGTGACCCATAATCCTTCAGCCTTAGACATGCATGACCTGAAATTTGCCAGGTGATGTGTTATCCTCTTGCCTGGGGCATACTCGATCGGTAATGTTTCTCAATATATTATGTATAGTCTTTTTTCTGTTTTCTTTTTCTCATTCTCTGTTTACCATGGCGCTACATAGTATGTGGCCTGGTATTTGGGCTATTCATGGGTTCAGGGGCGATAATGCTATTCTCAGGGTCCACAGTAATGTATTTTGGACATACCTGCCAGTAAGATGACCACTTGAGTGATTGCCCTATAATCCCATATTTCTTTTTCTTTGCCATTATTCAGTATTTAACTTATTCCTCCTTTTTGTCTCTGGAAAGTAGGATTACCATGGTAACAGACTTTTAATAAACATTTTTTCTGCATTGTTCTTACTTTCCTGTCCCCCTTTTTTCCCTTTTCCCCCTTTTTCTCCTCACCACACCTCACCCCTTTCACTCCCCCTCTGTCCCACTCTGCCTTTACTATTTTTCAATTAAATTTTTATCTCTCTTGTTTTTTTACCTTAATTTATATTTATTTATTTTTTTATTTTATTTTTCCATTATTTTTCTATTTTTATTTTTTTAATTATTTTCCTTTTTTTCTTTTTCTTTTATTTTTAAATTTTTTTTTGGGGGGGGGGTTTTGCAGTATACAATTTAATCTTTTTCTTTTTTGTTTCTTGGATTTTATTTTATTATTTTAGTTTTTATATCTTTACTCTTTTTCCTTGACCGCTTATCCCCTTTTCTGTTTTCCTTTTTTTTTATTATTTACTCCTTATTTATCTTTTGATTCCGCTCTGGTTTTTCTTCCTTATACTGTATATACTGTTTATACTGTATATTTAATTGTTTTATTAAAAAAAAAAATACCAAACTGCATTTATTAATGTTTAATATCTGCCTGAAATTCAGAATGAAAATTACTGATCTTTACATTTTTAAAATGTTGTAAAATGGTCTCTTATGAACATAAGCTATCAAAGATATATAATTGAACATCAAAAGCTATGCATAGTTTTCAGAGATTATTGTGTTGTGCTTGTTATGCTAATTCTCAATTTATGATGTTTAACCAGTATTGTAAAAAATATATTTTATATAGAAAAAAGCTATTCCAAGACTGTGGTGTAGCGGAATTCCCATTTACTCACCATGCTCAGATGCAGGCACGAGCCCCTTTATCTACATTTCTCACAACTCCCTGGGTTTCAGGATACAGGGTGTTCAATTGGGCAAAGGATAGAGGGCAGGTGAAAGGCCATCTACTGCCAAAACTGATGTGCAGATAGCTGAGCTAGAGCCTAAAAGCAAGAAGATTCTTTAGAAGACCTAGTTATTGTGTGAAACCCACCTTCATTCCTACTCCCATTTCATTGGAGTGGCCTTTGGTCCTGGGATCCCTCCAGCTGTTCACCTGTGTTGCCAGAACTATCCTGGACTTCCCTGTGAGTGACACTGTGCAAATAATCGCAAGTAGTCATGTTCTGAACTGTTTTACTCAAGTAGGGATTCAGAGCTAGACTCACTGTTGTTTAGAGTCGTCTAGAGACTATGCTATACAGCATACCTCCTAACTTTTTGCGATAGGAATGAGGGACACTTATTAGCAAAATTATGCAAGCATAGGACACACACCCTGCTACACCCTCTTAAAGGAGAATTATACAAAATAAATGATTAGTTAAACCCACAAGTGCTTTTTTTTACCACTACTCTTCCTTTATATTGACTTTTTGAAATTTACAAATGCAGCAATTTAGAAATTGGATGAAAGGTTTAGCACTGGGAAAAATAGTGCATTTTATTTAGAGAAATAGAGAAATAGTGCATTTTATTTACAACTATACAGCTCAGATCAAAATGAGACACAAATGAGGAAGAAAGAGGGACAGAGGGATTTTGTTCCAAATCAGGGACAGTCCCTCAAAATCTGGGACAGTTGGGAGCTATGTACCGTATACAGCCATATTATTCTAATTGAGTTATATAGACATTGCTGTGGAGAGTCAATGTGTGTGCAACTTTTATAATCGGTTTTGCATCATTCTGTGGTGTATTCATGTGTTTGCCACCCTGAACCTGTTTTGCCTTAGGCCCCTTTCACACAGGCTTTCCGATCCAGTCCGCCTGTCAGTTTTTTAGGCGGACCTGATGGGATGCCCCATGCAGCCCTATGGAGCAGTGGATCTCAGCGAAGACATCTCCGCTGACACTCGCTGCTATCCAACCCGATCCTGTGAAAACAGACAGGCAGTCCGTTCTCATCTGATCTCCCATAGAGGAGAGCAAGGCTCTGACAGCTCCGTCTCTGCGAAGTAATCAATCCCCAGGTTCCCCGCTGAGCAAAACGGAGTCTGTCTCGCGCACCCCCTGTGTGAAAGGGGCTTTATTGTTTCTAATTTTACACCTGTTTAATATACTACAGGTTACACTAACTCCTTGTCTGATCATTCAGCCTATTACCCATTCTGTTAAAGTATGACTTACATGCAGATTTTGGAGCAGCAACCAATGTATGTCAAGACACAGACAATAGATCTCACAACAACTGGAGCAGTACCAGTAACAGTGCTATGAAACTGGCAGCTACAGTTATTATCAGGCACAGAGAGGTCCTTTTATCCCTTTTAGAGCTTTCTGTTCTCCTAATTGGGTATTTGGCTACCAGAAATAGTTTGGTGTTCAGACCCACCATAATGATGTAGGGTATTAAAGATCATACAAGGATACCAATGAGCTGGATGGCAGAAGTGGTGAAATTTTGAGAAACTGGGACAAGAAAGTCCAAAAAGCAATCAAAATGCCCACCGTCTTAAAGTTGGTAATTTTGTGAACATACCACATGGGGGAAAAGACAGCACAATACCTCTCAGCTGGGTAGCCACAAAAGTGAGGTAGGAGATCCCAACAAAGTTAGCTGCAATAAACTTGGTGCCATTTTTATGTGGTATATTGTCATGAATAGGGATGGGGACTCAAACATCAGCTGTTCGTGTGTTCCCTTGAATACAAAAACAAATGGGGTGCTCAGCAGGAAGTTCGCCCCCCCCCAGATGTGCGCTCCATAATGCACTGCCCTGGTGCAGTGAATAAATCACTGATGATTGGACAAAGCATGCACATGACCCGTATGCTTTGGCCAATCACAGTCTCCTGTCAGAGCCATGATTGGCCAAAGGCAGGCTGCCTTTAGCCAATCATGGCTCAGGGGCTAAGTCCACGCCCCACACTATATAAGGCTGCTGCTTACATGGCAGCCGTGTATAGTGTGTGATAATAGAGGTTAGGCAGGTAGTTAGTGGATAGTGTGTTGAGTTAGTTTAGTGCAGTCAGTGTAGTGTACAAGCATACCCCACTTTTAAAATGTATAGATATGTTGTAGTCCTGGGTCCCCTCTCAGTGCTCTCCAAGTTTTGTGTCCCTGTCACTTATAGTTCGTGAGCAGTGCCATGCCAAGCTGACCGAGATTTCCCTTAGACACTAATGTTAAAGACAGGGAGCAGTGCCATGTTAAGCTGACCGAGATTTTCCAAAGACTACAATGTTAAAGATAGGGAGCGGTGCCATGTCAAGCTGACCGAGACTTTCTATAGACGCCAATGTTAAAGACAGGGAGCAGTGCCATGTCAAGCTGTTCGAGATTTCCCATAGACGTCAATGTTAAATATAGGGAGCAGTGCCATGTCAAGCTGACAGAGATTTCTCATAGACACCAATGAGCACTGAAAGCTGAAAATTGGTCTAGGCAGGAAGGGGGTGAAAATGCCCTGTCTTTAAGTGATTAAGGGGGAACCCTATGCAGACTTGTATAAAGTACTCGAAATTTCTACTTGAGTAAAAGTACAAGTGCTCGATCAAAAAATTACTTGAGTAGAAGTGGAAGTGCTCGCAGAAAAAGTTACTTAAGTAGAAGTACTAAAGTATTCAACATTTTTTTTACTTAAGTATTGCAAGTAGTTTTTTCAAAAAATTTGCTACTTAAGTACTAAAAGTAAAAAGTACCAGTAGTTTTGAAAAAAAAATTCTACTCAAGTACTGAAAGTAGAAGTACAAGTACTGTGTTATGTAGTTATTAAAGAAATAAGTCAAAAGTTTGAACATCATATTGTTTTTATTATTTCAAATGATTTATTCAAATGATTAACCTGTGTTTGTTAGTAGTTTCTTGATGCACTTTAAGCGCTGTAGCACCATTTATTTGTTTGTTTCATATTTTCTTTTTATTGGAAAGATTTGGTATAGCAGCTTTTATTATACACAGCCTTTATTTTCGTATGCGCTGATTTATAAATGACATTATACACATTTTTTTGAGCTTTATGCAACCTGCCATCTACTGTTCTGGCAGTGGTAATTTTTTTTAAAGTAACTAGTAACTATGCAGCACAAAAAAAAAATACTTGAGTAGAAGTATCGAAATCATCGAAAAAATGTAGTGAAGTAAAAGTAGAAGTAGGAGAAAAAAATTCTACTCTAGGAAAGTACAGATACCGCATTTCGGTACTTAAGTACAGTACTTAAGTAGTTCTACTTCGTTACTATACATCTCTGACCCTATGACAGAATTAAAAAAAGAAAAAAAAAACGGCCCGGGGTCCAAACCAGGCCCTGGTACTGATTTTAAGGGGAACTCAATGCCAAAATTGAAAAAAACGCGTGGGCTCCCTCTTAAAATCTATACCAGACCCTTATCCGAGCAAGCAGCCTGGCTGGCCAGGATGGGAGGGACAAGCGAGCGCCCTCCCTCCTGAACCATACCAGGCCGCTTGCCCTCAACATGGGTAAGGGTGCTTTGGGGTGCCTTGAATAGGCTGCCCTACATGCAACAAACACCCCAAAGAAACTCCAGATTTTTTTTTAGTGATGAGTGTTGCATGTTTTTTACCATGCTTTTTGGTGCGCTTGCAGCATGCTTGTCGCACAGAAAACACACACCTGCTACCCGCACTTGAGGTGTTATTAACATTTTATTGTACTGTAAGTGCGATGTGTATGTTTTTTGTGCAGTTTGCTGTGCGTTCAGAAACACACAGTTGTGAATGGAGCCTCATTGATCTTGTGTAAACACACCTCATTCACTTTCAGGCCCATTTACACCAAGCATAGTGGAAGCGTACATTTTTTTGGCTTATTTTTTCCAATGACATGCACAGCATAGCCCATTGATTTCAATGGGCTGCCGTACACGTGGCAAAGTAGCTCATGGGACATTTTGGGGTGTTGGAGTTTGCATGCTTTTTACTACATTTTGCTGCAAAATGTGTGTTTGCTTCTGTGTTTCGGTGCCCTTAAACATTATTTTTTATGTCAGTACAGAGGTGAGTGGGTGGGACCGTGGGAGCGATCTCCTGGAGGGGGAGGGCAGGTGCAGGGTGTTTGCTAATGGGGTCAGCTGGTGAACTCCTACCTGTGTCTTAACTGTTTTCCCAACCTAAGGGCCGTCCAGGAAGTAATGGAGGAGTTTTTTTTATATAACAAAAAGAGGGCTAAGGTAAGGCCTGGTCTAGGACATATAGAAACCTTTTTCTTTTCTGCAAAAAAGTACAATAATGGTATATTGATACATAGCAATGCTGGAAATTAGAAAAAAAAGTGAACTTAGTCTTTAACTGCTGAGAAAAGTTGGAGTGAGTTAGCAGGTGACTGGGCAACAGAATAAGTGGGGAGTAATAAACAAGAAAGGGTCTATGCTCCGATGTGGTAAGTCAAAGTTTAGGCTTATAATGTATCACTATAAATGGCAGCAGGGGTACAGGTTAGTTTAACATAGCCTTACTAGTGTGGCAGGGAGGAAAACATGGTGAATTATTGTTTCAGCATTCACTGTGTGAAGTAAAGGTGGGTTTACAACCCTCTCACCGATTCCAGAACTTACGTGGCATGTCCTTGCAGAAGAAGGGCCCATCAGAAGTGCTGTGATTCTCAAGCACTGGCCTGAGTTACTCTTCTGCTGGGCAGTAACCAGTTTACGTCCTCTCTCTGGAATCTTTAGCAGGAGACCGAATGGCGATCTTTCCAGGGATATTGCGATGACCAGCAGTGTGACAATTTTTCTCCTCCTCCTCCCCACCTGCTGCTTAGATTTCTGGGAATAATAGTTTTCCTCCAATATAGTGCTGTTCTGCAGAACCGAACTACCCATCCCATGAACTATTTCTTTAACACATCCTCGCTTCTGCCACCCAATCTGGGCCTATCAGAGTGGAGTAATGGGAGACAATAGGGACCGAACAAATGAGCATGTTGGGACTGTCCCACAGCAAATCAGTTCAGTCACGTTAAACATTACTCCACAGTCCTGTCTGCCACCACAGCAGACAGCTTATAGTTCTTAATGTACTATGAGAGTGCTAATGAGTACTCTCGTAGTTCATTGACTCTTCCTGCAGGTCAGTGACTATCTGCCACACAGAATGTCTGCAGGAGCCTGACATTG
The DNA here is from genome assembly GCF_965119305.1 of Pelophylax lessonae. NCBI lineage: Eukaryota > Metazoa > Chordata > Amphibia > Anura > Ranidae > Pelophylax > Pelophylax lessonae. The sequence goes on along the minus strand of NC_138768.1, from coordinate 265,944,116 downwards.
TACCCACAATCCATTGATCATGGGTGCAGTGCTTTACAGGCTGCAGTGTAAAAAGATTTTAAATGCACATTTTTTTACCTGCAATATTTTGTGCATTTATTGTTTTTTCGTTTTTTTTTAATAGGTAAACTTAGCCTTTAAATGGTGGACATTCACATAAGAGCTCAGGCGCCTGTAGATCAACATCTGATATTCCAAAAACCACACAAGCTACTTTTGATGCACATTTTGGGCATTTTTAGCCCTTAGCCTTCAATAGGAATGCCTGCAAACGTTTAAATCAAGTATTTTTGAGTGTTTTTTTCAGGCGTATTGCAGGCTTGTTTTAGCCAGTAAATGCTGGATTCCAGCCCCTAGTGCTTTCCATTGGCAAGAATAATTGGAGAAACCTGTAATACCTGGAATACACTCCTAATATGCATATACATATACTGTATATATAGTCATGGATGGGCAGGTATCTACTTAACAATTATGGATGGGGAGACATTTTCTACAGGTAACTAGATGAGTAGTCAATTGACCTCCTAGGATCCTTGAGTCAAAAGTGTCCCATTTTATAACCAGTCACTTCACCAGTAGAGAATTACTGTTTTTAATCTCACAGCATTAATCATACAAAGTTGTTGGTGACAGAAGGAAGACAGAAGGGTGTTTTACAATTCTGGTGTCTAAGGTAGCATGGTCTCTAAGCAGAGCCCTGTAAATGTCTGACTGCTGCTTTATAATCAACTACACTCATATCAAGTCATAAGATTCACCTGGCTTTAAAAGACAGTTCAGTTTACCTCCTACTCACTTAGCCCAAAGTGTCAACAAAGCAGCATGATTAAGATAATATTAATTATAATTATGGGTGTCTTCCTTGTTACTGGATACAGCAATGGGTGGCTGACAGTGGCGAGGTAAGGATTATATGCTTTATACCTGTATTTTGCAGGAAGTAATGAACCTGTCATGCACTTTAAAAACATCATACCTTGTGGGAAAACCCTTATTATAATGGTTGCTTTTATTAAACTGCGCAAATAAAAAAAACTATATAAAAATAAATTAAGTCCATTGGAGATGTGTCAGTGTATTTAAACATGCATGATACATGGAGAAAACCAAAGTAAGGTGGTGACAGCAAGCAAAAATAAATAAATAAATAAATAACTCAACTAGGCGTGTGGCCTGGTATGGTCCAGGGGGGGTGGGGCCGCTCGCTCGTCCCCTCCCCTTTCCTGGCCTGCCGGGCTGCATGCTCGGATAAGGGTTTGGTATGGATTTTTGGGGAGACTTCCGCTGTGAGAATCTTGAGGGGGAACTCCACGCCAAAATGGGAAAAAACGGCGTGAGGCTACCCTCTAATTCCATACCAGACCCGAAGGGCCTGGTTTGGAACCTGGGGGGGACCCCCACGCAGTTTTTTTACCATTTTGGCGTGGAGTTCCCCCTCAAGATTTTCACAGCGCAAGTTGCACCGCAAGTTGGATCATCCTGATCCGACTTGCGGTACGCCTTCCATTCAAATCAATAGGCTCCCTAAGGGAACAATTGATTTTGAATGGATGAAAAAAAAATGTATAACGTGGCTTAACGCACGTTAAACCACGTTATAGCAACGTTATTCAGCCTTTAGCAGCGTCAGACATTTTACAGCTTGACGTTGCAGCTCCAGAACGCACTGGTCCTGGGTTTTTTTTGCAGCTATTAAACACCTATGCCACTTGGAGCTCCTAAAAGCTCTATGTGTGCAAAAGGGAAACAAGGTATTTATATGTATATAAAAATGTTTTGCCATTCATTTCTATTTTAAACTGAATGGGTTGTTTCACAAGGTGATTGTTTACAATCGACTGAAAGGTTGTGCTGGGGTGGGGTGTCAGGACAAGTCTGATCATTGAAGGAGGGCTGGCAATGATCCCAACATAGCTAGTGAACTGACCATGGTGTGTTTTCCTGCTTAGTGTGGTCAGTTTTTAATAGGCAAGCAGAGGGACTGGCAGGAACACCAGGGATTTCACACAAAAGAAGCAATACAAAGAGAACGGGGTACTTTCTCATAAAATTACATGGTACAGCAGGCACACATCAGGAACATGAAGTGTTGGGTTTACATACTCTTTAAGGATTGGAATAAGTAATTTGTGAAAAGCATTTCACTGGTCTGTTTATGTTAATATACAGCTTATTTATACACTGGATAGTTGCAAGAAGTAGTTAATATTTGAAATTCTGTGTTACATTTTCCACCAGCAGTAAAATATGTGGGATAATACTACTGTGTGCTCATTAGATGGCACTTTGTTCGCTCTTGGACTTTATATTGATAGATGAAGTCTTTGTATGAGCCTGTTTGCGTGTTTATGTTGACTGTGAGTGATTTTAATCAATCATGACAAACAATCTGCTTGGCCCTCACCTGGAGTATAGGACTGGAAACTAAACAATCCTCCTGTGACATCATTAAAATCCCTTGGATGAATAATTTTACGGTACAGAGCAGGGAGACTCACCTAATCCAAACTAGCACAATGCTAGACTCATTAACAGATATATTTATTTGTAAAGTGGTTCAGCCCTGATGGCATTGTTTCAGTTAATTAGCTAAATTGGACTTGATGTCTACTAAGAGTAGGTGGAGGCAAAAGACTTTACAGATAAGATGCAGATGATACAAATGAATTATGCCAACGGGGCTTGTCAAAAGAATAAAGTCTTTAAGCTATAAATAAATGTACACAGATTGCGTACAATGTGTATTCATTAGTGCAGGAAATGTCAGATCTACATGCTGAAAAATATTTTGTCTGCTATCTTATGGTGAGTATAAATTGTTAGTTTTACTTATAAAAGCAAAACTAGCTAGATCTGCCTTCAGCCTTGCAGAATCCTAGAATCCCAGGCAGAGAAACTCTTTTTGAAAAAAATCTGAAAGGCCCAGCGCCAGGCATTTGAGAAGAATATCTGGGTGTAGGCAGCTGTAGAAATGACCATATGCTGACCACATATCTTTGCAGATGTCACTGAATGGACTCCTTCTGCCATCTGAGGTACTGTTGTGAAATCTGAACAAAGCACATAATGTACTGTATATCTGTAGTGCTTATTTGTCTCTCTCCAAAGCTTTGAGTGTCATTTCCCTCTGCTGCTTCCTTCCTCTGTTATCAGCATGTGTCACTTCTGACAAGTTGTCCGGACACCAGAGATAAAATAGTGATGGGGAGGAGAGCTCAGCACACAGCTTGTTTATTCAAAACAAAGCTATATCAATCCTTCATTCCTGTGCCATGTGTAAAGGGGGGGGTGTCTCGTTCCTCCAATCAGCTCTCACACACTGTACAAGAGCTCTAACTGCAGCTCCCCACACCCTCCTCTGTGCTACTGACAGATGCAGAAGGATTTCAGCACTTTAACCAGTTTGGCTCTAGAGCAGTTTTTTTTCTTTGTCACATACATGTAAAAATCAAAATTTTTGGAAATAAAATTACATTAACTTTTCTGAAAGCAGAGGCCATGTAGAATAAAAAGATGATAGTTGCAATTTTTTGTTTTTATGTGATATTTGCTCAAGTGTTTATTAAACGCAAATTTTCCAGAACCATGCCATACAATATCCATTATTGGTGAAATAAGAGGTTGCATGCATTGAGTGAATAGATATCTAACATTCCATGTTTTAAAATTGTGTGCGCCCGCAATATCGCTAAAACCTATGGTGCCCAAAAATCATCATATGTGAAGCTGTTTAAAAGCTGTTACAGTTCATCATTTTAAAGTTAACTAGGAGCTTTTGTGCTTGAACTATTGTTCTAACTCTGATGTTCACGGCGATATGTCACATGTGTGGTGCGACCGTGATTTACATACACGTATACACCCTGGGCTTGCTTTGCACAGGTGTGCGGGGCAACAGGAGTTTTGACAATTTTTCTTTTTTTTTATAAAAATGCAATAATAATATATTTTATTATTATTTTATGTTTTTTTACTTTTTTCTTTTATTTTTTAATTTATTTTTACTTTATTGCTATCACCAGGGGTTAATAAACCCCTATGCAATAGCATTGGGCAGGTGACAGGTACTCTAATAGACCCCACTGTCACCCCTGCCCTTCACACCATCTAACTAAGCACAGATTGGCGTGGTTAGATGTGTTTCCTGGCTGTACTGGCCAGGAAAGTGTGCATATGAAACCTGAAGTGAGATCACTTGCGGTTTCATTGTTTGCATGTGGGACTGATGCATGGATTTGCCTCGGTCTCACTGCAGTCTCTCTCCCCCAGCCGGCAGATGTGTTTGTGCGTGTTAATTTCTAGCATTTCTTACCAATGCAAACTGGGTTAATGGAAAGGCAGCTCCAGATGTGATGGCGACTCTTGTGCACATGCTTTGGAGTGACATCATCTCAGCCCGTTCATTTAAGCGGATGGAGAGCACGAACGTGGAAGGAAGACCAGGCTAAGATGGGAGCACTGTGAATGGTGACAGCATAGTGCTAGAGGGCTTCGTTTGGCAGGAAACTTGTATGCGGTACATACAAGCACACTATGGCATTAAGTTGCAATTTTTTCATATTACAATATTAGTGCAACAATTTATCAAATGCATTTTCAGTAAACATTACAATAAAGTAAAGAATAGAAGGGCTAAGTGTCTGAAAGCCACTAGCACCACACCCCCTAATAGAGGTAGAATTTACAGAACAGAGAGACTGGGGCTTTAGACTGGTGCAATATACAACAAACAATAACTTTATAAAATGATTCAACTTTATTGATACAAAATAGTTAAACCTTTGCTAAAAGAAAGTTTTAACATGTACTTTATTTCAGCAGGTAATCCAATTTACTCATCATGTTTCACTATAAAAATTGCTCCTTCAGGAGAGAACTCTTATGGATGCTGCACATGTAAACTACAAAGAAAAATAGAATGAATCATTTGAAAAATGATAATTGACAGGAAATATACAAAAAAATAGAAAAATGATATACATAATGAAACTCTGATGCTTACATTAGTAGGTCCACAGGAGGAAAGAATCATTGTGTATACCATGGGTGTCCAACCTTTTGGCTTCTCTGGGCCACATTGAGTGTAGAGAAATTTTCTTGGGCCGCATATAAAATATATACTATAGTTAAGGTATACAAGTAATAAAACGCTGCTGCACCCTTCCGGCGCACCCCCCCAGCACTAATTTAACACAACCGGTGGATTATCCCCTCCGAGGCATCCTCTGCCTACAGTTAGTTGGAAACCTCTGTGGCTGTGCCCCCAACTCAACTTCCTTCCTCCCCTGCAAAAAAGAAAAAACGATTGTCAGGTGGCAGTGGGCCGCATTGCCTGTGGTTCGGGGCCGCAGGTTGGACATGCCTGGTGTATACCTTCTATATACACTCCCTGGCGGAGACACCAGAGCTGTTTGTTGTATATTGCACCAGTCTAAAGCCCCAGTCTGTCTGTTCTGTATATTCAAAGTCTATTAGCCAGTGTGGTGCTAGCTAGTGGCTTTCAGACACTCAGCCCTTCTATTCTTTCTCAGGGTGCATCATTTGGAGGTGTTACCTTGAATTGTTTTTTTCCAGGGGCTCAAAAGACTGCTGTAGTAGACTGGGGCGTGTCCGGCCGGAATGTGTGATGGCCGCTTAGCTGAGGAGCTACAGCGACCTCTCCATTACCGCAGCACATAGCAACTATAGGAGAAAGACCCAAGCGTGCTGACAGTGCTTCCAGGCACCCCACTCACATTCTGCTGCAATGTCTAAGCGGAGGAAGCCGACGAAGACACCCCAGCGCCTCACAGACTTCTTTCCTGCCGGACCGCATCGAGGTAGGCAAGATGGCGCCGGCCTCGGTGCGGCGCGCGGCTCCCAACAGCCTGGCCATAACAGTGAAATAAGCAGGGGGGGGGGGCCTGGCACTACTGGAGACCTTAAGGAATGTTCCCCTCCCTCCTCTCCCACTACCGGTAGCCCTATTAAAACCAAGCAGCGCAGGGGGGATGAGAAGCTTTCCCCCCCTTCACAGCCTGCAGCAACACAGGACTCCAGGGGATTCTCTCAGGCTGATGTCACAATTTAAATGTTCCCGGCATAAGACCAGGCCATATCAGAAGCCACCATGAAAAGTATGCTTCTCTCACTGAGGAGCACCTTACAAGCAGACTTTTCAGCTATATTCTTGCCCCTTAATGATACTGTCCAATCTCATGCAGATAAGATCCAGCATCTGGAGTCCAAAATGGCGGACCTCTACATGGTGCATAATGATCTTGTAGATGCCTGTACGGATCAAGAATCTGAATGCAGCGCCTCCGGAATAAACTAACCAACCTTGAGAACCTTAAATTCAGTCTGTCCCCCACAGTGATCTCACTAATTTTGTACAGCAATTGATGAAAGCCCTTATACTGTCATTAAGCGACATTGAATTGTGTGTGGATAGGGCTCACCACATTCCCAAACCTAAATTTCTACCAGACACAGCACCCAGGGATACCCTGGATGCATTCACTACTATCACGTGAAGGAACGGGTGATGATAGCAGCCAAGTAAAGTCCAGCGGTACCGGACAAATTGAATAGAAAGAAGCTGGCTCCCCTCACCAAAGTCCTCCAAAATAACAAAGTGATCTACAAATGGGGCTTTCCCACAAAACTCTTGATAACGTGGAATGGCACTTGCTACCCCCTGATGATAACCTGCCTACTCCTCACCTACCGGATCGTCTGCAACCTGAGTGGACTTAAACTAGCTCTCCACCCAGTTAGTCTCGTTCCTCAACTCTCCTCCACGGCAGAGAGGTTCACAAGGGCTCCACCTGCAAGTTCCCTTTCTTTTTTTCCCGTGTCCGACCGACACCTTTTTCGGACTTCAGTTTTCAGTTTAAAGTTCTACCGTTTCTTTACCATTTTTGTGCTCAGTATGCTTAGTACCCCCCACAAGCCACAGCGGCCTTTCCTTTAGCCGCCCATTGTGCTTGTTTTTTTCTTATATGTGTGGTGTATGTCTTGTATGTCTTGTCTCTCTTTGTTGTCCAGCTTCCCTACCTAAGTATCCCGCAAGAGATCCAGCACTGGCTCACATTCTGGAAGTGGACCATACGCCTCGCTGAGAGAAGCCAAATCGCATAAGGCGGATGTCCTCTTTGTCCAAGAATCCCCCTTTGCTAATAAATAAATGTCCCAAAGTGAACTTCCCACATTACCCACATCTGTAAATGACTAATGGCCCAAAGAAAGCCTGTGGTGTCTTTAAAGCCATCAGAGACTCGGTGGCCTTTAAACATATCCGTACTATCCCTGATCCCAATGGCCGTTTCATCATTCTAATATGAGAACTCAATCACACCGTATTCACCCTGGTGAACCTATACGCCCTAAATACTAAACAGAGGACATTTTTAGCCCCTCTCCTATCTACAACTATGGAGATCCTACAAGGTACTCTTATTGTTGGAGGAGACTTCAATACAGTACTGGACCCCTCTGGATTCCACTTCCCTCTCCAGAAGACCGATCTACTCCATTGTCCCTTTGCTACACAATAATGAACTCTATGATGTTTGACAATGCTTTCATGGCTCCAAGAAGGATTTTACCTACATGTCTGCCGCTCACGCTTCTTACTCACGCATAGACCTTTTTTTGACCAATAAAATTTCTTTGCAAAATGTACTAGGGGTGCAAATTGGCACAATTTCTTGGTCGGACCACGCACCGGTCCTTGTGGAGTTTGACGACCGGCTTCGCAACTCTCCTCCTCCTTTGTGGAGATTAAACTCCTCGCTGCTGGCGGATGAGAAATTGTGCCAAACAATCTTAAAAGAACACAGAGACTTCTTTATGTATAATGACAACCCTGATATCAGTAGATTTACGCAGTGGAATGTTTATAAGGTATACATGAGAGGTGTACTTATCAAATTGTCTGCTACCCTCAAAAGGCAGAGGAGGAGGCGAATTGAAGATGCTCTGCAGTCCATCACCACTAAAGAGCAGGAAAATAAAACCAATCCATTCCCCCCCATCTTACCCAACTTATATATCTGAAAGACAGGCTTTGCGGTCCTTACTCTTATACAAATACGAGAATCACTTTAAGTATGTGAAGGCACGCTTTTATGTCCTCCACAAAAGGGCAGGCGCTTGGCTGGCTAAGAGGGTCAAATATAAACAACTTAAGCAACAAATCTCATCTCTGGAATACCCTACACCAGCCAACCTCCTGTCCAATCCAAAAGACATAGCCAATGCCTTCGCAACCTACTACCAATCACTGTACGACCTCAGTTCAGACAAATCCATTCCCCAGCTGACTCCTACACTTATTTCTGCCTTCCTGTTTAAAGGAAATCTACCTACCCTGTCTCCAGATCAACTCCAATCTATCTCACAACCCATCACCTCCCAAGAGATTTGCTTCGTTATTGCTAAGCTCCTGAATAATAAATCCCCAGGAGAAGATGGGTTCTCCAACGAATACTATAAATCATTTTCTTCAGAGCTAGCACCTTATCTGCCATCCGTCTTCACCCTTGCCTCCTCCACGGCTTAATTTCCCCCTGATATGTTACGAGCTGTAATAGTAACTATACCTAAACCGAACAAAAATCCCTCATGTCCCGCAAATTATAGACCCATTTCACTTCTGAATACTGATGTAAAAATTTATGCCAAAGTGCTAGCCCTTAGATTGCAGAAAGTCCTCCCCTCCCTCGTGCACCCTGACCAAGTAGGGTTTGTCCCTGGACATCAAGCCACAGATGGCACTAGACGCCTCTCCAACCTGATCTCCCACGTTGGGCCCTCTTGGACGCCTTCTCTGCTCCTATCTTTGGACGCGGAGAAGGCGTTTGATAGGGTCCACTGGGGCTACCTGCAGAAAGTACTCGAAGCCTTTGGCATTTGACACTGGTTGCAATCCACTATACTCTCCCTGTATTCCACTTCTTCCACCTCTGTCCTCATGTCGGGTATTAAATCATGTCCTATACATATTACAAATGGAACGTGGCAAGGTTGCCCTCTATCTCCCATTATTTTCACTCTCCTTATGGAGCCGCTAGCTCAAAGTGTTCGCTCTAGCCCCAACATTAAAGGCATTTGTCTTAATGGAATGGAGCATAAGATCAGCCTTTTTGCGGATGATGTTCTGCTCCTTCTATCTGACCCCACATCGTCCCTCTCGGAAACCTACCAACTTCTGAAGGAATTTAGTGCTATCTCCTACTACAAATTGAATGCTGACAAGTCTCAAATTCTCGGATTAATGGTTTCAGCGGCTCTCCACAAATCACTGTACTCCAGATTTCCCTTTCGGTGGGCCTCACAATCGTTAAGTTTTTTAGGTATACAATTGACTCCCCACCCATTCACAACTTTATGCCCAAAATTATAAACCCTTTCTGGACTCCCTTCCCCAACTACTTACACCCCTGAAAACGCAAGATCTCTCCGTCGTAGGTAGAATAGCCACCTTTAAAATGCTAATCCTCCCCAAACTTTTGTATCTGTTTCGCACTTTAATAATCCCCATACCACACCGCTTTTTCACAGCAGCCCAAAAAATTCTTACCAAATTCATATGCAACCACAAACACTCAAGGTGCTCCGTAACTATTATGACTAGACATAGGAACTTAGGTGGCATGGGAGCACCTAACCTTTTAGCCTACTATAAGGCATGTGTACTTGACCAACCTAAAATATTGGTGGACAACAACCCCCCAAAAATCCTGGACCCATATAGAGACAACTATGTCCCCTCACAAAAACTTGCAATTAACCCTTCTTGCCATTAAATTAGGAGCTACAGTACCTCCTTCTCCTGTCCCCACGGTTCAAACTTCCATTAAAATCTGGAAAGAGTTCCTACTATCGCGATCTCACACCGATCCAGGCCATAAAATTCCACTTCCGCTTGCCTTACTGCAACACTTTATTTCTAATCCTAACTTAGACCTGAGACTATGGTCACCCCCAGATCTCCCACCAATATATATCCACGACCTGTATCAGGGGCAATCGCTATCTTCCTTTGCTGACCTAGTTAAGAAATTCCATCTCCCAACCAAAATGTTCCATACTTACCTCCAAATTCGATCTTTCCTCAGGGCACACCCTTTACCCACACACCTCAGTCTCCCTACATGGCCACGTGGCCCATGTAGAGGAATAACTTTATTTTACCAGGCGTACACTCAACCCAGCTCCTTCTCCAAGACTAATTAGACTAATACTATCCTGAAGTGGGAGAACGCACTTCAAATGTCATTCTATGATTTGTCTTGGCAGAAGGCTCTTTCTACTACATGTTCTGCCTCTAAATGTGTTACCCACTGGGAACAATATCTCAAAGTAATAGACCACTGGTACCTAACACCGTTCAGATTGTCCAAAATCTACTCATCTCTTCAGACACTGCGGAGAACAGGGAACTTTACATCACACACTGTGGTCCTGCCTATCCTTAAGATCATTTTGCAACAAGGTTTTCTCTTTGATCTCAGACATATGTGGCCAACCTACTCCGCCTACCCCAGAACTAGCTCGCCTACATTTGAACATACAAAACTTCCCACCCAAGTTCAGATCAGTGATCATTCATCTCCTATTGGCAGGTAAACTCACAATTACAATACAGTACTTTGGAAATCCACGGAATCCCCTTCTCTAAGCGACACTATTCTTACTATGAACCAACAACGTGAAATGGAACACATATTAGCTCGTACTTCTTTTCACACTGCACCCTTCTTCAGAAAATGGGATGCTTGGCTTTCACACCCTAAATGCACAGCCAAAATCTGGAATTGCCTTTGGATACTCCTTCTAGTGATCTTACTGGTGGATGGAATCTCCATTTCTCCATTTCTCTCTTTCCTCTCCCCACCCCCTTAATCTATTTCCCACCCCTCTCTACCCCCTCCCCTCCTCCTGTGTCATTTTCCTTCTCCCCCCCCTACTATTTCAAGGGGTTTGCACACCCCAGCAGTGATGGTTCAACATATTGACCCAGATTGCTTTGTTGCTTTATTTGAACTTCAAATTAAGATGTCCTTCCCCCCGGCACAGTTTGTTCCCATTGGGGTGCCGGGAGCGGGGACATCACCCCTTTCCTATTTCTGGAATTGTACACTTTTGTCTGTATATGTTGATGTTGGATTGCCTTACTCGAACTGTATTTGTTATTGAATGCACACCCTTTGCTCATGGACTCTTCGCAACCATGTTATTGCCATTGTTGTTGTTATTTCATATTTGTTGTTACCTAAACCTTATAAAAATTATTGAAACTAAAAGACTGCTGTAGAAAAAAATCAAGGGTATACTGGAATAAAATGGGATTTTTGACTTACCGAAAAATCCATTTCTCTGATGTTCATTGACGGACACAGCTCCTGATCATCTTAACCATTGGGTTTCACTGCCCCCACAGGAGTAGGACACTAGGCAGAAACAAGTCTGACTATGCCTATGGGCAGTCCCAAGGGGTTTACTCCCCTCTTTGCTATAGGTACTCCGTTTTGTTACGAGCAGTGTCAGAAGAATTACAACTCCACAGAGAACTTTGGAGAAATGGATTTTACGGTCAGTAAAAAATCCCATCTCTTTGGTTCATTGATGGACACAGCTCTTGATCTTCTTAACCAATGGGATGTTCCAAAGTAGTGTTAAACATGAGGGGTGGGAATAGCGAAAAAAAAATTCCCAAGGCTAACTATAGGCCAACTGGGTAAACAGGAGCTCAACCAAAACAACTGGAGCTCACCTGAAAAAAACAATACACCCTCAAAGAAGACTAGGTCCCCTAAACAGCAGACTGCAAAACCTTGCGGCCAAAAGATGCATTCGCAGATGCCAACACATCCACTTTATAAAACTTTGAGAAAGTATGCACCGATGACCAGGTGGCCGCCCTGCAAACCTGCGTCACTGGCGCCTGATGACGGAAGGCCCAGGAGGCACTGAGCGCCCGTGTGCGCCTTGACAGGGAAAGGAGGAACCTGACCCTTGAAGGAATAGGCCAGAATCACCATCTGTCTGATAAATCTGGAAAGGGTGGCTGAGGAAGCGGGCAATCCCTTCCGAGGCCCATCCATAAGCACAAATAGTGAGTCTGATTTCCTAAAAGACTCGGTAGCTGCCAGGTACACCCTTATTGCCCAGACCACATCCAAGGCATGCAAAGCAATTTCCTTCGGATGTTTTGGCCTGGGACACAGGAAAGGCAACACAATGTCTTCTTTCAAATGAAAATCAAAGACAACCTTTGGAAGGAACGACGGGCAGGGACAAAGAACCACCTTATCTCTGTGAACCACCAAGTAAGGTGAATGACAGGATAACGCCACCAATTTTGACACCCTGCAGGCAGAGGGGATAGCCACAAAAAGGCCTCCTTCTGGGACAGCGTAAGCAGGGGAATGCCCTGAAGATTCTCAAAAGGAGCTTTCTGGAGGAGAGCACTAAATTGAGGTCCCAAGGCAGCAACGGAGACCGCACTGGAGGGGCCAAGTGCCTAACTCCCTGAAGAAAGGTATGCACCAGGGAGTATGTGGCAAACCCCCCCCCCCCCCGTTAAAGGAAGGTAAAGACCCGAGCCACTGAGAAAGAGCGAGGATGAACCCCAAGAGACTCACACCATGCAATGTACGACTTCCATGTATGATGGTAGATCTTCCTAGAAGTAGATTTCCTAGCTTTTAACAGCGTTGGAATCACCGACTCAGACAAACCTCTATCCATCAGAACCTGTCATTCAACAGTCAAAGCCAGCGACTGTAAAGTGGGTTGGAAGATTGGCCCTTGGGACAGCAGATCCTCCCTGAGAGGAAACTTCCAAGGAACGTCGGGGACCAGCCGCAACAGATCAACGTTCCAAGCCTGATGAGGCCAGTACGGAGCCACTAAGATGACCGGAATCCCTTCTGCCTTGATCCTGCATAGAAGTCTTGGCAGAAGCTGGAAAGAAGGGAAGGCGTATAACGGATGATACTGACCCAACAGGTCCACCAACATGTCTGTGGCATCTGTCAGAGGATCCCGTGACTGAGTCACAAACCTCTGCACCTTTCTGTTGAGCTGAGATGCCAACAGATCCAACTCGGGATGCCTCACCAGGACCCTGGTGATTGACATAAGCCACTGCCGTGGCATTGTCCGATTGAATGCCTACTGGACATCCCTGAAGACTATCTGTCCAATGGTCCAGACACAGTCTGATCGCTCGGAGTTCCAAGACATTGATCGGTAGTCTGGACTCTTCCAGTGTCCAGAGCCCCTAAGCAAAAGTTTTGCCGAGAACATCTCCCCAGCCGGACAGGCTGGCATCCGTGGTGACCACTGTCCAATACAAGTGGAGGTCTCGAGACTGCGTAGTCTTGTTAAACATGAGTGTTAAACATGAGGGGTGGGAATAGCGAAATAAAAATTCCCAAGGCTAACTATAGGCCAACTGGGTAAACAGGAGCTCAACCAAAACAACTGGAGCTCACCTGAAAAAAACAATACACCCTCAAAGAAGACTAGGTCCCCTAAACAGCAGACTGCAAAACCTTGCGGCCAAAAGATGCATTCGCAGATGCCAACACATCCACTTTATAAAACTTTGAGAAAGTATGCACCGATGACCAGGTGGCCGCCCTGCAAACCTGCGTCACTGGCGCCTGATGACGGAAGGCCCAGGAGGCACTGAGCGCCCGTGTGCGCCTTGACAGGGAAAGGAGGAACCTGACCCTTGAAGGAATAGGCCAGAATCACCATCTGTCTGATAAATCTGGAAAGGGTGGCTGAGGAAGCGGGCAATCCCTTCCGAGGCCCATCCATAAGCACAAATAGTGAGTCTGATTTCCTAAAAGACTCGGTAGCTGCCAGGTACACCCTTATTGCCCAGACCACATCCAAGGCATGCAAAGCAATTTCCTTCGGATGTTTTGGCCTGGGACACAGGAAAGGCAACACAATGTCTTCTTTCAAATGAAAATCAAAGACAACCTTTGGAAGGAACGACGGGCAGGGACAAAGAACCACCTTATCTCTGTGAACCACCAAGTAAGGTGAATGACAGGATAACGCCACCAATTTTGACACCCTGCAGGCAGAGGGGATAGCCACAAAAAGGCCTCCTTCTGGGACAGCGTAAGCAGGGGAATGCCCTGAAGATTCTCAAAAGGAGCTTTCTGGAGGAGAGCACTAAATTGAGGTCCCAAGGCAGCAACGGAGACCGCACTGGAGGGGCCAAGTGCCTAACTCCCTGAAGAAAGGTATGCACCAGGGAGTATGTGGCAAACCCCCCCCCCCCCCCCCCGTTAAAGGAAGGTAAAGACCCGAGCCACTGAGAAAGAGCGAGGATGAACCCCAAGAGACTCACACCATGCAATGTACGACTTCCATGTATGATGGTAGATCTTCCTAGAAGTAGATTTCCTAGCTTTTAACAGCGTTGGAATCACCGACTCAGACAAACCTCTATCCATCAGAACCTGTCATTCAACAGTCAAAGCCAGCGACTGTAAAGTGGGTTGGAAGATTGGCCCTTGGGACAGCAGATCCTCCCTGAGAGGAAACTTCCAAGGAACGTCGGGGACCAGCCGCAACAGATCAACGTTCCAAGCCTGATGAGGCCAGTACAGAGCCACTAAGATGACCGGAATCCCTTCTGCCTTGATCCTGCATAGAAGTCTTGGCAGAAGCTGGAAAGAAGGGAAGGCGTATAACGGATGATACTGACCCAACAGGTCCACCAACATGTCTGTGGCGTCTGTCAGAGGATCCCGTGACTGAGTCACAAACCTCTGCACCTTTCTGTTGAGCTGAGATGCCAACAGATCCAACTCGGGATGCCTCACCAGGACCCTGGTGATTGACATAAGCCACTGCCGTGGCATTGTCCGATTGAATGCCTACTGGACATCCCTGAAGACTATCTGTCCAATGGTCCAGACACAGTCTGATCGCTCGGAGTTCCAAGACATTGATCGGTAGTCTGGACTCTTCCAGTGTCCAGAGCCCCTAAGCAAAAGTTTTGCCGAGAACATCTCCCCAGCCGGACAGGCTGGCATCCGTGGTGACCACTGTCCAATACAAGTGGAGGTCTCGAGACTGCGGAGTCTTGTCCCATTTGGCCAGAATCTCCCTTTGCAGGGACCTCATATGGAACTGTGCAAATGTAACCGCCTTGAAGGTAGAGATCATCAGGCCCAGCACCCGCATGCAAGTTTGGAGGGATGACTAACTGTTAGACAGCAGGAGATGAATTGCAGCCTGCAATTTTGCAATTTCTGGAGTTTATCCAGAGGAAGGAGCACTCTGGCTAAGGCCAAGACCAGAGTCAGACCCAGATAGTCCAGCTTTGTAGACGGAACCAGAGCAGACTGCTGAAAATTCAGAATCCAGCCAAACTCCAGAGTTTGTATGGTAATTTCCAGGTTTTCCAACAGAGCAGTAGGAGACTCCGCTCGCAGAAGGTGTTCTGTTCTCACTACACGTATGCCCCAGGCGTGTGCAGCTCAACATACAGCTAAACCTTTAATCCTGCAATAACCAGTCCTTTTGTAACTTAAGGCTTTATTCCAGTGAAAGAATAGTGGTCACATGAACAGGTTACAAGTCAGAATGAATATGCGAATAGGATTGTGAATAGAGGTGAAACTGTAAATAAACATAATATATAAGGCATATAATCAGTATACAAACATAAACAGTATATGCATTGAGTATATAACCAACAATTCATAGGCATACCAGGGATGCTTCAAAGGGGGGTTCAGGAATCTTCCCACAGCAACCTCAGATGCTGTCTGGCTGTGTCACAAGGTGATCTAAAATGGAGATTCTCTCAGAGAGGGGTGGAACTAATATCCAGCAATAGAGTACAGGAAGTACCATAAAGTGCTGTATAACAGTCTATGTCACAGTGGCATCTTGTGGACAAGATTGGTATTACAAGTTTCAATAGAATTAATTATTTCCTTATGCTGGAGGCATGAAACTCCCCGCCTGGTATCATCAGATACCACTATTTATTCCTCAGATGATAACAACAGAACTAGTTCAGAAACTGGTCTGAGGAACAACTTGGTCTCCTTGTTTTTATAGATTTTGACTTCCACTTTACATGGGAGTGATGATGTGATGCAATCAAAACAGCAATGTGGTGGTGACCAGGAACTATTAGAGGGTTTCTCTCATCTGAATCTAGGTTGGCTTGTCTTAGACGACCACCTACACTAAGTAGTCCATTTTGATCAAGGAATGGGTCAAGTTTCCTCAGGGCACTGTCTCTAGGGATAGGTTTTCCGTTCAAGATACAGTCAATCTCCTTAGCATAGGCTTCGTGCTGTACAGTGCGGATGATAAGATCCTGAGACTGCTGTAGCTCTAGTACTGAGCTGATCCTTTGACAATGGTGCCATCCCTTGCGGTCACAGCTGTTTGAGTCACCTTTAAATGAGCGAGCTTTGTGAATAAGACAAAAAATAGCTCGAACAAGTGTCTTCCATTTTGAGAATCTGGTAAATCTGTCAGATTTAAGCTGACAACCTGAAGTTGCAGTATGAAATGTTGAGATCTCAGGATGGATGTCAGTATCTGAGTCTGGATCTATTAGTTCAATCGTGTCACTTTTAGGAAAAGTCTGTTCTGCATCGTACAAGAATGCAGGTCCAGTAAACCATGTTGTGTCTTTAAGGTTGCATGCAGCAACAGTTCTTGTAGCATGGTCTGCAGGGTTATAGTCAGTAGGTACATAGTGCCATTGTGTTGGACTGGTGGATCTCCTAATCCTCAACACTCTGTTGTTGACATAAACATAAAAACGTCTGGTTTCATTGTAGATGTAGCCTAGAACTACCTTGCTGTCTGTGTAGAGCTGAGGTCAATGTCCATCTCTGAGGTTATTAGCTCTGCTAGTTCAACAGCTAGTACTGCAGCACAAAGTTCTAGCCTAGGTATAGTATGCTCGGGGTGTGGAGAAAGCTTTGCTTTGCCCATGATGAATCCTACGTGGCATCGTGCTGTAGTGTCAACAGTCCTTAGGTAGGCCACAGCAGCTATTGCCTTGACAGAAGCATCACAGAATATGCAAAGGTTTTGACTCTGTATCTCTGTAGAGGGTACAGGAGCATATGGGCGTGAAACATGGAGATCAGATAAGACTGATAGAGAGTCCCTCCACTCTACCCAAGAGTTCCTCTTATCAAGGGGTAGTGGGGCATCCCAATCGGATGTTTCACGAATCAAGTCTCTAAGTAAGGCTTTGCCTTGAATTGTAACAGGTGCCGCAAATCCTAATGGATCGTACAGGCTATTGATTGTAGACAAGACACCTCTGCGAGTGAAGGGTCTTTCTTCTCCATTTACTTGGAAGGTAAAGGAATTGGATTTCAAGTCCCAAAGTAGACCTAGACTGCGCAGTACAGGTAAAGAGTCTGTACCCAGATCTAAGTCCTTTAGATCGCTGGAATGGTCTTGAGCGGGGAAAGCTTCCATTACCTCTTTGCTGTTGGAAGCAATCTTGTGAAGCCTGAGATTGGAACAAGCGAGCATTTCCTGTGCTCTTTTAAGGAGACAGATTGCAGACTCACTGGAAGGTAAGGATTTTAAACAGTCGTCCACATAAAAGTCTTTCTCTACGAATTGTCTTGCATCTGAGCCAAACTCAAGTTCGCCTTCTTGGGCGGAATGTCTGAGTCCGTAGATAGCGACTGCAGGTGAAGGGCTATTGCCAAAGATGTGTACCCTCATGCGATACTCTGAGATATCTTTTGAAGGATCATTGTCTTGGAACCAAAGGAACCTTAGGAAGTTCCTGTCTTCCTCTCTGACCAAGAAACAATGGAACATCTGCTGGATGTCAGCTATAAAGGCAATAGAATCTTTGCGGAAGCATAAGAGCACTCCCAGGAGTTTGTTGTTAAGGTCTGGGCCTGTCAAGGGGACATCGTTTAAGGAGATACCCTTGTATTTGGCACTAGAGTCAAACACTACTCTGATTTGACCTGGCTTTTTGGGATGGTACACTCCGAATATAGGGAGATACCAACACTCTTCAGAGTCTTTAGGGGTGGGAGCCACCTCGGCATGACCGTTCTCAAAGATCTTACCCATGAAAGAAAAGAAATGTTCCTTCATCTCTGGCTTTCTTTGCAAATTACGTTTAAGGGAAGAAAAACGTTGTAGCGCTTGTTCTCTGTTTTTGGGTAAGCGTTGTCTCTGTGGTCTGAAGGGAAGAGGTGCAACCCAGCTGTTTGTGCTGTCTTTGACTAGACCTTGCTCCATTAATTCTAAGAAGAGTTTGTCTTCGATAGACATTGCCACACAATTGTCATCTTTAGTTCTCTGAAAGACTGTGTACCCTAAATGGTCTTGGTCACTGTCACAGGCAAAGTTGTCACTAGTGGGGCTTGTGAAGGGACAAGATGAGTGGGTAGCGTAGGCTGATTCCTTAACAAGGAAATGGTTGTGGCATGGCTGGAATAGAGAGGGACGCCCATTCTCTAGGGTATTTGTGAGCATGCTGCTAACGGAGTTAGGTTTGTGCACGCTTCCTAAACAGACATCTCCTATGATGACCCATCCGAGGTCTAACTTCTGAGCATAAGGAGCGTTATTGGGACCATTAATTTGAGCTCTTGATTTGTGGGCTTGTAAGATATCTCTCCCGAGGAGCAGGATAATCTGAGCCTTAGGATCAAGTTCTGGTATCAGATGTGCTATGCGTTTCAAGTGTGGGTGATGAGCAGCTACATCTGGTGCAGGAATTTCAGATCTATGATCAGGGATCTGATTGCATTCGATAATAGTTGGCAAAGACAAGCGAGATCGCCTATCGATGGACTCGATTTGGTAGCCGGATTCTCTCCTACCAGCCGTCTCCACTATTCCTGCACAAGTTTTCAAGGAGTAGGGAATGCTGGGGCATTTAATGCCGAACATGTCAAAGAAAGTTGAGCTGGCTAATGACTTGTTACTTTGGTCATCCAAGATTACATAAAACTTACTAGCTTTGTCTTTTTGGCCTGTTGGGTAGACTCTGACTAGGCAGATTTTGGAGCAGGACCTACCACCTATGGCTCCTTTGCATATCTCTGTACATTGTGAAGTGACCTCTGGTGTAAATGTGGTGGTGTGCTCCTCCTCCCCGCCGTGCTCACTAGTGCTGAGGGTGTCTTGTAAAGTCCATGGAGCTGGCCCAGGATGCAACCCTGTGTTGTGATCTGAGCTGTCACATTCTGTGCATTTAAACTGACCTTACAGTCCTTGGCAAGATGAGATGTTGAAGAGCAGCACCTGTAGCAGATGTGGTTCTCCTTGAGGAAGGCTTTGCGGTCCTGCAGGGTTTTCTCTCTGAAGGCTCTGCATTTTAGGAGAGGATGTGGCTTCCGATGCAAGGGACACTGCTTACCAGGATCGTTGACCTTTGTCTCTGAGTTAGAGAAGTTGGCAGACCTGTGAAAGGAACCTGGAGGAGACACGTTAGTTTTGTGTACTGCTACTGGAGGTTTGCGAGGGTTAAGTCCCACAGGAGCAGCACACAACAGCATAAAATCAAAACTTGGATCATTTCTTGTTTTAGCTTGCTGGCACACAAAGTCCACAAAAACAGAAAAAGGAGGGAATGGAACATCATGCTGTGTTTTATATCGGGATCCGTGTGTAATCCACTGCTCTTGCAAGTTATAGGGTAACTTTTGCACAATGGGATTGACACCTCTGGCTGTGTCAAGGAATGCATGTCCTTGTAAGTCTCCCTCGGATTTAGCTACTTGAAGTTCCATTAGCAAGTCACTTAACTCTCTAAGTTTATGGTAGGCTTTGCTAGGTATTCTGGGAAAGTTATCAAGTCTTTTGAATAATGCATTTTCTACTGCTTCTGCTGAACCATAACACTCATCAAGTCTATCCCAGATTGTTCGAAGACCAGTGTCTGGGTAGTTTATATTTATTGCCCTGATTCGCCTGGCATGTTCGGCAGACTAATTTCCAAGCCATTTGATCAGGAGATCTATCTCTTCGCTGCAAGATAGCCCTAAGTCTCTGATAGTGTTTTGAAAGGATGACCGTCAGGCTCTGTAGTTTTCAGGGCGGTCATTAAACTTTTCAAGTCCTTTGGTGACTAACCTGTGTCGTGCAAAGAACCTTGCAAAGTCTATGGTGGCTTGGTTAGCCTGTTGTGTGTTGTCATGGTAAGATGGCTGTGTGTAGTCATACCTTTTGCTGGCACCGAGCTGTCCTCTGATGTACCGTTCTGGCTTTGGCGTTGGTTCTGGAGGGCAATTAGAAGGTGATTCTATTACCTCACTTATGGGGAGTCTGTCATAGGAGACGTCACTTTGCACGGATTTCTCCCGTTTGCAGGCTTGAGGCTTGTCACTGACTTGCGGCGATACCGTGGAGTGTCTTTGGCTTGTCTCTTTGACGTCTTCTTTGACACTGCTTGTTTTAAAATGTTGATTGATGTAATCTGAAGTTTGTTGTAGAGAATTTGGAGTTTCAGCTGCTGGATCGAGAATATTGCTGTGTCTGCTGCATTCACTTCTTGGGCATACAGCTAATTCTAAGGCCTCCGCTTCAGCTATGGCTGCTGCTACTTCCTTCTCTACAGTGAGTTTCTCTAGGGCTACTTCTAGGAGGGCCTCCTCTGCCTCTTTCTGCATTTTCAGGAGGGCTTCCTCAGTTTCTTTCTTTAGTCTCACTTTTAGGAGGGCTTCTTCGGCCTCAGTCTTTGTTTTTAAGAGGGCTTCCTCTGCCTCTTTCTTTAACCTCACTTTCTCCTGTTTAATTTGCATTTCTTGCTCAGTAAAGGCTGCTCGCGCCTTGGCGGCTTCAGCTTTCGCACGTGCTATGGCATATGCATTGCTTGCGGAGGAAGATCTAGAGGAGCCAGAAACTCGGGACCTTGTCTTGAGTGAGGATGTTTGGCTATGTGACATGCTGTTTGCAGGAATGCTTGACTGTGTAGAGACTGATGTATTGCATATGCAGATGACTGCGCTGGCAGGGTAACAGGCCTCTGTATAGTCGCTGTCCTAAAACCCACTTGCTGGATAGCCGCTGTTTCACTGTTCTATTCTCACTACACATATGCCCCAGGCATGTGCAGCTCAACATACAGCTAAACCTTTAATCCTGCAATAACCAGTCCTTTTGTAACTTAAGGCTTTATTCCAGTGAAAGAATAGTGGTCACATGAACAGGTTACAAGTCAGAATGGATATGCGAATAGGATTGTGAATAGAGGTGAAACTGTAAATAAACATATAAAGGCATATAATCAGTATACAAACATAAACAGTATATGAATTGAGTATATAACCAACAGTTCATAGGCATACCAGCGATGCTTCAAAGGGGGGTTCAGGAATCTTCCCACAGCAACCTCAGATGCTGTCTGGCTGTGTCACAAGGTGATCTAAAATGGAGATTCTCTCAGAGAGGGGTGGAACTAATATCCAGCAATAGAGTACAGGAAGTACCATAAAGTGCTGTATAACAGTCTATGTCACAGTGGCATCTTGTGGACAAGATTGGTATTACAAGTTCCAATAGAATTAATTATTTCCTTATGCTGGAGGCATGACAGAAGGAGATAGTCCAAGTAGCCCAGTACCGCAATCCCCTGTTGGTGTAACAATGCCAGCACGGGGGCTAACACTTTTGTGAAGATCTGAGGAGACGAGGCGAGACCAAAGGGTATCTTCATAAACTGATAATGCCCCTCTCCCACGGCAAAGCGGAGAAAGCACTGGTGACCGCCACATATCTTGTAGCCAGACCAAATGACTTTGTGGACCCACTTGTCTTGTACCAGGGAAGTTCACAGGTCCGGAAACCAGTGAAGACGTTCCCCCACCCCAGATACGTGCTACATGCTGAAGAAATCTTGTCCGCGGGTCTGCAGAAGCCCTCTCACGACTTGCCAGATCAGATAAGTTTGGATCCTCCAGAGGAGGCCCTGAAAGGCTTCGAGCCCTTGTCAGCAGTGGCGGCTGGTGCTCAAAATTTTTTGGGGGGGGCGCATACAGAAAAATGTAATAGGCATTGCTTTGCGGCAAAAAACGCTGTTAAAAATTGTGTGACTTTGAGGTTGCAAAAGTGTGAAAGGGGCCTTCAGTAATTAAGGTATAGTGTGCCCCCTTTCAATGCAGAGAGACCAGCGTGCCCCCTTTCAATGCAGTGACCAGCGTACATGCCCCCTTTCAATGCAGTGAATAGCGTACATGCAACCTTTCAATGCAGTGACCAGCGTACATGCCCCTTTCAATGCAGTGACCAGCATACATTCCCCCTTTCAATGCAGTGACCAGCGTACATGCCCCTTTCAATGCAGTGACCAGCATGCATGCCCCCTTTCAATGTAGTGACCAGCGTACATGCCCCCTTTCAATGTAGTGACCAGCGTACATGCCCCTTTTCAATGTAGTGACCAGCGTACATGCCCCCTTTCAATGTAGTGACCAGAGTACATGCCCCTTTCAATGCAGTGACCAGCATACATGCCCCCTTTCAATGTAGTGACCAGCGTACATACCCTCTTTCAATGCAGTGACCAGCGTACATGCCCCCTTTCAATCTAGTGACCAGCGTACATGCCCCCTTAGAATGCAGTGACCAGCGTACATGCCCCCTTCAATGTAGTGACCAGCGAACATGCCCCCTTAGAATGTAGTGACCAGCGTACATTCCCCCTTTCAATGCAGTGACCAGCGTACATGCCCCTTTCAATGCAGTGACCAGCATACATGCCCCCTTTCAATGTAGTGACCAGCATACATGCCCCCTTTCAATGTAGTGACCAGCGTACATGCCCCCTTTCAATGTAGTGACCAGCGTACATGCCCTCTTTCAATGCAGTGACCAGCATACATGCCCCCTTTCAATGTAGTGACCAGCGTACATGCCCACTTAGAATGCAGTGACCAGCGTACATTCCCCCTTCAATGTAGTCACCAGCGTACATGCCCCCTTAGAATGTGGGGACCAGCGTACATTCCCCCTTAGAATGTAGTGACCAGCATACATTCCCCCTTAGAATGCAGTGACCAGCGTACATGCCCCCTTAGAATGTAGTGACCAGCGTACATGCCCCCTTAGAATGAAGTGACCAGCGTACATGCCCCCTTAGAGTGTAGTGAAAACATACATTCCCCCTTAGAATGTAGTGACCAGCGTGCATGCCCCCTTAGAATGCAGTGACCAGGGTACATGCCCCCTTAGAATGCAGTGACCAGCATACATGCCCCCTTAGAATGCAGTGACCAGCATACATGCCCCCTTCAATGCAGTGACCAGCGTACATGCCCCCTTCAATGTAGTGACCAGCGTACATGCCCTCTTCAATGTAGTGACCAGCGTACATGCCCCCTTAGAATGTAGTGACCAGCATACATGCCCCCTTAGAATGCAGTGACCAGCGTACATGCCCCCTTAGAATGCAGTGACCAGCGTACATGCCCCCTTAGAATGCAGTGACCAGCGTACATGCCCCCTTAGAATGTGGTGACCATCATACATGCCCCCTTAGAATGCAGTGACCAGCGTACATGCCCCCTTAGAATGTAGTGACCAGCATACATGCCCCCTTAGAATGCAGTGACCAGCATACATGCCCCCTTAGAATGTAGTGACCAGCGTACATGTCCCCTTTCAATGCAGAGACCAGCGTGCGTGCGTGCCCCCTTCAATGCAGTGTGCCCCCCCCAAGACCAGTGCACTTACCTGGAGCAGCTGCGGCGGCACCTTCTCTTCAGTGTCCCGGCGGCGGCTTCAATCCCCCGGCGTCTCCACGAGTCCTCCCGCTTCCGCCTCCTCCTCGGCCAATGGCATGGGGTTTGCCTTGCGGCCAATCAGGAGGCGCGTATCGGACGAGCTCCCTGATTGGCCAGGAGGAGGATCCGTGTGACAATAGCAAATTTTCATTCGCTATTGTCACACAATGGGTGGGCTCGGGACGCACTGCTCTGCTCCCCGGGTCCACCCTTTGCATCGCCCTATTAGAGCTCTAATCAGGTGATGGCAAAAAAAAAAAACCATTGAGCTCCATGCATTCGGCGCCCCTTCATGCAGATTAGGGAGCCGGACGCATGGATAGGGGGGGAGGCGCCCCTGCGCCCCCAACGCACCGGCCGCCACTGCTTGTCAGTCAACCCTGAGGGATGAAAAAAATTCTATTGAGCCGAGAAGGAGGGCCCACGTCTACGACAAGGGTCCTTGCCCTTAGTAGCCTGCGGAAGAAAGATACTCTTACCCCCTGTGAGACCTTAAATGATCTCATCCAGGTAGCTCCAAACAGGCGATCCCCTCGAAAAGGGAAATTCAGTCAAGGCCTTTTCAGAAGTCTGGTCCGCAGACCAGCATTTGAGCCAAAAGACACGCCGAAAGACCACAGAGAGCCAAGCCACTAGGGGAGCTGCATCCAAAGAGGCATCACAGATAAACTGCAGCCCCTGGACCAGCTGGTCCACCAGCTTAGCAAAGGCAGAAAGGCAGGGGGGAGCTGTTCTCGTTTCCGGTCACGGTGTAAAAGCTTAGCCCACTCAATCAGAGTTTGCGACGTGCAATGGTGACTACTGGCCTTAGTGCCGAACCAGCCAGAGTGTACATATTGCGGGCCGCAGCCTCCGCCTTCCTGTCAGCCAGATCCTTTTTGCTAAGCCGTCGCCAAAAAAAAAAACTGAGAACCTATAGCAGAGAGGGGGAGTATACCCCCTGGTACTGCCCATAGGTGTAGTCTGACTTTTTTCTACCTAGTGTCCTACTCCTGTAGGGGGCAGTATAACCCAATGGTTAAGAAGATCAGGAGCTGTGTCTGTCAATGAAAAAAAGAGAATATACTGTAGATGACAAAATGATCCCATGGGGTTTAAGAGTAAAGATCTTTCCCAACATAAAACAAGTTGAACCTGATCTTCATAATGAATGGGAGAGTAATCTCCAAGCTTGCTCCTTTAAAATGATGGAACTTCTTTGTCATCAATACCAAAAATAATTATATGCCCTTGATTCATAAATAGAGAAAATCTGTACAGATAAAGTTGGCCTAACTACAGATTCCACTTTTGCTAATAGAGACGAGGCTCAAAATAAACATGTAGTGTCTTTTGTTACAGCCATTCTGAAAACCAAGGATAAAAAATACTATAGGGACAAAATTGCATATGATTCCAATACAGCCTATAAATGGTCACATGATACAAAAAAAATTACATTTACGGCACTACGACCCCCCCCCCCCCCACATTTTTGGTGGACTTTTTTGAGGTTAAAAATGCGCTGGAAAATACAGTATTTATGTTTTAGAGTGCAGTGTCTGTCAATTAAAGTATGTTGGATGCACCATTCGGAATTTGAGGATAAGAATGTCTCAACATTTTAATGATGCATCGAACGTCAATGCCAAAAATATTTCCAGTGTGTCTAAACATTTTAGGAAAATTTATTGGGGTAGCCTCAATTCTTTTTCCTTTTTTGGTTTGAAACAGGTTGGAACACCAGCTAGAGGAGGTGATGTACACCGCATCTTACTTCAACGAGGTGTGGTGGATATACAAGCTTAACACCAAAGTGCCCAGTGGACTGAATAGTAGAATGGACATAAACCTTTTTTTTTAAATATTTGTGTAGCATATAAGGGGTTAATATTTATTTTCTCGTAGTGTATCCTCTTTGGAGTATGCCCGAATCATACACACCTCCCCCTGTTATTTAATCTTAATTGTAATAAAGCATGTACCTCCCCTAGATATAGAAGCAGTTTGTTATTATATAAAGTTTGCTTATACTGCACATGTGTATGCTATGAAGAAGGCTTAACAGCTGAAACACGTCAGAATCTGTCATGTTGCCACTGCTGTCAATGCTGGAATACATTTTTGCATAGAAGAAGCTTTTGTGTGCCGGCTTTTTTTATATAACACAAAGTTTGACTATGATATGTTACAATACAACTATATGTCCTTTCCCAGGTGTTCCACTCTTGGTTCCTCATTTCCCCCTATGGTTATTGATAAGGAGGGATGTGCTAAGCCTTCACTCACTCCATAAGTCTAGTGTACCTCTGTTAAACTCACTCCATGGGTTCTGGGAGCACTAGTGCGGACCTCATGCATGCTCAATATTAACTCCTTCACTTCCCATATATATGTGACCAGGTGCAGGTTTTGCTCTGGTTGCTATAAGAAACCGAAGGTTAGGGAGGGAGCCAGACAAAGACCCCCTCACTACCGGAGGAAATGTCGCCTTTACAGCTACCACCCCTAATGACTGGTTGTTTTGTGTCTTGAACTGAGTTAACCCTTTTGTAATGGTGTTACTTCATACCCCTTTGTCCTTTACCGCACTTTAAGGGCAACATTTAAAATGACTGGGGCTTTTGATTAGTGCAATATACAACAAACAATACCTTTATAAATTATTCAATTTTATTGATAAAAAATAGTAAAACATTTGCTAAAAGAAGGTTTTTACATGTATTTTGGCAGTTAATCCAGTTTACTGAACATGTTTCTTAAAATTGAAAAAATACAATTATTCATTTGAAAAATTATAATTGACAGAAAATATACAATATCAAAAATAGTAAAATGATATACATAATCAAACACTGATGCTTACATTAATAGGTCCCCAGAAGGAAAGAATAGACACCAAACTGAGCATGTGCAGCTTGTCCCCTAACCTCTGTTCTATCAAGAGATGGTTTGGGGACTGTGGATGGAGAGGAGGATCAGAGAAGACAGGATCAAGCAGCCTTTTTACACAATGCAGAAGATGAACCTCTTAGATTCCACAGGGAGTAAAACAAGCATGCTTTACTGAACTTTAGCAAGAAAATTAAGTTCTGCTAGATTACTTCAGGCTGGCCCCTTTTGCAGGTATAGCTATGTAAAACATTAAAAATAAGTGGCTATACTGTTTAACTACTTCTGCACCAAAAGGTTTGGCCCCCTTAATGACCAGGCCATTTTTTGCGATTCAGCACTGCTTTACTTTAACTGACAATTGCGTGGAAGTGCGACACTGTACCCTAATAAATTTGATGTCCTTTTGTACCACAAAAAGAGATTTCTTTTGGTTGTATTTGATCACTTGTGCGATTTTTATTTTTTGCGCTATAAACCAAAAAAGACAATTCTGAAAAAATATATATATATTTTCAAGTTTCTGCTATATAACATTCCCAAAAAAAATTAAAAATCTAATTTTTCCATCCTTTTAGGCCAATTGTATTATGCTACATATTTTTGATAAAAAAAAATCCTAATAAGTGTATGTTGATTGGTTTGCGCAAAAGTTATCGCGTCTACAAACTAGGGGAAAGAGTTATGTCATTTTTATTTATTTATTTATTTATTGTTACTAGTAATGGCGGCGATTTTTAGCGGGACTTCGACATTGCAGCGGACAGATTGGACATTTAACTGACATTTTTTACACTTTTGGGGGGACCAGTGACTTTACAGCAGTAAACAGTGCTAAAAATATGCACTGTTACTGTAATAATGACACTGGCAGGGAAGGGGTTAACCTAGCAGTGATCAAAGGGTTAAGTGTGAGCTTAGGGGAGTGTTTTCTAACTGTATGGGGGAGGGACTTGTGGAATCAACACAGAGACCCGTGATCCTAAATAGGAGGATCACAGGCGCTCTGTGTTCATTGCAGAGAGAACAACGGTCTACTGTGTTTACAACTGCAGACCGTCGTTCTCTCTCAGCAGGGAGTGATCGGCAGTGCCAGGCGGCAATCTCCACTGCCGGCCCCCTGGATCGGCTTCCCCGCTTCCTAATAGGGGCAGGTGCGCGCGAACCGACATACAGGTACAGCGGCTCGCGCAGCCGAGCCAGCCTGCCCCAGTGTATCTGAGGCAGGCGGTCGGCAAGTGGTTAAAATCCAGCAATACACTGTCTCACCTTGCTCTGCACATGCTCAGTTACTCTCCATTTTTAGGCATTTTTAGGCACTGCTGAGTTTGTAGAGGCTAATCTGCTGACAGCATTAAAGCAGAATTAAGCTCTCCTATCATTTACAGCCAAGGACGCTGCTTTTGTTTGATTTTCAAGTGCCATGTTGCTGCACATGTAATCAGTTATGACACCAACCATTTCATGGTTTGACAGTTTGGCAGTCACAACCAATGTGACAGTTAGCAATCCAGGCATGCTGGGAATGTAACTGTTTTTTTAAACTGTTCAATCGATGGGTTTTGTTCTGCTTTATGATTTACTGCAGTTAAGGCAGGTCTTTGGTCTTCAACAAAATGGCAGCCTTCAGCAAAAAGAAAGAGGAACAATGCTGGAGGCAATTTACTGCACACACTAATTTCGGTTGCATAATTATTAATGTGGAATGTATGTACTTTGCTAAAGAACATTTTTCTTTTTTTTTTTTATCAAGTTGTTATGTGTAACGTTTCTCTTTAAATTGTGTATATTTACTTACTGGAGTCAACCAAGGATTAAAAAAATTCCACCTGTTTATGCACATCTGAGTAGCAGATCGGCAACAACACAAATGTAGTTCTAGGAGAACCCGTAGTCCTGCAGTCCAACTGTAAAATATGAAACATACTATACTTAGCAAAGCCAAAAGATTTTGAGATTTGGATAGAGTATTGAATAGTAAAGCTGGTATTAGACAAGTATTGGCTGGCTGAATGGAAAAAAAGCTAGCAGTTTCCTCCACCCACACAAACAAGTTGGATGGATCATTCCCCCGTTCCAGGACACTGTATTCTGACAGCAGCACCCTCTGCTGTCAGAATACACTGATCAGTGGCTGCAGCCACTGATTGACAAGAGTTTTCCAACATGATTAATGATAGGTATTATTTAAGCGGGTCTTTCAGTTCATGTACATAAATATTGAATTAATTTTTTTCCTCATTTTGAGCTTTATCTACAAATACATGACTGGTGTTACCTCTAATTCATTGTTATATTTAAGTTATGTATGTGAAAATATGAGTTTGTCTAAGGTACCCAAAGGCACTGTGATTTTTCATTCCTAAATATTGAGTTCATCAACTCAATAGCCATCTATCAATGTACGCCAATTAAATGTGTTACAGGCAGGAGAGAATATACTTCATGTTAATGTAATCTTTCTAAGAAACTGGATCATTAAAATATACATGGCGTTGGAAGAATGGAAGCCTTTTAATATGATTTTTATGATTACATCCACAAGGGTGATGTTATAATCATACGAATTAACCAGCCATTGTTCCTGCACTGTAACAAGGTGCTATTAGTGATTATACATATATATTAGTGAATTATTACCCTGGCAATAAAAGTACTTGGGCCAATTTTCACATTCCTGGCTGATATACTAAAGACAAGAATGAACAGTTAGAGTTGCTGGACTCTTTTACCATGTAGTTGGGAATTTTCTTAAATCATCCAGAAGGCACTCCAGTAAGGTTATCAAAATCACAGTATTTTACTCTTAAAGGGAACCCAGGATGATAATATAAGTAATATTACAGTACTTATAGTAGATCCTAGGGGGGAGAAGGAGCAATTATTAGACAAGGAGGAGATTATGATCTCATCCCCCCTTCTTTCCTCCTCGTACAGAGGACACCTTGATTCACTGCAAGTCATGTTAGAGGCATCCGGAAGACACCAGCACAAAATATATGTAGCACAGTCTCTTACAGTGAATTTCTGCATCTCTAGTGGCCCTCTAGATGTGAGATAGGAACACATACATGTAACCAAGCTGGACAAATGTAAATTAAGAAAAAAAATGTAGGATTTTAGTTTAAAGTAGAAGTTTGATCGAAACCTAACCAAGGTTAAACCTACTATATTACCTACCCTGTAAAAAAAAGATGCCTATACCTTACTAAACTAAAGGCCCTCTGGTCCAGTCATGTGATCTCTCCAGCGGCTGACTTCAGTTGGGAGGAGAGAGCAATGACAATGGATGGAATGTCTGGGCAGTGACATCACCCAAAAACTTACAATGGGGCACACTAGGCAGTAAAAAAACTTTACCACACCTATGGGGCAGTCCCAGGGGGTATACTCCCACTTCTATAGCAGGAAGTGGGAGTATACCCCCTGAGACTTTTCCAAAGGGGTGGTAAAGTTTTTTCCTGCCTAGTGTCCTACTCCTGTAGGAGGCAGCATAACCCAATGGTCAAGAAGATTCTGGAGCTGTGTCCGTCAATAAACATCAGAGAAAAGGATTTTTTTTTTTAATTTATATCTTTATTGGTCATTTTTTATATATACATACATTTCAAGCAAACATTGTCATGTTCTGACCAAACCCCACCCCCCTTACCTCCCCCTCCCTCCTCCCCCATATTAGACCGAGAACAACAAAAAAAAAAAAAAAAAAGAAAAGGTTTTATACTTTTATGCGCACATTCCCAACATTTCTTCATATGAAGATGTATCCCATGCTATATTACCGTACGCCAGGAGGGGTATGGGGACCGTCCCCCCGCAGCCTGGACCAGGAACCGCCCAGGGTGACCCTCTCTTAAACATCCAGGGTCTCCATCTCAACTTAACTTGATCCTCTGAATTTCCCAATATAGCAGACAGTTCTTCCATCTTAAAAATCTCGTTGACCTTCCCACACCATAACTCGTAAGTTGGAATCACTGTCTGTTTCCAGAAAATAGGTATGCATGCCCTTGCTGCGTTCAAAAGACGCAGAGTCAGGGACTTCCTGTAGCTCCGCACTGAGCTTCCTGTTAAATGCAGCAAGCACAACGCGGGGTCCTCTAGAATATCCACGTTGGTTATATGTTTTATAGCCACTGCTATCTTATTCCAAAATGGCCGCACTCTTTTACATCCCCAAAAAACATGCACCATATTTCCATCCTCCAATCCACACCGCTAGCATTTTCCTGAAACCGCCTCTTTTATTCTGTGTAGTAGTGATGGGACTCTATACCATCTGGTTAGAATTTTATACCCTGTTTCTTGGATCTTACTATCTAGTGACGATTGATGAACTAATCTCAGGATCTTATTTATCTGCTCTTTTGACCACACGGTATTTAACTCCTGCTCCCATTTTTGGATAAACGGCAGTTGTTGGTCTCTCTCATCCTCTGACAATTGTGTATAGAACCTTGAGATCAGATGGCCCGTCGCGTTACCTGTTCTACACATATTTTCCAGATCCGTTAGCTCTCGTGGTGCATACCCTTTCTGCCGAACTGATCTAATATAATTATACAGCTGATAAAGGCTGAAATAATCTAGCGATTCTCCTGCACCTGTCCTAAGTTCTTCTAGGGAGGGCATAGGACCATTTTGCCATATATCACATAGGCGCCTTTTACCATCCTGAGCCCACCTACGGATTCTGGCATTTATACACCCCAGGGGAAAATCCGGGTTCCCCAAGATCGGTGTCATCGGAGATAGACCCGGGGCTACCCTCCAATGCGACTGAATTCTCTTAGTTTCTTTTATAGTCGCTCCCACTGTAGGATGTTTAAGAATAGCGTCTTTAGGTTCGAACACCGACCATGGGGCTGGGGGGGTTAGCTGTCCTGTTTCTTCATTCTCTAAATCCACCCATCGTTTGGTAAGTTTATTGCAATGCCAGTCTACCACCCTTACTATATGGACCGCCCTGTAATATCTCAGGATATCTGGTAATCCAATCCCACCTCTTACTTTGGGTAAGGCCAGCGTCTGCATCTTAATTCTAGGGGACTTATTTGCCCAAATATAGGCACGAAGTATGCCCTTGATTGATTGAAAAAATTATTTTGGAACTGCTATCGGAATTGTCTGCATTAAATACAAGATACGGGGTAACACATTCATTTTAATAACGCTACAGCGCCCAAACCATGTCACTGCCAACAGCTGCCATATTCTAAGATCTGCTTTAATCTTTCCTACAAGCGGAAGATAATTCTTTCTATAGAGATCCGCGGGATCTGCCGTTAACTGTATCCCTAAGTATTTCAGCGCATCTGAGGCCCATTGAAACGGAAACGCTATTCGAAGTGTTCTCTCTTCTTGGTCAGATAACGATACGTTGAGTGCCGCTGATTTAGTTACATTAATTTTGTAGTTAGAGAACCCACCGTATGTTTTCAGGGCGTCTAAAATATTTGGCAGTGAAAGAGAAGGGTTAGTAGCAAAAAACAGCAGGTCATCCGCAAACGCGGCCACCTTATGTTGTTCCCCCCCGCTTTGGATTCCCGCTATATCCGGAGAACTCCGAATTCTGCACAATAGGGGTTCCAGACACAACACGAATATAAGCGGGGATAAAGGGCACCCCTGCCGTGTACCATTAGAGATAGGGAAGTAACTTGACCTCCATTCATTTACCCTAACCGCAGCCGTAAGGACCGTATAAAGTGCCAGTATAAATTGCAGCATTTGCAGTCCCAGGCCTATGTATGACAGGGTGGCCCGGATAAAATCCCACGCCACCCTGTCAAAGGCCTTTTCCGCATCTGCTGCAAAGAGAACCATCTTCTTCCGTGATGTACGTGCCAGATGTATTAAATCTATGGCTCGGATTGTATTATCCCGGGCCTCCCAGGTAGGAATAAAGCCCACTTGGTCAAAGTGGACCAAGTCTACCATATATGGTAAGAGCCGATTTGCTAATATTCTTGCGTATAGTTTCGTGTCTACATTTATCAAGGATATCGGGCGATAGCTGCCACAACACAAGGGGTCCTTCTCTTCTTTAAGTATTAAAGTAATATGCGCCCGTAGAGAATCCAACGGGAATGCCGCTCTTCTTCCCACTTCATTGAAATGTGACAGTAGGGGATTCTTTAAACGCTCCCCAAATTTCTTGTAATAACTTAAAGTAAAGCCATCTGGGCCAGGGGCCTTATGTGCCTTGGTCTGTGAGATCGCAGCGGCCAGCTCCTCCCCCGATATCTCGCCTTCCAATGTCAGTACTTGGTCTTCTGTAAGTGTACGCATGCCCGAATCTCGTAAATACTCCTCTAACTGCTTCCCCTTTTCTGGACTTTTCTTACTCCCTATTTCCGGTAGGTTATAGAGTGACCGATAGAAAGAGCAGAACTCTTCTGCTATGTCAGCTGAAGTGTGAACCTCCCCACCTTTTGTATTTCTAAGACGTAAAATTTGAGTTTGTCTTTTTGGGCCCCTCAGTGCTCGTGCCAGCATCGCCCCTGGTTTATTTGCATATTCATACAAGTGTCTTTTCAACCACAACATATTTCGTACTATCTTTTGGAAAAGTATCTGGTTCAATTCCTCTCTTACCCGCATGAGAGGGATCAGGTGAGCTTCCGCAAGCGTTCTCTTATGCTGTCTACTCAGCTGTTCAATTTTAGTTAAATATTCTTTGATTTTCGCCTCCCGCTCTCTTTTACGCTGTGCGCCCAACTGTATCAGTACCCCTCTTATCACGCACTTGTGCGCTTCCCAGATCGTGGAAGGTGAGAGCGACTCCGAAGTATTTTCTATAAAATAGTTATGTAGCGCCTCATCTATCTTCCCCTCCGCTTCCGGGGATTGCAGTAAGGCCTCATTTATGCGCCACAACCTTGGGCTATAGTTTTTTGATTCCCATTCCATACTCACATACACCGGGAAATGGTCAGAGATTGAAAAATCTCCGATATCTGAGTCTGTCACTAACGGCAGGTCTGCCTGGGTCATCAGGATTCTGTCTATCCTACTATATGCCTTGTGGATTGGAGAATAGAAGGTGTAATTTCTCTCTCCCGGGTGCATCAGCCTCCATGGATCGATGAGGCCCAGGAGGGAGATCTCTTTTTGCAAATGACATATATGAGCTTCTCTTAGAGGTATCTAACAGAGGTTCTGGGGCATAATTAAAGTCACCTCCCATCACTAAGTGCCCTTCCCGAAATTCCAAAACAACTGGAATCAGTTTCTGTAAAAACATTACATGCTCATAGTTGGGAAAATAGACATTTACGAGGGTTACCTCAACCCGTCCTATCCACCCCTTCACCAACACAAACCTACCCATTGGGTCAGCCAATTCTTCTTTTAGGGTCCAATTCATAGCACTTGATATTAAGATGCTCACACCCTTTGATTTGGCAATAGGGGATGTAGCGTGGTAAACCCATGGGAAGTCTTTATTGTAGAATTTTGGTAGTGCATCTTTACGGAAGTAGGTCTCCTGAATGAAAGCTATTTGTGTAGCATCTCGTTTTAGATCCCCCATAAATCTCCTACGCTTCTGTGGGGTTGATAGCCCCCTCACATTATAGGTCGTAATCTTACAACCTGCTGTCCCCCCCTGGGTCGCCCCACCTCCAGCCGCCATTGTGGACGGTCCCCCGCCCCCCAAGGCCACACAACCTATGCGAGGAAAGAAAAAGCAAAACAACAAAACAAAAAAAAAAAAAAGACAAGAAAAGAAACCCCCCTTCACCCACACAAGTATGTATATACTATTTAATACCCACAACCCCTACCCCCCCTCTAATGGTTATCTAAACCAGCGCAACCAGGCGCTATCTACTGAGGGGGCCGTGGTTCCCAAAACCCCGCAAGCAAGCCACTGTACCTGGACACTCTCCTTCAAGAACTAAAAAAAAGAGAAAGCTAGGCTCCAAAAATTGGAGCTAAGAAAATGGGCTCTACTCCCTCTCACCCCTACCGTGGTGTAAGGATGTAGTCCCTATCTTATCACTAACAGACAGTAGGACTATAAATTTTAAGTGTCCAGCTAGTGGAGCTCTGAAGTGAGGGAACACTCTCATATTACCTCTACCTCAGTGCCCCCTTCCCTCGTGACCCTTAAGATCGTGCTCCGGCCCTCCATGGCTGGCGGGGGCACGAACAGAAGCGAAAAAAAAAAAAATACAAAACACCTTGTGAAATTATAGTTGATTTCTACAGATACAAATATATAGTATCCAACTTTCCTGTGAAGCAAAAATCCAAAAACTCACACCACAGTTCCCCCATAAGAAAAACAAGAGAAAATAAAACAAATCACACAAAAGGTAACCCCCCCCCCCTTCCCCTGCGAGGGTGACTCAGATAGTAAGGACATATAACGAATAAAAAAGAAAAAATGCAGAAAGAACGCCCATATCTCGACAAAGCAAATGTTCAAGGCGGGTGTGGGGATACCAGGGACCTCCGCACATCTTAACTTCCCCCCTCCCGGAAAAAAAAAAAAAAATGGGAGAGGAGGAGACGGGGAGAACCCCAAAAACAAAAAAAAAAGGCATGGGAAAAACCGGGAAGATAAAAAGAAAAAGAAAAAACATGGAAAAGGCCAGGAACCTGTGTGCAGCACTTTAAGGTTCATTATATTAATGTCTCCTTGTCCGGAGCATCTATTTTGCTTCCACACCTATCTACTCCAAATTTCACCCATGTTGTATGGCTTAATTCATGTAATAGTTCACGGAGTTTCCTAGGACATCTAACCAGTCATTCACATGGATCGGGGCACATCCCAAAAATGTAAAGAGCCCGGGGAGCTGGTCTGGCCATTTCAAAAAGAACGTTTCTCTGTCTTTCACCACTTTCAAATGGAAGGGGTGTCCCCAAACATAGGTTGCTCCCACTTTTCTTATGACCTCTAGGAGGGGTTTAATTGCGGCTCTCATCTTTAGGGTCCCCCGTGAAAGATCTGGCAACAATTTCAGCTGAGAACCTTCATACTCGATCTGCCCTTTTACCCATGCTTGTCTCATTATGTCTTCTTTAAGTGAGAACAGGTGAATCCTAATCAAGACATCTGGGATTAGTTCTGTTGCCGTCCTTCGGGGCGCTTTAACCCTGTGCACTCTGTCAATTTCCATTTTTTCCATTTGGGGTCTCTCAAAAAAACCATTCAAAATGCCCACTACCGTGGTTCTGAGCTCTGGTCCCTTTACGGATTCCGGCAAGCCCCGCAGCCGAATATTATTCCTCCGGCTGCGGTTCTCACCATCATCCTGCTGCAGCCGCAACCAGGTGACTTGTTTTTGCAGCTGCGCTCGTGAACTTTCTAATTCAGAGATTCTGACTTCAAAATCACATTGTACTGACTCTGTATTCACCAATCTGGCTTCAATTTGATCAACTTTTTGTTTTAAACCACATATTTCCATTTTAATGTCACTCACGATTGCTGCAGCCATATCTTGGATGTCCTGTTTCGTCGGGATCAACTTTACAAACTCACCCCACTCCGCTGTTGATGGTATTTGCGGCTGTTGCGGCATAGTCAGGGACTCTTTGGGCTCTTCATTCCTTTGTTCCTGCGATATGTCCATTACTGAAGGCTTCTTCCCACCAGAGGAGACCCCGGTAGATTGAATGTTTGTAGCTTTGGGCCCTTTCTGCTGAACTGCCATTCCTGAGTTTGTTTGGCGTTTCTGTGATGCCTTGGTCCCAGCTGTACTTCGTGATGCCACTGTGTGTCTCAGAAAATAAGAGGTAATGTCTGTCCTTTTCTCTAGGGCTTGCTTCTGCTCCGGGCTGGCTGCTTGAGTCATATATACGGGGGAGACCAGCGACCTCTGCATCTACTGTCCCAACTGGCGCTCAACCCTGGCTCTCCTCCTCCTCAGCCCTTCAGCCCCACACAGACCCGCACGGTCTTTCACCCTATGCTGTACCTCTCTCACTCTGAGGCAGGGTCTCGCACATTCAGCGTATGACCGCCTGCTTCCTTGCCACCACCGCTACTTTATGACTCCCCGAGCCTGGATTTCCCCATTACCGTCCTCCGTGAGCCTCGGGCGGGGGAGGGGGGGGAGAGCCGACTCACTCACTGCACGGCGCTCTCCTCCACCACGCAGAGCTCCTCACTGCTCGGGCTCTCACGGCGCCATTGACGAACCACGCCCCCGACCAGAGAAAAGGGTTTTACGGTAATACAAAAATCCAATTTTTCCAAAGCAGAGGGCTGCTTTACAAGGCTTAGATTAGGAGGGATTATTGTCATAAAAGAACTCATAACAGAAATGGAAATGTTTGCAAATGGCTGTATGCAAGCACACTTCAAAATATATTCCTCTTGGCAATAGTTTTAAAAGATTGAAAGTAAAACCTTTATGTGACAATTGTCCAAAGGTAAAACAAGCCATAAAGAATAAGGGCATTTAACCACTTAAGCCCTGGAAGATTTTACCCCCTTCCTGACCAGGCCCTATTTTGCGATTCGGCACTGCGTGAATTTAATGGACAATTGCGCGGTCGTGCTAAGCTGTACCCAAATGAAATTGACGCCCTTTTTTTTCCACAAATAGAGCTTTCTTTTGGTGGTATTTGATCGCCTGTGCGATTTTTACTTTTTGCGCTATAAACAAAAAAAGAGTGACAATTTTGAAAAAATAACAATATTTTTCACAATTTTATATGAAATTCCCCCCCCCCCCCCAAAAAATGTAAAAATCTAACTTTTTTAACATTTTAGGCCAATTTGTTTTCTGCTACATAATTTATTGCGTTTACTAACCAAGGGAAAGATTTTTGTAATTTTTATTGTTTTTTTTTTAACGAGTAATGGCAGCAATCTGCGTTTTTTTTTTTTGCGGGACTGCGACATTGCGGTGGACAGATCGGACCCTTGACTGACATTTTTGACACTTTTGGGGGTACCAGTGACATTACAACAGTAATCAGTGCTATACATATGCACTGTTACTGTAAAAATGACACTGGCAGGGAAGGGGTTAACTTTATTAGAGATGCAGGGGTTAAATGTGTCCCTAGGGGCGTGCTTCTAACTGTAAAGGGGTGTGGCTAGTGATGTAACCACAGAGACATACAATCCTACATAGCAGGATCGTATGATCTCTGCAGTTAGATCAGGGAGAATGACAGGTGGCTTTGTTTACATTAGCCGCCTGCCTTTCTCCCTCTCCAGCGGGAGATCGCGAGTGACCGGCGGACATCGGGTCCGCCGGTCACACGCACGGACATGTCAGGGAACGAGCGGGGGGGGTAGGCGCGCGTCCAGCGGCGCGCGCTCGCCCCCTAGAGGCTCTCAGGCTAGCGACGTAGTACTACGTCACTTTGCCTATACGGGGCTGACTGCCGCAGTAAATGTACTTGCAGCGGTCAGCAAGTGGTTAAAAAAGATTAAAAATTAAGGAACGCTCTCATCTTTTGAAAGTTACAAAGAGAATAACAAAATATAAAAAGTAGGAATCAAGGCTGCAAAAATTCAAAACTGATGACAGGTAAGAGTAGGACAAACCTCCCCTTCAAATACATTCATAGTAATTAGGTCAGGTCTGAGCACAGAGGCTTTACCAGACAACCTAGTGTTGGATACTGGGGACAAATAGAAAGCAGATTTATTAAATACCTTTTTTCAGCTTTGTGTATACAAAAGAAAATGAGATAAATCAAGTCCTTATGGGGATAATATTGACACAGGCCTAAAAGAACCACAATAGTAAAAAATGTATACGGTCAGAAAAATTTTGACAAAATAAAGGTGAATAAAGAACCTTGACCAGATGGCATACACCCACTTGCCCTCAAAGAGTTGAGCTCTCTTTTTTGAAGCCATTGTTTCTCATTTTTAAAGACTCTTTAACCACTTTAAGACCAGAAGGATTTGCCCCCTTAATGACCAGGCCCTATTTTGCGATTCGGCACTGTGTTACTTTAACGGACAATTGCACGATTGTGCAACGCTGTATCCAAATAAAATTGATGACCTTTTATCCCACAAATAGTGCTTTCTTTTGGTGGTATTTTATCACCTGTGCGGTTTTTATTTTTTGCGCTATAAACAAAAAAAGAGCGACAATTTTGAAAAAAAATATATATATTTTTCACATTTTGCTATATGACATTCTCAAAAAAAAATTTAAAAATCTAATTTTTTAACATTTTAGGCCAATTTGTTTTCTGCTACATATTTTTGGTAAAAAAAATTGCAATAAGCGTATTTTTATTGGTTTGCGCAAAAGTTATCGCGTCTACTAACTACGGGAAAGATTTATGTCATATTTATTGTTTTTTTTTTTTACTAGTAATGGCGGCGATCTGTGATTTTTTGCAGGACTGCGACAATGCGGTGGACAGATCAGACCCCTAACTGACATTTTTGACACTTTTGGGGGTACCAGTGACATTACTACAGTAATCAGTGCTAAAAATATGCACTGTTACTGTAATAATGACACTGACAGGGAAGGGGTTAACAGTATAGGTGATCAAGGGGTTAAATGTGACCCTAGGGGAGTGATTCTAATTGTGGGGGGGCGTGGCTTCTGAGATGACCATAGAGACATGTGATTCTATATAGAAGGATCACATGAGCTCTTTGATCATTTCAGGGAGAAGGACGGTAGGCTGTGTTTACAACAGCCGACCGTCCTTCTCTCTCAGCGGGGAGCGATCGCGGGTGTCAGGCGGCAATCAGAGCCGTCTGACACACGCATCTGCTTCCCCGCTGCCGAGTGGGGGCGGGAGCTCCCCGCTGCTCGCCATCTAGCTTCCCGCGCACGACCGACGTAGATCTACTTTGGTTTGCGCAGGAGAGCCACCCTGCTGCAGTAAATAGGCGGCTGGTGGTCGGGAAGTGGTTAATGACTGTTTCAGTACCGCTAGATTGGTGCAAAGTCAAAAATGGGATCAGAGGCGGCTCTCTAATTAGGCAAATTAGGCAGTCGCCTAAGGCCTCGCACTCATAGGGACCTCACGGCCGCCTAATTTGCCGAGTTAAAGAGCCGCCTCTGAGGCTGGCAGCAGGGATCTCCCTGCATCAGCACAGTCCCGACTCCGAGTCACGGCTGGTCTGTAAGCAGTACAATCCGCTTGTCTATCCGTCTGTCCCTCTTGTCTGTCCGTCTGTCTGTCCGTCCGTCTGTCCCCCCTGTCTGTCTGTCCCCCTGTCCATCTGTCTGTCCCCCTGTCCATCTGTCTGCCCCCCTGTCTGTCTACCCCCCCTGTCTGTCTGCCCCCCTCATGCGAGCACAAATCCTTCTTCTTTTTTTTATTGCTATACAGACCAGGATCCCCCAGTTTCACTCCAGTTCTCCTCTACCCATCCCTCATCATCTACCCACTCCCCCCTTTTTACCCCCTCCTCCTTCTCCCCTATCCCATGGTTCCAAGTCCCATCCCTCTCCTATTCATCCCATGTGATTTCCACAGTACACATCCCACCCACACAAGCAGCAGTAATTAGATGCTCGTCCTCTGGGTTCTTCCTTAACCTCTGCAAAGGGGGTGAGTGGGGCCTCATGTCTAAATTCTGCCTAAGGCCTCACAAAGCCTAGAGCCGCCTCTGAATGGGATCAAAGTTTACTAACTAAGGGAAAGATTTTTGTTGTTTTTTTTTAATGAGTAATGGAGGCGATCTGCGATTTTTTTTTTGTGGGACTGCAACATTGCGGCGGACAGATCGGACCCTTGACTGACATTTTTGGGGGTACCAGTGACATTACTACAGTAATCAGTGCTATACATGTGCACTGTTACTGTAAAAATGACACTGGCAGTGAAGGGGTTAACTTTATTTGAGAAGGAGGGGTTAAGTGTGTCCCTAGGGGCGTGCTTCTAACTGTGATTGGATGTGGCTTTTCATGTAACAGCAGAGATCTACGGTCCTACATAGCAGGACCGTATGATCTCTGCTGTT
This sequence comes from Pelophylax lessonae, assembly GCF_965119305.1. Lineage (NCBI taxonomy): Eukaryota > Metazoa > Chordata > Amphibia > Anura > Ranidae > Pelophylax > Pelophylax lessonae. The sequence continues at coordinate 265,903,565 of NC_138768.1, read as the reverse complement.
ACACAAGGGAGAATGACAGACGGCTTTGTTTACATTAGCCGCCTGCCTGTCTCCCGGTGTAACCGACGATCGCGAGTGAGCGGCGGACATCAGGTCGGGGGGGTCCGTGAGCGAGCGGGAGCGGGAGCGCGCCTCCGGTGGCACGTGCTCGCTCCCTAGAGCCTCACAGGCTAGCTACGTAGTACTACGTCGCTTTGCCTGTGAGGGGCTGACTGCCACTGTGGGCGGTCGGCAAGTGGTTAATAACTCAATACAGGTTAAGCTTTTATATTTAGCTGGGATTTTGTCAAATTTGCTGTGTTTATATCTACTAAAAATGATTTTAGAGAATTTTTAGCAAATATATTGTGTAGCAATATTTCCAGGCATTGGGCCTGATGTGGGTCTGCCATTGTTACCAGAAACACTTCCAACACATTTAGGTTGAAAACCCAAGTGTGAGAACTGAGACAATAACCATTGCGGCATCTTTGGCTTGTGTTGTATATTTTATAATGGGGATGGGAGAAGGGAATGAGTGGGATACGCCTCTGGCTCAACTAGGTTTAACTGGGACACTTTGTAGAAAATGCAGATTAGCGCTGTCTTGACGCAAGCTGAATGCCAACCAACACTTCCTGACACTTTAAATACTGTTCTGCTGAAAGTGCTGAAACTTTGATTTTAACTCCTTGGTTAACTAAGAAGATCCAGAACTGTAATGATCCTTGACTCTTGACACTCTGTCTAGCTCAAAAGTCCTGTTTATGACTCCCTCCAGCCCTTCACTGACTGAGGTAGCTCCTTGTAACTGCTTGTACTGCTGCAACTCTTAACACTGCACACTTGACTCTTCAGGGCCCCACCGCTGGCGCCCCCCTCTACACTTCTAGGGTCCTCTCACTAGGCAGCCCTCCTTGACACTTTAGGGTCCTTTCACTAGGCAACCCCCTTGACACTTCAGGGTCCTTTCACTAGGCAACCCCATTGACATGGGGGGCAAATTGACATTTGCAGGCTCCAGGATCCCTCAGACCTTCACCGGAGTAGTCCCCTCTACACTAGGCAGACCCCAGGGGCAGTTCACAGTACTTACGATCTTTCCTGGAACTAAACCCCTCCTTCTCCACTGGTCCTCGGCACACCGGATCCTCTCTGCAACTCAGCTCAGCTCTCCCTTCTGGATACTCAGGCAGCCACCCAAGACACCAGATCCTTCTGACAGGAGGAGAGACAGCCATACTCTCCCTCCTGGGACTCTGCTTCCTGCCAAAGATGCTGCATCCTGCGTTCCCCTCAAACTTATACACACTCCCAGAATCCTCTGCGGCAGAATCTGCCTTCGTGGGTAGATACAGGCCTGAATGGGCCACTGATTGGGTTTCCTCCACTGCCCATCCTCTCATGGAGCCAGTGGAGAGACTCCCCTCTCAGCAGCCACACCTGGGAGACATGACAGTCCAGCTGAAAATCATGGCCCTGCTGTAATGCAGCCAAAGCGCATTATGCTTTTACCTAGCACCTAACTTTGTAGGGTGCTACATATTGTTTTGTTTGATAAACATTAAAATCAGCAGCACCTTCTTTTTATTCTATAGGTCATGTGCTTTAAGAAAACATATGGTTTGGGGGTGGGGGGTCTATAACAAACTCTGAAAGCTGTAAGGGAACAATGAAAACCTCTAGATTTTTAGAGAAAATTTGATTTTCACATTTTTGCGCATGTTCGATTTTCACAATTTCGCAAAAAAGCACAATCTAAAATTTACAAATAGTGGTTATTTAATAACTCAATACAGGTTAGCTTTTTTATTTCTTAGGAATTTTGTAAAATGTGCTGTGTTTTTATCTGCTAATGATGATTTTAGTGTATTTTTAGAGAAAATTTTGTTTTAATAAACATTTTTGCAAATATCATTGTGCCCTTAAAATCAGTAGGACCTTGGTTTTACTGGCATGAGTTCACGTTTGATGAATATAAAGCACTGGTTGCCTAGATGCAACATAACCACTTGGTAGCCATCTCTGCCCCCCCTTACCCCCTTATCCCCTACCCTTTCCTTGTCTTTCCTCCACCCTGTCACCCCTCCCCCGTCTTCCCTGCCTTCTGGACTGTTTTTCTCCTTTTTTTGCTCTCTCTCTGAATTACGCCTGACTCTCGGGCATAAAAAACTCTTTCTTTCCCCTCGGGCATGCTTGCAGTTGACTTATTATTTGGTAGCTACTGTGGCCACGTGTTGCCTAGGATGTACTTTCTGCTCCCGTATACCAGCCACTTGATAGATGTCGGTGGGTGCGGGACTAGACCTGGAGTTGTATCGGCCTATCAGCATTTCCCATGTTCCTTGTCACATCTACACTCAGACGGAATATGTTAGCTGACCTGTGTCAGAGATCTCTGCTCTGCTGCTTGTACCATGTTCTCTGGACCATGGGTGGGTTGTTTGCTTGATCACCATGTTAGCTCTTATGAGTTCTGTATTATCTTTGTTCCACTTGTCATGCTAGTCTGATTTATGCAATCGTTCTCGACTGTACTGTATGCCTTATACCTCTACTATAAATAAAGAATTTGGAACAAAAAAATCAGTAGCACCTTATTTGTATTCTACTGGTCATGTGCTTTCAGAAAATATATGGTTTGAAGGGGGTCTTAAAAGCGGAGTTCCAACTAAAAGTGGAGCTTCCTCTAATCTGCTACCCCCCCCCCTCCGGTGTCACACTTGGCACCTTTCAGGGGTAAGGGGGAACAGGTACCCTTCCCCCACTTCCATGAAACAGCGTCGTGAAACAGAAGTTCGGCCCCGGTTTCCCTTAGAACGAATGCCAGCAGGAGCACCCGGCAGCTGATCAGAAATCGGTTCGGGTGCGGACATTGCAGGCTCCCTGGACAGGTAAGTGTCTATATATTAAAAATCAGCGGCTACAGTATTTGTAGCTGCTGACTTTTAATTTTTTTTTTCCCCAGCTGGAACATCACTTTAATAAACTCTGAAAGCTATAAGAGAAAATCAAAAAAAGCAATGGAAAAATTGCAAAAATGTCCTGGCCAGGTAAGTTTAAAAGTGAAGCACAGGGCCTGGCAGCAAAAGGGTTAAGGTTCAGTGCTAGAACAACTACTTTTTAAAGCAGACCTGTACCCATAACAGTTTGATAACAATTAATGTTTTTTAACAAAAGCACATACATTCCGCATTAATGTGTGCTGTAAATTGCCTCTAGTATTGTTCTTTTTTCTTCTTGTTGGAGGCCACCATTAGACATGTGCAGAACGGAAGAATGTGGTTAGTTTAGTTTTGGATAAATTTGTTATATTACTGTAGCAAGTTTTCCAGGCCTATGGCCTGATGTGGGTCTGCCATAAGTACCGGTAACCTCTCCAGCCTATGTGAGCTGTGACCCTGGGTGTGAAAACTGAAGCAGCGACAACTCCGGCATCTTTGTTTGTGGTTTTTTATTGGATTTAAGGGGATGGGAGAAGCACCCCCCTCCTGAACCATACCAGGCCACATGCCCTCAACATGGGGGGGGGGGGGGTGCTCCAAAGTACCGTGTCCCCATGTTGATGAGGGCAAGGACCTCTTCCGCACAACCATGGTCCTGTGGTTGTGGGAATGCAGGGGACTGCATTGGGTGCTGTCAGGGGGCTGAGGGGGTGACTTGTCCGAATCTGTAAGCCCCCTTTAACAAGGGGATATGCAGATTCCGGCCCCTCTATGTGAATGAGTATGGGGTACTCATTCAGCAAAAAAGTGTAAAAAGTAAATAAAAACACAGAGACAGTTTTGGCAAGTCCTTTATTAAAAAACAAAATCCATACCAGACCCATATCCGAGCATGAAATCCGGTAGGCCAGGAAAAGGGGGGGGGAGAGGGAGCGGCCCCCCTGTACTATACCAGGCCTCATGCTTTCAAAATTGGGGGTGCTTTGGGGCAGTGGGTGGCTCCCATCCAAAGCACCTTGACAAGAGCCTCTTCCCCACAACTCTGGCCAGGGTGCAGGGGTGACTTATCGGAATCTGGAAGTATCCTTTAACAAGGCCCCCCCCCCCCCTCCCAAATTGTGAATTATTTATTACCAAAAAAGTGTAAAAAAAAGTAAATAAAAAAAACAGAGACAGTTTTTGACAAGTCCTTTATTAAAAAACAAAACAAAAAAATTGGATTTGGTTGTTCAATTTTATTCATTTAGTGACAGGAAATAGTATTTGTAGATCCCCAGAAGCAGCTGTTTTTCAGGATTGCCTGTGGAGGTCCCAAAAAAATCAACAAAAATTTTTTTCTATATGTTTCTGGCAGCGAAGATCACTATTGCTAAACATTGTAAACAGTTGGTGGTACCAATTGATTACATTAAAAGCATATTCAATTGGATCATGATAATAACAATCTTACCTGCACGCTTCATAACAATACAATCAAATCTGACAAAGTGTGGGGCCCATGTATTCAGTACTTATCTGTCCCTTAGCGGGGATTCGGATGATCCTATTCCATTTCAATTCCTCTTTTATTCTTTCTTTTCTCCTCTTGCTTCTTTCTTTTTTTTTTACCAAACCTCAATTTTCTTTCTTGATGTGTTCGAATCTAGTACATGACTGCTGGTGTGGTCATATTCTCAGGAACCTAAATACTAAATGTTCTCAGTAGTTTGATATGTTCTGTATTAACGACAATGATTGCAGTTTATCCTTTTTACAAATGGGTTCTGCTAGAGGGACATTGGTTCCCATATACAGTATGTGTGCTATAATGTTTATTTTCTCATTTTTTCTAAGAACTGTCAATGCAATTTATGTTATACTTGTATGATAACCTGAGATCATTGTGTCTTTCCTTACTTTGTACTTTTATTTTTGTTATCACTAATAAAAAGATTAAAATATTAAAAAACAAAAGTAAATAAATAAATGTCCCCCCAAGTAGATCCATCGTCAATCGCGATGCCGGCTGCTACCGCCGACTCGAAAAACCCCCCCAAAAAACACTACACCCTACGTAGGCTCCTGCCTGACAGTTCTTATATAACTAAGGGGCGGAGGCCACCCGGGGTCACCCAGTGACATCATCGGGTGGTCCCGCCCCTTAGCTATGTAAGAGCTGTTAGATGGCAGAGCTGGCAGAGGGCAGGAGCCTTTGTCGGGGCCGGAGGATTTTTTTTCATTTTTTGGGTTGACGGTGGCTGCGGGTGTCATGCTTGATGGTGGATCTACCCTGGGGTATATATTTACTTTTTTTTTATTTTTAACCACTTCCCGCAAACTGACGTAGCCCTACGTCAGCTCGGAGAAGTGGTTGTACCGAGGTGAAGACTGCAGCTAGAGGCATCATCTCGGTACCATTTTTTAGAGACAGCGGATGGCTCTCTGGTGATAATGGCCGATGTAGCTCGGGAGCTCGCCATCGTTACCCCAGAAAGCAGGAGGGAACACCCCCCCCCTTTCCCGCCACCTTCCGCAGCCCAGGTCTTCTGTCCCACCTGGATTCAGCTTTGATTGGGTCTCCGATGTAGTAACCCAGAAGCGGCGTGATGACGTTATGTCCGGGTTACTCGGCGGCTAAAGGTGTCGAATTTAAAAAGTACCGTATTTGCCGGCGTATAAGACGACTGGGCGTATAAGACGACCCCCAACTTTTCAAGTTAAAATATTGCTTTTGGGATATACTCGCCATATAAGACTACCCCCCTTCCGAAGCAAGGCAACACCATTGAAAAACATTTTCTCAGATCTCTTGTATGTCTCCATGGTACTGTAAGAAAGTGAGATAACCATTCAAACAGCACACTAGGTGCTGCATGGCTCTGTCACAGTGTGCCACATAGCTTTTGGGTACCGATTTTGTTATTGCTAAACTGTGTTATAGTCTATCATTCAGTACAGCTATAAATTAACAAAGTTAGCACCCAAAAGCCATGTAGCACACTGTGACAGAGTAATGCAACAGCTAGTGCTCTGTGTCCTAATGCTAATCATCGTAAGGCACTTTGAGGATTCTACAGTGCGGTACTTAAGACATTAGACATTACAATATCCATTTAGTCCCTACTCACTGTGTGCTGCCAGTGCCATGCTACCCGCCGCCATCGGGATTAGTTTTAAATCTCCCGCTCCCTGCGAGTCACCTCACATACCGTAGTCCGAGTATACCGAGTGCATGACAGTCAGATCACTCCGCCGCCAGACAGAACTTCCTGAACATGCGACGCGGCACCGATAATGTACATGCGCCCGAAATAGAAGAAAAAGTCCCTGCATTGCTCCAATCTCCTCTCTTGAAGGTACCTTGAAAATGATATACTCGGCGTATAAGACGACCCCCGACTTTTGAGAAGATTTTCCTGGGGTAAAAAGTCGTCTTATACGCCGGCAAATACGGTAACAGTATTCAAAAATGCAGATTTCGGCATTTTGAATACATTAAAGTGCAGTGGAGGTATCTGGGGTTAATGAAGTTGTACCCGCAAATGAAAGCGCTGTTCAAACCACACATGTGAGGTATCGCCATGATTGCCAGAACGAGAGCAATAATTCTAAAAAAGAGCTACTCTGTAACTCTAAACTGGTAACCGCTAAAACATTTTAAAGCATCGCCTATGGAGATTTTTATTGACTGTAGTTTGTCGCCATTTCGCAGGTGTGCAAAATTTTAAACTGTAACGTGTTAGGTATCTATTTACTGGGCGTGACATCCTCTTTCACAATATACCAAAAAATGGGCTAACTTTACTGTTTAGTTTTTTTTTAAATGCAGTGTAATTTATTTTTTTCCAAAAAAATGGCATTTGAATGACCGCTGTGCAAATACTGCGTGACAAAAAATATTGCAATGACCGCCATTTTATTCTTCAGAGTCTTTGCTAAAAAAAATATGTATAATGTTTGGGGGTTCTAAGTAATTTTCTAGCTAAAAATACAGATTTTAACTTGTAAACAACGTGTCAGAAGTAGTCTCTGTCCAAAAGTGGTAAATTAAAGACTTGTTAAAAAAAATTAGTTGTGTTTTTATTTACTTTTTACACTTTTTAGGTAAATGAGTAGTACCCCATACTCATTCACATGGGGGAAGCCGGGATCTGGGGGCCTCCTTGTAAAGTGGGCTTCCAGATTCAGATAATCCCCCTGCCTGCAGACCCCCACAACCACCGGCCAGGGTCTGGTATGGATTTTGGGGGATTTTTTTAATTTTGGCGATTCCTCTTAAAATCCATACCAGACCCAAAGGGCCTGGTATGGACTGAGCGGGGTCCCCACGCTGTTTTTTTTCTGTATTTTTCATTGCCCGCATTCTTTTGTTTACATTCATCTGTCAGTGAGGAAGACCGCTGACAGCTTATGAGTCATTGGTTGTTAAGGATGCAGCGGCTGGCTTCCGGCCTGCTCCTTAACAGCCAGCTATTCTTCACACAGAATTCAAAATGGTCGATATTTTTGACAGATCCTAATTTAAATCATTCAGAAAATTTGAAATTTATCAGAAAACGAATATACAAAACTAAATTAAATGAATTTCAACTCATTTACGTTTGGACCAAAATTAATTGCACATATCTAGCCACAATTTTGTTGAAGCCCAGAGCAGTCACTTCCTTATTGAAAACCCTCCCCCTCTCCTTGATCTCTAAAACTATATGTCACTTTCTTCAAATCAAATATGTACATTTCCAGCCTTGACTGTATGTCTTGGCTCACATGGAGAGGAAGGCTGACTGAGCTTTGCGGTGCTGAAGTTTACAGGCTGTCCGTGAGAAAGGAGAGAATATTATAGGGAGATTAGACACTATCCTTGTAAGTTTAACTCTTTTGTGTCTCTCTGCCAGAAGTATTTGTCCTGTCACCTCTCCTGCTTTTTTTATTTTCTCCCTTTCTAAACTGTATTCCCTCAGCACAGTCTGTGTCATTCCTGTTGCTTTCTTTCTCCTTCAGCACCAGTAAATCCTAAAGCTGTCAGTTTATTGGCCTCTAGTGGCTCTTATTTTAGGCACAGTGCCATGAATAGAGAGCAACTAAGCATGTGCAGAGCAGGGTGGGAAAGTGCATTACTGGATTTTAAACAGTATAGGCACTTATTTTTAATGCTTTACATAGCTATACCTGAAAAAGAGGCAAGCTTTAAGTGATCTACCAGGACTTCATTTTCTGACTAAATTCCACGTTAACCATTTAATACATTATTTAAAGTTTCAGATCAAAATTACCAATTCTGCATTTGTAGCAATGTGGAATCATGATCTTACAGGATGTCTCCAACTTATATGCCGACCTTAGTGCACTGGTTTAATGTTGATAAATGTAAAGTTATTTATTTGAGAATAAAAACATGCATGCATCATACATTCCAGGAGGAGTACATCTGGGGTTAATAAGGTCCTGGTAGATCATAGACTTAAAGGAGTTGTAAAGGAAAAAGGTATTTTTTATCTTAATACATTCTATGCAATAAAATAAAAAGCCTTCTGTGTGTAGCAGCTGGTCCAGTGCCCCTGAATACTCACCTGAGCCCCCTCTTTATCCAGCGATGTCCGCGAGTCCTTTGGTTGTCCGGGACTCTTCCTCCTGATTGGCTAAGACACAACAGCCAAGGCATTGGCTCTGGCCGCTGTCAAAGTCAGTTAGCTAATCAGAAGAGAGAGGGGCGGGGCCGAACTGCAGCTCAGTGTGTTTGAATAGACACACAGAGCTGCAGTTCGGCTTGGGTGCCCCCATAGCAAGCTGCTTGCTGTGGGGGCACTCAACAGGAGGGAGGGGCTAGGAGAGCCAAATTGGGACCCGAGAAGAGAAGGATCCGGGCTGCCCTGTGAATAAACCACTGCAGAGAGAAGGTAAGTATAACATGTTTGTTATTTGAAAAAAAAAAAAAAACACAAGACTTTACAGTCACTTTAATATTAGCATACAATGCCAATCTTTAGTTACTAAAGCTAACTAAATGCTTTCTTGTATTAAAAGAGGTATAGATGCCAGAGAGAGGGATATCATTTTGCAAAGCATTCGTAAGACCTCTTCTGGAATTTACAGTTCAGTTTTGGGCAGCAGTTTAAAAAAAAGATACTCGTAAACTGGAGAAAATGCAAAGAAGGGCAACCAAATTGATAAGAGCTATGAGGAAGGATTAGCTGAACTGAATCTATTCTCTCTTATATGGACAAAATATAACTGGATAATAACATTTATAGGTACTAATACAAGAGATTGTTGATCCAGTGAAATTCATATTGCCTTTGGGGAATGAGAAAGGAATTTTTAGCCTCCACTGGAGCAATTTGAACCATGTTTTATACGGGGTTTTGCCATCCTCTGGATCAATGATGTGTAAGGTTCTAAAAAGGAGGTTTGCAATTTTTTGATTCTATTTAGGTCATTTTCTATTGGTTAAACTAGATTGACTTTTTTTAAACCTGGTTAAATAAATAACATGGCGGAACCCTCAAAATGAATTTCCAGTCTCAGGGAACCCCTGCTAATAATTATTATATCTACAGCTCATAGTATATTCAAGTAAGGGTCACTTGGAATAATGTTCTTTACATTTCTAGTCATTATTGTTGTCAGTGGCTAACCTCTATAAACTCCTGGAGGACCTCTGGTTAAGAAAGGCTGCTGTATAGTCTTCTGTCCTGTGAGTAAATATATGGGGGGTCTGATAAATGTGTTCTATACATATATATACTATATATACTGTTATTTCTGCTTTTTCACTGTAATTTCATTGTAAGAACTAATGTACACATGTATGTTATCTGTAGGAAACAAAAGTCTGAACCTGTGATGACACTCCCCGCCTGATGAAAAACAACCACCTACCTTCCTGTTTGATCAAAGAATAGACATTTGTGGTCAGAACCAGTTTGAACCAACAAATGTCATGGCGGACTGCTGCTAGTTCCATTTTTGTGTCAGTCACATGTTGTTAATGCCCATTTAAATATTAACTTGCTTTTCAGAAGATATGGACACTGATTGGATTGATTATATTGATATCACACCTAGATTACAACCTAGAACATGCCTATGTCTTATGCATATTCATTACTATAAATTAGTTGGCCTAATGTTGTTAGCTAGACGATATACTTCTGCCTTTGCCCAGTTAACTTCAAACTGAGCTTTTGTAAGACTGTATCCTTGTAAGATTCTGGTACCTTCGGTACCCTTCCAGCCCATTTCTTCTGCATTGCGTCCCACCTTTTCAGCTAGGTGGAACGCATATAGCTACCTGTCCCTTTAACTCGCATGACGTCATCACTAGGCGCCGCTCTGAGCGGCTATTTCAATCGCCGGCTCCTACTCACAAGTGTTCGTGCAAGTCACCTGTAATGCAGCCATACCTGACGCTACATGATCCTCCTCCAGCTATTTCCCCAATATCTGGATAGACCGGAGTCTCGCTACTTGATCCTGTATATTGCTACTTGGACCTGTATCTCGCTACTGATCCTGTATCTCGCTACATGATCCTTATCTCATTACCGGAACCCTCACCTCTCTAAACCAACTAAGTGATAAGTACCCCGCAGTGGATTCCTTCCTATCAACTTACACTATCTACTCTTGCATACTAAAGACTGTTGCTATCTATACATTATTGTTTCTATCATCTGCACTGTTACATAGATTGCTAGCTCTTGAGTCTACTACCATCTATATCCTAGTCTCGCTACTTGATCCTGTATCTCGCTACTTGATCCTGTATCTCGCTACATGATCCTTATCTCGCTACATGATCCTTATCTCATTACCGGACCCCTCATCTCTTTAAACCAACTAGTGATAAGTACCCCACAGGGGATTCCTTCCTATCAACTTACACTATCTACTCTTGCATACTAAAGACTGTTGCTATCTATGCATTACTATTTCTATCATCTGCACTGTTACATAGATTGCTAGCTCTTGAGTCTACTACCATCTATATCCTTACACTAAGTTAGCAATTCCTGTACACTTCATCTGCTGTCCCCTACCACCTGTTACTTGTACATGATTGCTAACCTATCTGCATACTATCTATCACCATCTGCTAACACTCCTGAACATTATTATTGAGTGCCTATCATTGCTATCACTACTCACGCCTGTCCTTTCAGCACATCACCTCTATACTATTGTATACAACCTATCACTCCAGGAACATCTTATCTGAGTGTCTGTATATTTGCATGCAGAGGCAGGCTGGGCCACAATGATGAGTCTGGAGAGTTGGATATGGTGATTCAACACATCTCTACACGACTACTGAGTGGAAATTCTGCAGCTGCAAATCCAGTTCACTAAACAAACGCCGGAGCGTTACAGATTGCACGAACCCGAAAAAAAAAAAATGGATTCAGCAGAATTAGCCACTCATGTGATGCACCTAACACAAAAGGTAGATGGGTTAGTTCAAACTCTTACTGAAATACTAAACGAAAACCATACCTTAAAAATGCAATTAGCTGCTGTGTCACAGCCTACTGCTGCTCAACCCCCAGAACCCCTTGTCCTGTTACCAGACAGGTTTGATGGTTCCCGTTCCTTATTTTTTTTTTTCCGGATGGATTGTGAGCTCCTATTTGTCCTTAAGCCCAGGACCTATCATAATGACTTTATTAAAGTTCATGCTGCCATTAATTTGCTTTCCGGAAAGATGAAAACATGGGCATACCAGAAACTGCAAGAGAAAAATCCTATCCTAGACAATTGGGAGTCATTTACAATTGCCATGCACTCTCAGTGTCTCCCCTCCCAAAAACCTACCCCTAAACCTGCTCCAGGTTCCCGCAGACCCCGGGTACCTAGGGAAAAAAGGAAACCAAATGAGTATGGTGATTCTGCCTGGTCATGGTACAAGCCTGCCTTAAACAGTCGGCCTTGTCACTCTGACACACCTTCTTTAGACCCTGATCCTCCAGAAGATGATGAGGAACCTATGGAGATTGGTACCGTGCATACTAGGCTGTCTTTACAAAAAAAGATCACAGGAGAATCTGTGGCCTTTGTTTTTATTGTGGAGAGGGGGGACATTTCATTACATCTTGCCCAACCCGACCATCTAGGCCTAAGGCTCTCCCAGTGGAGGCCAAGAAAATCCGTGCTGTCTTCCCTGAAAAACAGCCTGGAAATTGCCAAGGCTGTTGCCAGCCCTGTCCCCGTTCTATATCAGAAAAGGACACCCAGAATTTGGCAAAAGTTGGAATAGATACTCCTGTAGAAGCCCCTCCTTCAACTCCAGTGAACCCTGTACCACGTTCTAAAAACCCTCCTGTACCACTACCTAAAGAAATTCCTGTTTTGGCAAGCACCCTTATAGCTTCCAATCAAAACATTGGAATTCTTGCACCTGAATGCACACGCGCTTCTAATGGCACGGTGGTACGTAGGGAGGATCTGAGGTTATTTGAAGAAGCATTGAAAGGTATGCCTACTTCTGACATTCACGCTCCCAGGCTTATACGAAGGTTACACTCCAAATACCCGGAGAGACCAGTGCTATAGGCCTTCCGGAGCCGGCCTTAAGGGGGGGGGTACTGCAAGATTCTGGTACCTTCGGTACCCTTCCAGCCCATTTCTTCTGCATTGCGTCCCACCTTTTCAGCTAGGTGGAACGCATATAGCTACCTGTCCCTTTAACTCGCATGACGTCATCACTAGGCGCCGCTCTGAGCGGCTATTTCAATCGCCGGCTCCTACTCACAAGTGTTCGTGCAAGCCACCTGTAATGCAGCCATACCTGACGCTACTTGATCCTCCTCCAGCTATTTCCCCAATATCTGGATAGACCGGAGTCTCGCTACTTGATCCTGTATCTTGCTACTTGGACCTGTATCTCACTACTGATCCTGTATCTCGCTACATGATCCTTATCTCATTACCGGAACCCTCACCTCTCTAAACCAACTAAGTGATAAGTACCCCGCAGGGGATTCCTTCCTATCAACTTACACTATCTACTCTTGCATACTAAAGACTGTTGCTATCTATACATTATTGTTTCTATCATCTGCACTGTTACATAGATTGCTAGCTCTTGAGTCTACTACCATCTATATCCTAGTCTCGCTACTTGATCCTGTATCTCGCTACTTGATCCTGTATCTCGCTACTGATCCTGTATCTCGCTACATGATCCTTATCTCATTACCGGACCCCTCATCTCTCTAAACCAACTAGTGATAAGTACCCCACAGGGGATTCCTTCCTATCAACTTACACTATCTACTCTTGCATACTAAAGACTGTTGCTATCTATGCATTACTATTTCTATCATCTGCACTGTTACATAGATTGCTAGCTCTTGAGTCTACTACCATCTATATCCTTACACTAAGTTAGCAATTCCTGTACACTTCATCTGCTGTCCCCTACCACCTGTTACTTGTACATGATTGCTAACCTATCTGCATACTATCTATCACCATCTGCTAACACTCCTGAACATTATTATTGAGTGCCTATCATTGCTATCACTACTCACGCCTGTCCTTTCAGCACATCACCTCTATACTATCGTATACAACCTATCACTCCAGGAACATCTTATCTGAGTGTCTGTATATTTGCATGCTGAGGCAGGCTGGGCCACAATGATGAGTCTGGAGAGTTGGATATGGTGATTCAACACATCTCTACACGACTACTGAGTGGAAATTCTGCAGCTGCAAATCCAGTTCACTAAACAAACGCCGGAGCATTACAATCCTCCCACTGGAGTGAATAAATGCACCTTTTTTTTTCATCAATTTGGACTCACTATCTCATCTTGAAGGTCTTTTTTGAAGGCTCCCCAACCGAAAGTAACACCTGCAACCATTTACCTTCAAAAAACATCTTCTTGCCAGTCAATAACATCCTCACCAAATGTAATATGTCCACAATAATTTCTCATTTGCCTCTTAGGTTGCTGCTTACCTGTGCCCTTATTTTGTATAACATGCTCACTGCTAATGTTACCCCTTTACTTAAAGGGTAACGTAGCCAGGAAGGAAGAGGAAAGGGGGTGCAGGCACAGCATACTTGCGCATTAGGGCAAACCTTGACCACTTGCAGTTATGACAGTTCAGCACACTCAACTGCTATCTTCTGCAATACTTCTTCCACTACTGGTGTCTTCCATCCTTGGCCGTTGTGCAATCAGTGATGATGCTACTCCTACCTATGCTGGATAGAGTTGCATTATCCTGGCATTTGACTCAACTCTTCGGAACCATACATATGTTAAAAGAGTACACCCTACACTGTGCATGCATAGCTGACAGTTAAATGTTTAAGTGTCAATTGTGTCAATGTTTTCATTGGAACAGGGGTAGAGAGGAAATCCTCCAATAAAGATACATGTCCTATTTACAGCTGTCAAAAATAAGATTTCCTCTTGCTTCCTGTGGTGTCGTTGAAATAGGAAGTTGTACAGTGGTGGGGAACCTCCCTGGTGGGGCCACAGACCTAACTGAGGTTCTAACCCTTTGTTGCTTTAACTAAACCATAAAAGCAATTTTGTTTAAAGTTCTACTTTGATAACTGTATGTATTGAATATAAATGTTGTTAAGAACCATCATACATTTAATAGGAAGCAATATGTTGCCCATAAACAAAATAAAAATGAATGAAAAAGATATCTATTTTTTGATGACACCTTTTATGAACAAATACATTTTTCATGAGTTGGATTAATGTAAAAATAAAGACATTGCATCACCATTAACCACACCATTATACATCCATTAACAAGGAGTAAACACCTTATATTACACATACTTATATAAAAATCATAGGTGCACACCCAGTACAAAACATACTTTAAAGAGCACACCCCGGTGTGATGAGCAGGCTTGTTATTGGAGTGCCAGGGATAAAGAAGTGCAGGGAAAAATTGCTGTAATTATGCCATAACAAAGGGTACTTTATTTTATAAAAGTCTATGTCTTTAATAAAAAAATTACAGTAGGCAATGACCAAGCCATATTATTTGTTCTATAAATATTCAGGAAAATGAGAGCTTTAACTGTACCAAGAGCCCTTCTATTGAAGTATAAATACACATATAAAGAGTCTTATTTACTAATAGGCATGTGTGTATGTTCCCACATCGATTCTGGGTGAAAAAGCATATTAAAAATGTATCTGTCATCCGTAATGTGAACAAAAGCTAAATTCAGAATTTAATGACAAAGGTGATGTGCTATAGAATATACAACCCACTGTCTAAATATACTGCAGCTAAGCCATAGTATGCCTATAATAAAAACGTGATTTTCTCCAACATTTATTAATCTGATTACTGTTCGCATTTATAATTGGGCAAACAAAGTATACATGTGTACATGCTAATAGTTAACCACTTGCCGACCGCCGCCCGACTATATACGGCGGCGGTCAGCCCCTCCCAGGCAAAGTGATGTACCGGTACGTCACTAGCCTGGGAGCCAATAGGGGGCGAGCGCGCGCCGCCGGAGGCACGCTCCCACCCCCGCTCGTTCACTAAGCAGCCCGCACGTGGGACCGGCGGTCCCGATGTCCGCCGGTCACTCGCGATCGTCGGATACAGCAGGAGAAAGGCAGGCGGCTAATGTAAACACCTTTCATTCTCCCCTGTGTAACAGCACAGATCATACGGTCCTGCTATGTAGGACCGTTGATCTCTGCTGTTACACACACAGCCACATCCAATCACAGTTAGAAGCACACCCCTAGGGACACACTTAACCCCTCCCTCTCCAATAAAGTTAACCCCTTCCCTGCCAGTGTAATTTTTACAGTAACAGTGCATATGTATAGCACTGATTACTGTAGTAATGTCACTGGTACCCCCTAAAGTGTCAAAAATGTCAGTCAAGGGTCCGATCTGTCCGCCGCAATGTCACAGTCCCGCAAAAAAAATCACAGATCGCCGCCATTACTCGTTAAAAAAAAACTATAAAAATGACAAAAATCTTTCCCTTAGGTAGTAAACGCAATAACTTTTGCGCAAACCAATCAAAATACGCTTTTTGTGATTTTTTTTACCAAACATATGTAGCAGAAAACAAATTGGCCTAAAATGTTAAAAAATTTAGATTTTTACATTTTTTGGGGGGGGGAATTTCATAATTTCAAAAATGTGAAAAATATTGTTATTTTTGCAAAATTGTCGCTCTTTTTTTGTTTATAGCGCATGATCAAAAAATTGCACAGGTGATCAAATACCACCAAAAGAAAGCTCTTGTGGGGAAAAAAAGGACGTCAATTTCATTTGGGTACAACATCTTCCGGGGCTTATTAAAGTTACATTTGTGAATCTTTGTGTGGATGTCCAGACATTCAAAGAACAGTCAGCTCGTAAGATTCTATACAGGCGGTCCCCGGGTTACGAACACAATAGGGACTGTAGGTTTGTTCTTAAGTCGAATTTGTTTGTAAGTCGGAACATGTACTTTTTTAAGTGTAACTCCAGCCCAAAAAATTCATAAGGATACAGACAGCAGTACAAACCTCATTGTGGCTCTAACCCCACACCATACAGTACTGTACTAGCCAAAACTAAAAGGCTAAAAGAGACCCAGAAGGATAGTTACATTCAACATAGCTAGAAGTACAAGTACAATACAGTGGTCCTGCTCCCAATACAGAGTAATGTAATCTCACCAGTTTCCAGACAGTTCCACCAGCTTCTGCCTGTGCAGGGGGATGCTTCTGGGCAGTGTGGGGCAATCAGTACATGTAGTACATGCAGCGTGCATTGTGGCCGGCACTAAGATGGATGCTATCCAGCACAGGAGCGAGAAGAAGCCGGAAGAAGCCAGCAGTGACGTCACGCGGGCGCCGCCACCGTTCGTAAGTAGGAGTCGTTCGTCACGCCCCCGTTCGTAAGTAGGAGTCGTTCGTCACGGGGCCCCGTTCGTAAGTAGGAGTCGTTCGCAACTCGGATGTTCGTAAGTCGGGGACTGCCTGTACATTTGTGCTTTGAAAACAGATTCCAATAATACATACTCATAAATACATACAGTACATACAGTATAGGTTTTTTTTTTCTGTAGCTTGGCACCTTGCTATTTTTGAACTTCAGCTTTTTCTTTTTTCAAAACATTTTTTTTTGCTCTGCACCCAAAAGAAACAGAAGGCATAAAAACAATGATTTCTGAATTTACAGCGGGCACAGCGAGTGAGCAAACACATCCCATCGTATACCTGTGGTTTATTCCTGCTTTCATTTATTTATTTTTAGTAAATCAGCCTCCTCGTAGTTTTTTGTCTAAACCAATATTCCTTAAAAGTAAGCTTCTTAAAATAATATGCTATTGATATGCTATTCAAAACTATTCAAAATGCTTAGGATTTAAAAAAAACATCCCATACAAAAAAACTTGCTTTATTTAAGGGCTCATTGGCACTTGTGTGGGATCTAGGGCAGAAAAAATGCAGATCATATTGTTTTATATGTGCCGTATTCACACTTAAAGTGGTAATAAACCGCATCCAAAAAAAAAAAATAAAATCGGGCCTTGGGTAGTTTAAGTCATAATGTGCTAGTATGCATCGCATTCTAGCACATTATGACAGACATATCTGAAAACGAAGCCCTCCAGCGGCTCACTGTCACCACTAAATGTGCTTCCATCTTCACCCTTTCTGGGTTTGTGGGTTTCGGCTATCTGATTGGCCGAGCTGGTGATGACATCACTACTGCACATGCACATGGAATTCTCTGTTCACTGCATAAGTATGCCGTACAGGTGTTTTTGTTGTGTCAGGCAACATTTCTCAAAAGCTAGAAAAGAAATGGACAGAGGGCGCATCAGCCTAGCCCATTATCTTCAAAACAATTTATTAAAATGAAAAGACATACACAACATATTTACAAAGCAAATGTGAAACACAGGCAAACATGAGCAATAAAGGACCACCAAGAATGTCCACTGGTGGTCCTTTATTGCTCATGTTTGCCCGTGTTTCACATTTGCTTTGTAAATATGTTGTGTATGTCTTTTCATTTTAATAAATTGTTTTGAAGATAATGCGCTAGGCTGGTGCGCCCTCTGTCCATTCCTTTTCTAGAGTCTGTTTGGGTTACCTGTTGAGAATGGCAGCACAGCCGGGACAACATCCATTAAACCTGACTCGCATTCTCAGGATACCCACCCTTAGGCTACCCCTCAAGTGCAGGAGTCATTTATTCTTTGAACATTTCTCAAATGCCCTGTGTTTTTTTTTTTACAAGGCCAAAATGGGAAATAATTACTTTTGAAGCTTTGCAACCACACAGTAAACGCCATAGGCGTGTTTACAGTGCATTCAATGTGCAGTTGTGGTACGTTTCAATAGAAGTGAATGGAGGCAGTTGCAAAGCGTAAAGGCCTGCCAAACTCTGAGTTATTTTTGCCTCGCAGCAACGCGAAGCAATGCAAAGCAATGCTAATGCTGCAGTGTAAACACCTCCATTCACTCCCTATTGTAACAATTTTTGAGTGGCATTGATAGGCGTTCAGTAAAAGGGCCGTCTTTTCCAATGGGCATGCCCGGCGGTTGCCCGGGGGCCCCACTTGCCAAGGGGCCCGGCCCCACACACATGGTGGCAATTACCTGTCAACAGGCCTGAGGCCAGAATCAAGATTACCTGGTGGTCTAGGGCCCCCCCCCCGTTGTCCGCTGGCCCCGCCACCCCCCCCCCGTTGTTGTCCGCGGTGGCTCGAGTCTGCACTGCAGTGCACACTGGTTGCTAAGGCCAGGCCGATTGGCATCTAGCAACCAGTGATGTTAGCAGAGCAGACCCATGATGCACAGCGGAGGAGGTTCCTCCTCGTCGGCTCGTCCTCCCTCCACGCGCCTAGAAGACTGGCTCCGCCTCCACCCAACTTCTCTCTTCATGTGCAGCCGTTGTGAAAGGTAAGGCAGCCAGCCCAGCTGCCAAGCTGCTTGATTATCTTTTTTTTTCACACTCTCTCTCTCCAGGCATCGACACAAGAGACAACTACCTAGAGGATATACCTTACTATATATTGGTCTCTGTAATATGTATATAGTAAGGTATATATCCTCCAGGTAGTAGTTGTACTCTCTTGTAGTATATAGTGTTCCCTATAATGTGTATATAGTCTATATACATATTACAGGGAACACTATATACTACAAGAGAGTACAACTACTACCTGGAGTATATACTTTACTATATACATATTACAGGGACCAATATATACTACAAGAGAGTACAACTAGGCTGGAGTATATACCTTACTATATACATATTACAGGGAACACTATATACTACAAGAGTCTCTTGTAGTATATAGTGTTCCCTGTAATATGTATATAGTAAGGTATATACTCCAGGTAGTTGTGCTCTCTTGCCATGATGAATGCATGTCCTCGCTCACCTCCTCCAGACTCCTCTCCGCCCCGCCCTCTTCCTCCAGGCGCCCCTCCCATTGGCCGCCGGGCTATCGCTGCTCCGCAGGGGGCCCCAGTGCACTGCATTGCCCAGGGGCCTATAAGGCTCTTAAGATGGCACTGTTCAGGAAGCATTAAAAAAACCACCTGTAGCACCCTCCTAGGTAGGTGATAGTGAGAGAGTATAGTTTTTGGCTCTGTCTGCCTATCAGAGGAGCAGCAGGCAAATCTATATTGTTTTCTGCCCACCAGAGAGCAGGATCTGTGAGTTAAGTCTGCTCAGTGTGCTCAGTGTGTGATTCATTGGGTCTAGATAGTGTTTCACACTGGTCCAATAGGGAGGCATGTTGGACAGTGGGAGGAAACCTGACCAATGGGTACACAGGCTTTGATACAGTCCCGGTGATTGGCAGAGACCGGCTGTCTGAGAGCCTTTTGGGATGCTGTATAAAAGCCAGGAGCACATGTGCTGCAGGGTCTTTGGCTGGTAAGCAGAGTCCCGGAGGGAGGGTGGCAGCTGCCTCCTCCTCTGTAGTGGTGGCACATGGTTGCAGGCGGCCGGCCTGGGGATCAAAGGAATGGAACTGAACCCAGAGGTCCAGGAGAACTGACTAGAGGGGGAGAGACACTGGAGACCCTCGAAAAACAGTATCATGAGTACAGGGGATCGTGTCAAGGGGCCTGGCCTGAGGGGGGCCACCCCAGAGCAGGATAGTCAGAGGATGGGTGTCAGTGTGTCAAGTGAAAGGGGATACTAGGAGAGTATCCTGAAGAGAATTAGTTCATCAAGTCTTCTGGATAGAGACTTAACCTAAATTCACCTAGTGGCAGGGTGAAACAGCAGCCTGGCTGCATCATCAGACAGGAGTCCTCATATCTTGTGAATAGTTAATCTGTAGTATCCTACTATTCCTTTCTCCCATCCCTATTTAAAATAAAACACCAAAAACAACTACCAAACCCCCGGACTGATCTTTGACTGAGCCAAGAAGTAAAGTGTTAATTCGTGAATACCAGAGTTGCTGGCGGTAACCCAGGGGGACCCAAAAGTATATTATCCAGTAGTCCTCAAGGTGGCAGTGCTACATACCCAACCACCTATTTTCAATGCCTGTGTGAAAGAGCCCTTTCTGTCTGCATTTCTATGCACCCCAGCTCAATGCGCATAGACATAAATGAAATGTCACACTATGACATTTCAATAAGTTAAAAAAAGTAAACAGCACTCTGCACTCTTAAAGCACTGCTAACCAGAATGCCACTTCCTGCATGGGAAAAATGCAGCATCTGACCTTACAGATAGTGTAAACATGCGCTAAGGAAACTTGTTGGTGGCTTAATCACTCTCTTGTTATATCTTTTGAGATTTGAATGAGATCTACAGACAGGAGGTCCCTTTCTGATGCCTCAAGATGTCCCTATCTTGATTGCACAGCTAAGGAGAACATCCTTTATTTAGAACTATGGTGAACACAGGTTGCTGTGCATTTGGGGGCACTTTGGGAGGCACAGACTTTAATTATGTGCAGGCAATAAATCTATCCTCCCAAAATTGAAATATCAAGTTCTCTGTGAACTGAAGCTGACCAAAGATGGGTAGGTTTTTTGTCTTTTTACCAGCCAAAAACCACACTAGGTGGATGGTGGAATCCCCCCTGCCAGGAAATTGTATTATAACTGCAGGACCCAGCACTGTCAGAATACACTGATCAGCAACTGATTGAGGAAGGTTTTCCAACTTGTCCATTCAACAGAAGTTGATCTATGTCAAACAGGGGTGGCCACACAATGATCGAAATTTGGACGTTCTTTGCTGAACAGGCTGAATTTCACTCCATCTATGGCCAGCTTTAACATTTAAAGCTTACTCGAGACAGGTATGAAATAAAAAACATAATTTATGTTAAGTATTCGGTAAAGTTAATTTAGGCAGAACTCTGGGAACATTTTTTCCTTCCCATGCAGTGGGACTGTGCAGGCATTGCATGGGTTATAACTTCTCATTTTGTCCAGGGGAGCACAAAAAGGCTATACTCACTCCATCCTTTGATCGTATGGAAAACATCTCTCCCCCATATCCAGCAGTGGACTGTTCCTGCCATCCTCATGTCCAGAGCCAGTCTATGGGCATGATGTCTTCAGGAACAGTCCACTGCACAAGACCATTAGACCACGGGTAGGGCAGGGATTGGTGCTGCGTTTGGGGGGATCGGTGGATTAAGAAAGTATGTCTATTACTTAAAGTAAAAAGAGAAAAGTGAGGCCACCAATCTGGTTCTGCTATCTATCAGGGCTATGCAAATCTCAGGACTGGCTGGGGCAAAATGACAAAGTAAAACAGCTCCTACATAGTTATTTCAACTGTGCCTTAATCTTTTTGTCCTGGAGTTCAACTTTATGCTGGCCCACATCATAAGATGTGTCATCATCAAGCAGTTGGGGGCTCAAAGAGTCTATGTAAGAGAATGCCTACACTATAGTTCTGATCTTTTCCTAATGAAAGGATATGAAAAGATACAATTAAGGTTATAGTAATGCCCTTTTGAGCAGAGTAAGGCAAAAAAGACAGGCTGGGTGCTCATGTATAGTAACAGACGGACTACCCTCAGGCTGCCTTTCAAACTTGCATGGTTAGTTCAGCCAGTCTTGCAAGTTTATGTCAGAGGGGATGGGGGAGAAGGAAAGTATTGCACACAGATGTTTCTGGCCTTGCTCATGTAAGGGGACAACAATAGTGATCCAAACAAGTTTTTAACCTGTCCCAAAAATGTTCCCCTTAAGATATTTACCTTGAAAGTGTCTATCCACCACCATAGAAGTATACAGCCTATACGTCTGCTTTATGTTATTTCATTACACCATTGATCGATCACTTGTATTTATATAACACCTGATACTTTCTTACATTGAGCCAAAAACATCAGAGAGCATTTCTTTTTCCTAAAAAGGAAACCTGTCATAAAAGGAACATGCAGGCTGTAATTGTTGACTTCTGCTTCTAAAAAAGCTAGTTCACTGGCAGACAATCGGACACGTTGGCTTTAATACTTTGAACTATAGAACAAGCATGCAGATAAACATAAAATGGGAATTATATTGTGTTTGTGCCCATTCAAATTGAAAATTGAATATCAAATACTTATTGCAATTTTCCTTTCCTGATGAGCTCCATGTCAGCCTACTACTAAATATGCCCCCCCCCCCCCCAATACCCCCACCTGCAGGACCTAACTCATCAATTTTACTCCAGACCGTCGTTCCATAGCTAGATTTGTGCAGCTGGATGGGAGTTTGTGCTGACATGGAGCTCGTCAGAAAAGGAAAATTGCGGTAAGTATTTAATGTTCAATTTTCCCTTTTCCTAACAGCTTCACGTTAGCCTACCACTGAGAATTAACTAGATAACCAGGCCTGGGGAGAAAAAGATGGTCAGCCACAAGTTTACTGCAGCGCTAGGGTTGCCACCTCATCCCTTTAAACCAGGACACACATTAATTACACAGGTTCTGTGGCTGATTAAGGTGGTAATTAAACTCACTTGGTGCCTTAGGTGCATTATATTAGCCTCAGAACCGGTGTAATTAATATGTGTCCTGGATTAAAGGGATGAGGTGGCAACCCAATCGCAGCCAGGTAAGGGGAGCTGCTTGATCCTGCGAGGTGAGGAAGAAAAGCAAGGAACACCAGCCTAAGAGAGGGAGTCAAATTTATAAATTAGATCCTGCAGGTGAGAGTATGGTTTGGGCATACTCGGTGATAAACGTACATGGAGCTATCACAAAATTTTTCCAAAAAAAATTGGTTTGATAAGTAGCTACATAAATATTGTATGGCATAAAAACATGCAGGTACCATCTTCTTTTTATTTTAATTTTAATTACAAATGCTTTTATTTGGGTTTTAAAAGAAAGAATCTTACAACATTGAGGCAGTGAATATAGAAGCAAGTACAGACTCACAGAACAATCGTTTTGCAGCAGCAAGAAATGCCTCTCACAAGATATTATGGACACTAGAGAAAAAACATAAACTAAAGAAAAAAGATAATAAAAAAATAACAATCAGAAGTATGCAATATACAGTACATAAAAAAACACACAGTAGCCTTGTATTATGGATGAATCAAGCCCTTTTAGTGGTTTAAATATAGAATCATAAACGTACCTAGGTACAGGTATCATAGCCACTAGAGTGTAACTCATGGTTAAACCTATGAAACACTTAATAAGTAGACCATGTCGACCATTTACGGTGGCATCTTCTTTTTACAAGACCTCAAGTTTCAGAAAATATATAATGTTGTGGGGTTTTTCAAATAATTTTCTAGCCAAAAATGCAGATTTTAACATGTGTGCGATAAATAAAAAAGGCCTGGTAGCAAAAGTGTTAAATACAAAAATAACAGTACAGCCTGTTTAACACACTACATTTTCGTTGTGCTTTGGATTCTTATTTCCTTTAGTTGTAATTATTTTATTTTTGTAGCATTACATACAAAAAAATCCAAAATTTTATAAACGATTCTTATTGTAAATGCTTTTTTTTCATGCGTTGTACCTGAAACATTTTTATGTGTTTTTTTAAAGAGGAGTTCTGCCTGGGGAAAAAAAAATTAAATTAAAAGTCAGCAGCTACAAATACTGTAATATATGTACACTCACCTGTCTAG
This sequence comes from Pelophylax lessonae, assembly GCF_965119305.1. NCBI lineage: Eukaryota > Metazoa > Chordata > Amphibia > Anura > Ranidae > Pelophylax > Pelophylax lessonae. The sequence continues at coordinate 265,879,581 of NC_138768.1, read as the reverse complement.
GAAGCCTGTGATGTTGGCACCCCACCTGATTTTCGGATTGGCTGTCAGGTGCTGCTGCTGCCATTCGTCATAATGGAAATAGGCAGTGAAGCCTTTCGGCTTCACAGCCGGCACCCTACTGCACATGCATGAAGCGCGCTGGGATTTTTAATTAGCATGGCGGCAGGGGAAGGAGGAGGGCCAAATTTCCAAGGGACAGCACTGGGGCGCTGTCTCCTGGAAGTGGGGAAGGGTACCTGTCAAAAACAGGTACATGTTCCCCCCTCCCCCTGAAGGTGCCAAATGTGTCACCTGTTCTTTAAAAACTAACACTGGTCAAACTAGAAACTGTTTTTTTACATTTTTTTTTTACATTTTTTTGCATTAGTTAGCATTAAAAATAAAAAAAAGAAAATAAATGATTTTTACAAAACAAAAAGAAAACCTTGGGGTCTAATTATCAATGTTGTCACTAAAGAGTCACACATGTTTCACCCAAGATTCACACATATTTATAAAAAAATATTATCTTAAAATGTGTGAATGTTAATAAGTAGATCCCGTTATCTGTTCGCAAAAAAAAAAAACAATACGTGGTGTTTCAGTATTTAATTTAAACTAGCACCAGTCAAAGTATTTAATTTAATTTTTTTTCTGTATGATATATAAAAAATAATAATAATGTTTAAACATAATACTGCCAAAGAAAGTCCTTTTTTGTTCCAGAAAAAAAAAAAAAATATTACTTTGCTATTATAAATAATGACAAAGTTATTATGAATTAATAGGCCCATCAATAAAATGAAAAACTGTTCTGGTCCAGAGGGGTATACAAATGTGAGGTCTCTATTTGTTAAGCTGTTACTACCTGGAAGTTTGGAAAACATAAGATCGAAGCCTAGGGACACATCTTTGTTAAACTTAACACTTTCAAGTCAATCCTTCACATTATTTGTATTCCAGCTCCACCTAGTGTTTTATAAAATTTACACAAGGATTTGCTGTACTGAACTGTAATAAAAGCGATAGTACAAAGAGGAAAACGGTAATCTACAGTGAAGCCTCAATCACGTCTTTTATATTGTCAAGAGCTTACATTTGGACAGGTGCATACATTTATGCAAACAAAACTAAAGGGTAGTCCTCACCCATCTTCCAAACTTTGTGTCTGTCCTCCTTGAGTGCTTTTTTATTGATTATTCCTAAGCTTAGCATGTGGATAATTTTCTATGAAGATATAAGTTCTCAGTAATGGATACAAGCATAAATTTGCAATGATAAATTAATTTTAAAGATTTAGTGAAAATAAATTAAAGTGAAAATTTGTCAACACCTTCTATGAAAATATTATTCTAAAGTCCCAAAAAGTCTGGTCATCCCAGGGCTGACTTTAACCACTTGATCTGGTCTTGTCCATCAATCGTACTTTACTGGTCACAACTGTAATAGATTTACTCTACACCAGAAGCGTTTTCACCGGAATTATGTCTTCTTGGGTTGCTAGATGTAGAACAATGGCCTAGGCACACCAGGATGTTTTTGCACGAGACTGCTTTCTAGCCCGAAAGCAAATTACCATTAAATGGATGCAACCATCCCCTTTCTTCTCCAATGGCTTCACGCTATTATTCAAATTTTACCTTGCATGAAAGTCCTGTAAGAACATAGACCCCCCCCTCGGAAATATGGCAAGGTATGGGATGTATGGTGTAATTCTAATCTCACTATCACCAATAACCGTTTAATGTATGATGTTGGTAAATATGCCTGTAGGAAACTAGCTATATCAAGTAAATTCTCTTTATATGCTCACTTTGTTTTTGTATCCATGGACCGAGACAAGGTATGTTTTATTAGTTTTATTTGATTTCAGCAAATGTACAAAACTTAATTTGACTACATTTTGTAATCTTCTGGGACAAATCCCAGGTCCCAGTAGACTATGGAACAATTCACAAGGCACAGCACTTTTCGCACATGCGCAGTCGGAAACAGGCTGTGAAGCCTGAAAGGTTTAGTTCCTGTTTCCCTTACTAGAGATGCCGGTGCCTGCACCTGACTCTGATTGAAGAATCGATTCAGGTGAGGACATCACTGGATCCCTGGACAGGTTGGTGTCCTTATGTTAAAAGTCAACAGCTATAGTATTTGTAGCTTCTGACTTGAAATGTTTTGGGTGAGCCTGGAGCTCCTCTTTAAGGTTAAGTATAGGTTCAGAATAAGAATCATTTTAAGAATGTCAGAATAACAGAAATTGCTTTGGCAGGAAAAGAAAGGAAAACAGATTCCGGCTGGAGTATGTTTCTTTAAATGAAATCAACTAATTTCTTCCTTGGATGGCTCAAATCTGAAGTGGGGTATGTGTAGAATCCCTGCCTAGCAGGTGAGCAAAGAGGTGAATCCTGATATCCTGCAGGCAGTGTTGATAAAGGCAGTAAGGAGGTTAGCTTGCTGCACTGGATGGGTTAAAGTGTCTGTGCCTAAAGATGTATGCCTGTACTGTAAACTGTTATAGACTCTAGCAACTGGATGCCATCAGGCTTGAGTGCAATGGCAGTGTTGTGTGGGTTAAGAACCTTCTCACCCAGTTCCACAGTGCAAGAAGAGCGAAGCGATGACCGTGTGGGGGCAGGCTCCCTTTGTCCTCCTCTGGGATGACTGTGGAGGTGCCGATGACCGATGAAGGTCCATCCGATTGCAAGTTCTACTACCTGCCTTCTCAGGATGATCAACTTCTGTGGCGGCTGTTGTGGCTTTCCAAATTGGCCTGGGCTCACATGGATCCACACTACTCTCTCCCCCTCATGTCCGGTCTCCAACACAGTCTCTCCCATCTACCCTTGTGTTCCTGTGCTTTTCCCTTTTTTAATGTGCCCATCCCTTTGGTATAATGCTCTCGGATTATATGAGGAAGAGGTCTGTTATCCATTGAATCTGCATGTCTATGGGTCGTTGGTTGCACGTATTGGGTCATCAAGATTCTAAGCACCCCGATATCTGGGAAAGTCTTATGCCCTATTAGCCCGTCTGGTAATACAGGGGCTACTCATGAGGTGAGGAGACTACATCAACGGGTGTCAGATGCACTAAATGGAGTACATAATATCTTTGTGTGCATGATCACACATCTCCGCTGACACCCGCAGCTATCCGCTTCCGGTCCTGTCCGTAAAATCCGGACGGATGGAAACCCTATTTTCCATCCATCCAGCGGATTGGATGGGATCGGATGAGAACGGACAGGCGGTCCGTTCTCATCCGATTCCCCCATAGAGGACAGCGGGGATCTGACAGCTCGGTCTCCGCACACAGAGCGGAGATGGAGCTGTCATCCGCCTGCTCAGCGGGGATTGGCGGATCGATCCCCCGCTGAGCAGAGAAAGGATCTCGTCGGATGCTGACCGTGTGAAAGGACCCTAACTTGGATGGACTTTTTGAGACTTTAATTTATAATATTATTTTCACAGAAGGTGATGACACATTTTCATTTTAATTTATTTTTACTTAATCTTTATTTTTCATTCATATGATATACTGTACATGTTTTCATTTGACTTTATTTGAGGATTTAAAGGTTCAGCACAACAATATATTATAATAAGATTTATATACTTGTATTCTGGTGTTGTTGAGTGCTGCTGAAAGGATATATTATTTTTTGGTTTATTGAATTTTTTCACTTTGCTTTTATTTTTATAAATATGCAAGGAACAGAGCTAGAAGCCTTCAGTATCTTACAATTACAAGAAAATAGTGACAGTTACCATTAAAAGACAAGTGGAAAAATTACAAAATTACAAATCACAAAAAGACAATTACAATTACAGTGCTTTGTGAAAGTATTCGGCCCCCTTGAACTTTGCGACCTTTTGCCACATTTCAGGCTTCAAACATAAAGATATAAAACTGTAATTTTTTGTGAAGAATCAACAAGTGGGACACAATCATGAAGTGGAACGAAATTTATTGGATATTTCAAACTTTTTTAACAAATAAAAAACTGAAAAATTGCAAAATTATTCAGCCCCTTTACTTTCAGTGCAGCAAACTCTCTCCAGAAGTTCAGTGAGGATCTCTGAATTATCAAATGTTGACCTAAATGACTAATGATGATAAATAGAATCCACCTATGTGTAATCAAGTCTCCATATAAATGCACCTGCACTGTGATAGTCTAAGAGGTCCGTTTAAAATGCAGAGAGTATCATGAAAAACAAGGAACACACCAGGCAGGTCCGAGATACTGTTGTGGAGAAGTTTAAAGCCAGATTTGGATACAAAAAGATTTCCCAAGCTTTAAACATCCCAAGGAGCACTGTGCAAGCGATAATATTGAAATGGAAGGAGTATCAGACAACTGCAAATCTACGAAGACCTGGCCGTCCCTCTAAACTTTCAGCTCATACAAGGAGAAGACTGATCAGAGATGCAGCCAAGAGGCCCATGATCACTCTGGAAGAACTGCAGAGATCTACAGCTGAGGTGGGAGACTCTGTCCATAGGACAACAATCAGTCGTATACTGCACAAATATGGCCTTTATGGAAGAGTGGCAAGAAGAAAGCCATTTCTTAAAGATATCCATAAAAAGTGTCGTTTAAAGTTTGCCACAAGCCACCTGGGAGACACACCAAACATGTGGAAGAAGGTGCTCTGGTCAGATGAAAGCAAAATGGAACTTTTTGGCAACAATGCAAAACGTTATGTTTGGCGTAAAAGCAACACAGCTCATCACCCTAAACACACCATCCCCACTGTCAAACATAGTGGTGGCAGCATCATGGTTTGGGCCTGCTTTTCTTCAGCAGGGACAGGGAAGATGGTTAAAATTGATGGGAAGGTGGATGGAGCCAAATACAGGACCATTCAGGAAGAAAACCTGATGGAGTTTGCAAAAGACCTGGGACTGGGACGAAGATTTGTCTTCCAACAAGACAATGATCCAAAACATAAAGCAAAATCTACAATGGAATGGTTCAGGAATAAACATATCCAGGTGTTAGAATGGCCAAGTCAAAGTCCAGACCTGAATCCAATCGAGAATCTGTGGAAAGAACTGAAAACTGCTGTTCACAAACGCTTTCCATCCAACCTCACTGAGCTCGAGCTGTTTTGCAAGGAGGAATGGTCAAAAATTTCAGTCTCTCGATGTGCAAAACTGATAGAGACATACCCCAAGCGACTTACAGCTGTAATCGCAGCAAAAGGTGGCGCTACAAAGTATTAACTGAAGGGGGCTGAATAATTTTGCATGCCCAATTTTTCAGTTTTTTATTTGTTAAAGTTTGAAATATCCAATAAATTTCGTTCCACTTCATGATTGTGTCCCACTTGTTGTTGATTCTTCACAAAAAAATTACAGTTTTATATCTTTATGTTTGAAGCCTGAAATGTGGCAAAAGGTCGCAAAGTTGAAGGGGGCCGAATACTTTCGCAAGGCACTGTAAATAGAAAGAGTACTGATACTTGTGTTCATGCATCTGCACCTGGGATTTACTAGACAAAGAAGTGCTTAAATGGCCTCAGCAGTTTCAGCCAGAATTCTTTATTAAATGAGATCCTGGGCATCTGTACATTCATATTCGTCCCTAGTACAGTATATTTTATATCTATGGAGCTTATACACCAGAGTTACTCTATATCAGTGTGCCACTTCAGACACCTTTGATATCACACACTTTTCTGGCACAAATAGTCTTCAACATCACCTAAAAATAGAGAGAAGATTTGAAATAAGTGAGAAATATAAAGGCTAACTAACCTTTAAGGCCATGTTACACCCATATTAGGGTGTAACATGTAACATGGTCCCAGGTGGATTCTTACACCTCCCCCCAAAACACAACCTACCCCCCTTGATAGCGTGTGGTGGTTTCATCTACCCTATTGTAGCTAGCAAATTTGAAATCAGCGCAGCTGCGTGTGGCTCCGCCTGCACAACTGTATCATTCACAAAAATCTGCGACTGAAAAAACTACAAGCTCCATCTTCCACCACGGAAAATTTACTTGTAGTTCTCAATGGAAAACGAATGTGGTGAATAACTCACTTACAGTACACTGACACTTCCTCCAGCTCTCTGACTGAAAGTCCATACCTGGGTACTGACATAGACCAGGAGGAAGAATCTGCAGGAGACTGGAATTGCATCCACGATCCACTGATTGTTGTTACATAACTGCAGACTCGTTTGCTAAACATAATAAATGCACATTATTTCTGCATTTATTATTCTGTGCAAATAGTGGGCTTAGTCTTTAGAGCCCAACTAAACGTTGGGTTTAACTTAACTAAATACATTCCAGATGCATTAAAACAAAAGGAGCTTCCTGAGATAGCTTTGTTGTCCTTGATACTAGTCTCCCTCAGATCGGTTAAGACAGATATTCTCTGCCACTTTTGGCTGCTACGAGAGTTGTGATCCCCAGATACTGGAGACGTGCCTCCTCTGGTGGAGTGGGCGGTGGAGGTGGACAAAATCAGAGATCTGGAGCGCCTGCTGGCGCAGTGATCTGGTGCTGTGGAACAATTCCTGACTACCTGGTCTTCATGGTCCGTATTTCGGGCTTTGGCTGAGTTTGCTGACTGGGCCACCTACCCACTTGTCGATGGCGTATCCCAGTCATAGCGGAGTGCGTACTCCCCCTTTCTCCCCCCTTCTCTCTATTCATTACTTTATACTTTCCCTCTTGCCTCCTCATTTTCCACCTTTACAGCTAAATCTGCCTCCTTCTTGTCTGTCCCTCTTCTGAATGACAATGACCCTCCTGAATTTCAGCAATGGGATATTATCCCTCTATTCTTGTGGTTAGACTGTTTCTCTCAGTTCGGCACTGTAACCAAGATACCTTGATATGCTGATATGGTAAACTCTGCTCTCCCATATGTACCTGGCGGAGCATTAGTTGTATGGACTATATGGTATGAGCTTGCCTTACTATTGATATGCAACTCAAATTTATGTCATACTATGCTGTTAAAAATGTTGTTTGCCTAATATTTGAATACTTGGTGCCGTCACATTATGTTTGGGTTCTATTTATGATTGTTTTTGGAGAATGTCTCTGTCTCTTTCTGTTTGATTTTTTATTCTCTCAATAAAAAAAGATTGTACTAAAACAAAAAGGAGCTTTTTAAGCCACATTCTGAGTAGAAAAAGTTCTGTCACTTGCTCTCTGTGTGGAAAAAGTGGTCTCTGCAGAGGTCCAGGGATCTATAACCAGCAGGAAAACATAATCTTTGCAGATTGAGGAATGTCTGCAGATTAGTGCCTCTATGCAGAGAGAAATGGTTCTTCTATACAGCATGCTTGCAATGAACAGACTTTTCTATTTAGGGTGTTGCTGCTTTCTAAAGAAAAATAACTATATGGCTTTGAACCCCCTTTTGTCTTAAAATTGATGTAAACCCTCACATATACCCAGTGAAGTGAACAGCCTCAGATGAAACAAATCTCCCTACATACATTTTACATGTATATCTGCTGTCTTCAGCTTTCTATATTCTTTAGAAAGTGCAGATCATGTTAGAATTCTACTTCCTGTTTCAGCTGTGGGAGTGGAGTCCTGGCATACACTGTGTGACAGATGATTGGAGGAAAGGCACACATCCCCCTCCACATAGGCAGAAGAGCAAAGATATTTGCAGAGCTGTGCTGTAAATACACCAGCTCTCTGCTAATCTATCTCTATGCACTTATCCCGACACAAATTTCCAGCTGCTTTCATCTTCTGTGTTGGAGAACTTGTCAGAAGTTATCATGCTGATAACAGAAGAACGGGGCAGCAGAAAAAAACGGGACTTTGGAGATAGTGCTTTGGAGAGAGATAAGTAAACACTACAGATATATGTGCTTAAGTCAAATTTCATGAATCGGGTTTACATCCAATTTAATTTACCTAGATATATTAAAGTGATTGTAATGGCTTTTTTTAAAACAATAAACATGTTATACTTACCTAATTTGTGCAATGGTTTTGCACAGAGAGGCCCCGAACCTTCTCTTCTGGGGTTCCCTGAAAGCGCTCTTGGCTGCTTCTCTTCCCCAAGTGCCGCTTGCTATTGGGGCACTCGCGTAACCTCAATCCCAAGTCAGCCTGCGGGCATCTATAGACACACACTCTCAGGCTTTGACTGACAGCAGCAGGAGCCAATAGGCTCCAGCTAACAAGTTTAGTGTGAGAAGACATAGAGAGGAGAAGAGCTGCTGCAGACAGTCACAGTGCTGGGTTGAAATTGAACTGGTGGGGGGAGTGAAGCTTTTGAAAAGCTTTTTTTTTTTTAACCTTAAGCCTTCGTTAACATTGGAGCAACTTGTCATGCGATTTGACAGGTACAATTGCATAAAAAGTCACACCCTATTGTCGGCAATCGCACTGTCCACTGACTTTGCGGTGAAAGTAGAGATTTGCTCCTTTCAGCTGTATGTTAGGTTATTGTAGTGTCACCTGTATGGAGTTCTAATTTCATTGATTTTATTTTATACTGTGTAATTTATGACATGATTAGTTATCTAGTCTTGTATTAGTCTTTTAACACACTCCCCAGCGCTTGTAAGTCTATTTTAGTGGAGAAATAGGTGCTGTTTGGAATCACTCCCTTGTTACTCTGTTACTCTGACGCGCCCAGGGTCCCTGGTTCCGTACTTATACCTCTTCCAAGATGGCTAGTCAGATTGCCTAATGAAACAGCATGCTCCGAACGCACTCACCGACCTGCTCCATCTGACATCCCGATGTGACGTTGGCCGGCTTCTCTAGAGTGTACCTGTGTCCCAGGAAGTGTTGGGAGCCACCAGTGCAACCCTGATGAGAGGCACTCCACATTGGACCGCAGCCCATCCTCCCCCAGAGCGGATGAACACTTTGTATCCAGGCACATGCCCTGACATCTCTGGTATCCTGTGAGTTTTACTCATCTGTTTGGAATAAACATACCCTATTGCTGCACTTACATGGACATGGATTTGAAAAAGTAGTTCCTGCGCTACTTTTGGTGATTTCGGGTGCGACTTGTATAGCCACTTCCATACCGGGCCATCTCTGGAACTTCGCTCCTACATGTAAAAATTATCATTTTTTTTGCTAGAAAATGACTCAGAACCCCCAAACATTATATATATATATATTTTTTTTTAGCAGAGACCCTAGGGAATAAAATGGCGGTCATTGCAACTTTTTATGTGACACGGTATTTGCGCAGAAATTTTTCAAACGCGTTTTATGTGGGAAAAAAAATGAATTTTTGTAAAATCTTACCTGTAAAATTCCTTTCTCTGAGTCCTCCGACAGTCGCCGCCTCCTCTAAGTCATCACTATTGGGTATTGACTTCCGCTCCGCAGGAGTAGCTAGGCATAAGACTTAGTCAAAAGAACAAAGGCATTTGCATATACACACCCATGGGGGCTGTCCCACTTAGTCAATACCCCCCTGCAGTGACCACTCCCAACTCAGTTTGGTAGCATAGCAGTAAGTGTACAAAAAAAACCCCAAAAAAGGGGCGGGGGCGGCGACTGTCGGAGGACTCAGAGAAAGGAATTTTACAGGTAAGATTTTAAAAAAATTCCGTTTTCTCTTACGTCCTCCGACAGTCGCCGCCTCCTCTAAGTCTTCACTATTGGGATGTCCCAAAGCAGTGTAGACATGAGGGGTGGGAGACGCAACCATAGACAAGGCAACGCAGTACCCACATCAGAGAAAGGAACCTTACACGCACAGTAAGAGAACCTACTGGGCAACAGAAAAACAAGGTTTAACAGGAGCAACAGCCCAGGAAAGCAAATACCCAGGGGATAACACCCCAACAGCCAGGGACCCACAAAAAAAACACAAGGGTCCGTCATGGCACAGCCGCACAACTTTGCGGCCAAAGGAAGCATCAGCTGATGCCTGAACATCTACTTTATAGGATTTGGAAAAGGTGTGCACCGACGACCAAGTCGCAGCCTTGCACACCTGGGCCACGAGGCACGATGCCAATAGGCCCAAGACGCACTCACAGATCTGGTAGAGTGCGCCTTGACAGGGAAGGGTGGAACCCGTTCCTTTAAAGCATAGGCCTGTTCAATGGTCTGTCTGATCCCTTTGGCAATGGTTGCTGCAGACGCAGCCATGCCCTTCCGAGGTCCCTCAGGAAGGACAAAGAGAGAGTCCGTCTTTCGAAAAGACTCTGTAGACGACAGGTAAACCCTGATCGCCCTGACAACATCCAAGGAATGCAAAGCAACCTCCTTAGGATGCTTAGGCTACGTACAAAGCGAAGGCAGGAAAATTTCCTCATTAAGGTGGAACTCAGAGACCACCTTAGGAAGAAAAGACGAATGAGGTCGCAAGACCACCTTATCCTGGTGAATTACCAAGTAAGGAGAGCGGCAAGACAACGCCGCCAGTTCCGACACTCTGCGAGCCGAAGTGATCGCCACTAAAAAGGCAACCTTCTTAGACAGCAGAGGTAACGATATCTTCCTGATGTTCTCAAAAGGAGAACTCTGTAACACGGACAGAACCAAGTTCAAGTCCCATGGAGGTAAAGGCTCCTTTCTGGGAGGAGCCAAATGTCGCACACCTTGAATAAAGGTGCGAATCAAGGAATGAGACCCCACCGGGCGTTGGAAAAGAACAGCCAGTGCAGACACCTGGCCCTTTATTGTGGCCAGCGCCAGGCGCTAGTCCGCCCCAGACTGGAGGAAAGCCAACACCCTCAACACCGAGTATGAGCGAGGGGAGAACCCCCTGGACACACACCAGGCGAAGTAAGCTTTCCAGGTACGGTAATAGGTCTTACCGGACGAGGTTTTCCTAGCCTTGATCAGAGTAGGAATGACCTCCGGGGAGAGACCCCTGTCTCTCAGGACCTGGTTCTCAACAGCCAGGCCGTAAAAGCCAACGACTGTAAAGCAGGGTGGAAGATCGGTCCCTGAGACAGTAGATCTTCCCGCAGTGGCAGCCGCCAAGGAGGCGCCACCGCCAAGTGAACAACGTCAGCGTACCAGGACCGGCGCGGCCAGTCCGGCGCTACCAGAATCACCTAGTGCGGTTCCGAGGCTAACCTGCGAAGGAACCTGGACAACAACTGAATCGGAGGAAAGGCATACATCAGACGATACTGATGCCAAGGGACCACCAACGCATCCGAGGCGTCTGCGCGTGTTCTTGCCACGAACCTTTCCACCTTGTGGTTTAGCCGGGACGCGAACAGATCCACGTCCGGGGATCCCCACTTCGCACACAGCATTTGGAAGACCTCTGGGTGCAGGGACTATTCCCCTGGTCCAGGGTTTGGCGGCTCAGATAGTCGGCCTGCCAATTCTCCACACCCAGAATGTGAACTGCTGAAATCGCCGGGACATGAGTCTCGGCCCAAGATAGAATGTCGGTCACCTCCCGGGCCGCCCGGGCACACCGGGTGCCCCTTTGGTGGTTGATGTAAGCCACCGCGGTAGCATTGTCCGTCTGTACCCGAACAGGACGGCCCCGAAGTCGGTCCGACCACTGGAAGAGACAGAGCTTGATCGCTCTTAATTCCAAGATGTTGATCGGAAGAGAGGAGTCCTCCTCCGACCAAGTGCCCTGGGCAGACAGGTTGCCCAGGACTCCACTCCACCCCAGCCGGACAGGCTGGCATCCGTGGTAATCACCCTCCACAGCAACGGACGGAAGGACTTGCCTTCTGACACAGCCGGGGATTGAAGCCACCACAGAAGATCCATTCTGGATCCAAGGACTGAGGTAGTCTGTCCCACCTGGCCAGGATCTCCGCTTGAAGAGACCATGTGTGAAACTGGGCAAAGGGTATCGCCTCGAAGGCCAATACCATCAACCCTAGGGACCGCATGCAGGTCCTGAGTGATGAGGAGGGCTTGTCCCTGAGGGACCTGATCGAGTCCTGCAAGGTCCGGAGCTTGTCCTCCGGCAAGAACACCTTTGCTTGAGCAGAGTCCAGAACCATTCCCAGATAGGGAAGACGAACCGAAGTAGACAAGGTCGACTTCTGTACGTTGATGGTCCATCCGAACTCCTGGAGCGTCTGTACCGTGGTGGACAGATCGCGCAGTAGGTCCTGTCGGACACTCGATCTTAAGAGAAGATCGTCCAGATATCCCAAGACCGCAATGACCTGAGCCCTCAGCAGGCCCAGAACAGGCGCCAACACTTTGGTAAAGACCCTTGGAGCCGAAGCGAGACCGAAAGGTAACGCCACAAACTGATAGTGGTCCCCCACTATAGCGAACCGAAGGTACCTCTGGTGACCCTCGAAAATGGGGATGTGTAGGTACGCATCCTTCAGGTCTATAGAGGCCAGGAATTCCCCTGGGCTTAGGGAGGCCACCACCGAACGGAGAGATTCCATACGGAACTTTCAAACACGCACGAAGCGGTTCAGAGCTTTCAGGTCCAGAATAGGACGCACCTTGCCCTCCTTTCTGGGCACAGTGAACAGATTGGAATAAAACCCCCGAAACCTGTCCCAATGAGGCACCGGGACAATCACCCCCTGGGCAAGGAGGTCCTGCACCGCTTGATGCAGGTCCTGCAGGCGCCCTGGGGTCAAATGAGGATTTGAGAGAAAGAATCTGTCCGCCGGCCGGGAAAGGAATTCGATCTTGTACCCTGATCGAATGATTTCCTTAACCCACCTTTCCGGAATTCGGAGCAGCCAAGGTTGGAGGAAACCGCGCAAACGTCCCCCCACCCCTGAAACTGGTGAGGGTGCCCCTTCAGGCAGAGGCGGATTGACCCGCCGTACCGGCATTGCCGGACTTCTGCTTGCCCGCCCAGGGCTTCTTCTGGCTACCTTGGCCCTTGAAGGGCTTGCCCTTGGTTTGATTCCAAAAGGCACGAAAGGACCCCTGATTGGGTCGAGAGGTGGAACCCCGTTTGCCACGAAAAGGCTTGGTCTTCGGGTTCTGGGGCAGCAAGGTGCTCTTACCCCCCGTGACGCCTTTCACCAAGGTATCCAAAGCCTCGCCAAAAAGGCGAGTACCTGTATAGGGAAAATCAACAACTGTTTTCCGTGACGACTGGTCAGCTAACAAGCTCTTCAGCCAGATTAAACGACGGTTAAGCACCGCAACACTGGATATGCGTGCAACCAAAGGGGCCTCATTTAAGGCCGCATCGCACAAATACATGACTCCCTGGTGAATCTGGTCCACCATAGCCAGCGTGGCAGGTGGGTCAGACGCGATGGTGCGTCTAAGCACCTTAGTCCAATCCGCCACCACCTGAGCCACCAGGACGGACGCGAAAACAGGTCTAAGCAAGGAACCCGCCACCGTGTAGGAATGGCGGGCAAGAGACTCCAACCTCCTGTCTGTGGGATCCTGAAAAACCGGGGTATCCTCAGTGGGAACCAAGGTAGCCCTGTTCAAAACGGCCACAGTGTGATCCACCTGTGGAGGCACACACCATCGCGATTCCGTAGCCGGTGCAAAGGGATAAAACAACTTAAACCAACTCGGCACCATAAATGGACGTTTTAAAGTGCGCCACAGTTCATTCACAGTGTAATGAAACTCAGCGGGGCAAGGAAAAACCTGCGCCGACTTGCGGGTCCTGTGTGTACCAAAAGAGGACACAATGCCCGGAGGACTGGGCTCATCCTCCAAGTGTAGTGTTTCTTTCACAGAAGAAATCAACTCATCCATGGTCGCGCGTTCCTCAGGCGACCCGGGGAAGAGACATCAGTCCCTTCCGCCTCCCCCTCAGACCCCAGAGGGTCCAGGGATGAGCGAGACCCTGAAAAGGGCACGCCCGCTACAGCAGCCACATCACCATCTGAATCAGAGGAGAAAGATAATCTGGGTCTCTTCCCTGCAGCACGTTCAGCCATCAGCACTTCCATTTTGGACACTAAAGACGCCACTACGCCAGATCTGTAGGGAATTTGCTGTCCTGAGATTCCATCACCCCAAATAGAAATAACAGTGCAAAAAAAGGTACTGGCCCTTTAAGACCGCCACGGAGTGCGCAGCCCACTGCTATATGTACAGTGCAAAAAGACCCCCAAAAGGAGAAAAAACTGAGCCAGAAATGACACAAACAGAAGGTTATGGAGAGATAGTCTGCAGAGCCCCACAGAGTGTTACCACATTGATCGCTGCCATAGAGGAAAAGGAAGTGAGGTCATAGGAGGCTGAACTATAGCTGCAAAGAACCCAGGGAAAATGGCTGCCCATAGCACTGAATGGGAGACTTCGGTAAAATGGCCGCCGAACATGTGCTCGGAACGATCGTTCTGCCACACGCAAGATGGCGGCAGATGGCGCCAAAACAGCATGTAAATTAGCCCACAGTGAAGGCAAACATGCATGCCCATGTTAAAGATGGCGGACCGCGCGATTTTCCCCTGCTGCGGCCGCCACACACACAGTCTGCGTCCCCAGAAACACACTGAAGTGACACAGGGGAAGGGGCCCCCCCAGATATATACAGCACCGCAGCGCATGTACAAAGAGAGACCCCGCAGGGATCGCAACAGGGAGCCCCACAGCGACACAGACATGGGGACACACAGCAACACAGGACTGCCACCCCAGACAGAGGCCCCACACAGAAGTACTTACCTGTACCAGATGGCGTGGGGTGCCTCTCAGAACGGAAAGCCGCTGTCCTCATCTGACAGGGAATGCCGTTAGCCAGGGACATTACACTGCAGTATCGCAGATGAGTCCAGTGAGGTAGCCACCTCACGGCTGCATCCCTGCTACGAGCAGGGATGGGTCGTTCATAATGACAGGATGAACACATGGCTGAACGCTCGATGGCGGGCTGGGGGTCCATCTGACCCTCTGCCCTGGAGAACCAGGGCGGTCAGTCCGAATCCCAGCTCCGCATGATCCATCTTCATCCGAGGAGTCGACTAAAACTAAAGCTGACAAAATAAACAGCTAGTAAATCAAAGAAAAAACTGACATTTTTTAAAAGAAATCAAATAAAAAGATTAGAAGGCTGAGACTGTAGCCCCAGCACAGGGAAAGCCTAACTACTCCTCACACTAGGCAGAATCAAACTGAGTTGGGAGTGGTCACTGTAGGGCGGTATTGACTAAGTGGGACAGCCCCCATGGGTGTGTGTATATGCAAATGCCTTTGTTCTTTTGACTAAGTCTTATGCCTAGCTACTCCTGCGGAGCGGAAGTCAATACCCAATAGTGATGACTTAGAGGAGGCGGCGACTGTCGGAGGACGTAAGAGAAAAACAGTTTTATGAATTAATAAAAACAAAACACTAAAGTTAGCCCAATTTTTTTGTATAATGTGAAAGATGATGTTACGCTGAGTAAATAGATACATAACATGTCACGCTTTAATATTGCGCACACTCGAGGAATGACTCCAAGCTTCGGTACTTAAAAATCTCCATAGACTCTTTAAAATTTTTTACAGGTTACCAGTTTAGAGTTACAGTAGAGGTCTTGGGCTAGAATGTTTGCTCTCGCTCTAATGTTCGCGGCAATACCTCACATGTATTGATTGAACGACATTTACATTTGTGGTCGCGACGTACGCATGCGTTTGCTTCTTTTTTTTTTTTTTGCACTTCCCCTTTCATTTTTTTTTATCACTTTTATTCCTATTACAAGGAATGTAATAGTGCTTGACAGTTCCTCTTTATGGAGCGATCTGGGGTCAATAAGACCTCAGATCTCTCCTAAAGGCTGGAAAGCCTGAAATAAAAAAAAAACGATCTCGGCTATCCAGCGGAGATCATGGCAGTATTGACAACTGCCAGGCCGTCATCACATCGTGCCCGGGCCTCTGAGAGTCATAGAGACTGCCAGGGACCATCTGGTCATCGGCAGTCTCTATGGTGTACTTCCGCCGGCTGTGGATTCCTTCTCCGGCTCGGCCGATCGCACGGGCTAGCGGGTAGAAGCACCTGAGGGTGGTGGGAGGGGGGAGATGTCCCCTCCCACCGCCTGTAAGAACAATCAAGCGGCTGAACAGCCGCTATGATTATTCCTATGGTGCAGGGAATCACCGGCTGAAAAAAATGATATCTGAATGATGCCTGCTGCTGCAGGCATCATTCAGATATCCCCATTTAAAGCCCAGGATGTCATATGACGTACTGCGGTATGGAAGTGGATAGTCACACCTGAAGTCACACTGACATGCGGCTTTGAAATTGTGCGATTTCAGATGAGGTCACACAGTTTTAAAGCCGCAGTCTATGTGAACAAGGGCTAATGCAGAGAATGCAATAAGGTAAAAAACATTTACCTTTACAACTCCTTTAAAGCTGAACTCCAGGTATGGATTTAGTTACATCAGTTTAATCACAGAACGCTTTGCATTCATTCAACGCAACGAATGGTGCCTGTGCCAAGCGAGGGATCCCCTATGTTCTTTATGCAGCAGGGCAACCTCAACATGGGACCCAGAAGACAGTGGTGATCATTAATTCTCTGCTTCCCCAGTGGTCCCACAGGTATGGAATTTGCATAGTTATGATGGTCCAGGTTTTAAACTCTGTATAATATGTTTCAACAAATAGCTATGCTCAATGAATATGTTGGAAGGAATGCACAAGCTCTTTGTGATATGCCTTAAAGCATAAATCAGTCATTAGATGTGTCAATAAACTTCTAGCAGTTCCTTTACTTAGCTTAGAGGCAAAATATTTCTTTTGAGGTTCCACCTGAAAAATGAAGCTCACAGAATCTATACACTGAAACAATTCCACCATAAATACAGTATAACTGGTCTCAAAAAGGCCATTGAAGAGCAATATGATTCAGGACAAGGCTACGTTACACCTAAAAAAAACAATTAAACAGCTCTCTTAGTGGAGGTATAAACAGCACAGATTTTCCACTCTCTTCCTGAAAATAGAAAACCTTTTTAAAGTGGAACTAAACCTATCTATTTAACTGTTTCCCAAAGCAGTTTTATTAAAGGCATGACGCAAATGATAGCTGTCACAGTTGCTTGTACTCTCAACTGAACTGTCAAATGACTTCAAATGATCACATGTGCAGCACCATAGCAACTGTGGACCAACAGAGACCAAGATGGCAGTTTCCTTGGCTGTAAAAGACAGGAGGATTTAGTTCCACTTTAAAGTGTGTTTAACCCTAAAAAAAAAATTGATCCTGTTCCCTTAACAGCACAGTGCTTTTGCTGTGTAATTTTGCCCCTTGTATAATCTAAAATACCTGGCTGATCCTGCCTGGTTCTGCCCTCCCCCTTGTAAACTGCCCACGGTTTATCATGACTGCTGAGCCCTGACACCGTGGTCAGCCTCCGTCATCTGCTGCTCTCCTCTGTCCTCCTCTCCCCCTCCCTCCCTGTCAGCATGTATCAGTGCCGCTCTACTCCCCGCCCCTTCCCTTTCTGCTGCTATCATAACTGTGTTATATTCATACAGTTCCCTCTCTTGGATAACAATATGTGTACCACTGTATGTGCCTTATAAACAATATGCCTCTCGGCGCTCATGTGACCACCCGCAACTCGTCCCCTTCCCCCGGCTGACATCAGTGGGAGTTCTCAGCTCCTCCCACTGTACCATTCAGACTGGGAGAGGAAAGCGGTGAGCAGTCACGTGAGCACCGGGAGGCGCTCTGAAAAAAGGTAGAAATCAGCATATTTTTTTAGAAAGCCCATAATGTTATCTAACAGAGGGGATAGTATGATTATGACAAAGTGGCTTTTCAAACACTTTAAGTAAACCCAAATACTAGGGCATAGAGATAACTAATTAATGTTTTAATTCTAATAAATTTCAGGTGCCTCACACTGCCCAAAAAAAAAAAAAAAAAACTGTACCCTTTATTGTTAAAAAGTAATGCTTCACCTCCTGTCAGAGACTTTCCTTAGGCTGAGATTATGTCAATAATCTGATGCAGGCAGGAGAAAACATTTCCTTATTCTCTTAGTCAATCTGATTCAGACCTTGCAATCTCATAGCAATTCACAAGATGAGAGGCTGCAGTGGGGGGCTGATCTTTGTCATTAGTGATGGGCTGAACATCCCCCTGTTTGGTTCGCACCAGAATATCTCAAACAGGGAAAAAGTTCTAGCGAACATGCAAACTCTATTAAAGTCTATGGGACACAAAAATGAAAAATCAAAAGTCCTAATTTTAAAGGCTTACATGCAAGTTATTGCCATAAAAAGTGTATGGGGATCTGCGTACTGCCCTGGGGGACATGTACCTATGCAAAGAAAAAATTGAAACAATCGTTTTTACAGGAGCAGTGATTTTATTGATCCTTAAAGTTAAACAATAAAAATTAAGAATTCCTTTAAATATCATGCCTGGGGGGGTTCCCTTCATGGGCTTGTAAAGTGGCGCATCTGTACGATGTATGTAGCCTGCCTGTTGCACCAATACTGACATTTCTAAAGGAAAAAATGTAATTTAAACTTGCTCATGGCTATTGTCGGCTCCTGGCAATACAGATTTTAAAAAAATGAAAAAAAAAAACAGCGTGGCCCCCCCCCCCGAAATCCATACCAGACCCTTATCCGAGCATGCGGCCTGGTATGGTTCAGGAGGAGGACCCCCTCCTCCTAAACCATACCAGGCCGTTTGCCCTCAACATGGGGAGGGTGCCCCCCAAAGCACCTTGTCCCCATGTTGATGGGCACAAGGGCCTCTTCTTGACTACCCTGGGATGTGGTTGTGGGGGTCTGCGGGTATGTTTTTTTTTTTCGGAATCTGGAAGCCCCCTTTAACAAGGGGGCCCCCGGATCCCGGCCCCCCTCATGTTAATGGGTATCGGGTACATCGTACCCCTACCCATTGACCAAAAAATGTACAAAAAAATAAATCCAAAAGACAGTATTTGACAAGTCCTTTATTTAAAAATACCGTGACTTTTGCCTCGTTTTGCGTTTTCCCGCAGCCACGGTAAATGACAGTCAAGTGTACATGAAGCCCTATAATTTCTTATTATACAGCATACATACTAGTATACTTACCATAAAAATATATCTCACGATCAGCTCACTTTACAATTATAGAGTAAATAATTAATTAAATTAGGAAAAGTCAATGAATTGGTGGAAGCTATCTGCAAAATGTATTTTGTTTTATT
This sequence comes from Pelophylax lessonae, assembly GCF_965119305.1. NCBI lineage: Eukaryota > Metazoa > Chordata > Amphibia > Anura > Ranidae > Pelophylax > Pelophylax lessonae. The sequence continues at coordinate 265,860,557 of NC_138768.1, read as the reverse complement.
ATTCTAATTGTTACCTAAACATGGAAAAAAATGAGCAGGGAAGTTATTCTCAAAAAGTTTTATGAATAGCAAATGTGCCAGAATCAGGGATTGATAAAAAGGGGCATTTCCGAAAAATTTGTAGTGCTGAGCAAGAGATTTGGGAAAAAAGGGACAATTTCAGAGACTTTGTACTGAAAGAAATGGACAATGGGGTGGGGGATAATATCCATACTCTAGTCCTGAGCCAGGGTTGGAAAAAGTGTACTTAAACCGAAGTCACTTTTTTATCTTTCGGTTTATTTATGTATTCAAAAAAGGGGCTTTTGCTGCATACATTTTAGAGAGAAATAAACTTAAAATGGGTGTGATTTACTGTAGAAGAAAAATTATACAGTGATCACGTTCAGTCATGTGCTGAAGTTCCTGTTTTTTTTCTGTATATTTTACAGCATATGACTGAAAAAGTTTGCTGTAAACTCAAGACTTTCTATTTAATCCACCTATCACCAAGCAATACATTTATTACTTTATCTCTTTATGACCTTTTATCTGTCTTTTGGTTAAAAAAAAAAAAAAAAAAAAAAAAAAAAAAAAAGATATTTTGTTTCCATTGGTACTCCAAAATATATTCTGGAAAATTCATAGAGAGCGTCTATGACAAATCTCATTGTGGGCAACAAATTTGGGTACTTGCTGTAAACAAGTGTCAATATGGACTCACCCTCCTCAGTGCAGCGGAGCCAGCTGAGGATTTCCAGGCACTAGTTCCCCATCAGGTCTGCTCCCCTTGTGACTGACAGCAAGCAGTGGGAGGATCCATAGCTGATAGACAACCTGGTATTGGCTACAGAATCCGCCCACTACCTACTGACAATCACAAGGAGAGAATGGACCTGATGGGGAGTTAGTGCCTCAGCTTCTCCATCAGGATTCACCAACTGTCAGCAACACTGGTTTCCAGTAGTCTGTCTGTCGGTTGTGAAGCCTACAGCATCCTTGACAAACAGTGACAGGTGGGGAGGAAAGGAGGTAGCAATTACAAATATGCTGCCTGCTACACAGCGTACAGAGGCAGGTACTCTGCCTGTCTTTGTAAATCATATTAGAGTCTGGCTTAATTACCTCCAATTTCATTATGTGCATGTAGTGCTTACTCCCATAGGAGCCGCTGGAATTTTGGCCAGGTTCTTCCCAAGTGGATTGTCCCACAGCCAGGCACATGATTTCAGCCACACTTTTCCTCAATGACTAATCTAGGGGTATTGTTTTTATTTTTGAGGAACTTGGATAGGGTTGAGGAAACTGAGTAGGAAACTCCAAAAACAGAAATGATGTACAGGCTGAGGACAGTGAACTGCTTTCTATTAAGCTGAAGCAGAAATCCTTGCATATAGCAAACCATGGACTTGGCTTGTCGTGAAACTGCTAAATGTAGAGCTGAAGCATAAGTCCCTGCATATAGCAAACTGTGGACCTGGCTTGGAGTAGAACCAGTTAACAGCACACAAGTGTCTTACTTTAGAGCAATAGGAGCATAGACCCTTCACAAGGAATTAGATAAACTAAGCTCTTCAGGACACCAGCCGATGTCCCCTTTAGCAAACACCCAGCTTACTCTCTAGCACAAGAGGGGTGGTAGCAGCCCAAAAATCTCTCAGCTGTCTGTACCTACAGAATGTCCAAGGAGAGTTGTTTTGCCTCCTTCCAACTTACAAGCAACACCTTTCTCCAATGATACCAGACTAGATCCTCAGTAGGCAGCCCCTCAGTCAGCTCTCTGCTCCCTCAGCATCCAGACCTCCAGGTCGCCCACCTGAATTCTCAGGAACAGCAAGCACATGGCAGCACTGCCCTAGAGGGCAGCAAGCCCTCCAGGCTGGAGACTAATGCTCTCTGGAAAAAGACCCAGAGCACAATGTGCTCAGAAAATTAATATAGTTACCCAACATGTCTTCAGGGCCCTGCTCCCTGGGATTGGCCAGGGCTGTATAAATAGTCATGTGGCCATCTGCATAGCTCCACACCTATGATCCAGAAACTTCTCAGTTTTTCTGGAAAGCAGAGGGAGTAAACAGACTAGCATGAGCTAAGAACACCGAGTAGACCTAGCTAGTCAAAAGGCAGCTGCACCGGATACAGTGAGCAACTAAATTTCCCTTTCAAAACACACACAGCTTCACTGAACACTAAATCTAACTAATCCTAACACCTATCAAAGAGGGGTCTATCTAGTCATTTTTATTAAATTTAGAGCAACCATAGCACTACTTTTAAAAAGTGGTACTATTAAGAACTACCGGTATCTGCCACATGTGTCGGTTAAGTTACCAAAACTGGCAGCAGGGACTTTTGAATCTGGAGCAGGCCATTTTAAAAGGTCATACCGCTAGAAAAGTGTTACCAAGGTTTTATTGAATTACCTCATTTATCTTTTGTTTACTTCTTACTTTTCATTTGTTGCTAAGCATTATCTTATGAATGTTATAAACAGACTTGTATAAAGTACTCGAAATTTCTACTTGAGTAAAAGTACAAGTGCTCGATCAAAAAATTACTTGAGTAGAAGTGGAAGTGCTCGCAGAAAAAGTTACTTAAGTAGAAGTACTAAAGTATTCAACATTTTTTTTACTTAAGTATTGCAAGTAGTTTTTTCAAAGAATTTGCTACTTAAGTACTAAAAGTAAAAAGTACCAGTAGTTTTGAAAAAAAAATTCTACTCAAGTACTGAAAGTAGAAGTACAAGTACTGTGTTATGTAGTTATTAAAGAAAGAAGTCAAAAGTATGAACATCATATTGTTTTTATTATTTCAAATGATTTATTCAAATGATTAACCTGTGTTTGTTAGTAGTTTCTTGATGCACTTTAAGCGCTGTAGCACTATTTATTTGTTTGTTTCATATTTTCTTTTTATTGGAAAGATTTGGTATAGCAGCTTTTATTATACACAGCCTTTATTTTCGTATGCGCTGATTTACAAATTACATTATACACATTTTTTTGAGCTTTATGCAACCTGCCATCTACTGTTCTGGCAGTGGTATTTTTATAATAGTAACGAGTAACTATGCAGCACAAAAAAAAAATACTTGAGTAGAAGTATCGAAATCATCGAAAAAATGTAGTGAAGTAAAAGTAGAAGTAGGAGAAAAAAATTCTACTCTAGGAAAGTACAGATACCGCATTTCGGTACTTAAGTACAGTACTTAAGTAGTTCTACTTCGTTACTATACATCTCTGGTTATAAAGGAGTAGATACAGGTTCTTCAAGTTCAACCAGTATTGTCCACTAATTCGCCAGGTAAACAAGTATACAGCTTGGTGTTGGGAAGAAACACAAAGCCTGCAATATTAAAGCAAATGAACAAAAACAGGGATAAATTGTTATGTGCCTACATGTGCAAAAATGTTCTTGTACACATTAATTGATGGTACCTAAAATTATCCAGCTGATTATTCACAGATGTTCAGTGCATATGGGTCATGGGTTGTCAAGCATTATAAACATTAAAAATTGCAGTTTCTATGCCTTTTGTTCTGATATGTTGCACCATGGAATTCGCACATTAGCACCTTACTTACAAGTAAAAGCTGAAATCTAGGCTAAACAAATATTGTCTACATGCAAGAACAATGTGTATTATTGGCACTCTGTTTTTCTCTTCCAGATCTGTTCCCTAATCAAGCATAAAACAATTCCTGTGAAGGAGGTTTCTGTAATTGACTGGTCACTGCTGCCCTCCCTGCTTGTGCAGGGTGACTGGTCTTGTATCCGCCCCCCTCCTGTAGTTTTCTGCAGGCAACCTGTGGTGGGTGGGGCCTCCTGGGTTCCTCCTACAATTCTGCTGTCTGCGCAGGTTGTGTGTAGCACAGTGATGGTGCCACCGCCATTTTTTGGGTTTGACACATACTCACTTGGAGGTATTTTCTGTATGGCTATTGAGCTATATATTTATATCCAAGCTTTGTGCCTTGAGTTCAGCTTTAAAGTAGATCTCCAGGTTTTAGTGAACTTAGTATAAATGGTTTTGGTCAAGCTGGTCCAAACAAACTTATTTCTTCACTAACAGTTGCAGTGGCTGTGTGCGCTATATACAGTAAAATTGTATGTACCCTCAGCTACATACAGTATAAAGTGCTGTTTTCTGGCAGCAGGATGGGAACTTCCTGTCCTGGGAACAAAACTGAGCACTGCTCAGCCTTCACAGGGATCTTTGTTTTCTATGAAGGATTACAAAGCTTCCTCTGATTAGCTGAGGCGGAGGGGTGGGTGCATGACCTCACAATCTCCTCCTCTAAAAGAGGAAGCTTTGTACTTATTCATAGAATACAAAGCTCCCTGTGAATGGATGAGCAGCGCTCACCCTGACTCACTGACTTGATTTTGTTCAAGGAATGGGAGAGAACAGAATGCTTTATATTGTGACATAGAAGACCAATATTTTTACCCTTTTTTAACCAGGTGACTGTTCTACCATGAAATAGCACAGTAGTATTTACTCTCTGTAGGCACCGTCATTTATATGTGCATGTAGTCATTAATGGACTTCAAGGCCCTAGTTACACAATACACTGTATTTAGAGATGTGTGTTAAAGTAGGCTGCGATAAGGCAGCCCAGTGCTTTTATACGAGCTGGCGCCGCACTTTAAAGAATATAAAAAATAAACATGCATCATTTTTTATTTTTAAACGCTGGGCACCACATTATACAGATGATTCACAACTGTGCATTGCTGTGAGCTGCCATGCATTTTCATTGTGCTGTTATGCCTAGTACCTAGGTATGTTGGGGTGCCATCCAAGTGAATGGCACCACAATGAACTGCACTATGGGGTTAATTTACTAAAGGCAAATATACTGTGCACTGCAAGTGCACCCGCAAGCAAAGATGCTGTTTTTTTTATTTTTCCTTGCATGTTCCCCTTGAATCTAGAGCAACTGCACATGCAGTGCACAGACAATTTGCCTTTAGTAAATCAACCCCAATGTGTAACATGTTGCTGTGTGTTTTCAAATTACTTAAAGCAATAGTGTGAATGCACCCGCAGAAAGAAACAAACAAGTTAAGGCACCTTGCACACGATACTCCTGTTAGAGCATCTACGTTTTCTAGCGTAATTGTAATGCGCGCATTTTCGCGCATTTTCGCGCTTACGCGCTCGCGCGAATTCACGTAAATGCGCGCAATTGCGCATAAATTTATTCTAGCGTTCTGGATATTCAATTGACATTTTAGGGTCATTTGCGCGCATTCGCGCGTATTTGCGCGTTTTTGCGCACATCAGGCGTAAATTACTGACCAAAAATGCAGATTTTTCTATTTTGTTCTTACTGAAGAATAAGGGGCGCTCAATTACGCGGCTGTGTGCATAGGCACATAAGAATGAATGGGCTCTATTTTAGCACAGAAAAAAAAATGCTGTACTGTGCATTTTTAAGCTGCAGTGTGCAAGAGGCCTAAAAGTCAGTAGTTGCTATAATATTTTTTTTTCCTTTTATTATAAAATAGGTTTTGACCATATGAATAAAGGGTGACAGTTGTAAGTGCTCTCTACAGTTATATGATTGCTTCCAACTCCTAGAACTGTCACTTTGTCTGGACAGTTTGGCCTGCATCTAAATGTTGAGAAAATATAATTAAAAGATATGTGAAATAAAAAGAAATCCAAATATTGAATGCTATAAAAGTACAGTTATTAACAGAGATGTATAGTAACGAAGTAGAACTACTTAAGTACTGTACTTAAGTACCGAAATGCGGTATCTGTACTTTCCTAGAGTAGAATTTTTTTCTCCTACTTCTACTTTTACTTCACTACATTTTTTCGATGATTTCAATACTTCTACTCAAGTATTTTTTTTTTGTGCTGCATAGTTACTCGTTACTTTTAAAAAAATTACCACTGCCAGAACAGTAGATGGCAGGTTGCATAAAGCTCAAAAAAATGTGTATAATGTCATTTGTAAATCTGCGCATACGAAAATAAAGGCTGTGTATAATAAAAGCTGCTATACCAAATCTTTCCAATAAAAAGAAAATATGAAACAAACAAATAAATGGTGCTACAGCGCTTAAAGTGCATCAAAAAACTACTAACAAACACAGGTTAATCATTTGAATAAATCATTTGAAATAATAAAAAACAATATAATGTTCAAACTTTTGACTTCTTTCTTTAATAACTACATAACACAGTACTTGTACTTCTACTTTCAGTACTTGAGTAGAATTTTTTTTTCAAAACTACTGGTACTTTTTACTTTTAGTACTTAAGTAGCAAATTTTTTGAAAAAACTACTTGCAATACTTAAGTAAAAAAAATGTTGAATACTTTAGTACTTCTACTTAAGTAACTTTTTCTGCGAGCACTTCCACTTCTACTCAAGTCACTCATTGAGCACTTGTACTTTTACTCAAGTAGAAATTTCGAGTACTTTATACAAGTCTGGTTATTAACCTCATACAGTTACCAGAATGCATTATTTTATGCTATAGTGGGCTTTAAATGATCATTTTCTTAGGAGCCTTCCGGTTATATCTAGAAAAAACCTTTTATCTTTAGGCAATGTGATGTCTGCAGGAGTCATCTAGTGGGGCAATGATCGTGGGCAAGCTGCTTCAACTTAGAATCAGTATTATAAGGACTAGCAAAAAACCTGCGGATATCTCCACAAGAATGACAAAGGGAGATATCTTACAATTTTATTCCATCTTGTAAAAGTGTTGATATTGTGTCTTAATCAGACAATAATAATGACTGGACTGAATAGAAAATTCTGACCATTTCAGCAAATGATGAAGATAATTTGTCCCACCACCACTTTGATTGACCCCAAATAAAAGGAAGTGCTATTTCTGGTTACAGATACCCATCAATCGGGTATGTCAACTGCATCCAAACTACTTTTGTCATTTAAAGCCACACTACAGCCATAATGTTGCTTTTGTTTTTAACCACTTTAGCCCTGCTCACATTGCTGCTACTGCAGCAATGTGGCACGATCCCGCCCAGCGACGTAGACCTACTCCTCCCCCTGTTTTCATTCACAGCGGGAGTCGGGCCAGGGGAGGAGCGGCGGCGATCGCCGCTGCTCTGCCCGATCGTCGGGGAATCGGGTGTGGAGATCCGCCCGCCTGTGTAAACAGAGCGGGCGGATCTCCTAAGTGACAGGCAGGGACAGATCGGAGTGTTCAGCATAGCTGAACATCCGATCTGTCCTTGTGTCACACAGTCACCTCCCCCCCCCCCACACGTTAGTAAGCACCAGGCATACATTAACCCCTCCCTCTCCAATAAAATTAACCCCTTCCCTCCCAGTGTCATTTTTACAGTAACAGTGCATATTTATAGCACTGATTACTGCAGTAATGTCACTGGTACCCCCAAAAGTGTCAAAAATGTCAGTCAAGGGTCCGATCTGTCCGCCGCAATGTCGCAGTCCCGCAAAAACAAAGCGCAGATCGCCGCCATTACACGTTTAAAAAAAAAACACCAAAAATGACAGAAATCTTTCCCTTAGTTAGTAAATGCAATAACTTTTGCACAAACCAATCAAAATACGCTTATCGTGATTTTTTTTACCAAACATAGGTAGCAGAAAACAAATTGGCCAAAAATTTTAAAAAAATTAGATTTTTACATATTTTTTGGGGGTAATTTCATATAAAAAAAAATGTGAAAAATATTGTTATTTTTTCAAAATAAACGCTCTTTTTTTGTTTATAGCGCAAAAAGTACAAATCGCACTGGTGATCAAATACCACCAAAAGAAAGCTCTGTTTGTGGGAAAAAAAGGACATAAATTTTGTTTGGGTACGGCGTCGCACGACCGCGCAATTGTCAGTTAAAGTCTTACAGTGCCGAATCGCAAAAAGTGGCCTGGACGTAAGACAGCAAAATCCTCCGGTGGTAAAGTGGTTAATAGAATGTGGAAGAAAGAAAATCTTTTTTTTTTTTTTGCTATGAACCCATTTGGGGGGATGTCTCCTCGCTGTGTGTCTCTGTGACAGTCTTGTGAGACCAGGACAAGAAAAAAGGGAATCGAGGATCATCAGGACCGGAAAGCAAAAGTACCAATAAAAAAACCTGATAAGGTTCAAACCAATTCTCTCTCCTTTATAAAAACTGGATTTTTGTCTTACCGTAAAATCCTTTTCTCTGATGTTCATTGACAGACACAGCTCCTGATCTTCTTGACCGATGGGACATCCCAAAGCAGTGTCAATATGAGGGGTGGGAATAACACAGCAAGAAAAAAAAAACACACTTTCCAAAGGATTAACATAGCCAACCAGGCAAAACAAGAGCTCAACCAGGAACAACTGGAGCTCACCTTAACAAATACATCCTCAAAGAGGACTTACCTTTCCAACAGCAGCCTGCGAAACCTTGCGGCCAAAAGAAGCATCCGCATATTCCAACACATACACCTTATAAAATTTTTTAAAAGTGTGTACAGACGAGCATGTGGCCGCCTTGCATACCTGCAGCACTGACGCCTGATGACGGAAGGCCCAGGAGGCACTAAGCGCCTTTGTAGAATGCGTCTAACAGGGAAAGTTGGATCCTGCCCCTTAATGGAACAGGCCTGCACCACAGTCTGTCTGATTCATCTGGAAATAGTTGCAGCAAACAGAGAATCCAATTTCTGGAATGACTCAGTCGCTGCCAAGTACACCCTGATTGCCCAAACCACATCCAAAGAATGTAAGGCAATCTCTTTAGAATGCTTAGGTTTAGGACACAGAGAAGACAACACAATGTCTTCATTTAAATGGAAATCAGAGAAGACTTTAGGAAGTAACAACTGATAGGTACAAAGCACCACCTTGTCTCTGTGAACCACCAGGTAAGGTAAACGAGAGGACAATGCAGCCAGCTCCGACACCCTGCATGCAGAAGTAATATCCTTTGTCAAAGTGAGCAGAGGAATCTCACAAATATTTTCAAAGGGCGGTTTCTGAAGAACCCATAGCACCAAATTGAGGTCCCAGAGAGGCAACGGAGACCTCACAAGGGGAGCCAGGTGGCGGACCCCTTGAACAAAAGGTTTGAAACAAGGAATTTGCGGCTAACGGGCGTTCAAAGAAAATCACCAGGGCTGATATCTGTCTTTTGATTGTACCCAAGGCCAAACGCTGATCTACACCTCTTTGGAGATACTCCAAGACACAAGACCCCGAAAAGGAACGGGGGAAAACCCTCTGAGACTCACACCAAGTAATGTACGCCCTCCAGACTCAATGATAAATCTTCCTAGAAGTAGATTTTCTAGCTTTTAACAATGTAGGGATCACTGATTCAGACATCCCTCAACACCTGACTTTCAATAGCCAGGCCATCAAAGCCAGGGACTGTAAAGCAGGATGGAAGATTGGTCCTTGAGTTAACAGATCTTCTCTGAGAGGGAGTCTCCAAGGGACATCGGTGACCAGCCGTACTGGGTCTGCATACCAGGACCTGCGAGGCCAGTCCGGTGCCACTAGGATGACAGGAATCCCTTCTGCCTCAATACTTTGCAGAAGGTAATCAGGGTTCATACACATTTTTATCAATAAAATTCCATGATTTCAAGTAAGTAAGATAGGAGCCGGTTTCACTTCAGGCGCACGGGCGAAAAAGCCAGCGATCGGACTGGAAGTTGTCGAGCACGCAGCTGCAGACTGGTGCTTTGCACCTTTAGCGTGGCTAGACAGCGCTGCCTCTCCCATGTTTGAAATGTCAAACGTTTTACGACACAGTGTACATTTAGCACGTCCCGGGTCCTGATCTTTCTCCAGGCACCTCTCATCCTTTTCATCATGAAGCCATACATTTTTAAAGCTTAGAATGCCGGCTACTTCCCAGGCCGCTAAGCCACTTTTGGTGCCCCTTGATGATTGACATGTGCCAAGGCATTGTCTGATTTAATCCTCACTCGGCGCCCCTGCAGACCTTTCCGTCCAATAAATTAGGCAAAGCCTGATTGCCCGAATTTCCAGGATATTGATCAGCAGACTAAATTTCCTCCCGAGTCTAAACCCCCTGAGCCGGAACCGTACCCAAGACACCTCCCTATCCGGAGAGGCTGGCATCCGTTGTGACCACCGTCTAGTACAGGGGGAGAAAGGATTTTCCCTGTCGAAGCGCCGGAGAGCGTAGCCACCAGATCACAAATCCCCTCCTACTCCAGCTCATCAGATTGTGTAGAGCCTGTGGATTCTTGTTCCATTTGACAAAGATCTCCTTCTATAGAGACCTGGTATTGAACTGAGCAAATGGAACCACCTTAAAAGTTGGTGCATGCAGGTCCTGAGGAATGATCGCCAGTTGGACAACAGGAGCCGTGTTGCATCCTGCAACTTCTTGAGTCTCACCTCCAGAAGAAACACCCGGGCTAAGGTCATGTCCAGCATCAGGCCCAGATAGTCCAGTTTTGTGGATGGAACCAGAACAGATTTTTGGAAATTCAGTTTCCATCTGAACTCTTGCAAAGTTTGCACCGAAATGTCCAGACTGTCTTTCAGGGCATTCAGAGACTCGTAGAAGAAGATCGTCCAGGTACCCCAGCACTGCAATCCCCTTCTGCCTCAGTAAAGCCAACACCAGGGTCAACACTTTTGTAAACACCCGAAGAGCCGAGGCGAGACCAAAGGGTAATGCCATGAATTGATAATACTCCTTGACCACAGCAAAGCGAAGGAAACGCTGATGCCCAACATATATTGGGATATGAAGGTAAGCGTCCTTGATATCGATAGAGGCCAGGAAATGGAGGGATGCAACCACCGTGCGAATGGATTCCATTCAAAATTTCTGAACCTGCACAAAGCGATTCAAAGCCTTGAGATCCAGAAAGGGACGTACCTTGTCTTCCTTCTTGGGAACAGTAAACAGGCTTGAATAAAACCCCTGAAAGTGTTTTGATTCCGGGAACCAAGACAATGACCTCCTGTGAGAGCACATCCTGTACCGCCTCAAGAAGACCTTGTAGACGATCTGGGGACAAACACATATTGGAAGGAAAGAATGACTATGCAGAAAAAAAACTGATGTCCTATAGCAGGAAGTGGTAGTATACCCCCTGGGACTGCCCTATAGGCATGGTCAAATGTTTTTCCGCCTAGTGTCCTAGTCCTATGGAAAGCAGCATAAACCCCTCAGGCCAAGAAGAAGGGAGCTGTGTTCATCAATGAATGAAAGAAAATTGTATTTTTTATTGCGGTCTCTGTTCCAATCTGTGTCATTTTACATTACTTCCTGTCCAATTCCTGTCCCCTCAGCATTGGGACAGGAAGTGAGAGGATAGGGACACATACTGCAATAAAAAGAGCCTCTGTCCCTTTCTTGTTCAATTAAAAAAAAGTTGAACCATAACAGTGGGTTTCTTAACTAATAAGCTTTTTAGACGGATTACATCAGTCTTTCCCATCCAGGGCTTAATGGATAGCTAGGATTCCTCTGAAGGTCACTAGAGGTTCCTTGAGCAATTACTGCCTCTCAGATATCAGTTAGCACTAACACCAATGATAGTTTCTGCTATCTGCAAGGCAACATGTTCCTTGGCCAATAATGTGAAGAGCTTTCTGCCCACTGACTACCAGTGTGATAGGACCCTTTTCCTACCAACCCTCTAATGTAAGAGGATCCTTTTCCCACTGACCACCAATTTAAGGGTATTCTCCTCACTGACAACCAATATAGGGACCATTCCTCTCAGTGACCATCATTCTAGGGAACATCCTTTCCACTGACTACCAGTGTAGGGGGCATTCTTCTTACTGACCACTGACCGCCAATGTAGGGGGCATTCTTCTCAACTGACCACAGTGTAGTAGGGCCCTTCTCCTTCTGACTATCCATGTAATGGGGTCCCTTTTCTATTGACCATGAATGCAAAGAAGCACTACACTTACAACCAGCTTAAAATTGCATTTCTCCATTGATCGCCAATACAAAAAAAGACACTAACATTTTTACAATCTGCCTTTCTTTTGACACTAATTTAAATTTAAATTTATTCAGAAAAAAAAAGTGAATCTTGTGTGAAAACATTTATAAATAGGCCCTTGGTGCTAAGTATATCGCATTGCTTATTCCTTTATTCTTATATATATATAACTTACTGGTCATAGTAAAATCCCATGACGTGTAGATATAATAGTTATTAGCAGGCATTAAAGTGAATTTAAGGGTTTGTTACAAAGTTTGAAAATGTTTGGATTAAACAATAGGATCAGATGGGAAATCAATGCACTTACGTGCAATGTTTCAGTGGGGTGATATAGTACTTATGTAAAGCTGGCCATGGATGGATTGAAATTTGTCTGATTCAGCAGGGACCAGCTGAATTTCGATTAATCTATGGCTGTTCCCGCTCAACAAAAGTCATTGAGGTGGCTGGGACTGGTGTGTCATTGGAACATAGTCAGTGGGACATGCAGATAGATCAGTTCAGGTGGCAGGCAGAGACGAAGGCAGCAAACAGGCAAAGGATTGATAAAAACAGTAGGCAAAAATGTAGTCAATAAAAAGGCCATGGTCAGTACAGGCGGCAGGCAGAGGCAACATTGCACTGGTGTGGCGGTGTCAGGAACACTGTTGCTGGCTACTCTGGCAACACTGCACTGTATTGATGTGGTGATAATCAGGGACACTGTTGATGGTTGTACTGACTCTGAGACTTGATTGGCTAGCAATCAGCAACTGGTTGACTGAACTGGAATGTGGCTGAACTGGTCTGGTCACATTGTCACTGATGTGGCAAAGATCAGGAACACTGTTGATGGCTTACGCTGGTCTGGTGACGCAGACTGTTTTGGTGAAGATCAGGAACACTGTTGATAGCTGAACAGGCCTAGTAACACTGGTACTGCTGTGATGGCGATCAGGAACACTGTTGGTGGCTGCACTGGCCCTGGCGACACTGGAACTGGTGTGGCTGATATCGTCCCATTGTAACTAGTGTGGCAGCAATAAGGAACACTGTTGCTGGTTTACACTGGTCTGGCGAACACAAAGACTGGTGTGGCAGCACTCAGGAACACTGTTACTGGCTTACTCTGGTCTGATGGCACTGAGACTTGTGTAGTGGTGATCAGAAACACTGTTGCTAGCGTACACTGGTCTGGTGACACTGGGACTCGTGTTGTAGTGAATGGTAACACTGTTGCTGGCTAACACTTGTCTGGTGTCACTGGAGACTAGTAAGGCAGCAATCAGAAACCAAGATGGTGGTATGGAGAATCAAGAGGGAATCAACATAATCTGTGTTTGATCAGGTGAATTGAAGTGCAGGGGAGACATCAGGCATCTAATAGATGCCTGATGTCCTAATAAAGGGTACCTGTCACTACCCAAAGCTATCACAAGGAGTCTTGTTCACACATTGTGATAGTGATAAAATTAAAGTGGTTCTAAAGGCTAAAGGTTTTTTACCTTCATAAAAACCTTCAGTGTTACTTAGTCTCATTCATTTTAAAGTGTTACTAAACCCACAACAGTAAAATCAGTCTGTATATGCAGTAAAGCATGCTTGTTATACTCACTGTGCAACTTAAAGGGTTAATCCTTTTCATTGCATATAAAGGCTGTTTGATCCTGTCTTTCTGATCCCCCTCTTCTTTCACTGTCTCCAAAAAAAAAAAAAAAATTATATTTACAGAGCCAGGGGACGGGCTGCACATGCTCAGTTTGGTGTGTATTGCTAGAGAGTTTTTTTTTTTTTCTTGGGAGAGTGAATGTGATCAGCAAAGAGCCAATCAGCACTGTCCAGACATGTCCAAACAGAGGATCAGGGGAGAATGAAAACTCCTCCTACAAGCTTTAACCAGACACTGATATAAGTCAAAAGACTGCTATATACTGATGATGAGAAAAAGTAATTTAAAAGTTTATATTTACCAAAATAATTGCATTTCCATGTTCTGGGTACTGTGGGAGACCAGATATGGTGAATGCAGATTCTGGGTTTAGTAACACTTTAAGTTCAAAGTCAGATCTTGGTATGATTTCTCTTGAGCCCAACGGCCCCTTGGTATCGCTGTCTTACGTCCTGTAGTTCATGCAAAGTTGCATAGATACGGTCTGCAACCCTTTCCATAGTTCTCGTTTTTTGTTTTTCTGTCAGAATTATATGCCGAACTAGCGTTGATTCACTGAACTCTTAATTAAACAGGAAGATGTACTGTGATAACTTGATAGGTTGTATCTGAGAAGCTTTACCATAATAAAAGAAAAAAACCCTTAGTTTGCAGCTCTCCCCTCATCCCCACCAATAGTCACCCGAACCTGATTCCAATCCACCGATGTGCACAAGTGCAGAAGCTCTCTGGGTCTCTGCCTCCTCATTGGCTGAAAACTAGTAGCAGGAGCCACTGGCTCCTGCTGCTGTCAATCACAGCCAGTGCAGAGGTAACGGGCCCGAGCCATGCACTATATGTTTCATAGGCACACAGACTCGGCTCAGGAGTGAGCACGTACGAGTCCCCGCTATAGCAAGCAGCTTGTTATGGGGCACACAGCGGGGGGGGGGGGGGGGAGCCAGGAGCACCAGCTGGGGCCCCAAGAAGAAGAGGACTGGGGCTTCTCTGTACAAAACCCTTGCACACAGCAGATAAGTATGAATTGTTTATTTATTTATTTTTTATTATTAAACTTTATAAACACTTTAAACAGAAAAAATGGAAAAGTTAAGAAGTTAAAAAAAAAGTTAAATAAATAAAAATGATTAAAAAAATAAGGCACCTCCATCCCCCATGGAAGTGAAAAACACAAGACAATTTTAGGCTGCATTCACATGTCAGCGTATGATCGCGGGCAGAACCGCCGCGGTTCCGCCCGCGATTCGGAGATTAATTGCAAATCGCGGGACGCCTAGCGTTGCCCGTTGATTTGCAATAGCCCCCCAAACGCAGAGCGATGTTGCCGCGATTTATGCCCGCCGAATCGCGGCAACATCGCGCAAACAAAATCGCGGGACGCAATACGCTCCAAAGATGTACAAGAGCTTCTTTGGAGCATATTGCGTCCCGCGATTTTGTTTGCGCGATGTTGCCGCGATACGGCGGGCGTAAATCGCGGCAACATCGCTCGGCGTTTGGGGGGCTATTGCAAATCAACGGGCAACGCTAGGCATCCCGCGATTTGCAATTAATCTCCGAATCGCGGGCGGAACCGCGGCGGTTCTGCCTGCGATCATACGCTGAAATGTGAATGCAGCCTTAGGGTACTGTAGTTTGTTGCTACTTAACAGGCATGTGCGGTTTTTAAATCTTGACATGTTTGGTATCCATTTACCTAAAGCAACATCTTTATTTACTAAAAATAAAATGGGTATTATATTGTGTTTGTGTGCACTAAAACACATTTAAGTGCATTTTTTTGCTGAAAATGTGTGATGGATAAATGGTTGTGCAAATATCATGTGACATAAAAAATTGCAACAGCCACCATTATTTTCTCTATAGCCCCTCCGTGAAAATATACACTCACCGGCTACTTTATTAGGTACACCTGTTCAATTGCTTGGCAACACAAATTGCTAATCAGCCAATCACATGGCAGCAACTCAATGCATTTAGGCATCTAGACGTGGTAAAGATGACTTGCTGAAGTTCAAACCGAGCATCAGAATGGGAAAGAAAGAGGATTTAAGTGACTTTGAATGTGACATGGTTGTTAGTGCTAGACAGGCTGATCTGAGTATTTCAAAAACTGCTGAACTACTGGGATTTTCAGGCGTAACCATCTCTAGAATTTACAAAGAATGGTCCAAAAAACAGAAAATATCCAGTGAGCGGCAGTTGTGTGGAGGAAAATGCCTTGTTTATGTCAGAGGAGAATTAGCAGACTGGTTCCAGATGATAGAAAGGCAACAGTAATTCACAACACCATTCGTTACAACCAAGGTATGCAGAATAGCATTTCTGAACATACAACACATCAAACCTTGAAGCAGATTTGCTACAGCAGCAGAAGACCACACTGGGTGACCCTCCTGTCAGCTAAGAACAGGACACGAAGTCTACAATTCACACAGGCTCACCAAAATTGGACAACAGAAGATTGGAAAAACGTTGCCTGGTCTGATGAGTCTTAATTTCAGCTGCGACATTCAGATGGTGGGGTCAGAATTTGGCATGAACATGAAAGCATGGATCTATCCTGTCTTGTATCAACGGTTCAGGCTGGTGGTGTAATGGTGTGGAGGATATTTTCTTGGCACACTTTGGGCCCTTTAGTATCAATTGAACATCGTTTAAACACACACCACGGCCTACCTGAGTGTTGTTGCTGACCATGTCCATCCCTTTATGACTACAGTGTACCCATCTTCTGATGGCTCCTTCCAGCAGGATAACGCACCATGTCACAAAGCTCAAATCCTCTCACCACTGGTTTCTTGAACATGACAATGAATTCACTGTACTCCAATGGCCTCCACAGTCACCAGATCTCGAACCAATAGAGCACCTTTGGGATTTGATGGAAAGGGAAACTCACATCATAGATGTGCAGCCGACAAATCTGCAGGAACTGTGTAATATTAATATGGACCAAAATCTCTGAGGAATATTTCCAACACCTTGATGAATCTATGCCGCAAAGAATTAAGGCAGTTCTGAAGGCAAAAGGAGGTCCAACCCAATACCAGCAAGGTGTACTTAATAAAGTTTCCGGGGTGTGTATAAAATACGCCAAAATCTCCAAAATACGCCCCTTTCTAACCAATGACACAACAAAGCTCCTAGTTCACTCCCTGGTCATCTCGCGCCTCGACTACTGCAATTCCCTTCTCATTGGCTTACCTCTACACAGGCTATCCCCACTTCAATCCATCATGAACGCTGCTACCAGGCTCATCCACCGTACCAATTGCTCAGTGTCCGCTACTCCTCTCCGTCAATCCCTCCACTGGCTTCCGATCACCCAACAAATTAAATTCAAAATACTAACATATTACAAAGCCATCCACAGTTTAGCCCCCGGCTACATCTCTAGCCTAGTCTCAAAAAACCAACCTAATCATTAGCTATCTTCATTCTTCTCAAAACCTCCTGCTCTCTAGTTCCCTCGTCACCTCCTCCCATATCCGCCTCCAGGACTTTCCCAGAGCCTCTCCAATCCTATGGAACTCCTTACCCCCAATCCGTCCGATTATCTGCTACTCTATTAGCTTTTAGACGATTCCTGAAAACCCTCCTCTTCAGAGAAGCCTATCTTACCAACACCTAACAAATGTACAGTACTTCCATTTTCTCCATCAGCCCATCCCCCACAGTTATTGCCTTTTGTTTCACTTGACCCTCCCTTCTAGATTGTAAGCTCTAACGAGCAGGGCCCTCTAATTCCTCCTGTATTGAATTGTATTGTAACTGTATTGTCTTCCCTCATTTTGTAAAGCGCTGTGCAAACTGTTGATGTTATATAAATCCTGAATAATAATAATAGATTGTTTCTGGATTCTCAGGCTCGGTTCACACTTGTGCGATGCGGGAAGGCTGTGAATATGCAGCGTGTTCCCGCATCGCATCCGCACATCTGGCAGTTCACACTGCCATATGCGATACGCAGGGGGTGTCAATTAAAAGTTAACAACACCCCCAGTTTGATTGCATATCGCAGTGCGATCTGACAGTTCGCACAGAATCGGATCGCACAAGTGTGAACCACTGTGCGATCCGATTTTGATGCGGCTCAAAAAATGCCTCCTGTGCGTCTTTGGTGCGGATGCAGTGTGAATTCGGCCATACAAAGTGTATGGCTGAAATTCGCACCGCACATGAGATCGCATGTAACGAAGGAGCAGTGCACTCGGAATTACATGCGATCTCCGCAGCCGCACAAGTGTGAACCGGCACTAAGTCGTATTCTAGCAAAAGGAAATAAATGCAGATTTGAACAGATATGTGAGAGATGTCACAAACTCTTCGGTAAGCAAGCAGTTAAGATAAGTATTGGGGGGGGGGGGGTGCCATTTCCTATTAAACAATGCTAGTTGCCTGGCTGTTGTACTGTCCCTGACTTTCAGCCAGTAGGCAGCTCAGGAAAGTTCAATAAAAAGTCACAAAGTGACTTCAATGTAAAGAGTCAGCAAAGCAGCCTGACTACTAACCTCTAAAGGTAAGTTCAACCCCGTATTTGTGGCATGACAGGATTCCTCTGGATACAGGAGGTTTCCAGGACATCAGAGTGTGAACATTATCCCCCTCCCTCTCTCCCAAGGACCCCTCAGGACAGAAAGAAGTCCTCCACAAGTGTCAGCCGAGCACTGTTGTCGCCCCCCCTCCGCCTGGTTGCCCGGTGACCCGTTCTGGGCGCACCAGGAAGTGCTGGCCCTTTAGCCGCGATGCATTGTGGGAAGTCCCCTCAGATCCAAGATGGCGGCCAGCAGGAGGCTGATGAAGGTAATGGGGGAAAGGGCGGCTCTTTCATTCAGAAGAAGGCTTTTCATGCGGCGTGTGTGTTCCCTGGGGCCGTGTGGGCCCCTCTAGGGACGGTGAGGGCTGTATGGAGGGCTCCCCTGGGAGGCCTCGAGTCCCCGGCCTCACCCCGCGCCGCCCGCCGAGCCCGGCACTCCCTGTTCCGTACGGTGTGGAGGGGAAGCGGCCTCACATTCCCGCACGGCGGAGGTCCGGAGGGAGGCGGGGAGGGCCGGGCGGCTTTAGTTTCCGGCTAGGCGGTACACATTGGTGTGTGGCCGGCTTCAGTCCCCGGTGTGTGAGTGATCCGGGTTCCTGAGTCGTGTCAGGCCATGTGTGCTCTGCCCGGGATTTACCTCATGGCGGTAACAGAGCCTTCCTTTGTAATGACTTTACAGTGTCCCAGACCTAAGAAGGGAAGGTTCTCCGTGTTATAGAGAAGATAGACGATCTTTATTGTGACCTGACACAGTTCCCTTTGTCTGGAATTCCTCCTAGAATAATGAGCACTTCCTGGTATGCGAGGATGGTGCCTAGGCACTCTGTACAGTCTAGTGGCCATATATGTGCAGTGTTAGATTTAAGGCTGTGATGAGCTCAGGCATGTTCAGACATGAGTCCCACCTGAGCTATCCCACCAAGAAGCTGTGAAAGCTGGCAGCCAATCATGAGCAGAATTGGTATTCCTCACCACACTGCCCTCATGTATACCTGTAGCTGTTATCGGCTGGCAGCTTCTTGGCGGGATAGCTCAGGTGAAACTTGTGTCTGAGCTCATCACAGCCTTGGATCTGACACTGCAGGTACACCACTACCAGACTGTACAGGAGTGCCTAGGCACCCTCCTCACATAACCAGGAAGTGCTCAATATTCTAGGAGGAATTCCAGACAAAGGGGAAATGTTAAGTCACTGCTTGGCCACAACAAAGTCTTGTTTATCTTCTCTGCCAGGGGGGACCTTCTCATGTTCGATCCAGTGACACTGAAGTCATGACAAGGTGGGCTCTGTGTCCACTATGAGGTAAGTCCTGGGCAGAGCACACATGGCCTGCTATGATTGGCCTCCTGTGACTACCCAGAAACCTGGCCAGCCTGGAGCACTCGCATCGGGGACTGAAACCGAGACTGTGCCTAGACACCAATGAGTGCCAGCTGCCCAAGCCTCCCTTCAGACCTCCGTTGTGTGGGAATGTATGTTCAATTATCTTGTACAATTTTCCTTTACATTTACCTTAAAGCGGTTGTAAACCCGAAAAAAAAAAAAACCTGCAAGACAAAGGCATAATGAGCTAGTATGCATCGCATACTAGCTCATTATGTATTACTTACCTTAGAACGAAGCCCCGACACGGACCCCTGGACACCGCTGCTGGCGCTGCCATGATCCCTCGGCGTCTCTTGCGGCTCCGGCGCTGTGATTGGCCGGAGCCAAGGTGACGTCACTCCAGCGAATGCGCACGGAAGTGATTTTCCGGCAAGGAAAGTTGAAGGTCCCCCCGGACCTTCAGAGCGCATGCGCCGCTCACATGAGCGGCTGCATGCACTGCAAATATCTCCTAAACTGTGCCGGTTTAGGAGATTAATTGTACCTACTGGTGAGCCTTATAGGCTTACCTGTAGCTAAAAGTGTCAAAAAGCGCCCATTAATCATCTTTCTCCAGTAAACTAATATAAGAGTAAGCGCCGCATTTGTACATCTGTTCCATCCATACCAGTCCGGCTGCACCTCCATCATGACTGCCTGAACTGAAGCTTTATCCCCAAGCAGGAGTGCCCATTAATCTTCTTTCTCCAGTATTTTAACTTTATGGGGTAACGCAGTTTTAGCTAACGTTAGTGTGTAGCAATGCCAGGGAAATGCAGCTTTAGGCCCCTTTCACACATTCCGGTCCTTCAGGCGGACTCCGTTTATCTCAGCGGGGGATCGATCTGCCGATCCCCCGCTGGCAGCTGTGTCTCCACGCTGTGTGTGGAGACAGAGCTGTCAGGTCCCACTGTTCTCTATGGGGGAATCGGATGGGAACGGACCGTCTGTCCATTCTCATCCGATCCCATCCGCTGGACGGATAGAAAATAGGGTTTCCATCCGTCCAGATTTGACGGATCGGATGTCAGCGGACATGTCTCCGCTGACATCCGATGCCCCATAGAGATGCACTGTCTAGCCACGCTAAAGGTGCAAAGCACCAGTCTGCAGCTGCGTGCTCGACAGCTTCCGATCGCTGGCTTTTTCGCCCTTGCGCCTGAAGTGACACCGCCTCCCAGCTTACTTACTTGAAGTCATGGAAAAGTCATGGAATTTTATTGGTAAAAATGTGTATGAACCCTGTAAGTGATACTACACAAGTCAGTCCGACTTTGGAAAAGGTTCCTGCACTACTTTGGTCCAACTTGGGTGTGATTTCCTTATCACAGGCTCCTAAATAGCATCCAAGTCAGAAGAAAGTCACATGGCAGAGTCTTATTACTTTGCCATCGCAACAGTGTGAACCAAACCTAAAAGTTTTTTGAACGTGTATTCACTTTCCGCTGACACCACCTACAGTGGAAGAGACTTCACCACTCTAAAGCAGGGTATACACAGGGGAGTTGGTTGAACAAACCCTCACAGATCCCTGCATCCATACAAGCTATGTAGATGTGTGGCTCTCTCCTGAATATATATATATAAATATAAGTGCTGCAGCCATTGCATGCAAGTGCTGAATAAATGCTGGCTTTCTAGCAGGGCCGTTCGACAACTAACGCGTTTCATCATAGGACGTCTGACAGCTTTGGTCATTTATGAGTACATCCAATAAAGTGGTTATTGAATCCTCCTGTGCACATGATCTGGATGTTGCATAATAAGAGCTCTTTGGACCTCCTATGATATAGAGGTCTTTTTCTACAGTAAGAAGTGTTCATCTGGTAGTGTGGAGAAGAGCAGTTGGATATTTAAGTACACCGTAATACAGCACGCTTATGTTAGACTTTTATGGTCTTAGTTTGCAGTTTATTTCACATTTTGATGTATAATTTTCACATTTGTATATCCTGCACTTTATTCACCTGTATATTTGCTCTTTGAATTTATGAACTTAAAGGGGAGCTTCAGTCGTTTCTATGTTTATTAAAAGTCAGCAGCTACAAAAAGTTTAGCAGCTGACTTTTAATAAACGCACACTCACCTGTCTAACGATCCAGTGATCTGCTCACCTGAGCCATCTCTTCTCTCCTCGGTGCTGGCATTTAACCAACAGCACCTTGCAGTGATAGCTTGTGGCTTCACAGCAGGGTCGCATGCGCGAGTTGCCATGCATGTCCTGAATGGTCTGGCAGTCATCTGGGACCTGTGACCTGTTCCAGATGACTACAGGGAGGGAGTATAAGTGGAGAATGTCTGCTCGGATTGCCGGAAGTGGGAGCGAATACCTGTCAAAACTAGGTACCCCCCCCAAAAAAAAATGACGTGAAAAGAGGCAGGGGAGAGTGGGAGGAGTACTTACAGCAAAACTTCCCCTTTTGGGTGGATGTTCGCTTTTATTTTGGATTAGTTCACTTTTAAAAAGGATCGCACACCATATTTATATAGTTTACTTCAGTCTAGTATTTGGATGTTTGAGTGCCGTTGACCCGGTTTATTATTAGATTACTTTTTGCATCAAGCATAATTTTTTTCCATTTTTAGTTTTTTTATTTGTTTGTAGGACCTTGTACATCTCCCATGCTGTGGGCATGGCCTAGCAATGAAGCTTGGGGGTGGAGACATGACATCACGCTATCCCCCTTCCCAGCTGTTCATGGTGTCTTGTCTTTCACATTTATTCTTGCTGTTTTTCTCCTCTGTCTCATTATTCTTTCTCTCTCCTCTCATTATTCTCTCTCTCTCCTTCATTATACTCCTCTCTATCTTTGTCATCTCCATTATAAACAGCTACCCTAATCATAATACCTGTACAAACTGTCCACTACTCAAATCAGAAAACAAAAAACATGCTTTCAGCTGAAGCACATTCATGCCAGCCATAGATGGATCGAAATTCAGCTGGTTCAGCAGGAACAAGCCAAATCTCGATCCATCCATGGGCAGGC
Source organism: Pelophylax lessonae (assembly GCF_965119305.1). Classification (NCBI taxonomy): domain Eukaryota; kingdom Metazoa; phylum Chordata; class Amphibia; order Anura; family Ranidae; genus Pelophylax; species Pelophylax lessonae. Next base: position 265,838,095 of record NC_138768.1, on the reverse strand, counting down.
TGGTTGTACAGAAGTAGATCTCTCTATCATCCTCTGTGCAACCAGCCTGTTGGGTTGGATTTTGCCCAATCAGTGCTGCCAGCAACACTATTTATTGTATTCTGATAGCAGGGGAGGCTCCCCATTAGCAGAACATAAATTAGGTGTGTTATCCCGTGCTCCCTAACCTGATGTGTTCCTCACTTCTACCCTGTGTCTGATGGCTGCAACCAAATAATTGTTCCCACAACTGCAAACAAAATAACATCAAAAATGTTGGCTGCACCTATCCGTGTGCAGTCCAATTAATGTTTTTAAACCAAAACCTTACTTTCAAACCACAACTGCTATTGTTATTCAGACAAACTTTCACGTGTACAATAAAATGAAATAAATAAAACAAATGGGACAGTCCCAGATGACTATAATTCAATCAGTAGTGCTTTTCTTCTTTCAAATATTTTTCCCTTTAAATGTGCTTCTCATATTCCGCAGTTTTTCCACCTTCACCCTTGTGGATTTCAGTTGATAGAATTGTGCGGTGGCGTTCACCTCCAGTTTGGACCTGTTTGCAGGTCTAAAATCACCTTCCCCTGCTGGGGTTAATTCCAGGCTCCTCAGCTGTTGAATCTCTTTCCACTCTCTCTCCTCACTGATCCCCCCCAGTATAAAAGATACATTCCCATTGTGTAGTAGAGAGTTCACTTTTATTTCATAATATTCACTTACATTAAAACTTGATTTTTTAAAGCGCACGGTCTCAAGTTTTAATGTGTAGATATTATGCAATAAATGTGAAATATTTTATACTGGGGGGGTCGTTGAGGAAAAGGAAGTCCAGACAAAGCCAGCTCAGTGAGAAGAGGGGAGAGATTCAACAGCTGAGGAGCCTGGATTTAACCCCAGCAGGGGAAGGCGATTTTAAACCTGGAAACAGGTCTAAACTGGAGGTGAGCGCAGTGGTGAAAGGTGGTGGGAGTCACCGCACAATAATAACTAAAAACCACAAGGGTGAAGGTGGAAAAACTACGGAATATGAGAAGCACATTTAAAAGGAAAAATATTTGAAAGAAGAAAAGCACCACTAATTAAAATCTAGTCATCTGGGATTTTTATTTTTTTATTTTATTAAACCCGAGAAAGTTTGTCACTGAATAATGATAGCAGTTTTGTGGTTTGAAAGTAAGGTTTAACCACTTGCTGACCACCCGCCGCAGATATACTGCAGCAGGCTGACTCGGCTGCACGAACCGCCGTACCCCAATAGGCAGCGGGGATGCCGATCCACGGGGCCGGCGGCCGCGATTGCCGCCGGGCACCTGAAATCTCTCCCCATGGAGAGATAACGACGGTCTGCAGTTGTAAACACAGCAGACTGTTGTTCTTTCTGCAATGAACACAGAGCGCCTGTGATCCTCCTATTTAAGAAAACAGAGGTCTCTGTTGATTCCACAAGCCCATCCCCAAAACAGTTAGAAAACACCCCCCTAGGCTCACACTTAACCCTTTGATCGCCCCTGAGTTGTTAATCCCTTTCCTACCAATGTCATTATTACAGTAACATATTTTTAGCACTGATTACTGCAGTAATGTCATTGGTCCCCCCAAAAATGTCAGGCAGGGGTCCGATCTGTCCGCCGCAATGTCGCAGTCCCGCTAAAAATCGCTGATCACCACCATTACTAGTAAAAAAAAAAAAAATGACATCTTTCCCCTAGCTTGTAGACGCGATAACTTTTGTGCAAAACAATCAAGATATGCTCATTGGGATTTTTTTTTACCAAAAAATATGTAGCAGAATACAAATTGGCCTAAAATGATGAAAACATTTGATTTTTACATTTTTTTTATTAGGAATGCTTCAATAGCAGAAAGTGAAAAATAAATATTTTTTCAGAATTGTCGCTCTTCTTTTGTTTATAGCGCAAAAAATAAAAATTGCACGGGTGATCAAATACTACCAAAAGAAAGCTCTGTTTGTGGGGGGAAGGATCAATTTTATTTAGGTACAGTGTCACACGACCGCTCAGTTGTCCATTAAAGTAACGCAGTGCCGAATCGCAAAAAATAGCCTGGTCATTAAGTGATTAAAAACAATAATTTAATTGCACACGCATAGGCGCAGCCAACATTTTTGATTTAATTTCATCAGCAGAACATAGTAGCGCTGTGGGAGTGAGTCCCCCATCCACATCGAATCTGTGGATGGGGGAATAGGCACTTTTTTTTTTTTTCCGTTCAACCATCTGGTAATGCATGGCCTGCCTCCCTCTCTCCAGAGCCAATCACAGACACACAGAACAGCAGGGACACATCCCCTTTTCACATAGCTCTCCTGGAAGGTCCATAAACATCACTCTGCACAACCTGTTAACTCAAAATAGAAGGGATGAACCGTCCCCATATACTTCTGGGTGTAGGCTTTACTGTCCTCCGAAAACCAGAGAGTATTACTACTGTCAGGGACTGCAGCAACTAAGTAAAAATGCTTTCTACTGGTGATCTTTTTCAACTTGCTGATCACGTTGTTTTTCATTTTTCAGGTTTACAACCACTTTAAAATCATCTTCCATACTTCTGTCTTTGTAGGTTCCGTAAACAAACTTGTTTAGGCTGGTATACTCCTTTAAGGTGTAACATAGGTCTGCAATTGTAGATTGCAGTGGCACTATACATATGCCAAAAATGAAAATGAAAGTGTGCAGACCACTTCTGCTCCAGGCCTTTTTCTTACACTTTTTTGTTTACATGTAAAAATCTGTAAATTTTGCTAGAAAATTAGTTAGAACCCCCAAACATTATATATTTTGTAAAGCAGGGGTCTTCAAACTATGGCCCTCCAGTTGTTCAGGAACTACAATTCCCATCATGCCTAGTCATGTCTGAGAATGTCAGAGTTGGGGGCACTTTAGTTTTTTTTTTTTTTTCACTGTTGCTTTCCTTTTTTTGTTTTATTTTTTTTTTTCATTGCTGTCACAAGGAATGTAAGCATTCTATGTGACAGGTACTCTTTATGGAGAGATCTGGGGTTGTTTTTGAATTCTTTTTAGATTTTTCAAACAATGGCGCCATTGTCATTTGGGCAAACCGGAAGTGATGTCAGGTCATCCCTTCCAGGTTACCATAGCGGATAGATGAAAGCAAATCCTGGACAGGCCGGCTGGGTGCTCGGGTTTCCTGGTGGTACGGAAGAGCCCAAGCAAGCGGTGGAGGGCGACGGGAGAGGGGGGTGTCCCCTCCCGCTGTTCGTAATAGCAATCGAGCGTCTGGTTAGCCTCTTAGATTCCTGTTACAAGCCCCCCCCCCCCCCCCCCCCCGCCAGCTTTAAAAAACAGTACCAGGATGAGGGCTGCAGGCATCATCCTGGTATAACCACCAAAAGATCAGCACTGTACTCGTACGTCGCTGGACAAGTGCAGGGCTTGACAAATTTGCTTTTAATCTAGGAGCCAGTTTTTTTAACTAACAAAGCTTACAGTTAAAACATGTATCATGTTCCTGAAGGTGTACTCATCCTTTAACCCAGGGGTCGACACCCTACGGCCCACGTACTGCATCCAGCCCATCAGTGCACGTGATGAACTCACGTTCACCCGGCCCGTGTCCAAGTGCCTGTGCTTTAGTAATAAAATGCAGCTATATACCGGATTTCTGAACAGCGCTTACGTGACCGGCCGGCTCTCCCCTCTCCCAATCCGGCAGCTAGAGGGGCTGAAAGTCCCGCGTTGATGTCAGCAGGGAGAGGAGGAGCCGGCCGGTCACATGAGCGGGGCTCTGAAATCGGATATAAAGCGGCATTTTATCAATAATGCACAGGCATCGGGACACTTACCATTAGCAAACAGGGACGTTTGTGTAAACATAACAAAGTGGTTTAAGTAGCTGCGGGGGGCGCAGTGTAATATACAGTGGGTGTGTGTGTAGGTGAGGGCTGTGTAATATGCGGTGGGGGGCAGTGTAATATCCAGGGGGTGTGTGTAGGTGAGGGCTGTGTAATATGCAAGGGGGGGGCTTTGTTATGTAAAGGGGTTCAGAAGTGCTGGGGCTGTGTAATTTAAAGAGGTCCAGGGTTGTGTAATGTAAAGGGGTCCAGGGTTGCAGGGCTGTGTAATGTAAAGGGGTGCAGGGCTGTGTAATGGGGCCCAGAGTTTCAGGGCTGTGTAATGTAAAGGGGTCTATAGGTGCAAGGCTGTGTAATGTAAAGGAGTCTAGAGGTGCTGGGGCTGTGTATTGTAAAGGAAGCCAGAGGTGCAAGGGCTGTGTAATGTTATTGTCATTTATTAGCAGGTGAATGCGGCCCTCCATGCATTCACGTACATTGAATCCGGCCCTTAAATGGAAAAAGGTTCCTGACCCCCTGCTTTAACCCTTTTGCTGCCAAAGCCGGTTTTACGTTTTTTGCACACGTTTAAAAAAATAGGGGCCTGAAGATTACATAAAACCCCCAAAACATAGATTTTCGGATAGCAGAATAAAATAGTGGTAGTTCCAATATTTTATGTCACACAATATTACCGCAAAGGTCTAGGAAACACAAAATTTCAGTAAAAAACACATTGTTAATTCTAGGGGGTACAAAACAGGCAATAAATTACCCAATTTTTGGGTAAAATTTAAAAGCCGAGGTTGCACCCTAAATTTGCATGCACCCGTGAAATGGCGACAAACTTCAGTACCCTATATTTAAAAGACCCCGCATGTCCCCCCTGTGCTCCACTGAATGTAATCCACATCGCACTGCATTATATTCTTTTCTGGCCTTGATGGCCGGGAGAAACTGTCCATGGAAGCTTTTTACCAGGGCTCTGATTGTTAAATAACTGTGTTTTTCTCTTGCATTCATTGACGGACACAACTCCATATCTTCTTGACCTTGGGGTTTATGCTGCCCTTTACGGGAGTAGGACACTAGGCGGAATAAAGTTTGACTACGCCTATAGGGCAGTCCCAGGGGGTATATTCCCACTTCCTGCTATAGGTCTTCAGTTTTTTTCTGCATAGTCAGCTGTAAGGACCCATTTCATTGCTGGGATTTTTGGTCCTAGCATTTTTTTTCTTTTTAAACTGAATTTTTTCTTTTATTATTTTCTGTTCCTATGAGAACTACAATCAACTATCGGACTGAGGGATGGACTGGATATCCTAGATCCTTACGGTCTTCCCAGTCTAGCCAGCGAGCGTGCTCCGCGTTAGGTTGGCCACGTCATAGAGCCACTGGAGGGGGGCTGGCTGGCGGGTTAATTGCCTCGTGAGGACGCATAGCCCTGGTCACGACCCTGTTCATGACCTATGTCGCAGCGTGCCCCTGGCCCGCAGCACCCCCATTCCAAGATGGTGCAGTGGTCTCCCTGGAGTGGTGCCCACCCGATTCCATGGTGTGGTAAGTAGTGTCTCTCCTCTCCCTTGGTGGTCTTTTGGGGTGTGGATGTGGGCCCCTCCCTGGGATGGTCGGTTCCCCTCCATCCCCCCAGCCCCTCTAAACAGTCACGGTGGGTCTTTTGACCAGGGTCTCCTTGCGGAACTGTGGTCGGCGGCCTCCCCTGCTTGTTATGTTTTCAGAGTGAGCTTACTATATAGCGACCCTACTGGGTCTGCGTCCACACACTTTGAGTGCTCTGACAGTGAGGATGATTCCTCTTTTACTGCATATGCGCATGAAAAGGCGCTGATGGATGCAATGATTGTATCGGTGCGGGAAACTTTAAACATGGGGAATGCAGCTGCTGCTGCGTCAGAGGTGCCTGTCCCTTTGGTGCCCGTAGATCTCTAAAGCGGTAAAGGTATTCCCCTTTTCCCCACCTACTGTGACAAAATTGTCGCGAGTCAGTGGAGTTGTTCTAAACGCAATATGGCGGTGCCTAAGCATGTCGATAGATGGTATCCCTTAAAGAGTCTCTGTTGAGTACGTAGGCAGTCCCACCTGCGGTGGACTCTCAGGTCTCCAGGCTGCATAAATCCACCCTAATTCCGGTGGAGGAGTCTCTGGTTTTAAAAGATCCTTTTGACAGGAGAGTCAAGACTTTGGTCCGCCACATGTTTACTGTGGCTGGTTCGTTTCTTAGGCCGGTGTTTACCATAGCATTTGGTGTCTCTGACTTTCCCGAGTGGGCAAGCTTTTGCGCCAGTTTCCTCCTTCCTTTGCGAAGCTGGCGGACTAGTTGGTCAAGGGATTACAGTTCATCTGTGATGCCTCTCTGGATGCGGCTCCCCTGGTCTCTGGGCCGTGACAGCAATGATCGGAGCCTCCCTGGAAAGACCTCCTCCAGAGTTTCCATGAGGACCTGGTATGCCGAGAGCGGTTCCTTCCAGACCTGCGGACAAACGCCTCTTCTGTCTGAAGGGGCGCCCTCCCCTGTGTCTGGGGTGGGGGGAGGACGTCTTCGCTTCTTTCCGGACCCGTGGACCTCCCTGATTCAAGACAAGTGGGTCCATGAGCTGATCGGTCTACAAGATCGAGTTTTCGGTCTTCTCCTCCAGAGACGTTCTTTCCTTCCAACCTGCGTTTATCCCCAGACTGCCTGCGAGAATCGGAACGTTTGTTTCATGGGTTTTATTCAAACATGTCTGCAGGTCTCCGGAAGGAAAGCGAGGTACGTCCAAACTTGGACCTCAAGCTCTAAACCGCTTTGTGCGGTTACAGATGTTTCGAATGGAGTCTATTTGTATGGTAATGGCATCTCTACATCAGGGGGATCTTCTAACCTCTATCGATATTAAGGAGGCTTACCTTCATATTCCGATATATGTCTGTCATCCGCGCTTCCTCCGCTTGCCGTGGGCGAGGAGCATTATCAAGAAGGCTTACCTCAGCCCCTCGGACTTTCGCAAGTGTTGGCATTGTTGTACCAGCGGAGGATTGCGGTACTGGAGTACCTGGATGATCATCTTCTGTGAGCAGAGTCTCCAACTGCTCTGAAGGACAACCGGGAGATTACTGTGTGGACCCCACAGGAGTTCAGTTGGAAATTCAATTTCCAAGGTATTGGGTCTGGTTCTTCTGGGGTAAGAATCCACAGTCTCTAGACAATCTGATCCTGTTGAAAAGGGGTACGAGATGGTCCCTGATTTAATGGCTTCACTCTCCGGTGCTTCAACAGAGTAAATCTTCCTTTCCCTGTACTGGCCAGTGGTCACCATGGATGCCTGCCTGTCCGAGTGGGGTAGCTTTTTTTTTGGTACAGATTGTGCTCAGGGGGTCTGGACTCTGGAAGAATCCAGACTACCGATCAATATACTAGACATTTCCCCTGGAGTGTTTCATCAGTTGTGTCTCCGTTGGGGAACTCCCGAGGTGGTCCTGTTGGCCTCTCGTCTCAACAGGAAGGTGCTTGGGTTTGTGACATAGTCTCTGGATCCTCTGCCCGATGCCACAGACACACTGGTGGCTCCTTTGGGACTGGTATCGTCTGATGAACGTCTTTCCTCTTCTAGAACTTCTGCCGAGACTCCTTTGTAGGCTCGAGGCAGAAGGGATTATAGCCATCCTAGTGGCTCCAGACTGAAGACTAGAGGGTTGTCTGCTCCGGTGATTCCCACGCTGCTGCAAGTTAGTAAATAGACTTCTAGGTAGATTTACCATCGCGTTTGAAGAGCGTAGTTTGCAGATGTGAATCTCTTGGGGTTCACCCCTGCTCCTTTTTGGTGACTCAGAGTGTGGCTTTCCTCCAGTGAGGTGTGGAGCAGCGTCTGGCCTAGGGTACCATCAAGGGCCAGGTTCGGCCTTGGAGGTTTTCTTTCATCGTCCTTTGGCTACGCGTTCTGTGGTTCTTACCTTTGTTCAGGGGGTTCGCCACTTGGCTTCCACAGTGCGGTCTCCATTGCTCTCGTGGGATCTCAAACTTGATGCTGTCGTTTCTTTAGTAACTGCCGTTGGAAAATATTTGCGAGTTTCCTCTGCTTACATTGTCCCAGAAGGTAGCCTTCTTGGTAGCTTTTCTTCTGCACATAGGGTGTCGGAGCTGGTAGCTTGTCTTGTTGTTCACCTTACTCAGTGGTTCAAAGAGATAAAGTGGTGCTTCGTCCCTGCCAGTCGTTCCTTCCTAAGGTCGTTTCTGGTTTCCATTTAAATAAAGGCAATGTGTTACCTTCCTTGTGGCCTAAGCACCCTAAAGAGATTGCCTTACATTTTTGGATGTGGTTCGGGCAATCAGGATGTACCTGGCGGTGACTGAGTCGTTCCGAAAATCGGATTCCCTATTTACGGATGGACCCTGCAAGGGGCTGGCTGCATCTGCTGCGACCATTTCCAGATGGAATAGGCAGACGGTGGTGCAGGCCTATTCCATTAAGGGTCAGGATCCTCCTTTCCCTTTTTAAGGCGCATTCTACAAGGGCGCTTGTTGCCTCTTGGGTCTTATGTCAGTGTTGCAGGTTTGCAGGGCAGCCACCTGGTCATCGGTGCACACTTTCACAAAATTTTATAAGGTGGACGTGTTGGCATCTGCGGATGCTTCCTTTGGTCGCAAGGGTTTTCAGGCCACTGCTGGAGAAGTCTATTCCTCTTTGAGGGTGTACTTTTTTGTCAGGTGAGCTCCAGTTCCTGGTTGAGCTCCTGTTTTACCTGGTTGGCTACGTTTAGCCTTTAGGAAGTATGTTTATTGCTGTGTTCTTTCCACCCCTCATGTTGACATTGCTTTGGGACGTCTCAAGGGTTAAGAAGATATAGAGCTGTGTTCGTCAATGAATGAAAGAGGACTGGATTTTTGTCTTACCGTAAAAAACCTTTTCTCTGATGTTCATTGAGGAACACAGCACCCGTCCCTCTATTGAGTTGGGTTATATGTTCTTCTGACACTGCTTGTTACAAAATTGAAGACCTATAAATCAAAAACACAATCACTGAGTTGTAAAAAAGATTACCCCCCTCCTAAAATGACTTGTAAACACGATCAGGTGTAACTAATCACCTTCTTGATGGCACACAAAGACATTTCACTTTGAACTGGGATCAGCTGTGGTCATTTTCATTAGTTCATCATCTTTCCTGGAGCATTTCAGTCCCTGGTAGTGCAACTGAAGCAAACAATCAACTATGGGTGGCAAGGCCCTGTAAAAAAGATCTCTGGGGAAAAAGTTGTGGACAAGCACAAATCAGGAGATGGATACAAACAAGTCAAAGGCTTTATCAAAGCTTAGAAGCACAGTGAACTCTTCTATTAGGAAGTAGAAGGTATTTGGTACAACACAGACCCTCCCTGGATCAAGGACGTTGCTCCAAACTGGATGAAAGAGCCAGGAGGAAACTGGTCAGAGAAACTACCAAGAGGCCTACAGCAACTCTGAAGCAGTTGCAGGGATTGATGACAAAGACTGGTCATTGTGTGCATGTGACAACAATATCAAAAATTCTCCACAAATATGGCTTCTATGGGAGGGTTGCAAGAAAAAAACCACTCCTCAAGAAAGGCCACATGCAGGCATGACTGAGCTTTTCCAAAATGCACCTTGAAGATTGTGAGGCCACATGGGAAAACGTGTTATGGTCAGATGAGACTAACATTGAATTATTTGGCCTCAATACTAAACGATATGTCTGGCAGAAATTCAATACAGCTCACCATCCAAATAACACCATTCCTACAGCATGCAGGTGGTAATATACTGTTATGGGGGTGTTTCTCTGCAGCAGGGACTGGAGCACTTGTCAGCATAGAAGGAAACGTGGGATACGGCAAAATACTATCAAATTCTTGAGAAAAATCTGCTGCCCTCTGCCAGAAAGTATTTTAATGTGAAGAAGAATTACCTTCCAACATGACAAGGACCCAAAGCACTGAACGTCCTTGCATGGCCCAATCAGAGCCCAGACTTAAATCCCAATGGAAATCTGTGGAATGACTTTAAGGGCTCTTTCACACGGGCGGTCCGATCAGATCCGCCTGTCAGTTATTTAGGCGGATCTGATCGGATCCTCCATGTAGCTCTATGGGGCAGCGGGTGTCAGCGGAGGTCACCTCCGCTGACACCCGCTGCCATCCGCATCCGATCCTGTGCTGAAATCTGGACGGATGGAAACCCTATTTTTCCATCCGTTCAGTAATCGGAGCGGAGCGGATCTGATGAGAGCGGACAAGCGGTCCGCTCTCCTCCGATCCCCCATAGAGGGCAGCGGGTGCTGAGACACCTCCCTCTCCGCTCTGCAAGCGGAGACGGAGATGTCATCCGCCCGGCTCAGCAGGGATCGCGGATCGATCCCCGCTGAGCAACACGGATCCGCCTGCGGAGGCGGACCGTGTGAAAGAGCCCGAAGACTAAACTTGAGCAGTTCTGCAAAGAAAAGTGGGCAACTATTGCAAAGTCTAGATGTGCAAAGTTAGTACAGACATCTCACCTATAACAGACTAAAGGCTGTAAAAGCAAAAGGTGGTTCAACAAAATACTGACTCAAGGGGTGATCCATTTTCCAACTAAGTGATTCTGTTTTTGAAAATGTTATGACATGTTGGTGTTATATCTTTAACTTGGATGGTAAAAGTTGCACTGAGTAAATACAGCTGGATAAAACAAAAACTGTGTTTGTCTTCATTTCAGGCTGCAAAGTAACAACATGTGATTATTTTAAGGGGGGGGGGGGGGTGGTGATTCTTTTCTATTCCTACTTCATGTGAAAACTGATCAATCCTAATGTACTGATGGCCCTTACATGCCAGGACAGTAAAAATATTCCCCGAATGACCCCTTTTTGGAAAGTAGACAGCCTGGGGTATATATAAAGAGGCATGGTGAGTTTTTTGAAGTTGTAATTTTTTTGTCACAATTTGCATTTACACAATGTACCATGTAATAGCCATGGGTCAATCACAGCATCACTATAGGAAACACACCTGTTACGAATGCAGTTCATTCATAACCGCTTTGTTGCCATTGTGATCATGTGATGCCATTGTGATCATGTGATTACATAGCGATCACATGATCGCCCATACCGGGAGCCACGGGAATGTTGTGCTATGCCCCCCTAAACTAGAAGAGGAAAGATTATGTACATGTATGTGATTCTGCCTTCCCGTGTAAGTGAACTTCGGCTGGGTGGCAAGCAATTAATGGGCATTTTATTTTTATCATATGTTTGGCTGGAGTTCTGCATAACAACAAAAAAAAAAAACACTGTCTTTCTCTTGTCACAAATTGAATTCACCATATTTGCCTTTTGCTTTAATACCCATTTCTATCATTACCAACTTTTCAGTTGGTCAAATAGTGTCATTTGCACTCAAAATTTCTTCTTCTTTTTCTCAGGAGCTTGAAGAGATCCGCAAATCTGGAATGAAAAACTTTCGTAATATCCAGGTTGATGAAGCCAACCTTCTGACTTGGCAGGGTCTCATCGTTCCAGTGAGTTGAAGTCATACACGTGTGTGTGTGTGTGTGTGTGTGTGTGTGTGTGTGTGTGTATGTGTATGTATCCGGGAGGTATTCACACAGCGCTTCACTTTTTCCACATTTTGTTATGTTACAGCCTTGTTCCAAAATGAAATTAATTAATTATGTTCCTCAAAGTTCTACAAACAATACCCCATAATGACAACATGAAAGATGTTTGTTTGAAATCTTTGCAAATTTATTAAAAATAGAAAAGTAAAAAAAATCACATGTACATAAGTATTCACAGCACTTATGACACTCAAAATTGATCTCAGGTGCATCTTGTTTCTCATTCTTGAGATGTTTCTACAACTTGATTAGAGTCCACCTGTGGTAAATTTAGTTAATTGGACATTATTTGGAAAGGCACACACCTGTCTATATAAGGTCCCACAGTTACCAGTGCATGTCAGAGCACAAACCAAGCCATGAAGTCCAAGGAATTGTCTGTAGACCTCTGAGACAGGATTGTATCGAGGCACAGATCTGGGGAAGGGTACGGAAACATTTCTGCAGCATTGAAGGTCCCAATTAGCACAGTGGCCTCCATCATCCGTAAGTGGAAGAAGTTTGAAACCACCAGTACTCCCTGGCCAAACTGAGTCAAAGGGGGAGAAGGGACTTAGTCAGGGAGGTGACCAAAACGCGATGGTCACTTTGACAGATCTCCAGTATTTCTCTGTGGAGAAAGTAGAACCTTCCAGAAGAACAACCATCTCTGCAGCACTCCACCAATCAGGCCTGTATGGTAGAGTGGCCAGAAAAAAGCCACTCCTCAGTAAAAGGTACATGACAACCCGTCTGGAGTTTGCCAAAAGGCATCTGAAGGACTCTCAGACCATGAGAAACAAAATTCTCTGGTCTGATGAAAGAAAGATTTAACTCTTTGGCCTGAATGACAAGCGTCATGTCTGGAGGAAACCAGGCACCACTCATCACCTAGCCAATACCATCCCTACAGAGGAGCATGGTGGTGGCAGCAGGAACTGGGAGACTAGTCGGGATTGAGGGAAAGATGAATGCAGCAATGTACAGACACATCCTTGATGAAAACCAGCTCCAGAGCGCTCTGGACCTCAGACTGGGGCGAAGGTTCATCTTCCAACAGGACAACGACCCTAAGCACACAACCAAGATAACAAAAGAGTGGCTACGGGACAACTCTGTGAATGTCCTTGAGTGACCCAGCCAGAGCCCAGACTTGAACCTGATTGAACATCTCTGGAGAGATCTGAAAATGGCTGTGCACTGGTGCTCCCCATCCAACCTGATGGAGCTTGAGAGGTCCTGCAAAAAAGAATGGGAGAAACTGTCCAAATATAGGTGTACCAAGCTTGTAGCACCATACTCAAAAAGACTTGATGCTGTAATTAGTGCCAAAGGTGCTTCAACAAAGTATTGAGCAAAGGCTGTGAATACTTATGTACATGTGATTTTTTTTTTTTTTTTTTTTTTATAAATTTGCAAATATTTTAAGCAAACTTCTTTCACATTGTCATTATGGGGTATTTTTTGTAGAATTTTTAGGAAAATAATAAATTTAATCCATTTTGGAATAAGGCTGTAACATAACAAAAAGTGGAATACTTTCCAGATGCACTGTGTGTGTGTATAGATAGATAGATATAGATATGGCTTTTGAAGCACCAAATGTGAAACTAACATTTAAGACAAAGTATATTGTTCTTTCACATTAAAACCTATAAACCCAACATGTTGGTCTATTAGTTTGTATTGTGCTTCTGTACTTCTAAGCCATGAAAAGTATGAAGAACATTTATTTGTAGAGCACTAGGCATATATACAGTGTCAAATTTTCAAAGTTCTCAGTACGTTATAAAAACACCTGATGCTGCATTACACCTCCATGTAATCACACCAAGTACACCCGGACAGAAACACCTCCTCCCAAGCATCAGAGCACTTGAGCATACTGGGGAACCACCACTCCCCAAGTAAGAGCCAGCCCGGGTAAAATAGAACTGCATTCAAAATAGTCTGTTCTGACCATCGTGGTCATTGGGCATTCAGACAGCACAGCCTGAGGTACAAGAAGGCAACAGAGGGTATCTGCTTTTAATTTCTGAGTCCCCTTTAGATATTGAAATTTACCAACAGGTCTCAATTTAGTTACACAGCACAAATACATTGTTTCAGAAAATGCTGCGTTAGGTGTGTCAGGGCAAATATATATATATATAATATGTGTGTGTGTGTGTGAGTGTATATGCATGCATGCATAGTGTCTCACAAAAACGAGTACACCCCTCACATTTTGGTAAATATTTTATTATATCTTTTCATGTGACAATACAGAAGACACTTTGCTACAATGTAAAGTAGTGAGTGTAAAGCTTGTAGAACAGTGTAAATTTGCTGTCCTCTCAAAATAACTCAACACAGCCATTAATGTCTAAACCGCTGGCAACAAAAGTGAGTACACCCCTAAGTGAAAATGTCCAAATTGGGCCCAATTAGCTATTTTACCAAACACCCCCCCCCCCCCGTGTCATGTGACTCGTTAGTGTTACAAGGTCGCAGGTGTGTTAAATTTGGTGTCATCGCTCTCACTCTCTCATACTGGTCACTGGAAGTTCAACATGGCACCTCATGGCTAAGTACTCTCTGAGGATCTGAAAAAAAGAATTGTTGCTCTACATAAAGATGGCCTAGGCTATAAGAAGATTGCCAAGACCCAGAAACTGAGCTGCAGCATGATGGCCAAGACTATTCAGCGGTTTAACAGGACAGGTTACACTCAGAACAGGGCTTGCCATGGTCGACCAAAGAAGTTGAGTGCATGTGCTCAACATCATAACCAGAGGTTGTCTTTGGGAATCAGACGTATGCGTGCTGCCAGTATGGCACACAGTTGGCATTAAATAATGATGATAATACAATAATAGCAATCAATAATAAGTGCAGTAAGGTGATAGTGATCGTAATATTATGATAAATATATAAAAATTATTATAATAAAAATAAAGTGCTAAGTGAGCAAAATGTGACCAATTAAAAATACAGTAGTATCGGAAATAAGATGGGATAAAATTGTGAAAGAAAACAAAGTGACTCTGTGCTGGGTGAGTCCAATTATCCAATTGGCAATAATAAATTAATTGAAATATAATGTAAAGTGATCTAAAAGCAAACTCTCAAATGTGCCAATGTAAATCGGTAAGTGAAAATGGTGATTATAAATTTTATAAAAAATAAAAAAAAATATATAAACATTTTTCTATAGAAAATTGCAATAAAAGTCCATAACGTGATAAATTAGTGGATGAGGCTTCAAGACAAATTTGATGGGTGAATTTCCGAGGTGATCCAGGTATTAAATGCCGGGTGAGGAAACCGGTGCTCCCCCTTTCAGTATCCCCCGCACTCACCAGAGCTCGGCACCCCTGCAGGGGTAACCAGCATAAAGTAAAATAAGGTATTCCCTCAGCCAGGTAAATCCTGTGTGCCAATCTCCTCAGTGGTTATTCCTGGATCAGCTCTCCCATAAGTATAGTGAATCCAATATAAGCGATATGGCCTCATATAAGTTTCACATCCATCAGTAATATAGGCAAATTCCAGGTTATATAAAGAAGAACCACCTCATATGGTGAAGTACTGTATAAACTCACTTCTTTATTTGAATAAAAATTTAGTACTCACATTTAAAAGCAGGTGTGACATTTAGAAAGGAATTTTTGAATAAAAGTCTTCTTTTAGTAAAATTTTCTTCTTCATTGTTCCAGGACAATCCCCCATATGACAAAGGTGCATTTCGGATTGAAATAAATTTCCCAGCAGAGTACCCTTTTAAACCACCCAAGATCACATTTAAAACCAAAATCTACCACCCGAATATTGATGAGAAGGGCCAGGTATGTCTGCCGGTGATTAGCGCTGAAAACTGGAAACCCGCAACCAAAACTGACCAAGGTAAGATGGAATAAACTTTTTGCACAAGAAAATACAGTATTCTTGAATTTGCATAAAAATGGTACCTGTTAGCTAAAGCAAAACGTCAGAGTTTACATCTATAGATTTTTAGAGAAATTCTGCTTGATACTTTTTTCCTGTAGTTTACAGCAAGGGTGTTTTTCACAGTACTACATGTGCTAGGGCAGGGCTCGACAAACCCCAGGCTTGGGGTCACCATGGCGACCAGAAGATTCGACCTGGGCCTGCCTGGGCTGCCACCCGAATGTTCTGCATGCCCCTTTACCCAGAAGTACCAGGGCTATTTTTTTTTTGCCTTGGAAGGAGGGACTCTTATTAAGAGTGCCTGCTACAATGAAAAAAATGTTGGCTTACTGAAAAGTATGTCCATGTATAGTATAGTATACACTCAAAACTTGGTCGGGGATCCTTTTGCATGAATTACTGCATCAATGCGGTGTGGCATGGAGGTGACCAGCTTGTGGCACTGCTGAGGTGTTGTGGAATCCCAGATTGCTTCGATAGGACAGTCTGCACAAGCCCTGCACTGCAACTGCGATCTGCTGATGGTGAAGCTATGCATAGAAACTAGAGCTGCAGGATTATTTGTGATCGCGAAGTTTTGAGTGTATACTATACTATACTGTACATGGACATACTTTTCAGTAAGCCAACATTTCTGTATTAAAAAATGGGGTGGAAGTACTGCGCTTCAAGGGATATCTATAAGGTGTACATATATCTCAGTGGTAATAAATAGTGTAAAATAATAAAATTATATTAAATAGTGTATTGTGCAATAGATCATAAATAGTGTAGATATTCCATGTGTTGTATCAAATTATAAAACAAGTATGATGATGAACAGATTAATATTTCTAAATATATAGTTATATAAGTATAAGTAAACAGTACAAAACAATATACCAAATAATAAATAACGAATAAAATAATGGAGGTGCTTATGGTGGTACTATATACAAGTAATAAAAAATATGAATGTGCCAATAAAGTGCTCTGACTGTGACAATAAATATAATTAAAATTTGCTCAATATAATATCAATAAATCAAGGTGATATAAGTAAAGTGCTCTGTGTAAATCGGTATATAATATAGATGTTATATCAATACATACGCCAGTAGCATAGAGTGCAAACAAGCTACAAATTAAATAAAAAATATCCAACAAGTGCTTTAGTGTCCCAAATATTGCTTAAACAGTGACCGCAGATCTTCCTTTTCTATATGTCACATTAATGTTTTCTTCCACCTATACACCGTGTGATTCAGGCGTGCTCTTCGGTGCTCCTCACCTATAGGTGTGCTATATGCTCACCTTAATGCGTACCTAAAGGTATTGCGCCTTTAGATCTATTAAAGAGGAAGTAAACCCTCCTCGGGAAGTTGTAGCTATAGGTAAGCCTATGATAAGGATTACCTATAGGTACTGTAAATATCTCCTAAACATGCACCGTTTAGGAGATATTTACCTTACATGCAGCCAGTGACGTCACTGGCGCATGCGCTATGAAGGAACGGCCGCTCGTGCCGTTCCTTCAGAGCCCCGTGCCGTGACTGTCGGCTCCCGTGCGCGTGCGCGGGAGTGACGTCACCGCGGCTCCGGCCAATCAGATGGCCGGATGCCGCGATCCCGGAAGACGGGCGACTGGACATGTCGCCCGTCATAGAGGTGAGCGGACGGCACGGCGGGGGCTCGTTCTAAGGTAAGTATTTCATAATGAGCTAGTATGCGATGCATACTAGCTCATTATGTATTTCTCTTTCAGGTTGTAGAAAAAAAAAAATTTTTTTTACCGAGTTTACAACCTCTTTAAAGATCTGATCTCTCCTCCTCTCCTTTTCTAGGTATACAGGATGGGGTATAGGATCTGGTCCCTCCTCCTCTCTTTCTCTGTAAAGGGGATAGTGGTATGCTCCTCCTTATCTGGATCCCGCTGGGGTTCACTTGGTCAGACTTTGGATCTCAAAAATAAGGGGCCAATATAGTGTAGTATTTTTCAATTCACATTTATTAGAAAAAATCTATCCACTCACATTTAAAATTGCCGCTATCAGCCGCTATGCCGCGGGACTTCCGTGTCCCGTAACGCTATGCCCTACGCGTTACATCACGATCACTCCCATGACTTCTTCAGGGAATAATTTGCATACGGGGGTGACGTTATTTATAGTCCTAGAGCCGGATGTGCATGAGTCGCCATTTTCTTTGTGTATTTCTTATATGGGGCGTATGTCTAAAACCGGATATGCCGGGACAGCCATATTTGAATATCTTATTATGGGAAATTCATAATAAAAAGGTTTGAACAAATCTAATACTCTATATTGTAGAATAGTGTATCTATATTGGATGTCTAATTCATATTAATTATTATATAATTAAAATATATGCTATTTAATTATTTAAAAAACCGGAAGTGAGGTGTACCACAGACTGAACATATCTATATATCATTGAAATAGTCGTTATGGGTATACAATACATACATTGTTATGCAATATAAAATATTAATATAAATCTACAATAATATATCAATATATCGTTAATATTATGTACCAATATGTAAACAGTGTAAAATATACAATAATTATCGATATGACCCTATCGATGTGCCCCTATATATATGGTGATATAAAATTAATTGGTCAAAATAGACCTATATTGTGCAGAAGTTATTGATATAGAAAACTATTATAGGTGTGTATTAATAAATAAAATACAAGTCGTACTATGGGTAATAATACTTTAAAAAAAATAAGGGTGATATAAAATGTTTTTAAGGTGATAAAAAATGTTTATTTAGTCTTGTATTCGTATTACTATAAAACTGAGAGATATAGAGATGTATGACTCAATTTAAATATTAATAAAGATTGGAGAAATCGATTATGTTAAAAGTAATTATTTTAAAATTAATGTTACAATATCTGTTGTTAAATGAGCATTATTGTTAATAAGTGAGAGGTGTTGGTCCTTATATTATATGATATTATAAACTGTAGAGGACATCAAGCAAAGATCTGTTAAAATGATAAATGTTATTTAAAATATCTCTTGGGTATTAATTGGAGCTAAGAAGTAAAAGTATACATAAATATTAAAATCAAATTAAAAATTACTTATAAAAGAGTTAAGATCAAATTCAATGTTTAACCCGTTTTTAATGCAGCACTGGAGGTAATGCTGGTTTTAGAAAATGAAAGTCACTATTTTTTTTTTTTTTTTAATATGTGAATCATGAATCTTAAACTGTTGACTGAATTGATTAAATAAAATTAAGGGACCATATTTTGTCTGCTATGAGCCACTTCCTAACAAAATAAAAACTTCAGTTTCTCTTTCATTCAATGATGGACACATCTCCTGAGTGGGTTATACTGCCCCCTACAGAAGTAGGACACTAGGCAGAAAAAGACTTGATTAAGCCAAAGGCAGTCCCAGGAGGTATACACCCCCTCTCTGCTATAGGTACTCAGTTTTTATTTTGCTCAGTCAGGAGGAAGGACCTAGTTTCTTACTGGGATCTCTGGTCCTAGCAATTTTTTCTTTTTAGATAGCTTTTTTTCTCCCTTTTCATTCCTGTGAGAGCTAAAACCAACTCCCGGACTGGGCTGCGGGCTGGATAATCTAGATTATTAGATCTCCTATCTGGGGTAGTGGCAGACTGGGCTGCTTTCTGGGTCATGGTGCTGTACTGGTGGTGGGGGCGTGTGGGGGGGGGGGTTGCGCCGCCGGTGACTGGGCTATCAGCTGGGGGGAGGAGACTGTACCTGGTGGGGGCTCCTACCCGGATCCCCCCTTCCTTTCTGTGCCTTGCCTTGGCCCCAGGGATCCCACCTGGGTCCCTGGGAGCCTAGTGAAGCCGCGCAGGGCCACCATTTTGTCTTGGCCTATATTGTGTATAGGCCAGCGGTCATGTTTGTGTAGTCCGACGGCCATTTTTTGTCCCCTGGCCGACTGCATAGACTTGCTGGTGTCCCCATGGGGCCAGTATCGTCTGATTTACGCCTTCCCTCCTCTCAAGCTTCTGCCAATACTCTTGAGCAGGGTCAAGGCAGAAGGGATTCTGGTCATTCTCCTGGCTCCGGGCTGGCCTTACCGGCCTTAGTATGCCAACCTGGTGCAGCTAGTCGCCGACGTCCCTTGGAGACTGCCCCTTAAGGAGGATCTGTTGTCCCAAGGGCTGATCTCTCATCCTGCTTTACAGTCTCTGGCTTTGACGGCTTGCCTGTTGAAAGCCAAGGGGCTGGAGGATAGAGGTTTGCCTGGGTCAGTGATTCCGACACTGCTGAAAGCTAGGAAGTCCTACCATCGTACCTGGAATGTGTACATTTTTTGGTGTGAGTCACTTGGTGTTCACCCTCGCTGTTTCTCGGTGGCTCGGGTATTAACCTTCCTTCAATGATGGTTTGAGCAGAAATTTAGCTTTGAGTACCATCAAGGGCCAGGTGTCAGCCTTGGCGGTCTTCCTCAACGACCCTTGGCTACACACTCACTGCTGCTTTCCTTTTATTTAGGGGGGTTGACATTTGACTCCACCAGTGCAGTCTCCTCTACCACCTTGGGATGTTAACTTGGTGCTTTCAGTCCTCCAGAAGCCTCCCTTTGAAAATATTTGGGAGATTCCCCTAATTATGCTTTCCCAGAAGGTGGCCTTTTTGGTGGCAATCACCTCTGTGTGCAGGGTGTTGAAATTGGCGGCGTTATCTTGTCGCACCCCTTACTTGGTGATCCACAAAGATAAGGTGGTTCTATGCCACTGTCCGTCGTTCCTTCCAAAAGTTGTCTCTGATTTCCATTCGAATGAGGACATTGTGTTGCTTTCCCTGTGTCCCAGGCCAAAACATCCTAAGGAAATTGTGTTGCATGCCCTGGATATGGTTCGGGCGATTCGGATGTACCTGGCAGGTACGGCGTCTTTTAGGATGTCAGACTCACTATTTGTGTTTACAGATGGGCCTCGAAAAGGGCTGTCCGCTTCTTCTGTGACCATTTCCAGATGGATCAGACAGACAGTGACTCAGGCCTATTCGATCAAGGGTTAGGTTCCTCCTTTTGCTGTGAAGGCGCACTCTGCGCTCCGTGCTTCTTGGGCTTTCAATCATCAGGCGTCAGTGACGCAGGTGTGCAAGGCGGCCACCTGGTCGTCGGTGCACATTTTCACAAAATTCTATTAAGTGGATGTGTTGGCATCTGCGGATGCTTCTTTTGGCCACAGGGTTTTGTAGGCTGCTGTTTAGAGGGTCTGTTCCCTCTTTGGGGGAGTTATGGTTTAGGTGAGCTCCTGTTACCTGGGTGGCTACGGTTTAGCCTTGGGATTTTTTTTGCTGTTCCCACCCTTTGTTTTGACACTGCTTTGGGACATCCCACTGGTCAAAATTCTCAGGAGCTGTGTCCATCAATGAACGAAAGAGAAAATGGGATTTTTGACTTGCCATAAAATCCATTTCTCTGATGTTCATTGACAGGCACAGCACCCGCCCCTCTATGAAGTTGTAATACTTCTGACACTGCTTGTGACGAAACTGAGTACCTATAGCAGAGAAGAGGAGTATACCTTTTGGGACTGCTCATAGGCGTAGTCGAATCCCTTTTTTTTTTTTCTGCCCTACTACTAATCTCAGGAGCTTTGTCCGTCAATGAACATCATAGAAATAGATTTTACAGTAAGTCAAAAATCCAATTTTTTTGTAGCTTGGAGAAAGGGGCCTTAAATAATTTAAAGCTGATCCCAGGGATGCTCCTAATAAGCCTTCCAACAAATTGTCTACTTTATCCCCCCCCCCTTTTTTTTTCTTTATATAAATTCTTTAGAAGAAATGACAGTACAACATTTTTGGCACAGCATAGTATCACATAGTAGTCTCAAAGTGTAGACAAGCATTTTGCTCCTATAACACCTGAAATATGGCTATATCCTTCATATTCTGAGAAATTTCTGTCATATAGGGATGAATCCTCAGATTTTGGAAAAATACACATAGAATTTTTCATGGGTTCTTGTCCTCTATTCTTCATCTCTCTCAAAATGTGATTCTTTTTTACTGTAACATTTTATACCTCTAAACATTTTTACAAAGTTTATGTTGGAAATAGTCTGCAACTACTGTTTCCCTTGAACTTTTTTTTTTTAACATTTAGAATTAGGAAAAAGAAGAATGGAAGCACAATACAATGGAAATAAAGAAGCTAAGTTGAGGGAGAGTAAAGGTGGGGGTTAAAAGAATTGAAATGGGGTGAAGAGAAAAGATGGGTGCAGGTACCCCTTTCCCATCTCTCGTTAGTTACACCTTTCACTTATAGCAGAAAACTGAATATCTGTCACAATCTCTTCTGCTAGGAAGCTACAGGGATTTGATATTTTTAGAAAAACCATGGAGTCTGGATTTGCTATTATTTGTCTTGGTCTTTCGTGGCCATAGTAAGGTTGGATCTTCTTGATCCTGGCCAACCATTGGGGGAATACAGGCATTGACTGTGTTTAGGAGATACTTATCTTCTTTTCACCCATGATCTTTTTTTTTTTTTTCGATCACAAAATGTGTCATTCCACCAAAAAGAAAAAAAAAACCTCACAGCTGTAAAAGGACCTATGATGTCTTCAGTCGTACTTTTATTTCCTGATCTGCCCAGGCAAAGTGGGAGGGCACTATGTGGTGCAGCATATTATTTCCCACACCTTTCTTCATGACACATATTCCATCAAGCTTTAGGATGTCATCAGTGGCAAAGGTACAGAGAGGATTATATGTGGCATGGGGTGAGCAGAACTAATCAAGAGTGGGCAAAGCAGAGCACAGCCCGGAAGGAAGTTCATGCTCAATTATAAGTTAATTTCATGATGACTTGTTGTCAATACAATTTCAGGGGCGTTGAGAGTTTGTCACTTTACTGCATGTGGAGTAGCCACATGTTTCTGGTCCCCTGCACATGAAATAGTAAAGAGAGCCTCTGAAAGATAACTTATGCACAATCCGATAAGAATGCTGCTGTGAAAAGAAAAATTAGATGATAAAGGTATCCATTTGACCAAAAGACTACTGAATGTATATTTTAACCAGAGATGAGTTTTAAAATATCTAGTTACAAAATTGTAAAATAAACTATAAACTGAATAACAGCTGGGGCCTCAATGACTTTTAAACTTAAAGCCGAACTAAACCCTCTTGTTTTCAGCCAAGGAAGCTGTCATCTTGATGTCTGTTTGATCTTCAGCTGCCATGATGCTGCACATGTGATCGGTTATGACACAAAGCCATTTGATGATTTGAAAGCTTAGTTGAGAGCACAACTAATGTGACAACTACATTCCCGACATGTGCCGGAAATGTAAATGTTTTTTGAAACTGTTAAATTGATGGGTTTAGTTCTGCTTTAAGCCACTGAGGGCTATAAAGAAGTGAGAGGGACACATGGCTTAAAAACACCAGTTTGACATGTTTGATGTGAATGAATTACTGTTTTCTGAAGTTATTGTAATTGTTTATCTACTGTGAGCTATCCCACCTTTCTGAACTATGTTTCTCTTTCACCTAGTCATTCAGTCTCTTATTGCCCTGGTCAACGATCCCCAACCAGAGCATCCCCTGCGTGCAGACCTAGCTGAAGAATATTCAAAGGACCGTAAAAAATTCTGTAAGAATGCCGAAGAGTTTACAAAGAAATACGGAGAGAAGCGACCTGTGGACTAGACACACACACACAAGATCTCTCACACACACACACAAGAGTTAACACAAATTCAAAAAGCGCAACTGAAGATTTGGAGTCAGTGAGTTCAGAATCCCCTCCTTCACCCTCCCCTGAAAATACACATGAGGCAGGACTCCGCGGGAACATGGAACAGAGGCGCAGCATCAACCCGCGATTTACGCTAAACTCTACTGCAAACTGTTAGAGGAGGATTAAAAAAAAAAACAGTGTGAAATTGGAGTGCAGTTCTGCTCTCTGTGTAAAAAAAAAAAAAATATATATATATATATCACTTCTTGCCATTCTTACTGCTGAAAATATTTCATCCTTGTTGTTCACTTTGGTCAAAAAGAAAAAATGACACGCAAAATAATTTTTTGAATTTTTTTTTTCTTTCTCCTTTAGGGTTTAATTGTAGCATTGCATACAATTTTTTTTTAATCACCAGTTCATTTTGGACACATCTTGATAAAAGCCCTGTATCTGTTAGGTTTTAGTCTAACACTCCCCCTCCCATTTGTAGCCTTTTCAATGACAGCTATTTTCTGACATTTAAAGGGATACATAATCTTGGTCCATCTTGAGCCACCGCAAGGGAGGGGATCATTGAACGTTCGGCTCTTAGTTTTCCTTTCAATGTTGCACTGTGCTTTGTGGGACTTGGTAAGTTCTCCTTCAGTTTGTAACAAAGAGAATAAAGTTACTATCAAAAAAAAAAACAAAAAAAAAACTTAAACTGTTGGAAATGAGCCCGTTCTTCTGTAATTCTGCCGGATGTTAAAATAATGTTTATTAAAGGGGTAAACCAAGCTGCTGCCCTGTTGTGACTCTGTCTTTGAAGAATTGTCAAGTTTTCTGAACGCTCTAGAGCTGCTTTGGCAACTCTTTAGGATTGAATATTGTTTTGCGTATAGATATCTATATTGTATAATCGGGCAGACGTTTATTGATACAAAACTGCTACCTAATCCAGGTGATATTTTTATTTCATGAAGTGATATAGTCAAATTTTTCACTCCTTGGAAAAGGGTGTATGCTTTCTAAGGTATAGGTTTAAAAGTTTATTATTTCAAAAATGATTAATAAAAGATTCATTAATTTATTAGGTAGGTACACAGTTATGTGATGAAGCATTTATCCAGAGTAACTTAATTCACAGGATTATACCTTTTCTTTATATGTGGACATCATTGTAGGTATACATTCATGGTCTTGAAGCTTTTTCTGCCCCCAGCCCCCTTGTTAGTCTAAGGCTGGCCATAGACAGTGTGATTTTCTTTCCTGAAACTCCACTCCAGAGTATAAAGGGGAATCCCTCCAGCGGATCCATTGTGGTCTACCGGCGAGAACACAGTGATTATTGCTAGCAGCTATAAATGCTACTAGCGATAATTGCATGTAAAATCCGACAGGCTGGTTGTACCCAAGTTGATTGGTGAACTTGGGTACATTCAGCCTGTCCATACATGGTTCAATTCCCGGCCGGCTTTACTCACCTGTCCCCGATTGAGTGGAATATCACTGATCAAGCCCCACAGCCACTTATCAACTTCTTTTGAGCCAAAGAATGTGCATACGTTGTGCACTCTCCTTTTAATCCTATAGCACAGGGGTCTTCAAACTATGACCCACCGGTTATTCAGAAACTACAATTCCCATCATGCCTAGTCATGTCTGTGAATGCCAAGAGTTTTACAAAGCCTCATGGGACACGTAGTTCTGCAACAGCTGGAGGCCGTAGTTTGGAGATCACTGCTATAGAGCGTTCTTTCTCTGTGCTCTGCATACAAGCTTTTTGTAGGTTTGACTGGAGAGTGCACAAGGTATGTACAGGCCCAGATTAGAAGATTGACAAGCATCTTTGCAAATTTTATCCACAATCTCTCGCTGGATGAAAAAGAGGTGAGTATTAAACTGTTAGAAGGGCTGAGGGCAGGAAAAGGTACAATCCAAGTGCAACTGCACAAAATGTCTGCTGTCATGCAGGTTGCCTTGCAGTTTGCTCTTTATGTGTGTACGTTTCGTTGTCCTCTTGTACAGAATAGAGTTGTGGCTGTAAATACAGTTATAGTTTGTTCACTGCACGGGAACATGCCACTTGGTAAATGTAGTATTGTACAAGTGTGTACACACCCTTCGAGCTGGCTAAAGTGTAGCAACCCATGACAACTACTCATCAGCAATTAGAATAATTAAATATTTCAGTGGTTGCTATGGGTTAGTGCACTTTGCCCTGTTAATAAAAGGTTATCATGTTCAGTTCATGTTCTGCGCAGATATCTCTATATTTAAATAGACTGTGTCATGACATTTAGCTGGTTGGACAGCTAGCGACCCTTCTTCTGCTGAGGAACTATATATTTTACAATGCCTTGTCATGGTGGGGCTTGTAGTTTAACGGCAGGAGAGCTGTAAGTGCCCAGCTGAGATGATATAAAAAGATCTGTTTCAGGATATCTGTTAGATTCCGTGAGCACGAAAACATTGCAGCTTTTCAAAATGTTTCTTTAATGTTGGTACTGTCTATCCATATTGTACACTAGAGAAGTCAGAGTGCATTTCTGAAGATATTTCACATTTTGTGTGCTGAAAATCAACAAAGAGATGCTGGTTCATGATTTTAATGAATTAAAATCACTGTTCAAGTCTGTGTTGGGAATCTTAATAGTGTTCTTTATTTTACTTTGTACAGTAGCTTAAAATAGCATGTGTAATATGGAAAACCATTTTGTAAAGTTCACAGTTCATTCTATTAATAGCACATTGATATTGTATATCATGAACTAGCTCAGCGTACAATGATACTCTTCTGCAGTTTTATCCTTTTTTTCTAGTGTCAGAATTGCTTAATGCAGTTTCCATCAATAAACTTACACAGGAAACATGGTGTGCACAGGAAAAATTCTTCCCAACAGCAGCCTTACCTTAAAAGCATTTCATTCCTTCAAACGTGTGTTGTGATGATGGATGGTATTGCTAACTGATGTGTCAGTTAAGGTTACAGTGAAGTGTTCATTATGTGCAAGAGCTACTGATAACTTTTCTCAACTTTTACTTGTGTAAAAGGTTTTTGCCTTGACATGTTTGTGACGTCTATGTTTCTGCTGTGCAGCCATGTGTGATGTTAGCTGAGGCGCCAGAATGACTGTTGTATCCCTCCATGGAATACCTAGACTGGAAGTCGGTTGTATTTCGGTAGATGCTACTTTTGTACTCTACTGTATTTATTTTGAGTATAGTCTTCTCTGATGATCTTTTAACACATTATGCATACCAAAAAAAAAGCTATTTATAATTATACAGTTTGTAATGTGCTCAGTTGCCTTGGAAATGTCCTAGAACAAATACAGGGGCAGCCATTGCTGAACTTCTGAAATCATATTTGCTTAGCTGTCATACTTAGTGGAGCGCAGCAATGTCTGCTCATATTTTATTTTATTTTTCCCCTCTTGACCAGTGTTCATTAAAGTGATCTTCTGGCTGCCACCTACCTTTCCTGCAGCTCAGTTGAAAGATCTACAAGTTGATGTCTCCTTCAGAAACTACACTTCCAGGAATGTCAACCTACTCAATCCCTACGATGCTCAGTGTTTCCTCCCTCTAAACCCTGTTTTCACTACAGTGTCCTGTAGAGGTACATGGCTTGGTGGGTGGAACCACTGAGTTTTTTGTGTTAAGCATAATACACATGCACTGAAATTAATGGCTGTTCAACTGAAACTGGTATTCTGTTGAATAGTAATACTGGAAAACCAGCATTAAATGTCAGCAAGCGCTGATTGGTGTATTCTAATTGGGGGTTGTCCCCCTCCCACCACCCCCCTGTCAGAATAGAATAGTGGGGGGGGGGATCCCTGCCTCAACATCCCTTAATTCAATCTGGGGGGTGTGTGTATATGTATGTGTGTGTGTGCGTGTGTGTGTATGTATATATATATATATATATATATATATACACACCAACTTTTAGACAGGCATCTGACAGTCCCTAAGGCCCCTTTCACACCTGTATGACCTGAAAGTCCCATGACTTGAAGCAATGTCTATGTCATCTTGAGGTCTATGGACCTCAAGTCACATCGAAGCCGAACCATAGTAGTGCAGGGACTACCTTGACGTCACTGCGACTTGAATTTGCACAGATATGAATGGTACTCATTGGAAATCATGTGGTATACCGGTCATGCAACTTTGCAGTCCCAAGCCGCAGAACAAGCTGCACAAGTATTAAAGGGGCTTTAAAAATACTTCAGCCAGCTGTTTCCCTTCAGTGGGTCAGTGTTCGGCAGCAGTAGAGTTAAGTCTTCATATCCTATACATCTCATTTTATCATCACTTTCAGTTTGGGGACAGGGTTGCTTTGAAAGCAAAATCAGACCTCTGTTTAGTAGAGCCTCTCCCCCATGTAAAAATATTAGGCAATAAATGAACAAATATCAGGAGTAAATAGGAAAACGTTACTAACCTTGCACCTGGTTTCCTGGGCACTACAATAAATTCTCTCACTCAGCTGAGGTTCCCAAAACATGGGAGAATGTTCCTGTGCAGTCAAGGAGGCCATTTTTGTAAAATTTGACATCCCTGGGATTCCTACAGATGGAGGTCATTTGCACTAGCATGCCAGAAGATGGGTGTATAGTTATTCATTTTCTTTTCTCATTTGTTCATTGACTGACACCACTCCTGTCATTCTTGACCATTGGGTTATACTGCCCCTTACAGGAGTAGGACACTAGGCAGAAAAAACTTCTGGCTACACCCATGGGCAGTCCCAGGAGGTTTACTCCCTCTGCCTGTTACAGAATGGCTGCATCTGCTGCGACCATTTTCAGATGGATCAGGCAGACGGTGGTTCAGGCTTATCCACTGAAGGGTCAGGTTCCTCCTTTCCCAGTGAAGGCGCATTCTACTAGAGCACTGAGTGCCTCTTGGGCTTTTCACCATCAAACATCTGTGATGCTAGTGTGCAAGGCAGTGACTTGGTCATCTGTGCATACGTTCACAAAATTCTACAAAATTGATGTGTTGGCATCTTCGGATGCTTCTTTTGGCCGCAAGGTTTTGCACGCTGCTGTTTAACGAGAATACGGGTTTGTTCTCTTTGGGGGGTGTTTTTCTTGGTGAGCTCCAGTTGTTCCTGGTTGAGCTCCATATTACCTGGTTGGCTATGTTTAGCCTTTGGGGAGTTACTTTCTTTTTTGCGTTGTTTTTCCCACCCTCATGAAAATACTGCTTTGGGACATTCCAGTGGTCTAAGAAGATATGGATAAAGGATTTTACGGCAAGTACAAAAATCCAGTTTTTCATACATGGGCGCCCCGGACACGTGCATTTATGTTCGTACATGCGTACGTGTGTGGGGGCCTCAAAAAAAGTTAGGGGGATTTTATGTGCGTTTGTTTCGTTCATTGACAAAGCTGCATATCTTTTTTGACTCTTGGGTTATGCTGCTCTTCCTAGGAGTAGGACACTAGGTGGAAAAGAGTTTAGAGTTTGACTACGCACATAGGGCAGTCCCAGGGGGTATACTCCCACTTCCTGCTCTAGCTCTTCAGTTTTTTTCTGCCTAGTCTGAAGTAAGGACCTAGTTCCTTGCTGGGATCTTTGGTCCTGGCAACATTTTTTAGATAGAACATTTTTTTCCCCCTGGTTTTTTTCCTGTGAGATCTACTATGAACTGCCGGATTGGCCGACGAGCTGGATAATTTAGATCCAGTGGTCACCCCAGTCTGGCCAGCATGCGCACAGGCCTCAGCTCCATGCTAGGTCAGCTGCGACATAGCCCCACTGGACGGCGGCTGGCCCTGTGAGTTAAATGTCTCGCAAGGTCGCATACGACCTGGGCTGAGTCGCAGTGTTCCTCCTGGCCGACAGCCCCCCGTTTTGTTGGAGAGGAGGATGTGTCTGGAGCGGTGCCCACCTGGTTCCCCGTATGGTGAGTAGCTGTTCCCCCCCCCCTCTGCCCCTTGAGGGTTTTGGGGTGGACGTTGGTCCCCTTCTTAGGATGGTCGGACCCCTGGGTTCCCCTCCTTCCCGCAGGCGTCCCACAGCCTGCCCCCCCCCCCCACACTCCACATATACTGGGGCTGTTGGATGGTCTGGTCACTGGCCTGGGATTTGGGCAGAGTGCTAACTGGTGATGGGGGCCGGGGGGTTGCGCGGCCGGCAACCGGACGATCGACTGTGCGAGGGGGAGGTTTGTACCTGGCGGGGGTGCCTGCCTGGGCCCCCCCGTTCTGCCTGGATCTTTCCTTGAGGCCTAATCTCCCAATTCTGGGTCCCTGTGTGCCTCGTGTTGCCGTCATTTTGTTGCAGCCTGTGTTTTCCTATACACGGAACCCGATATTTTTGTTTAGCCTGGCTGCCATTTTGTTGTGGTGGTTGTGTGTGGTTTGCCATTGCAAATAGCAGTGACCATGACAGTGAAGCCCTGTGGGTGGCCATTTCAGCGTGGGAGCCCTTTCTTATCCCCTGGTGTTGACTCCTGGATCATTTAGCTTCCTGATCACCGCACGTGTAGTGCAGATTCTCCTGGTGGTTGCAGGTGCCTGTGTCAGTGGGTGGGGAGTCTGGTGGGGTCCTCTCCCTCTCTGCTGAGGATTGCTCTGTGCCTTGTGCCTGGCGACCGGGTGGTGCTGCCAGCCCAGTGGGGGTTGTCCCTTAGCAGTGTATTACACTTTTTTGTGGGGTCCCCCTAGTGACTCATGGAGTCTTTGGAGCACATCTCGCCACCTGATCCCCTCTGAGGCTGTGGGGCCCTTTGGGTCCCAACCAACCATCCATGCACTGACGGCAGTCCTGGAGTTCCTTGTGTCCTGGGTGGAAGAGGCTTGCGGGCAACGAGCTAGCAAAAAGCGCCCCCCGCTTTCCCCTGCCTCATCTATCTCCTCAGATCCTGAATCTGATTCAGCCACCGCGGACGTGGGGCACCCTTGTGGGCGACCGCGCGCCTGGAATCCTCTGATGGTGAGGATGATTTATCATCGTCTGCGTCTGCGCATGAAAAGGCTTTGGTAGATGCACTGATTATATCTGCGTGAGACCCTGAAGATGGAGGCACTCACAAGCCATCCAAAGCGGCAAAGGTGTTTTCTTTACCTGCCTATTTTGACAGAATTGTCGCTAAAGAGTGGGGGCGACCAAAGCGTCCCCATGGGGTTCCTAAGCGCTTTACTAGGCATTACCCCTACGAGGAGTCCCTTCTTAAGAAGTGGACTTTCCCACCGTTTGTGAACCCTCTGGTTTCCAGGTTAAACAAGGCAATCATGATTCCGGTTGAGTCCCTGGCCTTTAAGGACCTGGCTGACCAGAAGGTGGAGGCTGTGGCCCGCACTATGTACACCTTAGCTGGTTGGGCAATGATGCCGGTATTTACCATTGCCCTGGTGTCACAAACACTGACCAAGGGGTTAAGCTGCTACGCTGTGACATTGAGGGAGACCAGCTCCCCCTGCCTTTGCGGAGCTGGCGGACCAGCTGGTCCAGGGGCTGCAGTTTATCTGTGATGCGGCTCCTCTGATGGCTCGCCTCTCTGTGTTGGCGGTGTTCCTTCGGCATATCTTTTGGCTCAAATGCTGGTCTGTGGACCAGACTTCTAAAAAGGCCTTGACTGATCTTCCCTTTCAAGGAGATCGCCTGTTTGGAGCTACCCTGGATGACATTATTAAAGGTCTCACGGGGGAAGAGTACCTTTTTTCTGCAGGCTACTAAGGGCAAGGAACCGAGAGTCGGGCTTCTCCAGACCCGTGGACAAGGCTCCTTCTGCATGAAGGTGCGCCCTCACCCATATTGGGGGTGGGGGGGGGGCGGCTTTGCTGGTTTCCGGACCAGTGGACTTCCCTGGTACAAGACAAGTGGGTCCACAAAGTCATTCAGGCCGGCTACAAGATCGGGTTGCGCTCTTGTCCCCCAGCATGGTTTTTTTTTTTTTCTTCCAACCTGCGCCTGTCCCCAGACCGGTTACAGGGTCTGTTTGGGGGCGGTACAAGACCTGTTCCTTCAAGGGGTTATTGTCCCGGTTCAGACTTTTGTCCATTTTCAGGGTTTTTACTCAAACCTGTTCACAGTCCCCAGGAAGGAGGGCAAAGTGCGTCCAATCCCGGACCTCAAGGCACTAAACTGATTTGTGTGGTTATAGAAGTTCAGAATGGAGTCCATTCAAACGGTGGTGGCATCCCTGTGTCATGGGGATTTCCTCGCCTCTATAGATATCAAGGATGCCTATCTTCACTTTCCAATATGTGCCAGTCACCAGTGTTTCTCTTACGTCCTCCGACAGTCGCCGCCGCCTCTAAGTCATCACTGTTGGTATTGACTTCCGCTCCGCAGGAGTAGCTAGGCATAAAGACTTAGTCAAAAGAACAAAGGCGTTTGCATATACACACCCATGGGGGCTTTTACCATCTAGTCAATACCCCCCTGCATGACCACTCCCAACTTAGTTTCTTTCTGCCTAGCGTCAGGAGTAGTTAGGATTCCCTGTGCTGAGGCTACAGTCTCAGCCTAACTTTTATTTGATTTTCTTTGAAAATGTCAGTTTTTTCTTACTTTACTAGCTGTTTATTTTGTCAGCTTTTAGTTGTTAGAGGTCTTCCAAATGCTGTGTGCGAAGTGGGGATCCCCGGACGTGGATCTGTTCGCATCTCGGTTAAATCAAAAGGTGGAAAGGTTCGTGGCAAGAATGCGCGATCCTCTGGCAGACGCCTCGGATGCGTTGGTGGCCCCTTGGCATTAGTATCGTCTGATGTATGCCTTTCCCCCGATCCAGTTACTATCCAGGTTCCTACGCAGGTTTGCCTCGGAACCGCACCTGGTGATTCTGGTGGTGCCGGACTGGCAACGCTGGTCCTGGTACACAGACGTTGTTCACCTGGCAGTGGCGCCTCCGTGGCGGCTGCCAATGCGGGAAGATCTCCTGTCTCAGGGTCCGATCTTCCATCCTGCTTTACAGTCGCTGGCTTTAACGGCCTGGCTGTTGAGACCCAGGTCCTGAGGGACAGGGGTCTCTCCCCTGAGGTCATCCCTACCCTTGTTAAGGCTAGGAAGACCTCCTCTGGTAAAATCTATTACTGTACTTGGAAGGCCTATTTTGCCTGGTGTGAGTCCAGGGGGTTCTCTCCTCGCTCGTACTCGGTGTCAAGAGTGCTGGCCTTCCTCCAGTCTGGGGTGGACCAGCGCCTGGCGCTGGCCACGATAAAAGGCCAGGTGTCCGCACTGGTTGTTCTTTTCCAACGCCCTGTGGCGTCTCATTCCCTGGTTCGCACCTTCATTCAAGGTGTGTGACATTTGGCTCCTCCCAGGAAGGAGCCTCTACCTCCATGGGACTTGAACTTGGTTCTGTCCATGTTACAGAGTGCTCCGTTTGAAAACATACGGAAAATATCATTGTCTCTGCTGTCCAAGAAGGTTGTCTTTTTGGTGGCGATCACTTCGGCTCGCAGAGTGTCGGAACTGGCGGCGTTGTTTTGCCGTTCCCCGTACTTGGTGATTCACAAGGATAAGGTGGTTTTGCGTCCGCAACCCTCCTTCCTTCCTAAGGTGATTTCTGAGTTCCACATTAATGAGGACATTGTCCTGCCTTCGCTTTGCACGGAGCCTAAGCATCCGAAGGGGATTGCTCTGCATTCCCTGGATGTTGTCAGGGCGATCAGGGTTTACCTGTCCTCCACGGAATCCTTTCGGAAGACGGATTCCCTCTTTGTCCTTCCTGAGGAACCTCGGAAGGGCATGGCTGCGTCTGCAGCGACTATTGCCAAATGGATCAGACACACCATTGAACAAGCTTATGCTTTGAAGGAACGGGTTCCACCCTTCCCTGTTAATGCGCACTCTACCAGATCTGTGAGTGCGTCCTGGGCCTATTGGCATCGGGCCTCGGTGGCCCAGGTGTGCAAAGCTGCGACTTGGTCGTCGGTGCACACTTTTTCCAAATTCTACAAAGTAGATGTTCTGGCATCAGCTGATGCCTCCTTTGGCCGCAAGGTTCTCAGTGCGGCAGTGCCATGAAGGACCCTTGTTTTTTTATATGGGTCCTTGGCTGTTAGTGTTTGCTTTCCTGGGCTGTTGCTCCTGTTGAGCATTGTTTTTTCTGTTGCCCAGCAGGATCTCTTACGGTGCATGTAAGATTCCTTTCTCGGATGTTGGTACTGTGTTGCCTTTTCTACAGTTGCGTCTCCCACCCCTCATGTTTATACTGCTTTGGGACATCCCAACAGTGATGACTTAGAGGCGGTGGCGACTGAGAAACGTAAGAGAAAACTGAATTTTTGTAAAATCTTACCTGTAAAATTCCTTTCTCTGAGTCCTCCCACAGTCACCGCCCCCGCCCCTCTTTTGGGGTTATGTTCTTATTACCTACTGCTATGCTACCAAACTGAGTTGGGAGTGGTAATGCAGGGGGGTATTGACTAGATGGGACAGCCCCCATGGGTGTGTATATGCAAACGCCTTTGTTCTTTTGATTTGTCTTTATGCCTAGCTACTCCTGCGGAGCGGAAGTCAATACCAACAGTGATGCCTTAGAGGCGGTGGCGACTGTCGGAGGACTCAGAAAAAGGAATTTTACAGGTAAGATTTTGCAAAAATTCAGTTTTTTTTCCACTTTGCTGTGGAAGAGGAGCATTATCAGTTTGTGGCGTTACCCTTTGGTCTCGCCTCCATTCCTCGGGTTTTCACAAAAGTGTTGGCTGCGGTGCTAGCCTTGCTATGCCAATGGGGGTTTGCGGTACTGGGCTACTTGACAAACTTTCTGCGAGCGGAGTCTCCCTCTGCTCTGGTGGTGAACTCGGAGATCACAATACAAACTCAACAGGAGTTGGGCTGGCTTCTTCAGAAGTCTGCCCTGGTTCCGTCCACAAAGCTGGACTATTTGGGCCTGATTCTGGACTCAGCCAGAGCCAGAGTGCTCCTTCCTCTGGACAAAGTCCAGAAATTGCAGACTGCAATTCGCCTCCTGCTGTCCAACAAATGGTCATCCCTCCGGACTTGCATGCGGGTGCTGGGCCTGATAGTATCTACCATCGCGGCTGTTCCGTTTGCACAGTTCCATACGAGTTCCCTGCAAAGGGAGATTCTGACCAAGTGGGACAAGACTCCGCAGTCTCTGGACAATCTGATCCAGCTGAGTCGGGGAACAATGGAGTCCCTGAAATGGTGGCTTCTGGCGCTTTGGCTGGGAAAATCCTTCCTTCCCCTTGTATTGGACAGTGGTTATCACAGATGCCAGCCTGTCTGGCGGGGGATGCGTAAGCTGCAAATATTCTGCTCAGGGGATCTGGAAGACTCCAGACTCCCGATCAATGTCTTTGAACTCCGAGCGATCAGACTGTGTCTGGATCATTAGATATAAGTCTTCAGGGTTGGCCAGTGCACATCAGCCGTGGCTTATGTCAATCACAAAGGGGGAAAAAGAAGTGTACTGGTGGCTCTGGAGGTAGCTGGCATTCTAATGTGGGCAGAACGGTTCGTTCCAGCCCTCTCCATCTTACACATTCCCGGGATGTAAAATTGGCAGGCAGGCGTTGGACCACGGGAAGGGGTTTCATCACCTGTGTCTCCGGTGGGACACCCCCGAGGTGGATATGTTGGCATCTCGGATCAACAGAAAGGTGTAGAGGTTTGTGGCTCAGTCAAGGGATCCACTGGTGGACGCCACAGACGTTCTGGGGGTCAGTATCATCTGATCTATGCCTTCCCTCCTCTCAAGCTTCTGCCCAGACTCCTACGCAGGATCAAGGCAGAAGGGATTCCGGTCATCTTCGTGGCCCTGGACTGGCCTCGCCTCGCCGGGTTTGGTATGCCGATATTCCTTGGAAGCTTTCTCTCAGGGAGGATCTGCTGTCCCAAGGACTGATCTTCCATCCTGCTTTACAGTCGCTGGCTTTGATGGCTTGGCTGTTGAACGCCAGGCGCCAAAGGATAGAGGTTTGTCTGAGTCGGTGATTCCTACGTTGTTAGAAGCTAGGAAATCTACTTTGAGGAAGATCTACCATCATACATTGCGTGGTGTGAGTCTTTTGGGGTTCATCCTCGCGCCTTCTCGTGGCTTGGATATTAACCTTCCCTCAATGGGGGATTGAACAGAAATTTACCTTGAATACCATCAAGGGCCAGGTATCAGCTTCAACTGTCTTTTTCAAATGCAAACATTCAAAAAAAATCGCAGCTAATTCACAAATAATGCAAATAAAACCTACCTATCCCTTGAGAAAGTCACGTGTATAGAGCAGGCCAGCATCCTAAGGTGGTCTCTGACTTTCATTTGAATGAAGACATTGTGTTGCCTTCCCTGTGTCCCAGGCCTAAACATCCAAAGGAAGTTGCGTTGCATGTGGTCCAGGCAATTAAGGTGTACCTGGAAGCTATGTAGTCTTTCAGGAAGTCAGACTCTTTGTGCTCACGGATGGATCTCGCAAAGGGATGTCCGCTTCCTCTGCGACCATTTTCAGATGGATTAGGGGTCAGGTTCCTCCTTTCCCTGTCAAGGCACACTCTACTAGGGCGCTTGGTTCCTCCTGGGCCTTCCCTCATCAAGCGTCAGTGACGCAGGTTTGTTTGCAAGGTGGCCACCTGGTCGTTGGTGCACACTTTTACAAAGTTTTGTAAAGTGGAAGTATTAGCATCTGCGGATGCTTCCTTTGGTCGCAAGGTTTTGCAGGCTGCTGTTTAAGAGGACCTGATCCTCTTTGAGGGTGTATTGTTTTTTTTCAGGTGGGCTTCATTTGTTTTGGTTGAGCCCCTGTTGCCTGGTTGGCTAATGTTTAGCCTTGGGCATTTTTTTTTGCGTTTTTCCCACCTCTCATGTTTAACACTGCTTTGGGACATCCCGATGGTCAAGAATGACTAGAGCTGTGTCCCATCAATGACTGAAAGAGAAAATTGTATTTTTGACTTACTGTAAAATCCATTTCTCTGATGTTCATTGACGGACACAGCACCCTCTCCTCTGTGGAGTTATAATTCTCCTGACACTGCTTGTAACAAAACTGAGTGACTATAGCAGGGAGAGGGAGTATACCCCCTGGGACTGCCCATGGGTGAAGCCAGAAGTTTTTTCTGCCTAGTGTCCTACTCCTGTAGGGGGCAGTATAACCCAATGGTCAAGAATGACAGGCGCTGTGTCCGTCAATGAACATCAGAGAAATGGATTTTTACAGTAAGTCAAAAATCCCATTTTTTTTTTCTCCCATTGTCTTTTTTGCTTGCATTTTTTCCCCAAGTGTTTTTACATATAGGGGAAGGGGGGCTTTACCTAATAGCAATAATTTACTTTTTTAATGCAAGGTCCATTTTTAAGGCATAAATAAACCACACTGAAATCATGTGGTTAGAAATTCTTAAATCTGCTGGACAAATTTTTGTGTGGCTAATGTTCATTAAAAGGGAACCTGTCTGGATAAAAGTAAAGCTGTCAACAAATTGATTTATGATGATACAGAGCTCTGAGCTTGTCATCACTACTTACTAATATCTGACCTAGAGACTCTGTGAGGGGGCTTTTGTAGGTCTGAGATTCAGCAATGAAGATGTCAGGATGATAGCCTTGGAGCTTATTCCTTCAAATGCAGTGCCAGCCCTGTATTTCCTGCATTGTTCTTTGAATGTACTTTGGAAGCATTGAACAACTCATTAGGACACGTTACTATGTGCTCTCAGGAAGCTGGAGACAGAAGATCTTGGATTAGCCATAATCTTTGATGGCCTGAGTTCAAGCTAATGAGTGATGACATGAAAATTCAAATCATGCAGGAACTGACACTTTTATTTTTTTAATGTCCCACTACAACCAAAACTGATTTTTTTTTGTTGGAGTGGGGAAGGGTTCTATCCTCTGTCAAGTTTTCCCTGTTGTTTTAACCCTTATTGAGTAGATATGCCCTACTAGTTGTCTTGGTGTCCAGGCGGGAAGTTAGAGGAATCTCCCCAGTGGTAACAGACTACAAAAAAAACCTGATAGAGGTTCTTTCCATTCCCACTTTACTTTGAAAAATTTATTTTAATACTGCCTGTGCCCCCATTTATAAAGATTTTGTAAACCCGCGGTCTCTGATCAAATAGCAAGTGAGGGAAATTCTTCCTAAATGGTCATAGATGCAACAATGAAAAACATCACAGTTCTAACCATCTCCCACTGTTAAAAAAAAGGTAAACCCATTTATATTTACAATTATTTTGAAAATATCCAATATGTTTAGGGAGCTGTGTGAAATGACCCAGTGAAAGCAGTCAGTGGAAGTAAACCATACCTCAGGGTTGGTAAGTAATGAGAGTAATAAATGACCTAGTGCCTTTGGTTAGTGGGAGGAAGAATAGTACCCCATAACTGGTATCAGTAGAAGGAATGGTGCTTCTTCATTGGTGTCAATGGGAGAAACAGTGGGTATCAATGGGATGAATTGTGTCCAAATTGTTGGTGTCAGCAGGAGGAATAGTGCCTCATTAGGGGTGTCTATGGGAGATATAGTACCCCATTGTCGGTTTTAGTGGGAAGAAATAGTGCCTCATTGTTGGTGTTAGTAAGAAGGATTGTGTCCAAGATGTTGGTTGTGTGATTAAGAGTGCCCTGTCATTGGTGTCTGTGGGAGGAATATTACCCCAAACACATGTCAAAAGCAAACAAAGGGCCACAATTTGGGGAACACTACTTTTAAAACGTAACTCCAACCAAAATTTGTTTTAGATAGTGTGGAGGATTATAGCCTTTTTGGGTTTTTATTGCAACCTGTGTCCCCATCTGTGAAATTTCCTTATGCTTCCTGTCCCCAAACAACAGTGAGTAGGTTGTCATCCCACTAAAGTGAAGGCAGAGTAGTCTTTTGAAAAAGTTGTCACTGAAGTGACCCCAGTGAAAGATTCCCCATAATTCCTTTTCTGGCAAAAATGAGAGTAGCTTTACCCAAAGATGCAAAGCACGCCTAACATAAGAGATATTTAAATCGGTAGTAAACTTGCGGGGGGGGGGGGGGGGGGGAACAGTTTTCCCCTGCAAGGCAATGTTATAATGGGCTAGTTTGCGTTGCTTACTTACAAAAGACTTCCTAGCGGAGCGCTCTCACTGCTGACAGGGCTTCCATCTTCACCCAGTCTTCCTTCTGGGTTCGCTGGCTCCGGTCCTTTGATAATCTCAATGTTTACGGCACAGGGCTCTGAAGGAATGGCACAGGTATGCCATTCCTTCAGAGCGCATGTGGCGGTAACGTCACTGGTGGCTACACAAGTAAATATCTCCTTAACGGTGCACGTTTAGGGGATATTTACAGTACCTATAGGCTTACCTGTAGGTAAAACATTAATAAACAATCTTTACTACCAATTTTAAACATTCCTCTATCCAAAATTAGAAAAATGTTTTGGATTGAGGTCTGCTTTAACCTATATGTATAGCAGAAAACCCTTTGAGATAGCTGTCAGATGGACACTATGGGGTTCATTTATTAAAGCTGGAGAGTGGAAAATTAGGCTCACTTCTGCATTAACCCCTATGTATGTCTTCATTAGTTGTGAACTATATCAAGTTCGTTTGACATTTGTACTTTACGTTGCTTAGTTTTTGTGTTAATACAAATGTTTTTGCTGTGCATAGTGTGATTTTTCACATACCAGAGGTGAGCTTTACGTTTTCTGATGTTTTTGCTGCATCACATGTTCACATACCATGCAGTAGAATGCCAATGGCTGCCTTTAATGGCTGAAATGATGACTAATACTGTGTGACATTAATAGCTTTCCTGTAATCCTGCTACTTCCTCATTATAAGATCAAATATCTGCATTCTTCATGAATTGCTCAGTGTCTGTATCATAATACTTGCCACACACAGTTTACCAGCCTCAAATATTTTCAACATTGCAGCAGACTATAATGCTGAGGAAAAAACAAATCTGGATTAAAAAAGTAATTTGATGAATGTATACCATATTTTAACATTAGCATTTGTTGGGATACTTCCAGTACTCAAATGCC
This sequence comes from Pelophylax lessonae, assembly GCF_965119305.1. Taxonomy (NCBI): domain Eukaryota; kingdom Metazoa; phylum Chordata; class Amphibia; order Anura; family Ranidae; genus Pelophylax; species Pelophylax lessonae. The sequence goes on along the minus strand of NC_138768.1, from coordinate 265,799,143 downwards.
TCTACTGTTTGCTCATTTATTAAATCTCCACCAGTTTTGACTGGTGTTGAAAGCTACTACACTGCCTTTTCGACTAAGGCAATATGCTGGGAACTAGCTAAGGCTATGTAGCGTTTAATAACATTTTTGATATTCCTCATGTCAGAGATTTAAAACATTTTATTACTTTAAAATAATATTTAAATTAATTTATTTGTAGTTGAAAAAAAGGTTATAGATCATGTATATTGTGGCTGTTACACTGTTAGATCCCACTGCTGCCACCCAAATGTGACAAGTACACTACCAGCCGCACTTCGAGATTTTCTAGCTGGTGGGCGACAATCTAAGTACCGCCAGAATAAAGCTGAGCATAGATATTCAGCTGGTTCAGCATGGACTGGCTAAATTTCAGGTGAACTGGAAAATGTTTGCCAGTCAGTCACTGTCAGAATACAATCTCCCAATGGGGATTTCTCAAGTCATATTCCAGGACAGCCCATGAGACCTAGGGCTCCTCCTACCAGGACAGGAAACACATTAACCCCACCAGATATAAGGCGGTCCTCCAGTCCTCACCCTCCTTCTTCTTTGGAGACGAAACGTACGTCGTGTTAAGGGTTACAGTGAACCTACCACCCTATTGCGCTTGTAGCAACTGATTGTGATCACTATGCATTGCCGTTATTCATCTTCTACACTAAGTTTTCTACTTTTAATAAATATACTTATCCATGAGTTATTACACCGTGTGGAGGCTTTCTTTTGTTTTCTGAGTACCTGGGTCCTGGAGAAAGGACGCATATCTGAGTGAATTAGTCTGCCAGAGGAGAAGGTTATCGGTGATGTTTGTTTTCTATGGGACCTTTCATCTATTGCTTGTTTGACTCTGTCCCAAAGGCATAAAGAGTCCACATGTTCCGGTAAGCGCTCCTGAATCTATTGTGGTGGCAGCTACCAGTGGCGGCTGGTGTACTGAGGGCGCAGGGGCGCCGCCCCCCCCCCCCAACCATGCGTCCGGCCCCCTAATCTGCATGCAGGGGCGCCGCACGCATGCAGTTCAATGGGGCTTTTTTTTTTTTGCATCACCTGATTAGAGCCAGAGGCTCTAATAGGGCGATGCAAAGGGTGGACCCGGGGCGCAGAGCAGTGCGTCTCAAGCCCACCCATTGTGTGACAATAGCGAATGAAAATTCGCTATTGTCACACCGATCCTCCTCCTGGCCAATCAGGAAGCGCGACCTATACGCGCTTCCTGATTGGCCGCAAGGCAAACCCCATGCCATTTGCCGAGGAGGAGGCGGGAGGACTGGAGGAGACGCGCCGCCGGGCCCGAGGAGAAGCCGACGCCGAGAGACTGATGAGAAGCCGCTTGCCGCCGCCGCTGCTGCTCCAGGTAAGTAAGGGGGCACGCACGCTGATCTCTGCATTGGGGGAATGGTATGCTGGTCACTGCATTGAAGGGGGCAGGCACGCTAATCTCTGCATTAGGGGCATGTATGCTGGTCACTGCATTGGGGGCATGTATGCTGGTCACTGCATTGGGGGAATGTATGCTGGTCACTGCATTGAAGGGGGCATGTACACTGGTCACTGCATTGAAGGGGGCATGTACGCTTTTCACTGCATTGAAAGGGGGCATGTACGCTGGTCACTGCATTGAAAGGGGGCATGTACGCTGGTCACTGCATTGAAGGGGGCATGTACGCTGGTCACTGCATTGAAAGGGGGCATGTACGCTGGTCACTGTGCATTGAAGGGGGCATGTACGCTGGTCACTGTGCATTGAAAGGGGGCACGTTGGTCACTGTGCATTGAAAGGGGGCACGCTGGTCACTGTGCATTGGAAGGGGGCACGCTGGTCTCTGCATTGAAAAGGGGCACGCTGGTCTCTCTGCATTGAAAGGGGGCACACTATACCTTAAATTACTGAAGGCCCCTTTCACACTTTTGCAACCTCAAAGTCACGCAATTTTTTTACAGCGTTTTTTGCCGCAAAGCAATGCCTATTACATTTTTCTGTTTGCGCCCCCCCAACAATCTTGAGCACCAGCCGCCACTGGCAGCTACACTGGTGGAGATTTACCTGTTCTTTCACTTGGAATTACACTAGGAGATAAAGATTCCCACTCTTTGAACACTTTTTTCTTCACTAAGTGGACTTTACAATTGCACCTTAATATAAGTTTTCAATTTGTTTTGGTGGAATATCACATTTAAACTGTTTTTGTGTGTGCTTTCTCCAAATTGTGGAGGTGGTCAATACTCATTGAGAGGTACAGTGACCCCCCCACATTGGATAGGACATCGATACTCAGCTCCTTGATGACTTTGCACATTATTTTTTTTTGCACAGTATGCACTAAGCACTTTTCTATTCTGTTTACTAACCTATCATCTTTAAATGTAAAAGGGTGACTTCAGATTCAGGAATGGTATAAGTTTTTATGCATTGGGAGATCTATGTTTCCTATTATGCGATGATACATATCCCCTTCGTTTGATATTTACACTATATGCACTTAGCACTTTTTCAAGTGGTTACACTTTAATTGTTATATATGTGGTAAGAATCTGACTTTATAAATTTTGAGCGCGGCACATATAAGGATTATATAAGTTAGTAACAATATTGTTGTATTGGAGTGCCTGCAGCCTCTTTTCTTCTTCCTTAGTAAGCGCAGTAATCCATTCTGAATCTCCCCATTCCTCCCAGGAGGAATCAGGAGCGGGAGAGTCTAAGGATAGGGAATCCGGCAGGGGCTCTAGGTTTAAATTGTCATTAACCTCCCTGGCGGTATGATTATGTCAGGAATTATGTACCAAAAGCGGTACAATTTTTTTCATGGAAATTTGGCGTTATGTATTATAGGCCTACAATTCTTAGTAATTACTGACTTAAACCTGACCAAAACAAGAGTCTAGTAGACATCCCAGATGTGATAAATTTGAAACACAAACGCATGAATTATAATCGAATCAATAATATAATTTTATTATATAATATATAATATATATAATAAAATTATATTATTGATTAGATTATAATTCATGCGTTATATATTATATATATATATATATATATATATATATATATATATATATTATATGTGTGTATATATATATATATATATATATAATATACATACAGGTCCTTCTCAAAAAATTAGCATATTGTGATAAAGTTAATTATTTTCTGTAATGTACTGATAAACATTAGACTTTCATATATTTTAGATTCATTACACACAACTGAAGTAGTGCAAGCCTTTTATTGTTTTTAATATTGATGATTTTGGCATACAGCTCATGAAAAACCAAAATTAATATCTCAAAAAATTTGCATATTTCATCCGACCAATAAAAAAAAAGTGTTTTTAATACAAAAAAAGTCAACCTTCAAATAATTATGTTCAGTTATGCACTCAATACTTGGTCGGGAATCCTTTTGCAGAAATGACTGCTTCAATGCGGCGTGGCATGGAGGCAATCAGCCTGTGGCACTGCTGAGGTGTTATGGAGGCCCAGGATGCTTCGATAGCGGCCTTGAGCTCATCCAGAGTGTTGGGTCTTGCGTCTCTCAACTTTCTCTTCACAACATCCCACAGATTCTCTATGGGGTTCAGGTCAGGAGAGTTGGCAGGCCAATTGAGCACAGTAATACCATGGTCAGTAAACCATTTACCAGTGGTTTTGGCACTGTGAGCAGGTGCCAGGTCGTGCTGAAAAATGAAATCTTCATCTCCATAAAGCTTTTCAGCAGATGGAAGCATGAAGTGCTCCAAAATCTCCTGATAGCTAGCTGCATTGACCCTGCCCTTGATAAAACACAGTGGACCAACACCAGCAGCTGACATGGCACCCCAGACCATCACTGACTGTGGGTACTTGACACTGGACTTCAGGTATTTCCCTCTCCCCAGTCTTCCTCCAGACTCTGGCACCTTGATTTCCGAATGACATGCAAAATTAGCTTTCATCCAAAAAAGTACTTTGGACCACTGAGCAACAGTCCAGTGCTGCTTCTCTGTAGCCCAGGTCAGGCGCTTCTGCCGCTGTTTCTGGTTCAAAAGTGGCTTGACCTGTGGCTCTAGATGTTTCTACTCAAGACTCAGTCCACTGCTTCCGCAGGTCCCTCAAGGTCTGGAATCGGTCCTTCTCCACAATCTTCCTCAGGGTCCGGTCACCTCTTCTCGTTGTGCAGCATTTTCTGCCACACTTTTTCCTTCCCACAGACTTCCCACTGAGGTGCCTTGATACTCTGGGAACAGCCTATTCGTTCAGAAATTTCTTTCTGTGTCTAAAGGCCCGTACACACGTACCGATCGTCGGCCGACGGAACGTCCTACAAATGTTCGCGGCTGGTGTGTTTGTTGTTTGTCTGTTGAAAAGTGCTCCAAACTTGCCCAGGACATTTGTCTTCCGACAGAAAATGACGTCACTACGTTCCACGCACGTTCGCCGCTACAAAAGAGGAAGTGAGTGTTTGGCCGTGACCCTTCTGGGCATCTCGCGCTGATTTCGGTAGCATTTGTTTGGTTGACGACATTTCGCTATTTTCCGAGACATCGTTCGAGAATTTATTATGGCGACTGTGAATTCGTCCGTTGCTGTCGTTAGTGTTGGAGTTTTGGCTCTGAGACGACGTACGAGCAATAGGAAGAAGAAGCGGACCTCCTGGACGAAAAATTGGTTGCTTAACCGTGATCAATTTTCTCATATGTCCTTGCTGAGGGAGCTCCAGGAAAATAATCCTGATGACTTCAGGAATTATTTGAGGATGACGGATCCCATCTTTTACCGTCTTCTTGCCCTGGTGTCCCCCTATATTCTGAAGCAGGATACTTGTATGCGGCTTGCAATTACTCCTGAGCAAAGGTTAATTGCGACGTTGAGGTATCTTGCAACAGGGAGAAGCCTGCAGGATCTGAAGTTCACCACAGGCATCTCCCCCCAAGCTCTTGGAGTCATCATCCCTGAGACCTGCTCTGCCATCATCAAGGTCTTGCAGAAGGACTATATCAAGGTATGTTTGATTTTTTACATTACATTACATGTATTACTAGTTTCACCTGAATTATGATGTTTTTGGATGTACAGCAATTGACACAGGCCATTATTTGTAAACTACCCTCTGTCCGCATGCACATAGTAGTAAAGATGTAGATTATCTTTAACCATTTGTAAAATTACCCACTAACCACCCCACCATTCTCTCCTATGTGTCCCTAAACGCATTGCCTGTTAACAGTATTTTGAATTTGGGTCATTTTATTGCTTTCCCTCAAACAATTATTCCTTGGCCAATGTTTTAGTACCTAGTTAATGATTTATCTAAAATACATCAGTCCATCCATTCCCACCTATGATTCTGTATGTTTATGTAATGATGTTAAAACCTTCACTGACCACAAGCCCTAATTGATGTATAAATGCCCAGTTTTACTTACCCATCCCCCCACCCACATGCTAAATCTCAAAGTCAGCATATACCAAAGCTCAAGTTCAGAGGTCTTCAAACTATGGGCCACCAGTTGTTCACGAACTTCAATTTCCATCATGCCTAGTCATGTCTGTGAATGTCAGAGAATTACAAGGCCTCATGGGATGTGTAGTTCTGCAACAGCTGGATGGCCGTAGTTTGTAAATCTCAGCTCTAGCTGGTGAGTATAATGGGCCATACACACTAGAAGATTGTCAGAACAATTTATCCTTCCGATTTACCAAAACCAAATAATATGAGGTCCAACAAACACTTTCAAATCCTATGCAATCTGGTAGGCCCTTGCACTACATAGAAAAGGTAAATCTGCACGAAAAAGTCTTCAGAGAATCTTCTAGTGTGTATGGCCCTTTACAATATAAGAACAATAGGAGGTTGAAAATAAATGTATGTAGATGTTACATCCCCATATCCAAACCTTTGCCTTCCTGTTGTATATTTTTTTAGCAAGTTGCATAAGCATTTAACAGACAACTGTGTGTGTAATTAATAATGTGATGTGCTCAAGCACTAATTTTTTTTTTTTTATTTTTTTCCCCACAGTTTCCTTCAAACGCAGAGCAATGGCTGGAGATTTCTGATCAATTTCTGGAGAAGTGGAATTTTCCCAATTGTGGGGGTGCTATTGATGGGAAGCACGTCCGCATTGTCCCCCCTCCGAATTCCGGCACATTTTATTATAATTATAAAGGTTTTTTTAGTATAGTCATGCTAGCCATAGTTAATGCAAACTATGAGTTTATTTTTTTGGATATTGGCAAAAATGGCCGCAATTCGGATGGGGGAGTTATTGATCAGACGGAGTTCGCTCGTCGTCTAAAGAACGGCACTCTGAACCTGCCATCCAGGGAGCAAACTGTTGAGGGTATGAGCTTTGTGTTTATCGCAGATGAGGCTTTTGCGCTTGGGGAGCATCTCATGAAGCCCTACCCTCAGAGGAACCTCACCCCAGACCAAAGGATTTACAACTACCGGTTGTCCAGAGCTCGCAGAGTTGTGGAGAATGCCTTCGGGATAATGGCCAACCGGTTCCGGATATTCCTGACGTCCATAAACCTGGCACTGTACAAAGTGGATAATGTGGTCTTGTGTTGCTGCATTTTGCACAACTTCCTACGCAGGAATGCACAAAATTATGTCTTGCAGCAACTGGATACTGACCCTGCTATGCCAGGTACAAGTGGAGAGGCCCAACCTTCTAACCAAGTGGAGTCCATGACGTCAATGGAAGTTGGACGGTCAGCATTGGCATCACACAGGGCCCGTCAGATCCGCCAGGAATATCTGGACTATTTCGTGGGGAGAGGAGCTGTGTCCTGGCAGCAATCACTGTCACACACCCATTAATCTTGTTAAAGATTGGACACACAAGATAAATGTCAGAGATATATTATTTTTCAACACATTAAACAAAAATTGCAATGATTCTGTATTGTGGATTATAATCATTTGGGCACATATGCCAAACACAATTATTTGGGTTAATCATGTGTTATATATGTGTGACTTTGGAAGGGTTAATACATTCATCAGTGTGTTTCTTGACTGTAGTCTCTCACCAGCTGATCCAAAGTGATGATGGCCATGTGTTATTTTTTAGCCAGTGGTGTAAATACAAGGGCCTTCTGCACCCCACAAAATGTACACAAACCCTGTCACATTGAGAACTAGGTCACACCCAAGGTTCATCTAATGTCACCTTACATTGGTGTTCATTGTCCAGAAGTTGCCCATACTATATATTTCATATAATACATTAGGGTATTAACAAAGTACCTACACCTGTTATGTTGTGTTCATTTATGACATCCTTCTCACTGCCCACCAATGTTAGGATATGTCAGTGTTATGTGAAACTTGATCATTGTTCATCTCAAAGTGTTATATATATAGGTAATGGAAAGTGAACTAGAGCAACGAACAAGCAATACACTATAGATTACACTGATCTCCCTACACTGATTGCTACTGGCAATATCAATGCCATATTGAATCCTAGGACTGCTAGTACCTTGAGTGTTGAGTCACACTTATGCGATGCGGGAAGTCTGCGACTTTGCAGCCTTCCAGCATTGCATAAGGGTGACCCGCCACTTACTTTTTCCACAGGATTGTATTCCACAAGTGTTAAGCACTGTGCGATCCAATCCAGATACATCAGAAATAAAGGGTCATGTGCGACTTGTATGCGTGTTCAGTGCGAATGTAGCCATACAAAGTGTATGTCTCAATTCACACTGCACATCTGATGGCATGTAATATCGTAGCGCACTGCTCCTTTATTACATGCGATCAGATGTTCATGCGAAAATCAGCTATACAGTTTGTATGGCTCAATTCGCACTGCACTCGCACAAAAGTCGCACATGATGCATTTATTCAGCCGCATCAGGATAGGATCGCACAATCGTTCAAACTTGTGTGATCCGATCCTGTGTGAAATGTCAGATCGCACTGTGATATGCGTTAAAACTGGGGGTATCTTTAACATTTCATTGACACCTCCAGCAACTCGCATATGGCAGTGACCAAAATGCTTTCATTAACATGTAAATATGGGAATAGGACAGCCATCATACATTTAGTGCTTCTTTACACAGCTTTAGACCTCGACCCCCCAACTAAAGTCTAATAAAGAATTGAACACACATTGTTGAATGTAAAAACGTTTTAGTATCAAACATTCACAGGGTTAGGGTTAGGGTTAGGGTTAGGGTGTTGTAAAGTGCTTTTCCCAAACTTGGGTACACTCTTTAACATCTGAGTGTAATTAAAATGCCCTAAAACATTCTTAAAAAATTGTAACATCAGGAACATCCCAATACAAACATTAAAATCCTAGTAAAATTGTGGCTTAAAATTTGCCAATCATGTCCACAAAATTGCGCATTTTGATTTGTAATGCCGTTGCAGTCTCCTTTATTTGTTCCAGGTCTGCGCAGCATTGGAGAGCCTCACGGGTCAATTTGGCTAATGTGCAACTATGTAAAACATGGTCTGTAAAAATTAAAAAAAAATGAGTCAATGTGAATCACCTACATGAGGTCATAATAATAGAGAAACATTTGGTGTCCAGGTAATCTTAAATTCCTCTCGAGTTAATACCTACCCTGTTCTTATGCTCTTTTGCCCTAGGCTCTTCTTCTTCCTCCTGTCCTCCTCCGATGCTGTTGCTGATGATTCTGCCGGTCTCCTGAGCTTACTATATATTCATTAGGGGTGTGAACGCATGATGACGTCATTGTGAGGGCATGGTTGTAATGTATATATATTAAGATGCAGAGACCAGAGACGGGCAGAATGCACGGCAACAGCATTGGAGGAGGACAGGAGGAAGAAGAAGAGCCTAGGGCAAAAGAGCAGACAACATAAGAGCAGAAGATTGGACAGCAGAAGAGTGGAGAGGAGAAGATCCAAAGAGCAGAGTGGAGAAGACCGGATGAAGATATTTAAGAACATTTCATAAACGTCTCCTGTCGTTATTCACATACACTTCCATTTATGTGGTTAATGTGTAGGGGTACTATGTACCCCATACCCATTCACATAGTGATTGGGGTCTGGGATCTGGGGGCCACCCTTTGTTAAAGGTTGCTTCCAAAGTCCTAGGAACCCCCTGGCCGCATGACCCCCCAAAACCACCAGACAGGGTTGTGGGGATGAGGCTCTTGTCCTCCTCTACATGGGAGTAAGGTGCTTTTGGGTGTGCGGTGCAGAGGCCCCCTGGCCCAAAGCAACAAAACCCCCCCATGTTGAGGGCATGTGTCCTGCTGTGGTCCAGGGGGTGTTTGGTCCGCTTGCTCGTTCTCTTTCCTGGCCTGACAAGCTGCATGCTTGTATAAGGGTCTGGTAGGGGTTTTGGGGGTAACCCACGCTGTCTTTTTGTTGTGGGCATACCCTCAAACTCAATACCACACACAAAAGGCCTGGTTGTGAACTTGGGGGGACACCCACGGTGGGTTGTTCAATTTTTGGGTGTAGTTCCCCCTCAAAAATCTTCACAACGCAAGTGGCCCCGCAAGTCAGAGCATCCTGATCCGACTTACGGTGCGACTTCCATTCAAATAAAGAGGCTCCCATAGGGAACTAGTGTTGTAAATTGGAGGCTAAAAATAACACTGATAAAAATCATTATGAAAAAACCTACGTGGGCACACAATTGGCTCTTGGACACTTGGTCCTGGTTCCTCCACAGTTTCGGAACTGGCTTCCATGCTGCTTGGCAAGTTGCCAGGAGATCGGGCTTCTGACCTGGCTGGGGATGCCACATCCTGGCATGATGCAACATCTGCAATGTAAATTTGCAAGGGAATACAAGAATATAAGGTTAAACAATCATTGCAAATACACATATTTCTATGATACCACTACACAAAAATCTGTGACTACCAACCTTCTTGTTGCTCTGGTGTCTCATCACTTGTTGGCTCCACCAGGATTATTTCCGGAATAATGTCTTCATCTACATAATACAAAACATTGGCCATATCATAAAAGTCACAAGAGGTACATTTGTTAGGACATGGTGCCCTGCTTGATAGCTCTTTTAGTAACAAATATGAAGACATGTACATGGTTATCTACGAAAAATATGGTACATTAATGTTTGACAGTGCATAGGAACCAATTACCTTTAGTGGAATCTGTGCCACCTTCTGTGCCCATGTCCTCATCTTGTTCCACAACTGCCGATGGAGCTGCCAAACCTCTCCTCCTCCTTTCCCATTGTTTGGCACGGAGTTTACGTTTTTCTCCTATTTAAAGGTTTGAATAATAATCTGTGATTAATAGGAATGTTTGCTGAGAAGATTCGTGCAGGAAAGAACGTTCGTTGCAACACAATACATATATTTTTCACTATGGCTTCCTGACTTTTAATGTCATATACTAAAACATCAACAATAGATCGATCAAATCACGACATGACAACTAAAATGAGTAATCTAACTTTTTACATAGACATTATAATCTAGACATGTTAATACAACATACACAAAATTATAAAAAACATATTGCATGATTAAAAAAATAAAGAAAAAATAAAACTTACTTTTTTTCAAAATCCGATGGATTTGGGAAAGCTGATCCTGCTCACGGTGTTTGAGGTCAGACCACCGTTTCCGAATCTGATCTTTCGATCGCTCGACACCGAATTTTTTGACCAAACAGGCCACCACCTTGTCCATGATGCCATCTTTCCTGGCATTGGGCCGATCGTAATTTGCCAACTTTCCATCGTAATCCATTTTTTCTAAAATGGAGACCATCTCCACCATTTCTGGCTTTGACATGGGTGTAGCCCTTGATTTTCGGGTGGCCCAATCACTTCGGCCCCCACTAATTGAGCTCCCAGATTGTTGAGACATGGTTCCTAATTAAACAATGATTATTCCACTGCCTCAGGTGTGAGTGTCGCATGTAGGCCTGATCTTCGGCACGTACACACCCCTGCACAAGCCCGCCACTGGAGGAGGAGTTGACGCCTGCGCTGTATTTAAAGGACGCCAGATCGTTCGGCCGACGATTCGCTAGCGGACATATCGAGAGTTGGAGCACGATCGAGCGGCGAATCACGACTTTTCCCCACAAACAAAGGTACGACTCTTTTAATAGAAAGTGTGTGTTTTGGGCCCTATACAGCTTTTATTAGGAATATCTTTATTATGTGCCAAAATACATGCTATTTTAATATGTTTTGTGTTGTTTTGTGTCTTGCAGGCATATACTGTCCTGCAATATGGTGGACAATTTCACCACCCACAACTTTTTAATAAGTTTTATTGATGAGTTCAGGCAACTGCCCTGTTTGTGGCAAGTCAAGTCCGCAGATTATAAAAATCGAAAACTCAGAAAACAGGCCATGGAACATTTGGTGGCCTTCTACAAGCCCGTCTGTCCTGGGGCAAATTTTGATTATATCCGCAAAAAAATAAACAGTATTCGCACTGCCTACAGGCGGGAGTTAAAAAAAATAGAAGATTCCACCCAGTCTGGAGCAGGGGCACGGAATGTATATGTACCATGGCTGTGGTACTATGATAACATGCGGTTCCTGGCAGACACCATGGAATCCAGGCCGTCAATTTCTACACTGCCTTCTACTTCGGCAGAGGGCTCAGTGTCGGTAGATCCAAGCCAGGATGAGGATTTCCTGGAGGAGAGTTTTACTCAGGTATGGCATTTCACAATATATTGTCTGCTAAAATGTAATCATGTAACAAAATTATAAGCTAAACCATAATTGACCCTTTAGGTAAACGGGCATAGCAAGGGGTTGGCATGACAGGCAACCGCCAGGGGCGCAGGCCAAGGGGGGTGGGTCACAAAAACATTGGCATTGTTTTATTGTTTATTTTAACAATCCACTCAGCCTGCACACCCCAGAACCCCCAGTTTGCAGGCGGATTCATGCAGGTGTAAAACATTGAGAGCTGCTTCATGCAGGTGTAAAACATTGAGAGCTGCTTCATGCAGGTGTAAAACATTGAGAGCTGCTTCATGCAGGTGTAAAACATTGAGAGCAGCTGAGCCAAAAGACCAGGAGACTGAGACTGCCTCTCACTGCATCCCCAGCACCCCTCCGGTCTTACAAACACTGCTGCATCCCCAGCACACCTCTGGTCCTAAGAAACACTGCTGTAGCCTCAGCATTCCTCTGGCTCAACCTTTTTTAATACAAAACTAACAGCTCCTGCAAATGATCCATCCATCCTTGCTTCCATGTCTCTGGTCTCTCACTCTGGGTCAGCAAGGCAGGTGGCTTCCTTATTCCTGTTTCCCTGCACTGCTTCACCCTCAATGCCCTACATCAAGCACTCTGCAAGTTCAGGCCCCTCTCTCTCTCTGCAACCCCCTCCTCTCTCTCTCACACCCCCTCTTTCTCTCCCTCTCTCTATCTCTCAACCCTCTCTTTCTTTTTCACACCTGAGACAATGATTGCCCACTAGAGAGCTCTACACTGGGCAAACAAGGGGCAAATTAGAAACTTTTAATGCCCTTTAATTTTTTTTTGGGGGGGTGGGTTACAGTTTTACATTGATCTTGGGGGGGGGGGGGGTTGTTGCCAAATACAGCTCCTCAACAAGGGCACTGGAGACCCTAGATATGCCACTGTATGTAAAGTCTGCTATTTGTTCACAATAATATAACAAACATGCATTTTTATATACACTATAACATTCTAATCAATTGTTCATTTCATCAACAGGGAAGTGTCACTGAGGAGGAGCCAGGTTGCAGCCAGGAGCCTGGGGAGCCTGTGGAGCCTGAGGAGCCTGCGGAACTCTTTCCACCACCACCTCCTCCTGCCAAACGGAGGCAAAAGAGGAAGCACGTGGATGACATCACCGACGAGTTTATCCAGGAGGCCACCATAGCCCTACGTCGGAAACCGGAGGCCAATGAGTCCTTCGGGAATATGACTGCCAAAATCCTGGATAAGGTGGACCTCAGGCAGTGTCAGTATGCCAGAAAAATTATTCTGGATGTGCTGCAAAACGCAGAAAACGGCATACTTAATGAGCACAGCCACGCATGCCAGGAGCACCCGTGCCCTCCACCTCCACCTCCACCTCCACCTCCACAACACCCACCACCTCGCCAAATGCCACATGGCCAGTGGCAATATGGCCAGCAGGATCCAAACCTGCCCTCATGGCAACCTGATTACAGTTACCAGCAACTTTAATTTGTGTAACCCCCTATTATTTATTTTACCCCTGTTTGCCAGTTTCTAGTTTAATTTTGTCCAAATGGACCTTTTTTATGTTTAGTTTATTATACGGAAAGTATTGATGTTTGCTTTGGTTTTTTTTGCTGAGATCCAAAAAATAAAGAAAATTTAAAATAAAAAATGGCCTATCTGAATTTGTTAACATGTTTAATATTGTGCATAACCTGAAAAATATGTTTTAGACATTAATTCATACAAGAATAAAGGGTCATATCAATAGTTAGATCTTTGGTGTGAAAATACAAAAATAATGGTGAAGAGTTCAAATTATTTAATTCTAAAATTTGATAGAACAGATAGAATAGACAAACATTATCTTCATCATAACAGAACACATGCCTTTTTATTAGAAAAGTATGGCATTATGAGCAGCATCTTCCTTCTTCTCACATTTATCAAGATGAGCATGTGCTCCGCATTTCACCTATTTCTTGGACTTCCGCGAGCCGAAAGTTCTTTCTGAATAAAATGTTGAGTTTACTAGAGAAAATTCTTCCGGGAACTCATTTGGTTTGATCATGCGTGTTGGGATTTGTAGCTGTGTGTCGGCAGAATTGTGTACTGACAGGCGAACAATCGTCCGTTCTGGTGTCGGCATACAAATATTTTCATGTTTGCAAGAAAGACTTTTGTCCGCGGATTGTGCGCAGACATCTGTCGGAGGCACCATACTAACACGCGTACAATCGGCAGATCCTTCGTCCACCGACGTTTGTATGCCGACGATCGGTACGTGTGTACGGGCCTTTACTCTCTTGCTTGAGGGTGTCAATGATGGCCTTCTGGACAGCAGTCAGGTCGGCAGTCTTACCCATGATTGTGGTTTTGAGTAATGAACCAGGCTGGGAGTTTTTAAAAGCCTCAGGAATCTTTTGCAGGTGTTTAGAGTTAATTAGTTGATTCAGATGATTAGGTTAATAGCTTGTTTAGAGAACCTTTCCATGATATGCTCATTTTTTGAGATAGGAATTTTGGTTTTTCATGAGCTGTATGCCAAAATCATCAATATTATAAACAATAAAAGGCTTGCACTACTTCAGTTGTGTGTAATGAATCTAAAATATATGAAAGTCTAATGTTTATCAGTACATTACAGAAAATAATGAACTTTATCACAATATGCAAATTTTTTGAGAAGGACCTGTATATATATATATATATATATATATATATATATTTATTATATAACGCATGAATTATTATCGAATCAATAATATAATTTTATATATATACGTGTGTATATAGGTATATATATATATATATATATATATATATATATATATATATGTGTGTGTGTGTGTGTGTGTGTGTGTGTGTGTGTGCATATATATATATATATATATATATATAATATATATATATAATATAAAATGTGTTTTGTGTTTTGTGCAACGTTTTTTGAATTTCCCTCCCTAGTTCCGCTCCCATGCAGCATTGCTGCTACAGGGAACGGAACTAGGAAGTCATCTGACCGACAGACGAGCGGCGGGGATCTCGGCTGGCGGTCACAGCAATGAGAGATCATCGCTGGATTGTCAGGAGAAGGTAAGAGACACCGCTGCGCTCTCTGCACATCTACCCCGAGTGTGACTTACTAAAAGCTGTCTGTCTATGTTACATTTGAAATTGAGGAGGAGAAGGCTCAGTTATCAAAGAATGACCTTATGTATGAAGGAATGCATAAGAAGAAAGCCAGGGTTTTTCCCTTCTAGATGCAATTCGTTTAGAATGGGAAAACCCTGAAAGGAAACCATTTTTTTTCCGGTAGCCTGAAAAGAAGGTTCCCGTTTGACAATGATGCAGCGCAGCCATGGAACAAATAACCAAAGTTGGATGCTCCTCTCAAAAATTTCCAAAAATATGGATTTAGCTTTTGACGATATGGGAACACTTAAAGACCCCATGGATAAAAGAGGGGATATCTTGCTGCGCATAGCTTGGGAGGCATCTACTATTAGTCTCAAACCAGCACTTGCGTCTACATGTATAGCCAGAAGTATGGCTTTCACAGATAAAGACTCATTTGTCTGCCGGGACACCAAGGGATCAGATTGTTAAATCTTTTCCACTTATGTTCTGGGCGGTAGGTTTTTTTGGCTGCTTCCTCCACTGAGGCGGTTAGGTTGGCAGCTAGGACCTTGGCGTTGGTTAATTCAGCCAGAAGAAGTCTTTGGCTTAAAACATGGTCAGGAGATCCTTCCTCTAAATTACGCTTATGTGGTCTCCCCCTGACATGTGACCATCTCTTTGGTACCGGATTACAAAAAGCTCTGGAACGTACTGCTAAGAGTTTGTTTCCAGAAAATAAAAAATTCATTACTCCTCAAAAGTTTTTTCGAGGGCAGGGAAGTAGACAGCAGGGTCCGCATCAGAAAGAGGCCAGACCCAAGAAGAATTGGACTGGCCACAAAGGCAGAGGTAGGGGCGTCCAAAGGATCGAGTGAAGGCTTCTGCCCTGGGTCTCCAGTTAGGAGACTTAATAGATCAGAATAATTTGATCTCGGTTCCAGAAGCCAAGCAGGACAAGGGATTTTATTCTCACGGCTTTGTATGAAGAAGCCCTTGGGGAGCTATCGCCTAATATTGAATCTGCGTGCTCTAAATAACTAGATCAAATACAAACACTTTTGCATGGAATCGGTGTATTCCATAAGGAATTTGCTTTACCCAGGATGCTTCATGGCAAAGCTGGACTTAAAGGATGCTTACTTTCACATCCCTATTCACCCAGCATACCAAAAGTATTTATGTCTAGCAGTGAAACTAGGATCAGAGATCCGACATTTTCAATTTCAAGCACTGCCCTTCGGGTTATCGTCCGCCCCACACATCTTTACAAAGGTCTTGGGGGAGGCGTTGGCCACGTTAAGACAAAAGTCAATCCTGATTATCCCCTATTTGGACGACCTCCTAGTAGTAGCAAATTCATGTCAAAAGCTGGAAAGAGATTGTCAGGTCACTAGGCTGGATGGTCAACAATGAGACCATCTTCTCTGAAACCTTCCCAAAGAGTGACATATCTCAGGTACAAATTTTCCTCGCTGGATCAAAAGATTTTTCTTCCAGAGATAAAGGTTGCAAGGACGGCTCAGATGATGGCTTCCTTGCAAACCAATCAGTTGGTCTAACTCAGAGATATCTCGAGCAGTAGGCCTCAGGACAACCTGCTTTCCGGCTGTGCCTTGGGCGCGGTTCCGACAGCGCCCTCTATAATTATTCCTGCTAAAAAACTAGGACTGGTCTCCAAGTTCCCTGGAATGGAAGGTAAAAATTCCCTCCAAAGTAAAAAGAACCCTGTGGTGGTGGAGGTCGCCAATTCACTTCACAAGAGGGTTGGAAGGGGTCATTTGAATATCCCAGAGGATAACCACAGATGCAAGCGCCTTCGGTTGGGGAGCCCATCTTCAAAACTGTATAGCACATGGACAATGGTCCCTGCTGAAAGCAGGAGCGACATCCAATCAAAGGGAACTGCTGGCAGTACAGAGAGCTTTACAAGTCTTTTAGGCAGAAGTCAGAGGACACCATCTGCAGATCCGATCCGACGACAATGCAACTGTGGCGTACCTCAACAAACAAGGGGGTACACAAAGTCGGACCTTGCCGGTCACAGCCCAAATTATTCTATCATGGGCCGAGACTATTCTAGCCTCCATTTCAGCACTTCATCTGAAAGGTTCTCAGAACTGTGTGGCAGATCATCTCAGCCGCTTCCGGGTGTGTCGGGACAATGGAAAATTGTATCAAATACTTACCATAATTTTGCTTTCCTAACGCCAATACATGGCAGCATACACATGATATAGCTCCGCCCCTATATCCACCCACAGGACCTGTTTAAATCTATAAAAGCATGACTGAGAGCAATCTCCCCATTCTTCGTATTAAGCATAAAGATCAGAGGGAGGGACCGTATGCTGCCATGTATTGGCGTCAGGAAAGAAAATTTACGGTAAGTATTTGATACAATTTTCCATTTTCCTGACGCCAACATGGCAGCATACCAGGGCCGGCCCTACCATGGGTCCTGGTGGGACCATGGGACCCAGGCGGCTGAAATCTCCTAGAACCAGGGACTACTGCTCGCCGAGGAGACATCTCGCCCGTCTGCCTACCTCTATAGCTGGCTAAAAATCCACTGCACACACTGCGATGCCTCGGATGAGAAGAGAGGCTCCTATACTGCAGAAACTGACAGGCTTCTTCTCGCCTGTGACAGCGGGACTCCAACAACATGGGACCGTCCCCTTTCGTCTCCCTCCGCTGGCAGTCCTCTGGTGACTGGTAGGGGAAGTTCACAGGATCATCTATTATTCACACAAGGGGATACACAGCCTCATCCTGGGCAATTCACACCAAAATCTAAGTGCCCAATAAAGTCTAAACCTAGTAATACCTAGATCACACAGGACACTCAGACTTAGGAGATCAGCATGTCTCCATGCTTCCACATTCCATGGATACTGGCCCCACAGATCCCATAGTCTCATTCCCCACCACTGGCCAACCTATCTCTAATACAGCTCTCAAGAAGATGGTAATATGTTTGAAATCATCCTTACAAGCAGGGCCGGTCTCTTCTTCGGCTATTGCTCGAGTAAAAAAAAAAAAAAAAAAGGTCCACGGCCGGCCTGACATGCACACTGCGCATGCGCCGCCGCCGCTGCTCGGGAAAGCCGAAAGCCCATAAACGTTTCCAGAAATAGCTGAACATGTGCGGGCTTTCCCAAGCGGCGGCGGCGCATGCGCGGTGACGTGTTGGCGCCGGGCGGCGCCATTTTTAATCCTAAGGCGCCTTTAGGAACAGGTAAGTGAGACTCCTCCACAGCCACACTACCTGCCATTATGCGGGGCTGCAGGCATACTACAGAAGATGCAGTGCTGCGGGCATGGTATATGCCCGCAGCACTTCATCTCCTGTAGTATGCCCACAGCCCCGCATTCTCCTCTACCATGCCCGCAGCCCCTCATTCTCTTGTACCATGCCCACAGACCCGCATTCTCCTCTACCATGCCCGCAGCACTGCATTCTCTTGCACCATTCTTGTACCATGCCCGCAGACCCGCATTCTCCTCTACCATGCCCGCAGCACTGCATTCTCTTGCACCATGCCCGCAGCCCTGCATTCTCCTGCATCATGCCCACAGCCCTGCATTCTCATGCACCATGCCCGCAGCCCTGCATTCTCCTGTACCATGCCCGCAGCCCCGCATTCTCCTGCACCATGCCGGCAGCCCGGCATTCTCATGCACCATGCCCACAGCCCTGCATTCTCATGCACCGTGCCCGCAGCCCTGCATTCTCCTGTACCATGCCTACAGCCCTGCATTCTTCTGTATTATGCCCGCAGCACTGCATTCTCCTGTACCATGCTCGCAGCCCTGCAGGGCACTGTGGCACTGTAGACAGTATAAAGCCTGGTGCGCTCATCTGCCCTGTGTCTACTGCTCTGTCCTGCTCCTGCTGTCACTCCGTACACACTCACACCCCTCTGACTGCTTTCATAGTCCTATAGAATGTGGGAGCCTCTTGGAGGGCGTGATTTTTTTTTTTTGGAAGGGGGGGGCAGCATTTTTAATTCTTGGACCCAGGCAGCACAATGTCTTGGGCCAGCCCTGCAGCATACACATAATAATTGATGAGCTTTGAGAGGGAGGGTTTAATGTTGCAAACTCAATGTTTATTTAGACATAGATGCCTGAATAGTTTTTCTCCCAAACTCTACTGTAGTGAGAGCTGCTTGATCCACCCTGTAGTGCTTTAAGAACCTGTGGTGGGAAGACTAGCTCGCTGCCCTGCATACTTGTCTCCAGGTACACCCCTGCATGTACTGCCCAGGAAGAAGATACTGCTCTAGTCGAATGAGCTCTTACCACCTCCGGAGGTGTCTTTCTAGCCACTCTATATGCATCATGAATAGTTCTGACTAGCCATGACAATATTGTTCTGGCCGAGGCTTCCTCCCCTTTTGGTCTTTCTGAAGGTATGATAAAAGGCCTTTAGATCGTCCAAAGGAGGCAGTGACTTGTAGACAGAACTTTGGCAATGTCCAGTTCCTGTAAATTGGCCTCGGATTCCTCTGGGAATGTTGGAAGTATCCATTCATTAGTGAGGTGAAGCATTGAGGCTACCTTAGGTACGAAGTAATTAAGTGGTCTCAACACTACTCTGTCTGGGGAAAAAGGTCATATATGGTCCCTCCATTTCTAGGGCTTGGAACTCTGACATCCTCCCGCCTGAGGCTATGGCAATTAACCACTTGCCGACAGCCGCAAGTACATATACTGCGGCGGTCAGCCCCGTGCAGGCAAAGTGACGTATGGGTACGTCACTCGCCCGCGAGCCAATAGGGGGTGAGCGCGTGCCGCCGGAGGCACGCTCCTGCCCCCGCTCATTCACGGGCATCCCCACGCGAGTGACCGGCGGCTCCGATGTCCGCCGGTCACTCGCGATCTCCCGCTGGAGAGGGAGAAAGGCAGGCGGCTGATGTAAACAAAGCCGCCTGTCATTCTCCCTGATGTAACAGCAGAGATCATGCGATCCTGCTATGTTGGATCGTATGTCTCTGTGGTTACATCAAAAGCCACGCCCCTTTACAGTTATAAGCACGCCCCTAGGGATACACTTAACCCCTTGCTCTCTAATAAAGTTAACCCCTTCCCTGCCAGTGTCATTTTTACAGTAACAGTGCATATGTATAGCACTGATTACTGTAGTAATGTCACTGGTCCCCCCAAAAGTGTAAAAAATGTCAGTCAAGGGTCCGATCTGTCCGCAGCAAAGTCGCAGTCCCGCAAAAAAAAAAAAATCGCAGATCGCCGCCATTACTAGTTAAAAAAAAAAACAATAAAAATGACATAAATCTTTCCCGTAGTTAGTAAATGCAATAACTTATGCGCAAGCCAATAATAATATGCTTATTGCGATTTCTCTTACGTCCTCCGACAGTCGCCGCCTCCTCTAAGTCATCACTATTGGGGTATTGACTTCCGCTCCGCAGGAGTAGCTAGGCATAAGACTTAGTCAAAAGAACAAAAGCATTTGCATATACACACCCATGGGGGCTGTCCCACTGGTCAATACCCCCCTGCAGTGACCACTCCCAACTCAGTTTTGTTTCAGCCTAGCGTCAGGAGTAGTTAGGCTTTCCCTGTGCTGGGGCTACAGTCTCAGCCTTTCTGATCTTTTTTATTTGATTTTCTTTTAAAAATGTCAGTTTTTTCTTGTTATACTAGCTGTTTCTTTTGTCAGCTTTAGTTTTAGTCGACTCTTCGGATGAAGATGGATTCATGCGGAGCTGGGAATCGGACTGACCGCCCTAGTTCTCCAGGTCAGAGGGACCCCCAGCCTGCCATCGAGCGTTCAGCCATGGTTCGTCCTGGCATTATGAACGACCCATCCCTGCTCGCAGCAGGGATGCAGCTGTGAGGTGGCTACCTCACTGGACTCATCTGTGATACTGCAGTGTAATGTCCTTGGCTAACGGCATTCCCTGTCAGATGAGGACAGCGGCTTTCCGTTCTGAGAGGCACCCCACGCCATCTGGTACAGGTAAGTACTTCTGTGTGGGGCCTCTGTCTGGGGTGGCAGTCCTGTGTTGCTGTGTGTCCCCCATGTCTGTGCCGGTGTGGGGCTCCCTGTTGTGATCCCTGCGGGGGTCTTTTTTGTACATGCGCTGCGGTGCTGTGTATATTTGGGGGGGGCCCCTTCCCCTGTGTCACTTCCGTGTGTTTCTGGGGGTGCAGACGGCCGCAGCGGGGAAAAACCGTGCGGTCCGCCATCTTTAATATGGGCAAGCATGTCTGGCTTCACTGTGGGCTACCTTACATGCTGTTTTGGCGCCATCTTGCGTGTGGCAGAACGATCGTTCCGAGCACATGTTCGGCGGCCATTTTCCCGAAGCCTCCCATTCAGTTCTATGGGCAGCCATTTTCCCTGGGTTTTTTGCAGCTATAGTTCAGCCTCTTATGACCTCACTTCCTTTTCCTCTGAAGCAGCGATCGATGTGGTAACACTCTGTGGGGCTCTGCAGACTGTCTCTCCCATAACCTTCTGTTTTTTGTCATTTCTGGCTCAGTTTCTTCTCCTTTTGGGGGTCTTTTGCACTGTACATATAGCGGTGGGCTGCGCACTCCGCAGCGTTTTAAAGGGCCAGTACCTTTTATTGCACTGTTATTTTCTAACTTGGGCGATGGAATCTCAGGACAGCAAATTCCCTACAGATCTGGTGGGGGACCCCAGTCCTGCTGGGGCCCCTGTTATACCTGATTTAGCCGCCGTAGTGGCGTCTTTAGTGTCCAAAATGGAGGTGCTGATGGCTGAACGTGCTGCTAGGAAAAGGCCCAGATTATCTTTCTCTTCTGATTCAGATGGTGATGTGGTTGCTGCGGCGGGCATGCCCTTTTCAGGGTCTCGCTCATCCCTGGACCCTCTGGGGTCTAAAGGGGGAGGCGGAGGTGGTGGGGGTTGATGATTCTCCCCCGGGGTCGCCTGAAGAACGCGCTACTATGGAGGAGTTGATTTCTTCTGTAAAAGAAACACTACACTTGGAGGATGAGCCCAGTCCTCCAAGCATTGTGTCCTCTTTTGGTACACACAGGACCCGCAAGTCGGCGCAGGTTTTTCCCTGCTCCGCTGAGTTTCATTACACGGTAAATGAACTGTAACGCACTTTAAAACGTCTATTCATGGTACCGAGTCGGTTTAAGTTGCTTTATCCATTTGCACCGGCTACGGAATCGGGATGGTGTGTGCCTCCACAGGTGGATCACACTGTGGCCGTGTTGAACAAGGCTACCTTGATTCCTACTGAGGAGACCCCGGTTTTTCGGGATCCCACGGATAGGAGGTTGGAGTCTCTAGCCCGCCATTCCTACACGGTGGCAGGTTCCTTGCTCAAACCTGTTTTCGCGTCCATCCTGGTGGCTCAGGCGGTGGCGGATTGGACTAAGGTGCTTAGACGCACCCTCGTGTCTGGTTCTGCTCCCCCTGCCACGCTGGCAATGGTGGACCAAATTCACCAGGGAGTCATATATTTGTGCGATGCGGCCTTAAACGAGGCCTCCTTGGTAGCATGCCTATCTAGTGTTGCGGTGCTTAACCGTCGTTTGATCTGGCTGAAGAGCTGGTCGGCTGACCAGACGTCACGGAAAACAGTTGCTGATTTTCCCTATGCAGGTTCTCGCCTTTTTGGCGAGGCTTTGGATACCTTGGTAAAAGGCGTCAAGGGGGGTAAGAGCACCATGCTGCCCCAGAACCCGAAGAACAAGTCCTTTCGTGGCAAATGGGGTTCCACCTCTCGACCCAATCAGGGGTCCTTTCGTGCCTTTCGGAATCAATCCAAAGGCAAGCCCTTCAAGGGCCAGGGTAGCCAGAAGAAGCCCTGGGCGGGCAAGCAGAAGTCCGGCAATGCCGGTTCGGCAGGCCTCTGCCTGAAGGGGCGCCCTCATCCGTTTCAGGGGTGGGGGGACGTTTGCGCGGTTTCCTCCAACCTTGGCTGCTCCGAATTCCGGACAGGTGGGTTCAGGAAATCATTCGATCAGGGTACAAGATCGAATTCCTTTCCCGACCGGCGGACAGATTTTTTCCCTCAAATCTTCATTTGTCTCCAGGGTGTCTGCAGGACCTGCATCAAGCGGTGCAGGACCTTCTTGCCCAGGGGGTGATTGTCCCGGTGCCTCATCGGGACAGGTTTTGGGGGTTTTATTCCAATCCGTTCACTGTGCCAAGAAAGGAGGGCAAGGTACGTCCTATTCTGGACATGAAAGCACTGAACCGCTTTGTGCGTGTTCGGAAGTTCCGTATGGTATCTCTCCGCTCGGTGGTGGCCTCCCTGAGTCCGGGGGAATTTCTGGCCTCTGTAGATCTGAAGGATGCGTACCTACACATCCCCATTTTCGAGGGTCACCAGAGGTACCTTCGGTTCGCTATAGCAGAGGACCACTATCAGTTTGTGGCGTTACCTTTCGGTCTCGCTTCGGCTCCAAGGGTCTTTACCAAAGTGCTGGCACCTGTTCTGGGCCTGCTACGGGCACAGGGCATTGCGGTCTTGGGGTATCTGGACGATCTCCTCCTAAGATCGAGTGTCCGCCAAGGCCCTTCTGCGCGATCTGTCCACCACGGTACAGACGCTCCAGGAGTTCGGATGGACCATCAACGTACAGAAGTCGACCTTGTCTCCATCGGTTCATCTTCCCTATCTGGGAATGATCCTGGACTCTGCTCAGGCAAAGGTGTTCTTACCGGAGGACAAGCTCCGGACCTTACAGGACGAGATCAGGTCCCTCAGGGACAAACCATCTTCGTCACTCAGGACCTGTATGTGGTGCCTGGGGTTGATGGTATCGGCCTTCGAGGCGGTACCCTTTGCTCAGTTTCACACGCAGTCTCTTCAAGCGGAGATCCTGGCCAGGTGGGACAGACTACCTCAGTCCCTGGATCTGAGTGTCTCATTGAGTTGCCGGACCAGAATGGATCTTCTGTGGTGGCTCCAGTCCCCGGCGGTGTCCTTCCGTCCCTTGCTGTGGACAGTGATTACCACGGATGCCAGCCTGTCGGGCTGGGGTGGGGTCCTGGGCAACATATCTGCCCAGGGCACTTGGTCAGGAGAGGAATCCTCCCTTCCGATAAATGTGTTGGAATTGAGAGAGATAAAGCTCTGTCTCTTCCAGTGGTGGGATCAACTTCGGGGCAGTCCTGTTTGGGTACAGACGGACGATGCTACCGCGGTGGCTTACATCAACCACCAAGGGGGCACCAGGAGTGCCCGGGTGGCCCGGGAAGTGACCGACATTCTGTCTTGGGCCGAGACTCATGTCCCGGCGATTTCAGCAGTTCACATTCTGGGTGTGGAGAATTGTCAGGCCGACTATCTGAGCCGCCAGACCCTGGACCAGGGGGAATGGTCCCTACACCCGGAGGTCTTCCAGATGCTGTGTGCGAAGTGGGGATCCCCGGACGTGGATCTGTTCGCGTCTCGGCTAAACCACAAGGTGGAAAGGTTCGTGGCAAGAACGTGCGATCCTCTGGCAGACGCCTCGGATGCGTTGGTGGCCCCATGGCATCAGTATCGTCTGATGTATGCCTTTCCTCCGATTCAGTTGTTGTCCAGGTTGCTTCGCAGGTTGGCCTCGGAACCACACTTGGTGATTCTGGTAGCGCCAGACTGGCCACGCTGGTCCTGGTACGCCGACGTTGTTCACCTGGCGGTGGCGCCTCCTTGGCGGCTGCCACTGCGGGAAGATCTACTGTCTCAGGGACCGATCTTCCATCCTGCTTTACAGTCGCTGGCTTTAACGGCCTGGCTGTTGAGACCCAGGTCCTGAGAGACAGGGGTCTCTCCCCTGAGGTCATTCCTACTCTGATCAAGGCTAGGAAAACCTCATCCGGTAAGATCTATTACCGTACCTAGAAAGCTTACTTCGCCTGGTGTGAGTCCAGGGGGTTCTCCTCTCGCTCATACTCGGTGTCGAAAGTGTTGGCTTTCCTCCAGTCTGGGGTGGACCAGCGCCTGGCGCTGGTCACAATAAAGGGCCAGGTGTCTGCACTGGCTGTTCTTTTCCAACGCCCTGTGGTGTCTCATTCCTTGATTTGCACCTTCATTCAAGGTGTGCGACATTTGGCTCCTCCCAGGAGGGAGCCTTTACCTCCATGGGACTTGAACTTAGTTCTGTCCGTGTTACAGAGTTCTCCTTTTGAAAACATCCGGCAGATATCGTTGCCTCTGCTGTCTAAGAAGGTTGCCTTTTTAGTGGCGATCACTTCGGCTCGCAGAGTGTCGGAACTGGCGGCGTTGTCTTGCCGCTCTCCTTACTTGGTAATTCATAAGGATAAGGTGGTCTTGCGACCTCATTCGTCTTTTCTTCCTAAGGTGGTCTCTGAGTTCCACCTTAATGAGGACATTGTCCTGCCTTTGCTTTGTACAAAGCCTAAGCATCCTCAAAGAGTTGCTTTGCATTCCTTGGATGTTGTCAGGGCGATCAGGGTTTACCTGTTGTCTACGGAGTCCTTTCGGAAGACGGACTCTCTCTTTGTCCTTCCTGAGGGACCTCGGAAGGGCATGGCTGCGTCTGCAGCGACCATTGCCAAATGGATCAGACAGACCATTGAACAGGCCTATGCTTTGAAGGAGCGGGTTCCACCCTTCCCTGTTAAGGCGCACTCTACCAGATCTTTGAGTGCGTCCTGGGCCTATTGGCATTGTGCCTCAGTGGCCCAGGTGTGCAAGGCTGCGACTTGGTCGTCGGTGCACACCTTTTCCAAATTCTATAAGGTGGATGTTCAGGCATCAGCTGATGCTTCCTTTGGCCGCAAAGTTCTCTGTGCGGCAGTGCCATTACGGACCCTTGTCCTTTTTTGTGGGTCCCTGGCTGTTGGGGTGTTATCCCCTGGGTTATTTGCTTTCCTGGGCTGTTGCTCCTGTTGAGCCTTGTTTTCTGTTGCCCAGAAGGTTCTCTTACTGTGCGTGTAAGGTTCCTTTCTCTGTCGCTCATTGACAGACGCAGACTTCTTGATTAATATCAGTAGGGATATACTGCCCCCTAGGAGTAGGACACTAGGCAGGAAAAAGTTCTGGCCACACCTATGGGCAGTCCCAGGGGGTATATCCTCTCTCTCCCTGCATAGGATGTCAGTTTTTTTCTGCCTAGTCAGGAGTAAGTTCCTTGCTGGGATCTCTGGTCCTGGCAAGCTTTTTTAGATAAGTCTTTTTTTAGTTAGCTTTTTTCTCCAGTTGTTCCTGTGAGATCTTCAAGCAATCATGCCGGATCTGGGCGACGGGCTGGATGTTGAGATCCAGTGGTCACCCCAGCCGGCCTACGAGCGCGTGCAGGCCCTAGCTCCGCGCTGGGTCAGCCGCGACATAGTCCCGCTGGACGGGGACTGGCCCCGCGAGTTAAACGTCTCGCCAGGTCGCCTACGACCAGTCTGAATCTGAGTCGCGGCGTCCGTATTGGCCGACAGCCCCCCCACCTCAGTGGAGAGGGGTTCTGTCAGGAGTTGGCGCCCGCCTGTTCCGGTATGGTGAGTAGAATGTTCCCCCTCTCCCCCTGACGGGTTTTGGGGTGGACGCGGGCCCCTCCCTGGTATGGTCGGACCCTCATGATCCCGGGTTCCCCTCTGTCCTGTTATGCACCCCCCACCTATCTGCCCCCTCCTTCAATGGGTTACAGACCGCATAGGGGGGCGGTGGGGTGCACCGCCGGTGTTGCCCTAAACGATCGTGCGGGGGGGTTACTACCTGTGCCTTCAGGTCCATCCACCGATCGATCCGTGGGTAGGCACGCGAGGGTCCCCTTTTTGGCACTGCGGACCGCACAGTGCCGCCATTTTTCCGTGGACCGTGCGGGGTCACCATTTTGTTGTAGCCTACATGTGCTCTGCATGGAGGCGGCCATCTTGGTACACCCAACTCATCTTGTTTGAGAGCTGAGCAGCTGTGGGAGTTACTGAGGGCGTGTAAGGGGGCGGAGCCCCTCCCTAGACCCCGGAATATTCACTCCACAGGACTTCCTGTCATGTAAGACAGCGCTGAGAGCAGTCCTGCTTTGAACTCTGGTGCATCGTGTGGTGAGCCTTTTGGGGTCTCTCTTCTCTCTCTCTGCGGGGGTCTCGAGGCACGTGACCACTGAGGGGTGCTGTAGCGCTGGGGGATTCTTTAAAAAAATAAATAAAAAAAAGGTTTTTCGTTTATTTTTAAATTTTGTCATTTTTTGCTGACAGGTTCCCCTGGCGTTGCCATGGACCCTGCTGCACATGTGTCCCCATCTGATCCCCTCGAGGTGGCCGCAGGGCCCTCCGATTCTCCACTCACCATTGATGCGCTTTCGGTGGTCCTGGAGTCATTTGTGTCCCGGGTGGAGGAGCCGGTCGCTGCTGCTGCGGGTTACTACTTTAGGGTTGATGTCCCGCTCCCCGTCTCCTCTGACAGTGAGGATGACCTCCCTGCCTCTGCCATAGCACAGGACAAGGCACTGGTGGATGCACTTGATTATGTCAGTCCGGGAGACCCTAAAACTGGAGGTTGCATCAGTGGATGCAGTTCAGACGGAAGTTGCCTTTGGCACTCGCAAGCCCTCCAAGGTGGAAAAGGTGTTTCCCTTTCCTAAATGCTTTGATGATATTATTAAAGATGAGTGGGCCCATCCAAAATGACCCCCTGGGATGCCTAAACGGATTGCTAGGCGCAACCCGTTTGAAGAGTCCCTCCTTAAAAAATGGACGGTGCCACCTGCGGTGGATCCGCCGGTTTCCAGACTAAATAAGGCCACGGTTATCCCGGTGGAGGATTCCCCGTCCTTTCGGGATTCAGTTGCCCGTAGGGCGGAATCTGTGTCCCGTTCCATATTCTCCCTGGCAGGGTCGGCCTTAAGGCCAGTGTTTACCATTGCTCTGGTTTCACAGACATTGACGGAATGGGCCAAGCTATTACGCCATGACCTGGAGGGGAGAAGTCTCCCTCCTGCCGTGCCGGAGTTGCTGGAGCAAATAGTGCAGGGGCTACAGCTTGTTTGTGATGCTGCACTGGACGCTGCTCCATTGCTGGGGCGTGTGTCGATCTCGGCGGTGGTCCTCCGGCGCATGCTATGGTTAAAGTGCTGGTCGGCGGATCAGGCTTCCAAAAAAGCATTGACTGATCTCCCCTTTCAGGGGGATCGCCTGTTTGGTGCTACCTTGGATGAGATTATTAAGGATCTCACTGGGGGCAAGAGCACCTTTCTACCACAGGCTAATAAGGGTAAGGAACCTCGTCGCAGACAGGGACCTTCCTTTATAGCTCACAAGAAATTTTTTCGCTCCTCCGGGGCGGGCGATAAGGCAAAGCCCTCCAAAGCCCCCACCCGGGGGTTTCAAGAGACCCTGGTCTGGTAAGCAAAAATCCGGTCCTTCCAGACCTGAGGATAAGACCGCTTCAGCCTGAAGGTGCGCCCCCACCCAGATCAAGGGTGGGGGGATGTCTTCGCCGGTTCCCAGACCCGTGGCTCTACAGTATTCAAGACAAATGCGTTCACGAGGCCATACGGTCGGAACACAAGATCGAGTTGCGATCGCTTCTACCGGTGCGGTTCTTCCCTTCCAATATGCGACTGTCCCCGAATCGCCTAATGGCTCTGTTGGGGCAGTGCAGCACTGGATGCAAAGGGCGCCCATAGAGGGTGCCTATCTTCACGTTCCCATTTACGCAGGACACCAGCGGTATCTGCGCTTTGCGGTGGGAGCGGACCATTATCAGTTTGTGGCGTTACCCTTTGGTCTCTCCTCTGCTTTCCGGGTCTTCACAAAAGTTTGGGCCCCAGTCCTGGCGTTGTTGCGGCAGCGGGGCATATTGGTCCTGGGCTACCTGGACGATCTCCTCATCTGTGCGGAGTCTCCGCAGGCTCAGTGTCATACGCGGACTCTCCAAAAGGAGATTCTTCTCAAATAGAACTGGAATTCCGATTCCCTGGACAATCGGATCCGGCTGAGCGAGCGGACCAGGTAGTTTCTGGTTTGGGGGCCTCGGTCTCCGATGCTCAGTCAGGGGAAGCCCTTTTTTTCCGAAAGTATCCAGGTTATCCAGGTGTCCCCTTCCTACACTTTTCCCTGGTGTCACTGGAAGAAAGTTATTTTGCACGTGGATTCACATCTCTGCACTTAATATTGGGACTATTCATTTGGACATTATCCCCTCTCCTTTTTTGTTTTCTTTATATGAGCTTTTCAGCTATATAATTGTATACTGATTTCAGCGCTGCACTTTTTGGTTTTTATTATGATAAATGTGTTGGAACTGAAAGCGATCAGGTTTTGCCTGGTTCACCAGACCGATCATCTTCAGGGCTGCTCGGTTCAGAATCAGTCGGACAATGCCACGGCCGTGGCCTATGTCAATCATCAAGGGGACACCAAGAGTGTTCTGGCGGCCGTGGAAGTGGCCGGCAGGTTTTGGGCAGAACAATTTGTTCCGGCTCTTTCTGCAGTTTACGTTCTGGGTGTGGAAAATTGACAGGCGGACTTTCTCAGCCGTCAGACCCTGGATCAAGGGGAATGGCCTCTTCAGACAGAGGTGTTTCACCAGTTGTGCCTTCATTGGGGCACCCCGGACGTGGATCTGTTGGCATCTCGGCGCAACAGAAAGGTGCAGAGGGTTGTAGCCCGCGCCCGCGATCCTCTGGCGGACGCCTCAGACGCACTGAATACTCTGTGGGGGCAGTACCAGCTGCTGTATGCCTTTCCTCCTCTGAAGTTGTCACCAAAACTTCTTCACAGGATAGAGGCGGAGGGAATTCCAGTCATCCTTGTGACTCCGGATTGGCCTCATCGGGCCTGATATGCCGTCGTGGTCAGGCTGGTCGCAGACGCTCCTTGGCGACTTCCTCTCAGGGAGGATCTGCCGTCTCAGGGACCGATCGTCCATCCTGCTTTACGATCGCTGGCTTTGATGGCTTGGCTGTTGAGAGCCAGGTGCTGAAGGACAGGGGTTTGTCTGCTTCAGTTATCTCTACTCTGATTAAAGCGAGGAAAGCGACTTCCAGAAAGGTCTATCATCGCACATGGAAGTCTTATATCGTGTGGTGTGAATCCCTTGGGTTTCCTCCACGTTCTTACTCGGTGGCTCGGATATTGGCTTTTCTGCAATGGGGGGTTGAGCAGAAACCGGCCTTGAGCACTATCAAGGGTCAGGTCTCAGCATTGGCAATCTTCTTCCAGAGGCCACTGGCTACTCGTTCCTTGGTGCGGAGTTTCATCCAGGGGGTGCGGCACTTGGCTCCTTCGGTGCGCACGCCCTTACCGCCCTGGGATCTTAATTTGGTGTTGTCGGTTCTCCAGAAACCTACCTTTTGAAAATATTAGGGAGATTCCCTTGCTTACCTTATCCCAAAAGGTGGCCTTTTTGGTGGCCATCACTTCGGCACGCAGGGTGTCGGAACTGGCCGCGTTGTCCTGTCGTTCCCCATATCTGGTGGTTCATAGGGATAAGGTGGTTCTTCGTTCAAATCCATCCTTCCTTCCTAAGGTGGTTTCCGATTTTCATTTGAATCAGGATATTGTATTGCCTTCCCTGTGTCCTAAGCCCAGTCATCCTCTGGAGTTTGCATTACACTCCTTGGATGTGGTTCGGGCGATCAGGGTGTACTTGGCTACTACTGACTCTTTTCGTAAGGCTGATTCACTTTTTGTGATCACGGATGGCCCTAGAAAGGGGTTGCCTGCGTCTGCCGCAACTATCTCCAGATGGATCAGACAGACGGTGGTACAGGCTTATTCTATTAAAGGTCAGGTTCCTCCGTTCCCTGTTAAGGCGCACTCCACTCGGGCGCTTAGTGCTTCCTGGGCCTTCCGCCATCAGGCGTCGGTGCTTCAGGTTTGCAAGGCGGCTACCTGGTTGTCGGTTCATACCTTTACAAAATTTTATAAAGTTGATGTGCTGGCATCAGCGGATGCCTCTTTTGGCCGCAAGGTTTTGCAGGCCGCTGTTTGAGGGGACCGTTGGTCTACCTCAGGCGTTTTTGTTTCTTTTTCAGTTAGGTCTCATCCCTTTGTTCGATGAGTCCTCGATGCTTCTGGTTGGCTACGGTTGGGCCTTCTGGATTGGATTTTTATTTCTGTTATCCCACCCCTCATTTGTGGAACTGCTTTGGGACGTCCCTACTGATATTAATCAAGAAGTCTGCGTCTGTCAATGAGCGACAGAGAAAACTGGATTTTTGACTTACCGTAAAATCCTTTTCTCTTAAGCTCATTGACAGACGCAGGACCCGCCCCTCTATTTTGAGTTGGGTTGGGTTGAATTCTCTGACACTGCTTTGTTACATAACTGACATCCTATGCAGGGAGAGATAGGATATACCCCCTGGGACTGCCCATAGGTGTGGCCAGAACTTTTTCCTGCCTAGTGTCCTACTTCTGTAGGGGGCAGTATATCCCTACTGATATTAATCAAGAAGTCTGCGTCTGTCAATGAGCTTAAGAGAAAAGGATTTTACGGTAAGTCAAAAATCCAGTTTTCTCTGATGTGGGTACTGCGTTGCCTTGTCTACGGTTGCGTCTCCCACCCCTCATGTCTACACTGCTTTGGGACATCCCAATAGTGATGACTTAGAGGAGGCGGCGACTGTCGGAGGATGTAAGAGAAAACTGAATTTTTGTAAAATCTTACCTGTAAAATTCCTTTCTCTGAGTCCTCTGACAGTCGCCGCCCCCGCCCCTCTTTTGGGGTTTTCTTGTACACTTACTGCTATGCTACCAAACTGAGTTGGGAGTGGTCACTGCAGGGGGGTATTGACCAGTGGGACAGCCCCCATGGGTGTGTATATGCAAATGCTTTTGTTCTTTTGACTAAGTCTTATGCCTAGCTACTCCTGCGGAGCGGAAGTCAATACCCCAATAGTGATGACTTAGAGGAGGCGGCGACTGTCGGAGGACTCAGAGAAAGGAATATACAGGTAAGATTTTACAAAAATTCCGTTTTTTTTCACCAAACATATGTAGCGGAAAACAAATTGGCCTAAAATGTTAAAAAATTTAGATTTTTTTGGGGGGGAA
Source organism: Pelophylax lessonae (assembly GCF_965119305.1). Classification (NCBI taxonomy): domain Eukaryota; kingdom Metazoa; phylum Chordata; class Amphibia; order Anura; family Ranidae; genus Pelophylax; species Pelophylax lessonae. Next base: position 265,767,406 of record NC_138768.1, on the reverse strand, counting down.
TTTCATATAAAAAAAAATGTGAAAAATATTGTTATTTTTTTCAAAATTGTCGCTCTTTTTTTGTTTATAGCGCAAAAAGTAAAAATCGCACAGGTGATCAAATACCACCAAAAGAAAGCTCTGTTTGTGGGAAAAAAAGGACGTCAATTTTATTTGGGTACAGCGTCGCACGACCGCGCAATTGTCCGTTAAATTCACGCAGTGCCGAATTGCAAAATAGGCCCTGGTCTTTGAGCAGCCAAATCCTCTGGGGCTTAAGAAAGCACTCTTTAAGGCGATAGTCCATAATGAAAAATCCTGCGTAGGGGTACAAGGAGGGTTTGACAAAAAATTTAGGATCAACGTCAAGTCCCACTGGGGAAACCTATTTCCCCTCGGAGGGTGTAACCTGAGCACTGCTCTCATGAAGCGTTCCACCAGCGAATCTGCTGTCCATTTTTTTTTTGTTTTTTTTTTTGGTAAAGCCCAAAATTTCAACCTTCAAGGAACTCAGGCTGAGACCTAGATCTAGTCCCATTTGCAAAAATGACAAAATTTGTGAGTCATCAGGGTTACTAGGTTTGAATCAACGGCTGGTCGCAAAGCTTGCAAACGTATCCCATATTCTGGTGTATATGGCATTTGTAGAGCCCTTTCTGGAGTTTTGCAATGTTCTTAAGACCTTCGGAGAACATCCTAAGTCCTGTAACCCTTGCCTTTCAACCTCCCAGCTGCTAGGGCCAGCCAGGATGGATTTGGGTGTAGGATGTCTCCTTGTACCAAGAGAAGAGGAGTCACTGGCAGCATGATCGGAGGACACATGCTCAGGTCCATTGCCTGAGAGAACCACGGTCTGCGTGGTCAGAATGGAAGCACCACGATGATTATCAGAGTTTCTGCCAATAACCTCCTCAGAAACTTCAATATTAATGGAATTGGAGGAAAGGCATAAGTCAGTTTTGTCGTCCAAATATGAGTCAGGGCATCCGTCCCCTCCGCCGTGAGGATAGCGAGAGAGGAAGCGGGCTATCTTGCAGTTGGACGAGGAGGCAAACAGATCTAGTTGCGGGAGCCCCCACCAGAGGACAATCTGTTTGAATACCCTCTGGGTGAAGAGCCCACTCCTTGGGATCTTTGAACTGTCTTGAGAGAAGATCTGCTTCTGTGTTCTGACTGCCTGGTAGATTTATCACTCTCAGATCTGACAGGTGTTGTTGCACTAATGTCATTATTGGATCTACCTCTGCTAGGAGTGATCGACTGTGTGTTCCACCTTGTCTTTGTATGTACGATACTGCCGTCATATTGTCCAAATGGAGCAGAACTGGACGCCCTCGTTTGTAGGGTAGCTAATGCCATAAAGGCCGCTCAAGGCTCCATGATGTTGGAGAGTAGACCCTGCCTCGGGAATTCCCATCTGCCTTGGATTTTGTGTAGTTCACAGGTGGCTCCCCACCCTGCTGTGCTGGCGTCTGTAGTAACAGTGATCCAGTTTTGTGGACCTAATGTTCGGTGTTCTGAAAAAGGTAGATTGAGTACCCCTCCAATTCCTCCTATAGTCCTTATTATAACGATTGTTTCCAAATCTTGAAACCTCTTTGGGATTGCCCTAGAGGGTCATCCCTTTGCCTTCTGGCCTTTCTGTTTAGGGCAGGGGTGTCAAACTCAAATTAATCGGGGGCCGCATCAGCAGTATAGTTGCCCTCAAGGGGCCGGTGGTATCTGTAGGACTATGTGTCCACTCTGTATTATCATAAATAATTGTCACTGCTTTCGATTAATACTGGTTTTAGCAATAATTTAAGTAATAACTAACTCTGAAAGCAGAAGCTTAGAAGTAATAATGGCAAGCCGATATTCAAAAATACAATTATTGTACAATTTATTGAAAAATTTGTTTTGGTAACAGAAAGTACATTTTTTTAAACATACAAATATTGCCAAGCACTGTTTTTACACATATGGCAAACACAAGGCATTAACTTTGTTCAACTTTTCTGACTGGATGACTGACACCGATTAGCCTGACTCCGTTATCGTGAAGTGACAGAGTTCTCACAAAATCTAGTTAGCGGCGAAAAGAGAAGGTAGGGCTATAGCTATTTTGGGACGGGCTATAAAAATATAGCCGCATTGGAGCTAAAATAGGACGCATAAGAGGGCGCACTGTGTATTTTTAGGTTTTACTTCCTGGTGTCGGCTCTTCAGCCCGAGGATTATTTCCACCGTCTTGTATGCTGAAAGCAAGTCCAGGAGCTGTTAGAAAAACAGACATTTACCAGACCTGGCCACACGGGTGGTGCATTTGGGGGACTGTGTGAGCGAAACTGAGCTGGCCCATGGGAAATTTTGAATCATGATGCCTCTTGTGTCCGTATGAGCGCATTTAGTTATCTCCTATCGGTACTATAGGCGATATATTTACCAGCATCTGGTAAGCAGCTTATATGTTGGTGGAGGATTGATAACTCTGGGTGGATTGCACATCTTTTTTCAATTGTTCACTGTGTCACATCCCCTGATTGGGCTTATGGACTTTATTTACATATTTTTTTCATCCAATTATTCATTGTATTTCTGGTCTCTATTCATTCACCTTTTTTGGTACTGAGTTAATATATATTTGAGCACATGATTGCACAATCTAGTTGTGTTTTTGAGACTAGTTATTTATGTATTTTTTCACTTAGCGCAGCTTGTTTATTTACATTGTTATTTGGTGATATCACACTGGAAGCTGCAGCGTCTTTATTATTTTTTCACTAGCACGGTTATATAATTTCTGTTTATATTCGCTTTATACAGAGTGCAGGGTTCAGAAGTGTGTTATGTACAGAGTGCAAGGTTCAGAAATGCACTGCGTACAGAGTGCAGGGTTCATGAGTGTACTGTGTACAGAGTGTGGGGTTCAGGAGTGCGCTGTGTGGGGTTGTGTACAGAGTGTGGGGTTGCGTGCGGAGTTGCGTGCAGAGTGCAGGATTCAGAAGTGTGCTGCGCATGGAGTGCGGGGTTGCGTGCAGAGTTGCGTACGGAGTGCGAGGTTGCGTGCAGAGTTTTGGCGTGCGCTAGGGACGGAGTGCGGGGTTCAGGAGAGCGCTGCATATGGAGTGCGGGTTTAGGAGTGTGCTGCGCATGGAGTGCGGGGTTGCGTGCAGAGTTTTGGAGTGCGGGATTCAGGAGTGTGCTGCGCATGGAGTGCGGGGTTGCGTGCAGAGTTTTGGCGTGCGTTGCGTACGGAGTGCGGGGTTCAGGAGTGTGCTGCATATGGAGTGCGGGTTCAGGAGTGCGCTGCACATGGAGTGCGGGGTTGCATGTGGAGTTTTGGCGTGCGGGGCTCAGGAGTGCGTTCTGCTCCCATCCTCCCACCTGCCTCCACAGCCCTCACCACCCCACCCCGTTCCCCCCCAAAAAAAAAACTCTCTCACATTTGTGCATTATCCTACCTTCCTATCTGTCCCTGCTCTGGTACAAGTTCTGCCTGTGTAGTGTGTACTGGGCAAAAAGCCCGCTCAGAGTGCAACTAGCTGACAGAAAAAAAAAAAAAAGCACTGACAGTAATAGCCGGCGCCACTTGGGGGATCTGAAGAGACAGAGCAGGAGATTCGCCGGCCGGCCGGGCATGCGCTCAGCTCGATCTGCCAGCGCCGCTAGGAGAGGGAGCGTGAGATGTCTCCTTGGAGACCAGCCACGCTTGCGCAAAGAGGTGCGGAGGATGTTTTTTTTTTCTTTACACTGACACAGAGGTGGCAGGCAGCCGCGGGCCGCATGAAAAGGCCTGGCGGGCCGGATTCGGCCCGCGGGCCTGGTGTTTGCCACCCGTGGATTAGGGGAAGAGGACTGGAACTCCCGCTCGTAACCCTGGAGATAGCGGTCTCCAGCTTCTGGCCAAATAAAGCTTTCCCGTCAAAGGGAAGTCTGCAGCAGGTCTGCTTAGATAATGGGTCTGCTGCCCAAGGCTTCAGCCATAATGCCCTTTGGCTGTTACTGAGCTCAGCATCGCTCTAGAGGACCACTTGATGACATCTATGGCTGCCTCCCCGACAAAGCTTGCAGAGATTTTTATTTAGTCCAGAGCCTTTATAATTTGTTGCTTTGGCCTTGATGGCGCATTCTAAGTTCTGCGTCCATACCCGTAGGGCGCTTGCCACTAACGTTAGTGCCGTTGCCAGTTTGCAGGTACTACATGCTGCGAGGTAGGCTCTCTTTAGACCTGTGTTTATATGCCTGTCCAGGCCATCCCGGAAGGAGGAAGAATCCTCCATTTGGGAGAGTTGCATATGTAGAGTCGCAGATGTAGCCAATCTAGTGACTGCTGTGTTCACAACTGCCACCCCATCCTCCTCCGTGAGGGTGTATAATTTTTTGGAGTCTGTTGGAAGATTTCCTTTCTCCCTTCTCCCATTCCTCTCTCAATGGCCTTGATAAATGGAGGTACCAAAGAGAAGTCCAATCCTGAGTACTCCAGACCCTCCGCTGAAGAGGAGGTTGTCTCTACTCCTTCTCGAGCGGCCAGCTGCGTCGCTGAGCCTGGGGACTCAGCTCGTCCCCGACGTGCCTGGCACCTCCTTAGGAAAGGATGCCTGAGTGGCAGGGTCATGAGAAGGTAGAGAAACTACGTTTTGTCTGCCCGTGTCTGGTTGACCCAGATGACCAGAAGATTACGTCAAAGTGTCATGGATCACCCCTAAGTAGGGTCGAGACCTGTTGACTTTCAAATTCTTGGTCTCCGGCCAGCTGCTCGACCAGCAGTTACCTTTTGGGCGATGCTGTAGGTTTTCTAATTTGAGAACCTTTGCGTCCTCGTAATTGAGATCTGCCAGGACTTGAGGGATTACTCTCTGCCCTTGATGATCCAGGGAGGTTTGGGGGACCTCCTAAAGCGGGATAGCGAGCAGCTGGGGTTGCAATAGACCAAAAAGGCATGCTCGTCAGGGCATAGGGCACTCTTTTTTCCCCACATCTTCTTTCTTACCCAATGGTGGCTCTTACCTGATATGGTGGTGGTTTTGTGTGTGTGGCAGTAAGCTCATGTTGGTTGAAATACCGAAAGGTGCAAGGGGGGCTGCATGGTCATAGAAAGAGGAAAGTAAAGAGGGGAAGGAAACTAAAACCTCTATAGACATATACTTAAAGACATACTGTATATCCCCCTAGACGCAGCCACACATAGATATCTATAGATATATATATATATATATATATATATATATATATATATATATATATAAAATCTCTCTATCTAACAGCCCTACTCTATCCCAGCATTTTATATATATACACCATCCCTTTAACAATATATAAACTATATAAACATTTCATAAAAGGTAATAGAATACCGTATTTCATATATATATATATATATATATATATATACACATATACATATACATACACATACACACACATACATATATATATATATATATATATATATATACACACAGTACAGACCAAAAGCTTGGAAACACCTACTCATTCAAAGAGTTTTCTTTATTTTTATGACTATGAAAATTGTAGAGTCACACTTCAAGAAGCAGTCACCTGAAATGGTTTTCCGTTCACAGGTGTGCCCTGTCAGGTTTAACAAGTGTGATTTCTTGCCTTATAAATGGGGCTGGGACCATCAGTTGTGTTGTGCAGAAGTCAGGTGGATACACAGCTGATAGTCCTACTGAATAGACTGTAAAGCCCCGTACACACGTACCGATCGGCCGTCTTTTGTCCAGGGCTGTCGTGTCTGTTGAAAACTGCAAAAGACTGCACACGAATTTTGTCGGCCAACAACAGCCGACTGCAGAAGTGATGTCATGTGATGGTTCACTTTCCTTGTCTTTTTTCTTTTCTGAGCATGCCCAGTCTTGCTAATCGGCTGTCTGTCGGCCGAAATCTGTACTGACTGGCGAACAATCGGCCGTTCTGGTGACGGCCAACAAAAATTTTAATGCCTGCACGACAGATTCTGTTCGGCCGAAAAATGCGCTGTCGGCTGTCGGAAGCATCATACTAACAAGCCTACAATCGGCCGATCGGTCGTTGGCCGAATATTTACGGCCGACAATCGGTACGTGTGTACAGGGCTTTAGAATGTGTATTATGGCACGAAAAAAGCAGCTAAGTACAGGAAAACGAGTGGCCATCATTGCTTTAAGAAATGAAGGTCAGTGAGTCCGAAAAATTGGGAAAACTAGTGAAAGTGTCCCCAAGTGAAGTCACAAAAACCATCAAGCGCTACAAAGAAACTGGCTCACATGCGGACCGCCCCAGGAAAGGAAGACCAAGAGTCACCGCTGCTGCGGAGGATAAGTTCATCCGGGTCACCAGCCTCAGAAATTGCAGGTTAACAGCAGCTCAGATTAGAGACCAGGTCAATGGCACATGGAGTTCTAGCAGCAGACACATCTCTAGAACAACTGTTAAGAGGAGACTGTGTGAATCAGGCCTTCATGGTAGAATATCTGCTAGGAAACCACTGCTAAAGAAAGGCAACAAGCAGAAGAGACTTGTTTGGGCTAAAGAACACAAGGAATGGACCAGTGGAAATCTGTGCTTTGGTCTGATGAGTACAAATTTGAGATCTTTGGTTCCAACCACCATGTCTTTGTGTGACACAGAAAAAGGTGAACGGATGGACTCTACATGCCTGGTTCCCACCGTGAAGCATGGAGGAGGAGGTGTGATGGTGTGGGGGTGCTTTGCTGGTGACACTGTTGGGGATTTATTCAAAATTGAAGGCATACTGAACCAGCATGGCTACCACAGCATCTTGCAGCGGCATGCTATTCCATCCGATTTGCGTTTAGTTGGACCATCATTTATTTTTCAACAGGACAGTGACACCAAACACACCTCCAGGCTGTGTAAGGGCTATTTGACCAAGAAGGAGAGTGATGGATGGGGTGCTGCACCAGATGACCTGGCCTCCACAGTCACCGGACCTGAACCCAATCGAGATGGTTTGGGGTGAGCTGGACCGCAGAGTGAAGACAAAAGGGCCAACAAGTGCTAAGCATCTCTGGGAACTCCTTCAAGACTGTTGGAAGACCATTTCAGGTGACTACTTCTTGAAGTGTGACTCTACAATTTTCATAGTCATGAAAATAAAGAAAACTCTTTGAATGAGAAGGCGTGTCCAAACTTTTGGTCTGTACTATATATATATATATAAATATACATATACACACACACACACAATTCTTTTTAACCCACATCCACACATATTTATTCCTATTAAATCCCCCTTTTCTTTTTTTACTTACCTGCAAAGTAGAATTTGCCTGTGTTGCTTTGCCCCCAGCTGCAACTGATTCCTCTTTAACCACTGTAGGACCGGAGGATTTTCCTGCTTTACTTCCAGGCCACTTTTTGCGATTCGGCACTGTGCGACTTTAACTGACAATTGCGCGGTCATGCAACGCCATACCCAACCGCAATTTACGCTCTTTTTTTCCCCACAAACAGAGCTTTCTTTTGGTGGTATTTGATCACCTCTGCGCTTTTCATTTTTTGCAATATTAATAAAAAAAAGCGACAATTTTGAAAAAATAACAATATTTTTCTACTTTGACAGTTAAAAAATATCCAATATATTAAATTTTTGTCATATATTTAGGCCAAAATGTATTTAACTGCATGTCTTTGACAAACAAATTCTCAATGAGCGTATTTTTAACCACTTTAAGACTGGAAGATTTTACCCCATTCCTGACCAGGCCATATTTTGCGATTCGGCACTGCGTTATTTTAATGGACAATTGCGCGGTCGTGCAATGCTGTACCGAAATTAAATTTATGTCTTTTTACTTTTTGCGCTATAAACAAAAAAAGAGCGACAATTTTGAAAAAATAACAATATTTTTCACAATTTTTTATATGAAATTCCCCAAAAAGAAAATGTAAAAATAATTTTTTTTAACATTTTAGGCCAATTTGTTTTCTGATACATATTTTTGGTAAAAAACAGGGGCTGCGACATTGCGGCGGACAGATCGGACCCCTAACTGACATTTTTTAGACTTTTGGGGGTACCAGTGACATTACTACAGTAATTAGTGCTATAAATATGCACTTTTACTGTAAAAATGACACTGGCAGGGAAGGGGTTAACTTTTATTGGTGATCAAGGGGTTAATGTATGCCTGGTGCTTACTGACGTGTGTGGGGGGAGGGGACTGTGTGACACAGGCCCAGATCGCAGGTTCAGCTATGCTGAATCCTGTAATCTGTCCCTGCCTGTCACTTAGGAGATCCGCCTGCTTTGTTTACACAAGCGGGCGGACCGCCTCACTCGATCCCCGACGATCGGAGAAGAGCGGCGGTGATCACCGCCTCTCCTCCCCTGGCCTGACTCCCGCTGTGTCTGAATAAGGCGGGAGCGCGCCGCCCACAAGGGGACGATAGCGAACCACTTTGCCGCAGTACGCTCCATGTGAGCGGTCGGCAAGTGGTTAATTTGGATGAGAGAAGTAATCTCTCAGGCTCCTGACTCCCCACCCTTTTTTTTTAAACACTATGCAGTTAATATAATGAAAAAATGAGCATTTAGAACCAACTAATAATCTAGGAAATAAATAGGAGCGCGAGAGATAGAGAGAGCACAAAGAGAGAAAGAGATAAAAATATATGCTGCCACTGCTGCTTTAATCAGACTTCACAAGAGGGAAGCCAACTCTACAAAGAGAACTCCTCACCCTCAAAAGACCAGCAGAAGGGGCTCCCCACCTTGTCGGCACCTTTAGCAGCCTAAGATGTGGGACTGCAGATAAGAGCATTCCTCTTGAATATAACGGTCTGTAGGTGCTGATCTTTTAAGGACAAAAAGGAGAATGGGGAGATTTCTCTCAGTCATGCTTTTATAGATTTAAACAGGTCCTGTGGGTGGAAATAGGGGCGGAGCTATATCATGTGTATGCTGCCATGTTGGTGTCAGGAAAATTGGTTCCTCAACCAGGAAACCTTTGCAGAAATTACTGCCAGGTGGGGCCTCCCAGAGGTGGATCTTTATGCGAACCAAATAAACACCAAAACAGAGAGGTTTTTTTTCCCTGAATCCAAGGGATCGGTCTCTGGAGATCGACTAATTTGCAAATCCCTGGCCTTTCGGCATCTGCTATGCCTTCCCTCCTATCAGACTAATCCCGGAAGTCCTCCGGAAATTCCTCTGGGAAGACACCAACTTGATTCTGATAGCCCCCTCTTGGCACAAAAGGCCACGGTTTCCATGTCTTCAAACACTTGTCTCAGAACCTCCAATGACTCTTCCTTTGAGACAGTACCTGTTGTCTCAGGGTCTGGTGTCTCACCCGCAGGTGGCATCCTTAAACCTGACAGCTTGGTATCTGAAGAGCAGATACTAAGCTCACAGGGGTTTTCAGCCAAAGTGGTGAAGACCCTTATAAGTTCAAGAAAGCCTACCACTAGAGCTATATACTGCAAAGTTTGGAAGAGATTTAATTCTTGGTTGTCTGAGAATCAAAGATTATTCCCTGATGTTCTGTCTATTTTCAGGAGGGTGCCGACAAAGGTCTATCCCTTAGTACCCTAAAAAAGTGCAGGCTGCGGCCATTAGTGTTTTTCTCCAGTACTCCCTTCTGGAAAAACCCGTCAAAGCTAGGGATTTTAGGGCAGTTGGCCGATCTAAACCAATAGTAGTCAATTCATACTTGGGACTCATCTCTAGTCCTTCAAGCCTTGGTTACTGTTCCTTTTGAGCCTTAGAAGGATTTGTTAATAAAGTTACTCACACTGAAGACTGTGTTCCTAATTGCAGTTACGTCAGCTCGAAGGGTGAGTGAATTACAGGCCCACTCAATTAGAGAACCTTTCCTTATGATTTTAGAGTAGTGTTAAAAACCGATCCAGGGTTTTTACCTAAGGTAGCTGTTATGTGAAACCCTTCAGGTATAACAGTAGCCACTTCCTTTCATAGATCACAGGATATTGTACTACCAACCCTTTGTAATACTCAAAAAGAATGACAAAGAAAAGAGTTTTAATTTTTTGGATGTCAGAAGGGTTCTTCTAGCCCATCTGGAGGTGACCAAAACCTTTAGGAAGTCTAAAACCTTATTTGTATTATTTTCTGGAATACACAAGGGTAATGAAGCCTCTAAAGCCACCATAGCTAGGTGAATAAAGTAGGCAATTACTGAGGCCTACAAAGTTGGGAATCATGTTCCACCTTTTATCAACGCACATTCAACAAGAGCCTTGTCTGCGTCCTGGGCCAAAAGGGCTAGTGCCTCACCGGAACAAATCTGTAAAGCAGCTACCTGGTCTAAATGTTCAACTTTTGTTAGACATTATCGCCTAGACCTCCTCTCCTATCAGGAGCAGGTGTTTGGTTGAAAGGTTCTCCAGGCAGTAGTCCCTCCCTAATCTGGTAAGTTCTGGCACATCGTCTCATGGGCTGTCCTGGAAGAGGACTTGAGAAAAGCTGAGTTAGACTTACCGGTAACTCCTTTTCTGAGAGTCTTCCAGGACAGCCGGCTTCCCACCCGGTAATGTCTTGTGTTATGTATTATGCATATGTTTTACAGGATGTCCTACGGTTCTCGAGAATACTGAAGGGTGAGGACTGGAGGTGACTTTTATCTGGTGGGGTTAATGTGTTTCCTGTCCTGATAGGATATAAGAGAAGGGTCGGGACTTTAGATGAAAGACATGACCAGGCTATCAGGATAAAAATTATACATTTATTGAAGACAGCAGATGATAGGCATTGTCATAAAAGTACATATTAGGATACAGCAAAATATCTTCAAGATATATAACAAACTTGAGTACACATCCACACATATTTATTCCTATTAAATCCCCCTTTTCTTTTTTGAACCATTCTTCTTTGGTTCAAAACCCCCCCCCCTCCCCCCCCCACTGCATTACCTACCTCTATTTCATACATCTATACCTAGCAAGCAGCATTACAATATAATACACTCCTTACTCTATACAATTTTATATTGTTATATTACTCATGGATATTTCCTTTTGCTGCTCACACTGAACATTTCTACTCTATTCATTCCAGCCCACACTCTCCGGTGCGAGGCACCCTCGTCCCTGCCCACCTGCCCTGTGTTTCCTCAGCTCCCGTGGGAGATACCTGGTGCCATTTCTTACCCCTTATGTCAGCACCCACTCAATTTGTGACGTAAGTTTTGTTTTAAGGGGGGTCTTCTCCTCCTTTTTCTCTTGTCCAGTTTTCATTCAATACCATTGTTGCCATTCCTTTACATACACATATATATATATATATATATATATATTTTGTAGATATGAACTAGACATCTACTCCTGATGAAGTGGCATAATAAGTCCACGAAACGCGTCGAGTCAATTGATGTCATGATCTTGTTACACCATTCTACCACTCTTGCCATTTGAGTTTACCATTGCTATGTTTTTATCCAATCAATTGTAATACTCTTGCCCAATGTCTATTGATTTTATGAATATTGGATTTGAGAACCATTGTACTCAAGTTTGTTATATATCTTGAAGATATTTTGCTGTATCCTAATATGTACTTTTATGACAATGCCTATCATCTGCTGTCTTCAATAAATGTATAATTTTTATCCTGATAGCCTGGTCATGTCTTTCATCTAAAGTCCTGACCCTTCTCTTATATTCGATTGAATAGGGATGGAGATCCTCGGCATATCCCACCGTGGGTCTCACTCAAAGTCCCAAACTTCCCCCCTCTTCTGTCCCCTGTCCTGATAGGAGGAGCCCTGGGTCTCATGGGCTGTCCTGGAAGACTCTCAGAAAAGAAGTTAACGGTAAGTCTAACTCAGCTTTTTTCCATCAACTTTTCTAGTGTGAATGAAGGACTCTGGTTTTTTGTTTTTATCAGGGAAAAAAAAAGAAAACCAGTCTATGCCCAGCTGTGAATATTACTGGGAACAGGTTACCTAGGCAGTTTACCCTTCACTCACATATAAGGTAGCCAGCACGTACTTTAACAGAAATGCACCATTCACAGCATCCATTGTTGCAATGCTGATATTTTAAAAAAAAAGTTTGTTTCGCTAGCTGCCACACCCAGACAGGAAAGTAACAGAATTTTACACTACAAAAGCTTCTTCACACAGACAAAACTTTATTTTTACATTGAAGCATTTAGAGATACAGCTTAAAGCGCATGCAAGCGAGTTCTGCCACACGGGGGGGGGGGGGGCGGCATGTGGCTCCAGGGTTGCTGGCTGCAGTTACGAGCAGAGTGTCTAATACACTCTCTCTTACACTGCCCAGCCCCAGCAATGACAGATGACAGCCCCCCCCCCCCGGCAACTAGATATTGGATCGGAGGAAATGTGCAGCCAGCCCAAGCCTCCATCTATGGTGAGTGAAGTGTCCCCCACTTCCTCCCTTCTCTTGTCAGCCTCTGAGCACACTAATGTAAGGGAGAGCTCTGTGGACTGTTATGTAAAGGGGGACTCTGATGTAAATGGGGGCTTTGGTGAGTCAAGACCCCCTTACATCAGTATTCCAAGAGCACCCATTACATCAGAGTTTACATTACAGTCCACAATGCTCCCCCTTAGGGTCCTTTCACCTGGACTGACTACGCCAAGCAAAACTGTCTGCTCAGCGGGGGGTTTCTCTGCTGATCCCCACTGAGCAGACAGATAACAGGTCCATGTCTGCTCTGCTTGTGCAGAGTGGACGCCGACACAGCCCGCTGGTCTCTATGAGCTGGTCGTTTAAAGGGACAGGCAGTGCGTTTACATCTGACTGTCAACCGCTCCGCTAGACGGATGGTGAATGGATCCCCGTGGGGTTGCAACTAACGATTATTTTCATAATCGATTAGTTGGCCAATTATTGTTTTGATTAATCGACTAATCGGATAAAAACCTCAATAACAAAAAAGGTTGGTGTATAATTTAGTTAATATTCTTGAATATCTATATGCAGTGGTATATATAAATATTCAGCTATATAGTTGGATATTTAATCCACTCTGAGACAGATATATGTATTATTGGAGGTTTAAATGTGGTACATATCAGACTCAGAAACCAAAATTTGAAAAGACCTAAAACACTTTTTTGCTAATTTTCAGACTGAATTGGTATATAATGACAGACTCCCTTATTAATAGGCAGGTAGCTGGATACAAGCTCCCTGCTCCCGCTGTCACTTATGCTGGCCATACACAAACTACATTTTTTTAGAACATTTTTAAAAATGTTCATCCAATTTTTCTAACCATTAGTGGGGTCTATTCGGTGTTCGTTGTCAACCACAGTGACAGGAAAATTCGAAGGAGCAGAATGGGAAAACTTCTCGATCAAACAAATCTTCAAATAGTGTATGTGGTTTTTGCTCAGAGGGTATATTCATTTTAAAATTGAATGTTAAAAGCAAGTGGAATTTTCAAACAACACTTGTCCAATTAACAAATATGCAAATCATTTTTGTATAAATATAGATGCAAATATTTTTATCCAAAAATCCAATACATGTATGGGCAGCATAAGACCTTTAGTAGCAGCAGCATGCTTTTTTTATCACCTGTCATGATGGGGTTAAAAAAAAAATAGCCCTTTATAGTAAAAAAAAACAAAAAACAGCAGATAATCGCTACTGTAATAGAATTATAATTTCTACTGTGAAACAGTGAAAGTATTTATATCTTGTATCATGTGTATGTGTATAAAAAAATATGCCCAGAAGTCGGATATGCAGGATATTTTAACTGGGAGTCCGACATGAAGCTATATGAAGAGTGGAGGGGGGGAAATTAAATTTATATATTAACCGGTTGCCGACCGCCGCAAGTACATATACTGCGGCGGTCAGCTCCGGCCAGGCAAAGTGACGTATAGGTACGTCACTTGCCTGTCACTTCCTTGTGAGCCAATAGCGGGCGAGCGCGCCCGCGGAGGCGCACGCCCGCCCCGGCTCGTTCCCTAGGAAGTCCGTGCGTGTGACCGGCGGACCCGATGTCCGCCAGTCACTCGGCGATCGTCGGTGGAGAGGGAGAAAGGCAGGCGGCTAATGTAAACAAGCCGCCTGTCATTCTCCCCTGTGTAGAAATAGTGATCATACGGTTCTACTATGTAGGACCATTGATCACTGTTCCTACACCAGTAGCCATGTCCAATCACAGTTAGAAGCACGCCCCTAGGGACACACTTAACCCCTCCTTCCCCAATAAAGTTAACCCCTTCCCTGCCAGTGTCATTTTGCAGTAACAGTGCATATATATAGCATTGATTATTGTAGTAATGTCACTGGTAACCCCAAAAGTGTCAAAAATGTTAGTCAAGGGTCCGATCTGTCCGCCACAATGTCGCAGTACCGCAAAAAAAAATGGCAAATCGCCACCATTACGCATTAAAAAAAACAAACACCAAAAATGACAAATCTTTCCCTTAGTTAGTAAACCCAATAACTTTTGCGCAAACCAATCAAAATACGCTTTTTGCGATTTTTTTTTTACCAAACATATGTAGCATAAAACAAATTGGCCTAAAATGTTAAAAAAAATTTGATTTTTACATTTTTTTGGGAATTTCATATAAAAAAAATTTGAAAAATATTGTTATTTTTGCAAAATTGACGCTCTTTTTTTGTTTATAGCGCAAAAAGTAAAAAATCGCACAGGTGATCAAATACCACCAAAAGAAAGCTCTGTTTGTGCCCAGGACTAAATTTCCCATTAAGCATCGCTCCTCACACATGATGAACTCTGATGTAAGGGGGGGGGGACTCTTGTGATTAAATATATACAATTAGAAATGTTATTTAACCACTTGCCTACTAGGCCTATTTTTGACATTTGGTGTTTATAAGCTAAAATCAGTTGTTTTTGCTAGAAAACTACTTAGAACCCCCAAACATTATATATATTTTTTTTAGCAGAGACCCTAGAGAATAAAATGGACATTATTGTAATATTTTTTATCACACCGTATTTGCGCAGCGGTCTTCCAAACGCAATTGTTTTGGAAAAAATTCACTTTTTTTAATTAAAAAATAAGAATCCAGTAAAGTTAGCCCAATTTTTTTCCATAATGGGAAAGATAATGTTACGCCGAGTAAATAGATACCCAACATGTCATGCTTCAAAATTGCGCATGCTCATGGAATGGCGACGAACTTTGGTACTTAAAAATCCCCATAGGCGACATTTTAAAAATTTCTACAGGTTGCATTCTTAGAGTTACAGAGGAGGTCTAGGGCTCAAATTATTGCTCTCGCTCTAACAATCGTGGCGATACCTCACATGTGTGGTTTGAACACCATTCACATATGTGGGCGGGGTTTCCGTGTGCTTTCGCTTCTGCACGCGAGCTAACGGGGACAGGCCGCTTTTATTTATTTTTTATTTTTTTCTATTTATTTTATTTATTATATTTTATTTTTACACCGTTTTTTTTTTTAAAAAATTGATCATTTTTATTTCTATTACAAGAAATGTAAACATTCCTTGTAATAGAAATAGGCACGGCAGGACCTCTTTTTTGTGAGATCTGGGGTCAAAAAGTCCTCAGATCTCACAAGTACACTAATAAAGATAGAAAGGGAAAAAAAATAAAAATGACAAAAAAAAAAAGGGACCTTTAAGCCGGTTGCTAGGCAACGACGTTTGCTGTCGCTCCGGTCCTCCAAGACAATAGAGTCAAGTGAGGGCAAGCTTGCCCTCACTCGACATCCTGTCTGTGAGGATCCGGCACCCAATCGTTTTCCCCGCTGCCGGCGGGTCCGGTAAGCGGGGAAAAGGACCGGGACTCGGCGGGGGGGGGGGCACCCCTTCCGCCATCCCGGAGGCGGAGGGTGATCTCGCGGCGAATCCGCCGCTGGGACCACCCTTATCGGAAAGCCGATCGCCTGCAGTTTAAAAAAATACCAGGGTTATGGCAGCTATCTGCTGCCATAACACCGGTATTTAGCTTTAAACTCAGGACGTATATATACTATGGGCCGGTAGGGAGGTGGTTAAACACAAACATATGTATAGTGTTTACTCCAAAGAAGAATTTGCTGTGCGCCACTAAAGTCTTTGAGTTTGGTTTGTCGGGATTATTGGGGTGATTAAAAATAAAAAAAAATAAAAATGGATTTAAAAAGCCATGTATATTCAGTCTTATATAGATTGTGAACAGCATAGCTTCAATCTTGTTTGAAAGTGAATGAAAGTTCATGTGTACTTGTTAAACAAAATTTCTCTTACAATAGGGTCTTATAATTTCAACAGAGGTCTTTGTATCCCTTTTGTCATAAATAAGGTGATACATTGACATCTCTATCAGATAAGACATAATGGTAGTGTCAGCCTGTCTGTAAGTATTGCAACAATAGACAATGGCTCAGTGTTCTTCATCAGACATTTAAAGTATAAATGTTAAAGATACCTTATATTATGTGTAAACTGTATATCAACAATTAAGTCTTATTCTATTGTTGACGTGGTGGAATGTGTATATGATGTTATATATATATATGTATATATGTGTATATATAAATGTTAGAATACATTTCTTTTAAGTGTAAGGACATGTGTAAGTGTAACTTATTACCTAATTTCAGAGAAGTTTGTGTTTAAGTGTTTAAGGTATCATAAATCCTACAAGCCAGACCACTATAGATCTTCCAATCCTAGCCTAAATGTCTGACAGTAGCAAAAAAGGAAGACGACAAAGGGCGCCAGGTCACAATATAGTATGAGAAATATGACAATTTATTGTAGTGACTTACATGTACAAACGATCCAAAATACAGCCAGTAAACCATGAACAACGGTACTCGCAATGGGACACATCCGGGATGATCAGAACCGGGGACCTGCTGAACGATCCTGTGCTGTGTGGCAGTGTCTATGATACAGGTGCCGGTTGCTGCTGTAGGTGGGGCAGGCTCCCTGGATGGTCAGCCTTGCAGATGTCTGTGTACAGCAGGGTCGATGAAAGCAGTGACCCGGAACCGGAAGTGATGTCAGCGACCTTTCAGTTCCTCCACTTAATGTCTGACAGTAATGGCAGAATCTAAATAATTAATGGATTTTCACTGGCCAGACAGGTCAAAGGTCATCAGATAAGGATATGTTATAATAATTTTAAACACGGAATTTAATGAACGGTACAATACTGCCCTCTTTGGAAGAAATACCAAATGCAGTCTTGGGATAATTTAGATATTTCCAATATAAAAATATTATATTGTATTAAAAATATAATTATTGAAATGGCATTACTTGCCAGGGTGAATGATGGAGATTAGATGGACATTTATGTATGTACTGAGAGTATGGACAAAGTTTTATGTTGTGTTTTATGGTTAATCTCAAATATAGAAAAATCATCCTTTAATTTCATTATACAAAATATTGAGTTATTAGGAGAGGTGTGACTATGACCTCACCAGTTAATGGATAGAATATCCCAACCAATGGGGATAATGTTTCATCCCTCTGGGTTTAACTTATGGTAATTTTTATAGCCCTTTGTTAATACCATATAAAAGAAGAACCCAGATGTGAGACAGGACACATTACATTGCCCAACATACAGTACACATACATCACACACACTACTACATCCATTTATAGACTCATCTAGACATACTCCATCTTGCTCCATCATTTATCTGAAACTTTGAGGGAAGCCAAACGAAACTCCTCCCTCACTGACCACCATCTTGGGAAGGCGTCCATCTTAGGACTCTGGTAACGACCATTTGAAGCTAGCAGCCATCTTAAGTGTGGTAAATATGCCTTGCTGTGTTATTTGATTTTATTTAACAATTGTTTATTCCTTCCTTATATGTTTTATATTGCATATTTAAGGCTAATAAGATTACAATCCCAGCCGTACAAACCATAGTAGATTTTTCTCTAAAAAGCTGATTTTTGTTTTTATACATTTTTATTAATATCAGATTTAGTGCATTATTTGCAATTTTAAGTCTTCCGTTTTGCATGGCTTATTCTCGCTCCATCTGCAGTGAAGTGACTTTCGGCTATGCGATTTGCAGACAATTGTGGTCTGTTTATATAGAACACTGACCTATGGTTTATGCTATACCTGGGGAAAAGGTAATCTTGCTTTCACTTTCACTATTGAGCTAAACATCACATTGCATTAATTGTTTGAAGTTAGTATTTTATGTAGAGTTATCTTTTTGTGTCACTTCCTGTTTGATCATTTATTGTGAATACATGTCTTGTGAATAAATATTTTATATATATTCCATGCTGTAGACTGTACTAACTAAGATTGGTATATGCTTTTAAAAAAGAAATTAATTAAAAAGAATTCGCTACATATTGATTTGTGGAAATAAGTGGAGATTCTCCTTCCTCACAGATCTTTGCTTATTGACATAAATAGACACTGTTATATTCAGAGCAGTATAAATATTCTGACATAATGGAGGCACAGCGAGATATTAAATATTCTTACAGGTTTTAAGAAAAGGTGGCAACCCTACCCAAGACGGCAGGAAGGGGTCCCGTGACAGGACCATATTAAAAAGGGCCCCGCGAAGGGAGAAAAGGGCCCCTAGACCAGAGGTCAGGGGGGCCCTGAAGGTTCTAGTTTTGCCTCTGGTTTAAAGAATTTTTAATATAGTTTTAATCAAGATAGACAGAAAAATGGTGTAAAAAAACTTAAAGAAAAGATATTATAAAACAGACAAATAAATGGAAAATACTGTAGCCTAATCTTTGGTTCAATCTAATATGGCGCACACTCCCTATCTTAAATTACTTTTAGGATAATTTCAAAGTTTCGGTTGTAAAACAAGACATTGCCAAATGCAACAGCTTTTCTTGTCCATTGAGAAGGTGTCACTGAACTTAACTATACCTAAACCAAGGTCCACGGGGTGAGGTGGAGTTGTGTTGAAGAGTGTGATAAACTAGGAACGTAGAGAGAGAGCACACAGAGGTAGATCACACAGAACCCAACATATGGGCATTTCTTGGGAGAGTTGGGTGTACAGGAGGGGTGGCGCGGAACCACAGGGCAGATAATCAATCCACGGGGTAGCAATGGGCATGCTATAGATAAGCAGTTCACAGTGTAGCTGTGGGCACAGCACGGAAAAACAGTTTACATACAGACATAAGTCCCCCTGTGTTCATCATTGGGGGAAGCTCAGAAAAGTCAGCAAGCATAGGACTATTATATTGTACATTGAATTCAGCGAAGACTTAAACACACAACTCCCGGTGTCAGGGCATCTAACTTTTTCCACCTACAGGACAAAATCCTGTCTATGCTTCCTGCTGAGATCAACCTCTTCTCCTATGCCCTGCAAGGAACAGGAACACATAGATCAATTGAGCAGACAAACTGACTGCTTTACACACTGTTGATTTCAACAAAACAAAAAAATAATATTTCTGCCTTCCGCTTGTAACGTTCATGCGTTTTTGTTTGTGGATGGATTTACAGCTGCAGAATTATTACACTCAGTAGCCTTGTAGAGAATCTGTTGAACAACATATCCAACTCTCAGGACTTCATCACCGTGTACAGCCTGTTATATACTATATATATACCAATAGATGTTTAATGGAGGGATAGAGTATATGAGGATATAGATGAGAGACAGGCTATTGTATGGTGAGCACTAGAAGTAGTATTAGGAGAGTTGCAGGTGATGGTAAAGCAGATAGGTTCTGATGTCAAGTATAGTGCAGATGGTAAGAGGACACAGATGGAGTATACCCACTTAAGCCCCGGAGGATTTGGCTGCTAAAGGACCAGGGGTTTTTTTGCGATTTTTTACTGCGTGACTTTAACGGACAATTGCGCGGTCGTGCGACGCTGTACCTAAACGAATTTGACGTCCTTTTTTTCCCACAAACAGAGCTTTCTTTTGGTGGTATTTGATCACCTGTGCGATTTTTTGATCACGCGCTATAAACAAAAAAAGAGCGTAAATTTTGCAAAAATAACAATATTTTTCACATTTTTTTATATGAAATTCCCCAAAAAAAAAAGTAAAAATCAAAATTTTTTAACATTTTTCGGCCAATTTGTTTTATGCTACCTATGTTTGGTAAAAAAAATCGCAAAAAGCGTATTTTGATTGGTTTGCGCAAAAGTTATCGCGTTTACTAACAAAGAGAAAGATTTTTGTCATTTTTGGTGTTTTTTTTTTTAACGCATAATGGCGGCGATCTGCGATTTTTTTTTCGGTACTGCGACATTGCGGCGGACAGATCGGACCCTTGACTGACATTTTTGACACTTTTGGGGTTACCAGTGACATTACTGCAGTAATCAGTGCTATACATATGCACTGTTACTGTAAAAATGACACTGGCAGGGAAGGGGTTAACTTTATTGGACAGGGAGGGGTTAAGTGTGTCCTAGGGGCGTGCTTTCTACTGTGTAGGGACATGGCTATTGGTGTAAAAGCAAAGATCAACCGTTCTACATAGTAGAACGGTCAGATCTTCACTTTTACACAGGGAGAACTGACAGGCAGCTTGTTTACACAAGCTGCTCTGTCTTTCTCCCTTCACAGGAGCGATCGTAGTGTGGCCGGCGGACATCGAGTCCGCCGGTCACACGCACTGACTTGCCTGTGAACGAGCCGCGGCGGGCGCGCGCCCGCCCGCGATAGGCTCGCAAGTCAGTGACAGGCGAGTGACGTACCGATACGTCACTCTGCCTGGCCGGGGCTGACCGCCGCAGTATATAGTCGTGCGGCGGTCGGCAACCGGATACTTAGACAGAGTAACCTAGTGCAAGGATAGTTCAAGGTAGTCCCAAGAGCTAACAGTCTTATGCAGGTGATAATGAATAGATAGATAGATAGTCTTGGTAATTGCAGTAGATGACAGTAGGAGATTGGTAGCAAGAATCCCCTGCGGGGTACTTATCACTTAGATAGGTTTAGGAATAACAGTGTCCATTGGAGAGGGGTGATCCCGTAGCGAGATACGGATCACCAGCGAGGTTTCCGGCTTCAGTTCAGCAAGGAAGGTATGTCAGCAGCTCCGACTTCTCAGGCGTAGGTGCGATGAACATGTGGGTTTGAACGAGCGATGAGTGAGAGCAAACCGGCGATTGAAATAGCCGCTCATAGCGGCGCTCGGCAGTGATGTCATCCGGTCTTAAAGGTATATGCGTCCTTTGTTATACAAGATGGGACGCAATTAAGAGAGGAGAAATATGGAAGCAAGGGTACCAGAGGTACCGGAACATTACAGTACCCCCCCCCCCCTTAAGGCCGGCTCCGGAAGGCCTCTAGAACTGGTTTTTCCGGATATTTTTAGTGGAAATTGCGAATCAGTCTAGGGGCATGTATATCGGAGGTATCCAGCCAGGTGTCATCTTGGGGCCCATAATTCTTCCATCGTACAAGATACTGGAGTCTTCTTCTATTGAAACGGGAATCCAAAATTTCGTTTATCTCAAATTCTTCTCCACCTTCCACTTGTACAGGAGGTGGAGGTGAGATAGTAGGCCTTATTCCTTGGTTAGGAACATGGGGCTTCAGTAGAGACACATGGAAGACAGGATGTATCTTGAGGTCTACTGGCAATGTGAGTTGTACTGCAGCTTTACCAATAAGCTTCTCTATTGGAAATGGTCCCAGAAACAGAGGTCCAATTTTTTTACTAGGGATCTTTAGTCTCAGATTTTTTGTAGAAAGCCAAACAAGATCCCCAATGGCATATTGGGGAGAGGGTTTCCTACGGAGGTCGTAGTACTTTTTTTGTTGGCTATGACTATGAGCATGAGATATGGTATTGTTGAGTAATCCCAGAGAATCCTTTATCTGGGCAAGATAATCAGATGCCACTGGATTACTTGATGGTAAGATACGTGGAGGAAGGAGTGTGGGATGAAACCCATAATTCAGGTAAAACGGACTTTGCTTAGTAGTGCTATGAGTAGCGTTGTTATAGGCGAATTCCGCCAGTGGGAGGAGATCTGCCCAATCGTCCTGTAGATACGAAGTATAGCAACGCAGGTACTGTTCAATGCACTGGTTAACTCTCTCTGTCTGTCCGTTGGTCTGAGGGTGGTAGGGAGAAGTGAGGTTACGCTCTATTCGCAGTATCTGACATAGAGCTAGCCAAAACTTTGAGATAAATTGTGAACCACGGTCAGACAGCAGTGTTTTTGGAATACCATGTAACTTAAAGACATGTTTCACAAGTAATTCTGCTGTTTGTTTGGATGAAGGTAGTTTTCGGATAGGGGTGAAATGTGCCATCTTGGTCAGATGGTCCACTGATACCAAGATGGTGTTGAATCCTTTGGAAGGTGGTAATTCCCCTATGAAGTCTAAGGATACCACTTCCCACGGAACGTGGGGTATCGGTAAACTACAAAGTAATCCTGATGGTTTCATGTTGTCAATTTTAGACCTTGCACAGATATCACAAGATGAAACAAATCTTTTTACGGTTGTCTTCATGTCTGGCCACCAAAATTGCCTAGTGAGTAGATTGAGAGTTTTAGTCATACCCATATGTCCTGCCATAGGTACATCATGCGACAATTCTAAGATCTTGGTTCGCATAGTAGGGGGTATGTATAATTTATCGTTGTAGTAGAGGAAGCCTTCTGCGTCAGTAGTTAGTTGTGGTGGAGGTGAATCCAACCCTATGCTGTGCAAAATATCCTCCTTTAGTGAGCGAACGACTCCGATAATACGTTCAAGTGGTATTATAGGAACTGAGGGAACCTCAGTGCAATCTTTCTCGGCTAGTCGTGAGAGTGCATCCGCTTTTTTATTTTTGTCTGCGGGCGTGTAAGTTACTAAAAAATTAAATCTCAGAAAGAATAACGACCACCGTACCTGCCGGTGGGAAAGAGTTCTATTAGTCTGAAGGTATTGGAGGTTTTTGTGATCAGTATATATCAGAATTGGCAATTGAGTGCCCTCAAGTAAATGTCTCCAATTCTCCAATGCCAGTTTTATGGCTAATAACTCCTTCTCACCTACTGGGTAGTTCACCTCGGGGCTACTTAATGACTTTGAAAAGAAAGCAACTGGGTGAAGAGGTGAGGTGTTTGTTGGTCGTTGTGAGAGAACTGCTCCTACTGCCATATTAGACGCATCTACCTCCAAGATGTATTGAAGGGATGGGTCTGGATGGCATAGTATGGGGGCAGTGGTAAAGCTTGATTTCAGCAGAGAGAATGCTCCATTTGCTTCTTTTGTCCAATTAAATGGTCTCTTCGTGCTTGTAAGTTGTGTGAGAGGTTTCACAATCGCAGAGAAGTTTTTAATGAATTTCCTATAGTAATTAGAGAATCCTAGGAACCTTTGTAATGCTTTGCGAGTGGTTGGCACAGGCCAATCCAGAATGCAGGATATTTTGCTCATGTCCATTTTGATTCCACTTTTAGATATAATATATCCTAGGAATAGTACCTCCTCTTTATGAAACAAACATTTCTTTGATTTAACATATAAGTTATGTGCAAGTAGTCTTGACAACACAAGTCTCACATGTTTTATGTGCTCAGGTAAGGAATGAGAATAGATAAGTATATCGTCCAAATATACTACCACACAAACATCAAGCAAGTCTCGGAATATCTCGTTTATAAACCGTTGGAAGGCTGCGGGGGCATTACATAGCCCAAATGGCATTACAAGGTACTCAAACAGTCCGTATCTGGTTCTGAATGCCGTCTTCCATTCATCCCCTTTACGGATTCGAATTAAATTGTATGCCCCTTTTAGGTCCAATTTTGAAAAGAAAGAAGCCCCACGCACCTGTTCGATAAGTTCAGGAATAAGGGGTAAAGGATAACGATCCTTTATTGTGATGGCATTTAATTGTCTGAAATCAATGATAGGCCTAAGGCTAGAGTCCTTATTGCGGACGAAGAAGAGCCCAGCCGCAGTGGAGGAAGTAGAAGGTCGGATGAATCCTTTTGCCAAGTTTTCATCCAGATACTCCTTAAGGTGAGAGAGTTCATCCTGTGAGAGAGGATATACATGTCCGTAAGGCAACTTGCTATTAGGGAGCAGATCGATACAACAATCATAGTCCCTATGAGGAGGTAGCATTTGAGCGTTTTTCTCAAGAAAAACCTCCGATAAATCTTGATAACACTTAGGAATAATGTCATCCTGCAGTACAGACAGGATCCTATCATGTGTGGGGAGGTTACACGTCGTCTCACAATAGTGAGAAGAGAAGGTTAACGTTTTTGTTTTCCAATCGATGATTGGTTGATGTATGTGTAACCAGGGAAGTCCCAAAATGATTGGAAAATGTGGTGAAGTTAATACATCAAAGGTGGTGGTCTCCACATGAGACTCGTCAGCAGTTACAAGAAGTGCCTGTGTCTGACTGCTGATAGGACCAGAGGATAAAGGGGTACCGTTAATAAAACAAAGGAGACAGGTTTTGGTTTTGAAACAATAGGTATTTTATTAAGGGAGACAAAACAAATGTCAATGTAGTTTCCACAAGATCCTGTGTCAATTATAGCCTTGGTGGTGATCCTAGTTTGGTCCCACTGCAATGTTAATTGAACAAAAAGATAAGGATTAGAGAAGGAAGTTGTGAGTCCCCCTAGCAAGACATTTGAACACTCACCCTCTTTTCTGCGGACAAGAGGACAGTGGTTTACCAAATGATTCGGGGATGCGCAGTACATGCAAAGATGTTCGGTTTTCCTCCTGGCACGTTCAGAAAGGGTCAGAGGTGGACGTATCATTCCTACTTCCATAGGAGTAGGATCATCAGGCAACATCCGAGAAGGACTGGAAAATGGTGAGCCCATCTTCTCAGCCTTTCTTTCTCGTAGTTGTCTGTCAATATTGATACTGGTCTGGATCAGTCCCTCTAGAGTGCCAGGTAAATCCGCTCGGGCGAGCTCGTCTTTAACGGCCTCAGATAGGCTGAGTCTAAACTGCGTTCGCAAAGATGTGTCGTTCCACCCTGAATCAGGGGACCATCTTTTAAAATTTGCCACGAAATCTTCAACAGGTCTCCTTCCTTGTTTTAAGGCCCGTAATTGTGTGTCAGCGGTACTCTGCTTGTTGGGGTCTTCATATAAAGTAGCAAGTTG
Source organism: Pelophylax lessonae (assembly GCF_965119305.1). NCBI lineage: Eukaryota > Metazoa > Chordata > Amphibia > Anura > Ranidae > Pelophylax > Pelophylax lessonae. The sequence goes on along the minus strand of NC_138768.1, from coordinate 265,742,417 downwards.
TGCTAGAAATAAGGGATAAGAATTAAGGAGTGGATCATCCTTTTCAAAGAGAGCATCTGCCCAGGCCCGGGGTTCACCCGTTAAATAGGAGATGATAGTACAAACCTTAATTTGGTCAGTGGTGTAGGTTAGAGGTTTTAACAAAAAAAACAATTGACATGAGTTTTTAAATTCACGGAATTTGCTCCGATCACCAGAAAACACTATAGGAGGGTTTATCTTGGGCTCACGGGGCTGAGCAGCAGGAGGCTGTGTGAGACAGCCAAGCTGCTGTCTCAAGGTTTGATTGTCATTTTTTACCTCTGTAAGCGCATGGATCAATGCATCTACTTGCGGTTTTAATTGTAGTACATGAGTGGATAATTCTGCTGAATCCATATTTTTTTTAAAGGCTCGTTCAATCTGTAACGTTCATGCGTTTTTGTTTGTGGATGGATTTACAGCTGCAGAATTATTACACTCAGTAGCCTTGTAGAGAATCTGTTGAACAACATATCCAACTCTCAGGACTTCATCACCGTGTACAGCCTGTTATATACTATATATATATACCAATAGATGTTTAATGGAGGGATAGAGTATATGAAGATATAGATGAGAGACAGGCTATTGTATGGTGAGCACTAGAAGTAGTATTAGGAGAGTTGCAGGGGATGGTAAAGCAGATAGGTTCTGATGTCAAGTATAGTGCAGATGGTAAGAGGACACAGATGGAGTATACTTAGACAGAGTAACCTAGTGCAAGGATAGTTCAAGGTAGTCCCAAGAGCTAACAGTCTTATGCAGGTGATAGTGAATAGATAGATAGATAGTCTTGGTAATTGCAGTAGATGACAGTAGGAGATTGGTAGCAAGAATCCCCTGCGGGGTACTTATCACTTAGATAGGTTTAGGAATAACAGTGTCCATTGGAGAGGGGTGATCCCGTAGCGAGATACGGATCACCAGCGAGGTTTCCGGCTTCAGTTCAGCAAGGAAGGTATGTCAGCAGCTCCGACTTCTCAGGCGTAGGTGCGATGAACATGTGGGTTTGAACGAGCGATGAGTGAGAGCAAACCGGCTATTGAAATAGCCGCTCATAGCGGCGCTCGGCAGTGATGTCATCCGGTCTTAAAGGTATATGCGTCCTTTGTTATACAAGATGGGACGCAATTAAGAGAGGAGAAATATGGAAGCAAGGGTACCAGAGGTACCGGAACATTACACCGCTACAGAGAGTATTTTATTTTACTCAGCAGACATGCTAAACTGGTTGTAGAGAGATGGAGAAAAAAAGCAACATTACAGGCCGTCCCCACGGTGTGGAGTTTAGGTATGGCTCCCAAGGTTTTACCAACGTTGCACCCATCTGGATTCATGCTTTCTATGGTTGTATTAGAATACAGTGAAATGTTAATTGAAGAATCTGAAGTAAAATAAACTAGTTAAAGCGGAACTATACTCGCCTTCAGTCCAGTGATGCGGCTTCCTGAAGCTCCCCGCCAGTTCCCGACATCTTTGAGCAGTCGCCTTCTGGGTATCGATTGCTGGAGGCTTTCAATGACCAGGCCAATATGACCTGCATAGGAGTCCAGTCAGCTTTGGCATTACTGAATTTCTACAGTGCGCATGCACAGCTCACTGTACAGAGTCGGACAGGCAGGTAGGTAATTTTACTGCAGAAGAGAGAAAGCATGTCTCTTGTGCATAAAAAACACTGCTTGTTCACCCATTTTTTACAGAAAGTTCCACTTTATGCCAACAGTGATTTCCCTGTAAGGAAGAAGAGGTCTATAATCTCAGGACACCAGCCAAACACTTGAGACCCATGGACTGGAATAGAGTTATAGGACGACACCCAGGGGGCATCCAACCACCTGAAGGTACCAGCCTATAACCTAGGTTATATAAATATCAAGCCTGTGCCCTGCACTGTACAAGTAGGATACATGTTTTCATGCCTTTGAAACTAGATCACGTCTTTTTTTAAAAGCCCTAAGCCCACTTACAGTATATGGTAAATCAGCCTTTTCAATATCTTGCTGTGCAACCCAATCTGCAGTGAGAGCCTACATGAGTTGAGAAGGTAAAAGTTAATTAAAGTAGGTTAGTTTGCAATACTATATACAATGACCTGGTAAAGATGAGGGAAAAGTAAAATATTTCCTATTACATTCTAATCTGTGTAACATCAACAAACCCACTGCATATGATCTAGTTAAGATGTGGCATGTGGTTATCAGCACTCACTGCTTACCACGTAACTGGTTTAATGTTAATGGGGTAAGACATGACAATTTTATCAAGTAACCTACCTCCCCTGAATCTAAAATATGCAGCTCTATTCAATAAAGAGTTCCTATTTTTAAAGCGTATCTAAAGCCAAAAGTATTTTTTTATAGTTGTTTTTTAAATTTGTTTTTGCAGTCTGAGTAATTTAATGGGAGATTTCTCTTCACTTCCTGAAGGAGGCAGAAAAACTGAAAATTGTCTACTCACCTTTCTGTAACTTTCCTGGTGCATCTTCATGGGAGCATACAATGGGTTGTTGCTCCACCCCCACAACCTGATAGGACTCAATAACTATAAATCAAAGACAGACTCGATTTGCAGCATTCTTTGTAACTCTCACCATTTGGGAAGGTCTTGTGAAGAGTAGACTTTTAATTGCCTTAATCTATGAGGTGACTTTAGATGTTGATGCTGTCTGACCCTGCCTTAAGCCATGCCAGAACCAAGCATAGAGTTCAACTTTCCTGAATGAAAAGGTAGCTGTCAAGCAGGCCATCACAGGTAAATCAACATCCAGGGGATGTGGATCTCCTGCTTCACCACAGAAAGATGGTAAATTGACTGCCTGGTAAAAGTGGAAGGAGAAAGACATCTTAAAAGTGGTCTGAGGATTTTAGGATTATTCTGTCCTTTTAAAACGTTAGGTGAGGCTCCTTGAGTACAAAGCCTGCAGCTCTGACACATTTTTCACAGAGGTTGTAGCAGCCAGAAATATGATCTTGGGTTAGATGGCAGAGTGTAGCCAATTCTGTATGATATAAATAAGATATTGATAGAGCTGAGGACCATAACCATGTCCCTCTTAGAGGACAATGGTTTCCTGGCAGGTCTATAACTGCATGCAAGCCTTTTAAGAATTGCATCACTAAAGGGTTAAGAGCTCCTTAAACCCCTGTAAGTGCAGACAAGGCTTAAATTTGAACTTTAAACATATTTGAACCTAGGACCCCGCCCAGACCCAGTTGCAAGAATCGCAGAACCTTGGCTTGTTTTGGTGATAAAAGGACTCCTGGCTTTTGCTGTGTGAAATCTGCAATTTTTAGCCTTATGCCCCGTACACACGTGCAGATTGTCGGCCGAAAAGCTTCGGCCGACGACCGATCTGCCGATTGTAGGCTTGTTAGTATGATGCTTCCGACAGCGCACTTTCGGCCGAACAGAATCTGTCGTGCAAGCATTAAAATTTTTGTAGGCTGACACCAGAACGGCTGATTGTTCGTCAGTCAGTACAGAATTCGGCCGACACACATCTACAAATCTCAACACGCATGATCGGAACCAAATAAGGTCCCGGAAGAATTTTCTCAAGTAAACTCAACATTTGATCCAGAAAGAACTTTCGGCTCGCGGCAGGCCAAAAAATATGTGAAATGCGGAGCACATGCTAATCTTGATAAATGTGAGAAGAAGGAAGATGCTGCTCATAATGCAATACTTTTCAAATAAAAAGGCATGTGTTCTGTTATGATGAAGATAATGTTTGTCTATTCTATCAAAATTTAGAATTAAATAATTTTAACTCTTCACCATTATTTTTGTATTTTGACTGCAAAGATCTAACTATTGATATGTCCCTTTATTCTTTTATGAATTAATGTCTAAAACATATTTTGTTGGTTATGCACAATATTAAACATGTTAACAAATTAAGATATGCCATTTTTTAAGTGCAATCTTATTTATTTTTTTAAATCACAAAAAACAAACTGAAAACATTAATACTCTCCGTATTATAAAAATAAACATAAAAAAGGTCCATTTGGACAAAATTAACTTAGAAAATGAGAAACAGGGGTAAAATAAATAACAGGGTACAAAAATTATAACTGCCTATAGCTATACTCAGGCTGCCATGAGGGCATGTTGGTATCATGCTGGCCATATTGCCACTGGCTGCCATGTGGCATTTGGCGAGGTGGTGGGTGTTGTGGAGGTGAAGGTGGAGGGCACGGGTGCTCCTCGCATGCGTGGCTGTGCTCCGTAAGGAAGCCCCTTTCCGCCTTTTGCAGCACATCCAAAATAATTTTTTGGGCATAGTGCCGCTGCAGTAGCTCCACCTGCCCTAAAATTTTGCCCGTCATATTGCCGAAGGACTCATGTGCCTCCGGTTTCCTACGGAGGGCTATGGTGGCCTCGCTAATAAATTGGTATGTGATATCATCCACGTGCTTACTTTTTTGCCTCCGTTTGGCAGGAGGTGGTGGAAATAATTCCAAGGGCTCCCCAGGCTCCTGGCTGCAACCTGGCTCCTCCTCAGTGATACTTCCCTGTTGATGAAATGAACAATTGATTAGAATGTTATAGTGTATATAAAAATGCATGTTTGTTATATTATTGTGAACAAATAGCAGACTTTACATACAGTGGCGTATCTAGGGTCTCCAGTGCCCTTGTTGAGAAGCTGTATTTGGCAACAAACCCCCCCCCCCCCCAAGATCAATGTAAAAATGTAACCCCCCCCAAAAAAAAATCTAAAAGGGCATTAAATGTTTCTCATTTGTCCCTTGTTTGCCCAGTGTAGAGCTCTCTAGTGGGCAATCATTGTCTCAGGTGTGAAAAACAAGAAAGAGAGGGGTGAGAGAGGAGAGAGGGAGAGAAAGAGGGGGTGTGAGAGAGAGAGAGGAGGGGGGTTGCAGAGAGAGAGGGGCCTGAACTTGCAGAGGGCTTGATGTAGGGCATTGAGGGTGAAGCGGTGCAGGTAAACAGGAATAAGGAAGCCACCTGCCTTGCTGACCCAGAGTGAGAGACCAGAGACATGGAAGCAAGGATGGATGTATCATTTGCAGGAGCTGTTAATTTGTTAGTTTTGTTAAAAAAAGGTTGAGCCTGAGGAATGCTGAGGCTACAGCAGTGTTTGTTAGGACTGGAGGTGTGCTGGGGATGCAGCAGTGTTTGTAAGACCGGAGGTGTGCTGAGGCTATAGCAGTGTTTGTTAGGACCGGAGGTGTGCTGGGGATGCAGTGAGAGGCAGTCTCAGTCTCCTGGTCTGTTGGCTCAGCTGCTCTCAATGTTTTACACCTGCATGAAGCAGCTCTCAATGTTTTACACCTGCATGAAGCAGCTCTCAATGTTTTACACCTGCATGAAGCAGCTCTCAATGTTTTACACCTGCATGAAGCACCTCTCAATGTTTTACACCTGCATGAATCCGCCTGCAAACTAGGGGTTCTGGGGTGTGCAGGCTGAGTGGATTGTTAAAAAATCACTAAAACAATGCCAATGTTTTTGCGACCCACCCCCCTTGGCCTGCGCCCCTGGCGGTTGCCTTTCATGCCAACCCCTTGCTATGCCCGTTTACATAAAGGGTCAATTATGGTTTAGCTTATTATTATTATAATTTTGTTACATGATTACATTTTTAACAGACAATATATTGTGAAATGCCATACCTGAGTCAAATTCTCCTCCAGGATATCTTCCTCCTGGCTGGGATCAACTGAGACAGAGGCCTCTGCCGAAGTAGAAGGCAGCGTGGAAATTGATGGCCTGGATTCCACTGTGTCTGCCAGGAATCTAAGGTTCTCAAAGTACCACAGCCGTGGTACAGGGATATCCTCTGCAGCTGCTCCTGACTTTGTGGCATTCTCAATTTTTTTGACCTCTCGCCTGTAGGCAGTGCGAATGCTGCTAATTTTTTTTTGTGACATAATCTATATTTGCCCTTGGATAGACGGGATGGTACAAGGCCACTAGATGTTCATAGGCCTGTCGTCTCAGATGCCTATTTTTGTATTCGGCCGATTTCATTTGCCACAAACAAGGCAGTTGCCTTAACTCGTCAATAAATTTGATCAGGAATTCATGGTTGGTGAAACAGTCAACCATTTTGCAAAACACTATATGCCTGCAAGACACAACACAACACAAAACATATTAAAATAGCATGTATTTTGGGACATAATAAAGATATTCCCAATAAAAGCTGTATAGGACCCAAAACACACACTTTCTAATCAAATAGTCGTACCTTTGTTTGCGGTGAAGAGTCGTGATTCGCCGATCGATCGTGCTCCAACCAATGATATGTCCGCTAGCGAATCGTCGACCGAAAGATCTGGCGTCCTTTAAATACAGCGCATGCGTCAACTCCTCCTCCAGTGGCGGGCTTGTGCAGGGGTGTGTACGTGCAGAAGATCAGGCCTACATGCAACACACACACACCTGAGGCAGTGGAACAATCGTTCGCAAGAACCATGTCTCAACGATCTGAGAGCTCAACTAGTGTGGGCAGAAGTGGTTGGGCCACCAGAAAAACCAGGGCTACACCCATGACCAAGGGGGAAATGGTGGAGATGGTAGGAATTCTAGAAAGGATGGATTATGATGGGAAGTTGGATAATTACGATCGGCCCAATGCCAGGAAAGACCGCATCATGGACAAGGTGGTGGCCTGTTTGAATAAAAAATATGGTGTGGAGCGATCCAAAGATCAAATTAGGAAACGATGGTCCGACCTTAAACATCGTGAGCAGGATCAGCTTGGGCAAATCCATCGTATTTTGAAAAAAAGTAAGTTTTTTTTTTTTATCATGCAATATGTTTATTTGAAATTTGTTGTATGTTGTATTAACATGTCTAGATTCTAATGTCTATATAAAAAGTACTATTACTCATTTTATTGGTCATGTCGTGATTAGATCGATCTATTGTTGATTTTTTAGTATATTACATTAAAAGACAGGAAGCCATAGTTACAAATATATGTATTGTGTTGCAACAAACGTTCTTTCCTGCACGAATTTTCTCTGCAAACATTCCTATTAATCACAGATTATTATTCTATTATTCAAACCTTGAAATAGGAGAAAAAAGAAAACAAAGAGCCAAAGAATGGGAAAGGAGGAGGAGAGGTTTGGCAGCTCCATCTGCAGTGGAGGAAGAAGATGAGGACATGGGCCCAGATGCTGGCACACATTCTCCAAAAGGTAATTGGTTCCTATGCACAGTCAAACATTAATGTACCATATTTTTAGTAGATAACCATGTACATGTCTTAATATTTGTTCCTAAAATAGCTATCAAGCAGGGCACCATGTCCTAACAAATGTACCTCTTGTGATTTTTATGAAATGGCAACTTTTTTGTATTATGTAGATCAAGACATTATTCCAGAAATAATACTGGTGGAGCCAACAAGTGACCAGACACCAGAGCAACATGAAGGTTGGTAGGCACAGATTTTTGGGTAGTGGGATCATAGAAATATGTGTATTAGCAATGATTGTTTAACCTTATATTCTTGTATTCCCTTACAAATTTACATTGCAGATGTTCCCTCATGCGAGGATGTGGCATCTCCAGCCAGGTCAGATGTTAACACATCAGAAACCACATCTCCTGGCAACTTGCGAAGCAGCGTTGCCGGCACATCAGAAAATTTGGAGGATCCTGGACCAAGTGTCGGAGAGACAATTGTGTGCCCACGTAGGTTTTTTCATAATGATTTTTATCAGTGTTATTTTTAGCCTCCAATTGTCAACACTAGTTCCCTATGGGAGCCTCTTTATTTGAATGGAAGTCGCACCGTAAGTCGGATCAGGATGCTCTGACTTGCGGGGCCACTTGCGCTGTGAAGATTATTGAGGGGGAACTACACAGAAAAATTGAATAACCCACCGTGGGTGTCCCCCCAAGTTCCCAAGCAGGCCTTTTGTGTGTGGTATTGAGTTTGAGGGTAGGCCCACAACAAAAAGACAGCGTGGGTTACCCCCAAAACCCATACCAGACCCTAGCATGCAGCTTGTCAGGCCAGGAAAGGGGACGAGCAAGCGGACCAAACCCCCCCTGGACCACAGCAGGACACATGCCCTCAACATGGGGGGGGGTTTTGTTGCTTTGGGCCAGGGGGGGCTCTGCACCCCACACCCAAAAGCACCTTGCTCCCATGTTGAGGAGGACAAGGGCCTCATCCCCACAACCCTGTATGGTGGTTTTGGGGGGTCATGCGGCCAGGGGGTTCCTAGGACTTTGGAAGCAACCTTTAATAAAGGGTGGCCCCCAGATTCAGACCCCAATCCCTATGTGAATGGGTATGGGGTACATAGTACCCCTACACATTAACCACATAAATGGAAGTGTATGTGAATAACGACAGGAGACGTTTCTGAAATGTTCTTAAATATCTTCATCCAGTCTTCTCCACTCTGCTCTTTGGATCTTCTCCTCTCCACTCTTCTGCTGTCCAATCTTCTGCTCTTATGTTGTCTGCTCTTTTGCCCTAGGCTCTTCTTCTTCCTCCTGTCCTCCTCTGATGCTGTTGCCGTGCATTCTGCCTGTCTCTGCAGCTTAATATATATATATATACATTACGACCATGCCCTCACAATGACGTCATCATGCGTTCACACCCCTAATGAATATATAGTAAGCTCAGGAGACCGGCAGAATCATCAGCAACAGCATCGGAGGAGGACAGGAGGAACAAGAAGAGCCTAGGGCAAAAGAGCATAAGAACAGGGTAGGTATTAACTCGAGAGTAATTTAAGATAACCTGGACACCAAATGTTTCTCTATTATGACCTCATGTAGGTGATTCACATTGACTCAGTTGTATTTTTTTTTTACAGATCATGTTTTACATAGTTGCACTTTAGCCAAATTGACCCATGAGGCTCTACAATGCTGCTTAGACCTAGAAAAAATAAAGGAGACTGCAACGGCATTACAAAACAAAATGCGCGATTTTGTGGACATGATTGGCAAATGTTAAACCCAAATTTTAATAAGTTTTAAATGTTTTTATTGGGATGTTCCTGATGTTACAAATTTTTTATAATCTTTTATGGCATTTTTATTACACTCAGATGTTAAGAGTGTACCCAAGTTTGGGAAAAGCACTTTACAACACCCTAACCCTGTGAATGTTTGTTACTAAAACATTTTTACATTCAACAATGTGTGTTCAATTCTTTATTTGACTTTCGTTGGGGGGTCCAGGTCTAAAGCTGTGTAAAGAAGCACTAAATGTATGATGGCTGTCCTATTCACATATTTACATGTTAATGAAAGCATTTTGGACACAATGCGAGTGCCATATGCGAGTTGCTGGAGGTGTCAATGAAATGTTAAAGATCCCACCAGTTTACCGCATATCACAGTGCGATCTGACATTTCACACAGGATCGGATCACACAAGTGTGAACGACTGTGCGATCCTATCCTGATGCGGCTGAATAAATGCATCATGTGCGACTTTTGTGCGAGTGCAGTGCGAATTGAGCCATACAAACTGTATAGCTGATTTTTGCCTGAACATCTGATCGCATGTAATAAAGGAGCAGTGCGCTACGATATTACATGCCATCAGATGTGCAGTGTGAATTGAGACATACACTTTGTATGGCTACATTCGCACTGAACACGCACACAAGTCGCACATGACCCTTTATTTCTGATGTATCTGGATTAGATCGCACAGTGCTTCACACTTGTGGAATACAATCCTGTGCAAAAAGTAAGTGACGGGTCACCCTTATGCGATGCATGAAGGCTGCAAAGTCGCAGACTTCCCGCATCGCATAAGTGTGACTCAACACTCAAGGTACTAGCAGTCCTAGGATTCAATATGGCATTGATATTGCCAGTAGCAATCAGTGTAGGGAGATCAGTGTAATCTATAGTGTATTGCTTGTTCGTTGCTCTAGTTCAATTTACATTACCTATATATAACACTTTGAGCTGAACAATGATCAAGTTTCACATAACACTGACATATCCTAACATTGGTGGGCAGTGAGAAGGATGTCATAAATGAACACAACATAACAGGTGTAGGTATGTTGTTAATACCCTAATGTATTATATGAAATATATAGTATGGGCACCTTCTGGACAATGACCACCAATGTAAGGTGACATTAGATGAACCTTGGGTGTGACCTAGTTCTCAATGTGAGAGGGTTTGTGGAAATTTTATGGGGTGCAGAAGGCCCTTGTATTTACACCACTGGCTAAAAAATAACACATGGCCATCATCACTTTGGATCAGCTGGTGAGAGACTACAGTAAAGAAACACACTGATGAATGTATTAACCCTTCCAAAGTCACACATATATAACACATGATTAACCCAAAAAATTATGTTTGGCATATGTGCCCAAATGATTAGAATCCACAATACAGAATCATTGCAATTTTGGTATAATGTGTTGAAAAATCTGATATCTCTGACATTTATCTTGTGTGTCAAATCTTTAACAACATTAATGTGTGTGTGACATCGATTGCTGCCAGGACACAGCTCCTCTCCCCATAAAATATTCCAGATATTCCTGGCGGATCTGACGGGCCCTCTGTGATGCCAATCCTGAGTGTCCAACTTGCATTGAGGTCATGGACTCCATTTGGTCACGAGGTTTGTCCTCTCCACTTGTACCTGGCATAGCAGGGTCAGTATCCAGTTGCTGCATAACATAATTTTCTGCATTCCTGCGTAGGAAGTTGTGCAAAATGCAGCAACACAGGACCACGTTATCAACTTTGTACAGTGCCAGGTGTATGGACATCAGGAATATCCGGAACCGGTTGGCCATTATCCCGAAGGCATTCTCCACAACTCTGCGAGCTCTGGACAACCGGTAGTTGTAGATCCTTTGGTCGGGGGTGAGGTTCCTCTGAGGGTAGGGCTTCATGAGATGCTCCCCAAGCGCAAAAGCATCATCTGCGATAAAAACAAAGCTCATACCCTCAACGGTTTGCTCCCTGGATGGCAGGTTCAGAGTGCCGTTATGAAGATGACGAGCGAACTCCGTCTGCCAATATCCAAAAAAATAAACTCATAGTTTGCATTAACTATGGCTAGCATGACTATACTAAAAAAATCCTTTATAATTATAATAAAATGTGCCGGAATTCGGAGGGGGGACAATGCGGACGTGCTTCCCATCTATAGCACCCCCACAATTGAGAAAATTCCACTTCCCCAGAAATTGAGCAGAAATCTCCAGCCATTGCTCTGCGTTTGAAGGAAACTGTGGGGGAAAACCAAAAAAAAAACAAGATTTAGTGCTTGAGCACATCACATTATTAATTACACACACAGTTGTCTTAAATTCTTATGCAACTTTTTAAAAATATAAACAACAGGAAGGCAATCATTTGGATTTGGGGATGTAACATCTACATACATTTATTTTACACCTCCTATTGTTCTTATATTGTAAATGGCCATACACACTATAAGATTCTCTGAAGACTTTTTCCTTGAGATTTACCTTTTCTATGTAGTGCAAGGGCCTGCCAGATTGCATAGGATTTGAAAGTGTTTGTTTGACCTCATATTATTTGGTTTTGGTAAATCGTAAGGAAAAATTGTTCTGAAAATCTTATAGTGTGTATGGCCCATTATACTCACCAGCTAGAGCTGAGATTTACAAAATACGGCCCTCCAGCTGTTGCAGAACTACACATCCCATGAGGCCTTGTAATTCTCTGACATTCACAGACATGACTAGGCATGATGGAAATTGTAGTTCCTGAACAACTGGAGGGCCATAGTTTTAAGACCTCTGAGCTAGAGCTTTGGTATATGCTGACTTTTAGATTTAGCATGTGGGTGGGGGGATGGGTAAGTAAAACTGGGCATTTATACATCAATAAGGGCTTGTGGTCAGTGAAGGTTTTAACATCATTACATAAACATACACAATCATAGATGGGAATGGATGGACTGATGTATTTAAGATAAATCATAAACTAGGTACTAAAACATTGGCCAAGGAATAATTGTTTGAGGGAAAGTAATAAAATGACACAAATTCAAAATACTGTTAACACGCAATGCGTTTAGGGACACATAGGAGAGAATGGTGGGGTGGTTAGTGGGTAATTTTACAAATGGTTAAGATAATCTACATCTTTACTACTATGTGCATGCGGACAGAGGGTAGTTACAAAATAATGGCCTGTGTCAATTGCTGTACATCCAAAAACATCATAATACATGTAATGTAATGTAAAAAATAAAACATACCTTGATATAGTCCTTCTGCAAGACCTTGATGATAGCAGAGCAGGTCTCAGGGATGATGACTCCAAGAGCTTAGGGGGAGATGCCTGTGGTGAACTTCAGATCCTGCAGGCTTCTCCCTGTTGCAAGATACCTCAAAGTCGCAATTAACCTTTGCTCATGAGTTATTGCAACCCGCATACAAGTATCCTGCTTCAGAATATAGGGGGACACCAGGGCAAGAAGACGGTAAAAGATGGGATCCGTCATACTCAAATAATTCCTGAAGTCATCAGGATTATTTTCCTGGAGCTCCCTCAGCAAGGACATGTGGGAAAATTGATCACGGTTAAGCAACCAATTTTTCGTCCAGGAGGTCCGGTTCTTCTTCCTCTTGCTCATACGTCGCCTCAGAGCCAAAACTCCAACGCTAAGTACAGCAATGGTCGAATCCTCGGTCTCCATAATAAATTCTCGAACGATGTCTCGGAAAATAGCAAAATGTCGTCAACCAAACAAATGCTACCGAAATCAGCGCAAGATGCCCAGAAGGGTCACGGCCAAACACTCACTTCCTCTTTTGTAGCGGCGGACGTGCGTGGAACGTGCGTTGAACGTTCTGACGTCATTTTCTGTTGGCAGACAAAAGTCCTGGGCAAGTTTTGAGCACTTTTCAACAGACAAACAACAAACACGACAGCCGTGGACATTTGACGGCCGATTGTTCGGCCGACGATCTGCAAGTGTGTACGAGCATTATTCTCTGTTAAGTCTTATTCATGGAGACCTCTCTGGCTTGACACAAGATAGCCACTATCTGTACTGAGCACCCTTGACTTGGTAGCCTCCGCTTCTCAACTTCCATGCTATCAAAGGTAGTACCTTTGGGCTGGATGGCAAAACTGGCCATGAAAGAGATCAGTCATCACTGGCAGAGGCAGTGGTGACTCAATGCTCAACTGTAGGAGAGACAGACACCAGAGCTTCCTTAGGCAAAATGGTATAATTGCAATTATAGATACATGGAAATTCCACTGACTATATAATAATTCTACCCTTTCACTGCTGTCTAGGCACAGTACAACTCATATTCCTCTTATAAAAGGAGTGAATGACAGAAGGGCTTTGAACAGTGCTCTCAGATCGAGAGCATTCAATACTATGCCTCCTAACCTGAACATCCTATGACCTTGAGCAGCCTGCTCTATGAAATGCATCCCCAAACCTTTCTGGGTGGGGTCTGATGTGATTGTATTCCATTTAAAAAGAACAATTGGTCAGTTAAGAAGAAGCATGGATACTCCAACACTGTTCTGCTGGAAGAGATCCAAAGCATCTTTGATTTTCTCTATCAGAGGATGGATCTTCCCTCGTGGAAGTTCTACTGAATTTTTCCGTGTATCCAAAAATGCCCCCAAGATCCTCATTCTTTAGGCTGGACAGAGAAAGCTCTTCCAATTAGCAATCAAAATTTTGTAGATTGTGTAGCAGAGCATCCTAATGCTAGATAAGCATCCCCCAATTGCTGGCTAGAAGGATGCTGTCCAAGTAGTGTTATATTCTCGCAATTGCCATTGCAGACAGTAGAACCTTTGTGAATGTCCTGGGGGAGGTGGACAGACCGAATGGGAGGCACCGAAACTGGTAGTGAAATTGAAATGAAGGATGGATTGGGACAAGTAGGTGTCTGATAAACCTACAGAGGGCATCAATCTCCCAGATTTATAAATAATATAGTTGGAGGTTCTTTATCTTGCACGACTCCAACTTTCTGTTCTTGTTAAGTTTTTTCAACTTTAACACTGGGCACAGATTGCTTGATTTAGATATATTTTTTTTTTTTACTAGGAACAAGGGTGAACTGAATCCTCATCTCTGGGCACTGGAACCTTCATGATTGCTTGTTTATTTAATTTAGCTACAAACTGGATCAGAATTTTTAACTTTTCCATAAAATCTGCTAGCTGGCTGACTGGAAGAGATCATAAGATGGACATCCCTAAAACTTCCGACAATGTCACGCCGATAAGTTTTGAGTGCACTGGGTTTTTAGGGGTAACTAAAACCTTTTTCCCTTTGTTTTCTTTTCCTTTTCTTTGCTGTTTGCAGTAGTACTTGTGTTCTACATTTACATTATTTATGATATTCTATATATAATTTATACATTATTTTTCTCAATTTCAATCCTTCACTTTGGATACTGATTTTGGGGATGGTTGCTTGTTTATTTTGGATAGCTAGCGCTGTTTATTGCATAGTGTACCACTCTTGCGATTTTTTTTTCACTCAATGTCACAACAATATAGCCAATATGGCCCAGTGATCCTGAATATTTTTCATCTAGGTGTGCGCGCGCAAAGCTTCATCTGACTCCCACAAGCACCCTCTTGGCTGAGCGTACCCTTTAAAGGACTTCTGCTGTTCTCCCAACAAAGGTGCCCTAGATTTTTAAGGCTTCAACAATGAAGATTGGGTACTTCTCCTGTTCATTTAGTAATCTTTTCCTCGTCCGTAGGATTTTGCTTCTTCGTATCTACCTCAGAATTGCAGCCTGGATGCTGGACCTTTCTGATTTTTTTGTTTTTTGTCAGATTACATCCACCCAGACCTGCCAGTGGTCACTCTTGAGATATCTGTATGGTCTATTCCCAAATAGATTGGATCCACCGTCTGGTATCTTGCACCAGTTTTTATTTTTAAGCTGGGACTCATCAACCATGGCTTCAGCCATAATGCCCTCCTTGCCATGACCACAGGCAACATTGCTATTGAAAAACTATCAATTGACATCTACTGCTGCCTCCACAGGGTCTCCCACTAATTTGAGCTCTTTCAAAGTGGTTACCACCTTGTCTCTCTCCACTTCCTCCAAAAGGGCTTCTTTAATATTTAACATCCAACTCAATACTGCTCTGCCTGCCACTGCAAATGTTATTGCTGGTTTGCAGGCACCTGCAGATGCTACAGTACGTAGGAGCACTTCAGATCTAGGTCTTATTTTCAGAGTAGAGCGTCCTTAAATGTAACTGCAAGGTGACATGTCTTGCCAGTCGCATTAATGATGCATCCACCGGCGGAGAAGACAGCAGCAGGTTGACCTTTGGCTCTTTTAGTGGAAACAGATTTGACAACCTGTTTATACAGGCCTTTTTCTCTGGCCCCTGCCATTCTTCCTGGATTAACTCCTCCAGTTGTTCAATGAAGGGAAAGGAGATATTTCTAACCTTTTAGTTTCCTCCACTTCACCCTAGGCAATTGCATCCTTAACTGACCTTGCAACTTCAAAGCCTATGCCGCTTCCTCCAAGCTGACTTGACATACTAGCTTGTCAGGCAATAACTTTCCACCACAAATGCAGCAACCTTTAGGGCTGGTACCATGTGGTGTTTGTAGATGGGGAGCAATAATAGGAGGCGATGACCTTGATCACCGTTACCTGGATGTCTGCACCCAATAGTGAATGTTCTGGCTTTTAGAGGTCCATCTTGAGGTCCTTGCAGGGCTGTGTACTGCTTGCTCTAGGCAGACTTGACATACTGGCTTGTAAGGTAATGACATTCCACCACAAATGCATCAACTCTTACATGGCCATACATGTTCAACTTTTGTTGTACAATTTTCTGTTAGATTTACCACAAACCACATAATATGAGGACAAAGCTAAACAACACTTTCAATTGTTTTCAATTAGGCAGGCCTTTGTACTACATAGTTGAAGGTAAATTTCAAGAAAATTGTACAGAAAATTGTAAGACAAGTGTATCATGTATGGCCAGCCCTTGGGATATCTACTCATTTTTTTTTATCTCAGTGACAGTGTTTACAAGACAAACAAAGGATCTCCCCAGTGGTGTTATTTGTGTCATTGGTGGAGCTTTTAAGTAGCTTTAGCTTTTCTTTGATTTAGGCCTATTGCACACGATTCAGCTTGTATAAGAGCACTGTGCACAACAAGCTTTGATGAGCTTTCTCTAAGCCTTTAAAACGCACTGCAACTCCTGTTTTAAAATGGGAGTGCTGGTTTAGGAGTGCTGATTGTCACTTTAAAACAAGCCGCTAGCAGGCTTCAACAGGCTTTCAAACCAAAACAAAGTAGATAGGGATCTGACACCTGCTAAAGGGGATACAAAAATATTTAATAATTTCAAAGAACATATATTTAAATATATTTTAATATTTAATTCCAGTGCAACCCCCCCCCCCCCCCACCCAAATAATAATAGCAGCAGCTTGTAGTGTGTATGAAAGCGACTACTAGCAGCAGGGGGACATCCCCAGAGCATGGACCCTTGCTTTGGTTGTTTGGACTGCATGCCAACAAGCTGGAGATATGCCAAGATAGCCATGGCTATACCTCAACTGCTATAATAGTGCAGGACAGCAACTTCTCCCTTTGGATCTACAACAATTCAGAAGAATAATGAATATGGACTGTGAGTGCTGAGAAATTGCATACTATCCTTAATTTTGCTCTGTCAACTAGCTATTAGCAGTATTGGTCACCTGCACACTGGAACTTTACAATGAGCTGGCATCCGCATGTAGGCTGGACCGACTGCATTAGGGACGCGGAGCCAGATACACATGATTACCAGCAGATAAGCATAGATCTCACCAAGGACCTGGATAAATGTTAGTCCTAGAAGACTATGGACTGAGCCCAGTTTGGGCTCTACATTTAGCAGCTGTATTCCTTGTGGAGTAATCCCTTTCATACACACTACAAGCTGCTATTACATTATATATCTCCCAGTAAGGTGTCCTTTTCCAACACAGACCCTGGGGGGTTTTTAGGGGAGGGTTTTACAGAGGTGTTTAAGTGGGATATAGGTTAGGCAGCAAGCTGAGCTATTATCACGGAGAGGGAATGAGGGAGGGGAGCTTCTTTACGTTTTTTTGCATTAGAATATATATCTACACACAAACCTAAAAAAAAAAAAAATTAATATCATTAAAAGTTAATTTATTTCAGTAATTCAATTCAAAAAGTGAAACTCATTTTATATAGATGCGTTACACACAGTGATATATTTCAAGCATTCCTTTCTTTTAAATTTTGAGGATTATGGTTTACAGCCAGTGAAAACCCAAAATTCGGTATCTCAGAAAATTAGAACATTACATAAGACCAATAAAAAAGTTTTTTTTAATACAGAAATGTTGGTTTACTGAAAAGTATGTCCATGTACAGTATGCACTATACCTTTAGCTCATCTGCATTGTTGGGTCTGGTGACTCAATCTTCCTCTTGACAATACCACACAGATGCTCTATGCGGTTTAGGTCAGGTGAGTTTGCTGGCTAAATAAGCACAGTTATACCATGATCATTAAACCAGGCATTGGTCTTTTAATATTGTGGGCAGGTGCCAAGTCCTGCTGGGAAATTAAATCAGCATCTCCATAAAGCTGGTCAGCAGAGGGAAGCATGAAGTGCTCTAGAATTTCCTGGTGAAGGGCTGCACTGACTTTAGACTTTATAAAACACAGTGAACCTGACACCAGCAGATGACATGGCTCTCCAAATCACGGACTGTGGAAACTTCACACTGGACCTCATGCAACTTGGATTCTGTGCCTCTTCATGCTTCCTCCAGACTCTGGGACCTTGATTTCCATATGAAATTCAAACATTTCCACAGTCCCTGATGGTTTGCTTTGTGCACTGGTGTGCAGTCATGTTGGAACAGGAAGGGCCAACTCTAAACTGTTACCACAAAGTCAGGAGCTTGAAATTGTCCAAAATTTCTTGGTATGCTGACACCTTAAGTTCCCTTTACTTGAATTAAGGAGTCAAGCCCAACCCCTGAAAAACAATCCCACACCATAATCTCCCCTCCACCAAATGATTTGGACCAGTGCACAAAGCAGGGTCCATAAAGGACATGGATAAACTTGTTTAGCGTGGAGGAACTTGATTGGCCTGTACAGAGTACTGACCTCAACCTGATAGAACACCTTTGGAATGAATTAGAGGGGAGACTGTGAGACAGGCCTTCTCGTCCAAAATCAGTGTCTGACCTCGCAAATGCACTTCTGGAAGAATGGTCAAACATTCCCATAGACACACTCCTAAACCTAAGCCAGCCTTCCCAGAAGAGTTGAAGCTGTTATAGCTGCAAAGGGTGGGCCAACTCAATATTGAACCCTACAGACTATGACTGGGATGCCAAAAAAGTTCATGTGCATGTGAAGGAAGGCGTCCCAATACTTTTAAAGATTTTTTTTTCTCTCCTTTGAGATTAATAAATATATTTTATATTAGAGCAAATATTTAAACTGAGAAAAATGTAGTAGTTTTAAGAAAAATTTTATTTTTTTTTTTAATTGATGGCAGCAACACATCTCAAAAAAGTTGGGACAGGGTTAAAAAAATCTGCCAAAGTAAGTGGTACTAACAAGGAAGAGCTAAAACATTTTGTAACCAATTAGGTTCGTTAGCAACAGGTCATTCACATGACTGGGTATAAAAAGAGCATCTTAGAGAGTCAGTGTCTCAGGAGTAAAGATGTGCAAAAAGGTTCAACAATCAGTGAAAAGCTGCGTCTAAAAATTGTCAAGAAATTTTAGAACAATCTTCAACAGAAAATTGCAAAGACTAAGTATATCATCATCAAAAGATTCCAAGAATCTAGAGAAATCTCTATGCACAAGGGACAAGACCGAAATGCAATATGGGATGCCCATGATCCTCGGGCTCTCCGATGGCACTGCCTTAAAAACAGGCATGATCCTATGATGGACATCACTGCATAGGTTCAAAAATACTTACAAAAATCACTGAACACAGTTTGCCATGCCATCCAAAAATGCAAGCTAAAGTTTTATGAAGCAAAGAAGAAACCATATCTTAACATGATGCAAAAACACTGCCGTCTCCACTGAGCCAAAGCTTATTTAAAATGGTCTTTTGCAAAGTGGAAAACGTTTCTCTAGTCAGACGAATCAAAATTTGACACTTTCTTTTTGACAACCACAGGTGCTGCATGCTCTGGACTAAAGTGGGGAAGGATCCTCTGGCTTGTTAGCACTCAGTTCAAAAGCCTGCATCGCTGATGGTACAGAAGTGCATTAGTAGTGGAATGGCCAGCTTGCATATCTGGAGCAGCATATGCTCAAGCATGAATGGGACAACATTCCTATCCGAAACTCCAGGCACTGGTTCCCTCAGTTTCCAGACATTTACAGAGCGTTGTTAAAAGAAGAGGGGACACTACACTACATCACTACATGTAAACATAGCCCTATCCCACATTTTTTTTGGAACTGCGGTTGTATTTTGCCAGCTTTCTTGTGCCCTGTCCCCAACTTTTTTGAGGCATGTTACCATCAAAATTGCCCTTTTTTTTTAAATGGTACATTTTCTAAGTTTATACATTTGACATATTTTCTATTAAATTTCTATAAAAAAATATGGGTTTTATGAGATTTCTAAATCATTGCATTGTTTTTATGTAGATGTATCCTAGCATCCAAACTTTTTTGGGAATGGATGATGTAGAATTTTTTTGTGTTCACAAACATTTATGCTTTCAAAAAAATGATGTAGGATATAGGAATCTCTGAAAGAACAACGGTTTCTGTATAGTGTCAAGTAGGCTCAACTCCGTCTGAAATGGACACCATTCAGGAAAAAGACAGAAGTCCTCTCCCTGGAATAATCCTTCCCCTGCCAGAAAGGCTTCAGTTTTGTAGCAAGCCATAAACGAACAAAAAACACAAGAGGGGAGAGAGATCTGTCTCCTGTGATGTATTCAAAGAAATGGGTTTTATCCGCAAATCAAAAATCCAAATTTTCCTTTATCCTACATCACAGTTAGCAAGAGCAGCTTTAGTAATCCTTACTTTCAGGGATGTCCCAAAGCACTTGAGTGAGGGGAGGGCAACAAGCCCCCACAAAAACCTAACCAAGAATAGGAAGGAAAACTCATGCGGTGGCCTCAAAAAAATTGCACTCAAAGGCAACATTCTCAGCGGCTCTAAAATCCACCTAGTTTATTTCGTAAAGGTGATAAACAAAAAAACAGGTAAGAGCCTTGCAAAACTGGAGAAACAGAAGTTTGGGGATGAAAGGCCCAGGAAGCACCCACACTCCTCACAGAATGAGCCTTCACTGGGAAAGCTAGATCCCTTGCTTTTAAAATCAGGGTTCTCCAAACTTTCTAAAAAAAAAAAAGGGCCGGTTTTCTGTCCTTCAGACTTTAGGGTGGACAGAGAGGCCAGTGGAAGTAGAAATGCCCCAGGCAGTGGGATTAAAAAATTACATAGTGCCTGTAGTGAGTAGGAGGACAAATAGTGCACCATCATTGGTATTAGTGGGGGGAATAGTGCCTATTTGTTTATATCAAAAGGAGGAATAGTGTTCCATCACTAGTGTCATTGGGAGGAAAAATGCCCCATTGTTGGTGTCAGTGAGGGGAATGGTTCCCCACTGTTGGTGTTGCTGAAAAGAATAGTGGGCCACAGTTTAGACCATACGTTTGAGAAAGCAGCTGTAGAATGCAAAGGGAAATATACTTACAAGCTGTGTGTGATCTTTGTTCAGAACCTCAGGAAGCATGAAGAGGAAATCTAAATGCCTAATTGCTGCCCTTTAGGTAATGCCTTAAGATAACCAGTCCTGGAGATGAACCTGTCTAGCTTCATATTGAACCTGGATGCCAAAAAAATCTATATCCAGACTGCCCCACCATTTACAAATCTCCTTGAACACTTCTGGGTGAAGAGTCTATGCCCCTGGAGACCACTTTTGCTGGTTAAGGAAGCTTGCCTGCCAGTTTTCCACTCCTAGGATGTGAACTGTTGACAGAGCAGAAACATGAAGCTCCCCCCAGGACAGAATTTACTACCTCCTGGCTCGCCCAACTTTTTGTTTCTCCTTGATGATTTCTGTGCACCACTGCTATGGTGCTGTCAGACTAAACTCCAGCAGGACAACCCTGCTGCTGCTGTGACCAATGCAGGAGACTAAGGTGGATCACCTGCAGATCTAGAATATTGAAGGCAACACTCTTTCCTATCAGGACCAAATTCCCTGAACTGAAAGGTGATCCAGAACTACCTGGCTGTAGAGAGGCCACCAGTGACTGTACCAATTCCATCCATAAATTCCATATGTGGAGAAACCTGCTGAGGCGCTTAAGGCAAACACTTCTTTTGGAAGTGGGACAGAGGTACTGACTTTAAAGTTGAGGCCTGGGGGAGGCGAAAGGAGCGCCTCCCGTGAAGAAAAGGTAGAAGGAGCAGGCGTTTACTTGTCCTTCCTAAGTGGTAAAAGAAAGCTCTCAACACCCAAACTTTTATGGCTATATTTATCCAGGCCTCGTCCAAGAAAAATTTTATTGAGAAAGGGAAAACTCACCAGCAACTTCTTTCAGGGATGCTCTGCAGACCAACACTTCAGCCAAAGAATCCCACGCATGTGCACAGTCAACAGGTCCAAACAAGAAATCTGCTGCACGGAGTCCTTGAAGGCATCCACAGCGAAAAAGAGGGCAGGGGCTAAATCTAGTAGCCGTGTGCCCAAATCAGTATCTCCATTACAGGACTCCAACCCTCTGGAGAGACATTTTGCTCCAACTTTAACCACTTGCCGACCGCCGCAAGTATATATACTGGGGCGGTCAGCCCCTCACAGGCAAAGTGATGTATGGGTACGTCACTAACCTGTGAGGCTCTGGGGAGTGAGCGCGCGCCGCCGGAGGCGCGCTCACGGACCCCCCCACGCGTGTGACCGGCGGACCCGATGTCTGCCGGTCACTCGGCGATCGTCGGTGGAGAGGGAGAAAGGCAGGCGGCTAGTGTAAACAAGCCGCCTGTCATTCTCCCCTGTGTAGAAACAATGATCATACGGTTCTACTATGTAGGACCGTTGATCACTGTTCCTACAGCTCAAGCCACAGCCAATCACAGTTAGAATCACGCCCCTAGGGACACACACAGCCCCTCCCTCTCAAATAAAGTTAACCCCTTCACTGTCAGTGTAATTTTACAGTAACAGTGCATATGTATAGCACTGACTACTGTAGAAATGTCACTGGTAACCCCAAAAGTGTCAAAAATGTCAGTCAAGGGTCCGATCTGTCCGCCGCAGTGTCACAGTACCGCAAAAAAAAAAAAAAAAAAAAAAAAAAAATCGCAGATCGCCGTCATTACGCGTTAAAAAAAAAACAACATAAATGACAAAAATCTTTCCCTTTGTTAGTAAACGCGATAAATTTTGCGCAAACCAATCAAAATACGCTTTTTGCGATTTTTTTTTACCAAACGTAGCATAAAACAAATTGGCCGAAAATGTTAAAAAAAATTTGATTTTTACATTTTTTTGGGGGGAATTTCATATAAAAAAATGTGAAAAATATTATTTTTGCAAAATTGACGCTTTTTTTTGTTTATAGCGCGTGATCAAAAAATCGCACAGGTGATCAAATACCACCAAAAGAAAGCTCTGTTTGTGGTAAAAAAAGGACGTCAAATTCGTTTAGGTACAGCGTCGCATGACCGCGCAATTGTCCGTTAAATTCACGCAGTGCCAAATTGCAAAATACCCCCTGGTCAGGAAGGGGGTAAAATCTTCTGGGGCTTAAGTGGTTAAGACTCTGGCAAACTTCAATGGTTGTAACAACCGGCTGTAGTTGCTCCCGCTAAGGCAAAGGATGCTTTGAATAAGGGTTCTAGTCTTGTCAGAAGCATCCTCGTAAAACATCCATTTTTCGTCCAGTGTAGGGTCTGGGTACCATTCTCTTAGCGATTAAAGCTGTTGCAAAATTGTACGGATGAAACCAGTCTCCCGATTCTTGTTGGGACCATTGAGAATCTGGTTGGTAAATTGTGCAGAGCACAGCAGTGACCCTCATCTTCAGACACCGGGAAAAAAAAAAAAAACAAAAAACACACAACTGAAGCCTTTTCAGCAGAGGAGGGGTTCTTGCTAGTGTCCAATCAGCTGTAGATGGCCCATAACCTCGATAGTAAGCCTTCTTAAAGTTTTTTTTTTCTTTTTTTAGTTTTGGATGGAGTGGAAATGGATTAAAGTCCTGTTTACTGTTATCACCAAGAAAAAGTAAAAGAAAATCCCAATTTTTTGGGACATCAGAAAAAGAATAAAGAGGAAATCTTCCGATGGGGACACTAGTTTTGGTGACATGCTGGGATTCCCCCACTTTGGAAGGATTTCCTCACTTCCTGTTCTGGCTATGGGACAGGAAGTCAAAGGAAATCTCCCCAATGGCACACAGCTGGCAAAAAAACTTGAGGGGTATAATCTCCCCATACTATCTAAAAAGGAAATATTTTGCCTTTAGTGACACTTTAAAGCTGCTCGGTGTCCCGTGTGTGATAAAGAAATTACTTATTTAAACCAGAATATTTATACCCACACAAATTATATCAGCATTTTCATCATATCTTATGAGCCATCTGCATGAACATTTTGCAAAGGCTCTTAAGTTATTTTGACAGGGCTTGGGATCAAGAAAATAAAGCAAACAAATGTGTGAAAAATTATGACAAACACTCCCAAAGAGGACTAAAAATACTAATACAGTTCAAAAATAAATTCAAAGAAAGTAGGTGTATGCAGCAAACAAAGGATCACCAACAATAATAGTAAGGAAACACAGTAAGAACTGCATACTGGCTATTAGAGATGGGCTCAGCCATGTTCGGGATCCTAATCCCGACACACCTGAGCAATTCCGCCAGAAGCCGACACTACACACCGCTAATCACAGGCAGGGAGACATTTCCCGGTATGCAGCTGCACAGACCAGGAAAGGTCTCACTGCCTGGGATTAGCGGTGTGCAGTGTAGGCTTCCTGGTGGGATCTTGCAGGTGGGCTGGGACTACAATCCCTAAGACACCTGAGCCCATCTCTACTGGCTATCAGTACACCTCTGCTAGTGAGGTGGACATTTTTAATCCTTTATGTACTGTACATACAATACTTCAGTAGGGTCAATGTGGATTGCAGATGTTTTAGGGCAAAAAAAACCTGCAAAATAAGAGCAGTTACCGACATAAATATTCAATTATTCTACTTTTTTTTGTATGTTTCTGTACTTAAAATCTCAATAAAACTTGATTATGGAAAAAAAAAAAAATATTCAATTATTTGAAACGGATTTTAAACATGTTTCTACAGACATTTTTCTAATCACCAGTTATGTTTGCTAATATACATAGCTGACTCGTAGAGGTAGTTTGATGTCCTTTAAAAGAATAGTGTTCGCTTAAGGCCTCATCCAAACAAATGCTTTCAGGCATCCAGTGTAATATGTGGGTGTATTTCCACACCCAGAGAGAGGCAGCTACAGCTTACTGCCCCCTATAGTAATCAATAGATACTAACATACTAATACTAGCATGCTAACACAAACACACACGGGTAAGTTACCGGCTTGCAAAAACCGACAAATGGGTGTAAATCCCTGAACGCAACTTTTGTGCATTCAGGGATTTATACGCATATATGAGCTTAGCCAAGCATGGCATATACCCCCATACAGTTAGCATAGAACCATTCATTACTACGGGCGGCTGTAAACTGCAGCTGTCTCTCCCAGTTATGAAAATCTGAGATTTAAATTAGATGCCTGAAAGTGTCCATGTGCCTGGAGCTTAAACTCCTTGGCTGCACGTTCTTAATATTTTTGAAGACAAAATATGAAAAATAAAAGTGCTTATACTGCATCTCCAGTTCATTCTTGCTTTACTTTCATATCACTGGTCCCCATATGGTGCAATAAGTCACATGACATCACCAACATATTGTCTCTCCCAGAGCTAAAGGTCCTTAAATGAGCACAACTGTATCCCCTTCTCACTGTAATAATTGTGCAGTAAGGGATTTTTCAAGACTTCCATTTCATGTAGACGCTCCCATGACTGAGAAAAGTCATCTGGACCTTCTCCACAGCCTCCTACTGGGGGGACACTGGGATATCCAGGATGAGTCATAAGTTCGATGCGGATACTGGTACCAGAATGTGGACTGGGCAGCGAGCTGTGTGGGGGCTGAATACTATAGTCCATGGCTTGCTGGATGTTACTTATGGACATATTCTTTCCCATTGTGCTAAGACCAATATAGATGTCTGGCCACCTGCAATAGGAAACAAAAAGTGAAAAAACATAAAAAAAAAAAAAAAAAAAAAAAAAGGACAATCCTGCTAAAGACAATTTTTACAAAATGCAGATGGATCAGAACAAATGAAAAATGCCCTCAATGGGGACACTGGAAGCAGGGAAAGTTAGAGTGAGAACCGCTCTTAGGATTTTGTGTTCCCATTACAGCAATTTCCCTCACTTTGTGTTACGGTGTCAGACCGAGTAGGATGAAAATTTTTTTTTTTTAATTCTTTAATAAATATTATCAAAAAAATAATGCATAAAACAGCCTGCACGTTTTACAGGTAGCAATGTCTAAAGCGGTGACCAGTCAGTTCAAACAATGTATGTTTAAGTAAAGGCAATAGGCTGTATGACCCAGCAAGTTGCTGGAAATTAGCAAAGAAAAATTGTCTAATTCTACCACATTTTGTTAATTTTTAAAGAAAGTGGGAGTGGGAAGGACAGAAGGAGGACATGGGGGAAAGGTGAGGGGGATAGGGAATAATAACTGTCTTCCTCACCGATGGTTCTAACCACAAAGACCATATGAGAAATATTTACAGTGATACAAAAATAACCTTTAAAAAAAAAAAATATATATAATAATAATAATAATAATAATAATAATAATAATAAATATATATATATATATATATATATATATATATATATATATATATATACACACACACACACACACACACATATATATATATATATTTTACATACATACATACATACACACACACACACATATATAAAAAATGGAACAAAAAAATTCCAGAATTCCAAACCTTTCCCACTTTTTTATTTTTATTTTTTTTAGAAAAAGAAGGTTTCTCACTAATCCCCTGCACATTATTATTAGAATATATTACATTATACAGGATTTTTATAGTGCCAACAGTTTGCGCAGCGCTTAACAATATAAAGAGGGACAATACAAATAAAATAATACACAACAAGAGGGCCCAGCTCATTGAACATATTTAAAAATCAGCACTGCTCACTTGGTTAAGAAAAATAGCAAGATATTAGCCAAGGCTTTAGGTATGGATGATAGTGTGGCCCATGCATTCCCACATAGAAGTGCCTGTCCGGGGGACTTGTTTAGATGTCCATCTGTTCTTCAAGCCTGGCAACCAGTATATGTTCAGAAGTAAATGCCAAGCCATGTCCCGCAGTCCGGAGGACACCACTGTCTTACAGAACTCAGGCGGTTCCTCTGCATTAGAAGAGCTGTGCTGGGGAGTGCTGATAGAATCAGCCAGACCACTGGTCATGGAAGGCCAGGAACAACATCTCAAAAGGTTGCGACAAGCACATATAAATAAGGAAACCTTTTAATTGCAATCTTTTTTTTCATTATACTAAAGCTATTGGTGTTTAAAGAACTAGGTGAGCGTGTTCTGTGTTCCCCCTTATGTTCCATTTAGTGATGAAGTTTCCTGCCATTGATACTGATGACAAGGGCACGTTATGGAAAAATAAGAGTGTAGTATTGTTACTGCGCAACAATAACACTTACTGCACCCTATGCATGTTTCTCTTTAGGACAGGGGCGGCCCATCCATTGAGGGGGCTGCCCCCCCTATCCATGCATCCGGCCACCTAATCTACATGCAGGGCACGGGACACATGGATTCCAATAGGGGACTTTTTTTTTTGAAGCACGTGATTTGAGCCAGAGGCTCTAATAGGTTTCAGAAAAGGGTGCGCCCCGAGTCCACCCAGTTGTGTGAAAATAGCGAATGAATATTGTCACACTGACTCTCCTCCCAGCCAATCAGGAAGAGGGTTGGGAGACCCCTTTCCTGATTGGCAGAAAAGAGAAGCGATCTTACTGGCCAGTGGCCAGGAAGAGGCAGAAGACACACTGCGGCTGGAGGAGGACAGCAGCTCAGCCATCCAGCACTCCCCGGGTCCTGACAGGAGGAAGGAGGTAAGGAGGCAGGGGGGGTGGGAGGAGGAGGAATGTGTTGCCTGACTGACTGACCCGATCGACCGGGGGAGGGGGGGGGGGGCGTGCGCATCGGTTTGTATAATTAGTATCAAAGTACTTCAGTTCTGATGCCATCAAGCTCTTACCGGATGTTATGGTTCTTAAAAACCTCCACCGTGTTTAAGGCATCATTCTCCACTCCCCTGTAAAACTCCATTAGTTCTCCCTGAATCCAGTCACACTTATTTAGACCTACTTCCACAGGGACACGAGTATAGGCGATTCCATGTTCATGCAGCACTTGTGCAAACACTTCTCTGATTCCTAGTAAAAAGATAAACACACATTCAACAAAAAGGAAAAAAAAAAAATAATACCTTCATCATAAGTTAAATAGGAGTTTTCTGCTAATTAAATTCTAATGTTCTGACAATAAAAACCAGGTAAGTTATGTTTGCACAGTTGCTCTACCACCCATCTATTCCATAAATACTCACTATATTACCAAAAGTATTGGGACGCCTGCCTTTACACGCACATAAACTTTAATGGCATCCCAGTCTTAGTCTGTAGGGTTCAATATTTTGTTGGCCCATCCTTTGCAGCTATAACAGCTTCAACTCTTCTGGGAAGGCTGTCCTCAAGGTTTAGGAGTGTGGCTATGGGAATTCTATTCAAAAGTGATGTTGTGCTCCCAAATGCTAATGTGTTAGTATCCCTTTAAATCTGTTTGCATAGCAATTTTCAGAAACAGCATATCATATCAAACCATATATAACAAACAAAACAATACAAACAACGCATCAGTCCATAAAGTGTCCTTTGGTATTAATTTGCATGGTATGCTCAATCTTTCATAAAAAAAACAGGCTTGTGTTCACATATCCAAACGACTGCTTCCTTAGTATTCACCACTATGTGCTCCAATCATCCACATACATTTAGTGATAATCCCCTCATCGGATGTGCCCTCACCTAGGGAAAATTACCAACCAATGGTCTATATGCTCTTTTGTCCCTCTCTGGGGATCTATTTTAACCACTTTCCCACCGGAGGATTTTGCAGCTTAAAGACCAGACCCCTTTTTTCAACTTGGCACTTCGTGACTTTAACTGATAATTGCTCGGTCATGCAATGCTGTACCTAAACGAAATTTACGTCCTTTTTTTCTCACAAACAGAGCTTTCTTTTGGTGGTATTTGATCGCCTCTGCGCTTTTTATTTTTTGCGATATTAATAAAAAAAGAGCAAAAATTTTGCAAAAAAATGACATTTTCAACTTTGTCTTTTAAAAAATATCCAATATACTCAATTTATGTCATTTTTTTTTGCCAAAATATATTTAGCTACATGTCTTTGACAAAAAAAAAATCAATGAGCGTATTTTTATTGGTTTGCGCAAAAGTTATAGCGTCTACAAACTATGGTGTAAATAGTGAAATTTACGCAGCTTTAATTTCTGACTGCCAATCTCATTTCATGAAGTGCTAAAATGGCGGGGCAGTACAAAACCCCCCCAAACTACCACTTTTTGGAAAGTAGACATCCTAAGGAATGTCCTGACAGGCATGTTGAGCTCATTGAATATTTCATTTTTTTGTCACAGGTGTTTGAAAAATGACTAAAAAAAAATTTTTTTTTTTTTTTTTACACAAAGTTGTCATTGAAATGATATATTGCTCACACATGCCATGGGTATATGTGTAATTACACCCCAAAATATATTTTGCTGCTTCTCCTGAGTACAGGGATACCACATATATGGGACTTTTTGGGAGCCTAGCTGTGTAGGGGTCCCCAAAAACAAATCACCACCATCAGAATTTCAAAGGGCGTACATTTTTCATTGCATTTTCTCACTACCTCTAACGGTTTAGGAGGCCCTGAAATGTCAAGATACCACAAAACCCCCCCAAATGACCCCATTTTGGAAAGTAGACACCCCAAGCTGTTTGCTGAGAGGCATGGTGAGTCCATGGAATATTTTATATTTTGCCACAAGTTTTGTGAAAATTACAATTTTTTTTTTTAATTTTTTTTTTTACACAACGTTGTCACTAAAAGATAAATTTCTCACACATGACATGGGTATATGTGGAATGACACCCCAAAATACATTCTGCTGCTTCTCCTGAGTATGGGGATACCCCATGTGTGAGACTTTTTGGGAGCCTAGCTGTGTACAGGACCGCAAAAGCCAATCAACACTCTCAGGTTTTCTAATGGCGTAAATTGTTCATGTCATCTCTGCACTACCTGTCACAGTTTCGCAGGCCCTAAAATTCCAAGATAGCACAAAACCCCCCCAAATGACCCCATTTTGGAAAGTAGACACCCCAAGCTATTTGCTGAGAGGCATGGTGAGTCCATGGAATATTTTATATTTTGCCACAAGTTCCGGGAAATATATATATATATATATATATATATATATATATATATTTTTTTTTTTACACAAAGTTGTCAGTAAATTATATATTGCTCACACATGCCATGGGTATATGTGAACTAACACCCCAAAATACATTCTGCTGCTTCTCCTGAGTACAGGGATACCCCATGTGTGAGACTTTTTTGCAGTCTAGCCGAGTACAGGACCCCGAAAACCAACCTCCACTTTCAGGCTTTCCAAGGGCGTAAATTGTTGATTTCACTCCTGACTACCTATCACAGTTTCGGAGGCCCTAAAATTCCAAGATAGCACAAAACCCCCCCAAATGACCCCATTTTGGAAAGTAGACACCCCAAGCTATTTGCTGAGAGGCATGGTGAGTCCATGGAATATTTTATATTTTGCCACAAGTTCCGGGAAATATATTATTATTATTTTTTTTTTGTTTTTTTTTACACAAAGTTGTCAGTAAATGATATATTGCTCACACATGCCATGGGTATATGTGAAATGACACCCCAAAATACATTCTGCTGCTTCTCCTGAGTACAGGGATACCCCATGTGTGAGACTTTTTTGCCGTCTAGCCGAGTACAGGACCCCGAAAACCAACCTCCTCTTTCAGGCTTTCCAAGGGCGTAAATTGTTGATTTCACTCCTGACTACCTATCACAGTTTTGGAGGCCATGAAATGCCAAGACAGCACAACCCCCCCCCAAATGACCCCTTTTCGGAAAGTAGACAACCTGAGCTATTTGCAGAGAGGCATGTTGAGTATTTTGCAGATCTCACTTTTTGTCACAAAGCTTTGGAAATTGAAAAAAGAGGAAAAAAAATGCATTTTCCTGTTTTTTCTTCATTTTCCAAAAAAAATTAGAGCTGCAAAATACTCACCATGCCTCTCAGCAAATAGATTGGAGTGTCTACTTTGCAAAATGGGGTAATTTGGGGGGGTTTGTGCCATCTTGGCTTTTTATGGACTTCAAAAGTGTGATAGGTAGTAAGGAGTGAGATCAACAATTTACGCCCTTGGAAAGCCAAAAGGTGCGCATTGGTTTTCCGTGTCCTGTACGCGGCTAGACTGGCAAAAAGTCTCACACATGGGGTATCATTGTACTCAGGAGAAGCAGCAGAATGTATTTTGGGGTGTCATTTCACATAAACCCATGGCATGTGTGAGCAATATATCATTTACTGACAACTTTGTGTAAAAAAAAATAAAAAAATAAAATTTTTTTTTTTTTCCCGAAACTTGTGGCAAAATATAAACTATTCCATGGACTCACCATGCTTCTCAGCCAGTAGCTTGGAGTGTCTACTTTGCAAAATGGGGTCATTTGGGGGGGGTTTTGTGCTATCTTGAAATTTCAGGGCCTCTGAAACTCTGACAGGTAGTCAGGGGTAAAATCAGCAATTTACGCCATTAGAAAACCTGAAGATGTGGACTGGTTGTCGGGGTCGCGTACACAGCTAGGCTCCCAAAAAGTCTCACACATGGGGTATCCCTGTACTCAGGAGAAGCAAAAGAATGTATTTTGGGGTGTCATTTCACATATTCCCATGGCATGCATGAGCAATATATCATTTAGTGACAACTTTCTGTAAAAAAACAACAACAAAAAAAATAATAATAATTTTCCCGAAACTTGTGGCAAAATATAAAATACTCCATGGACTCACCATGCCTCTCAGAAAAAAGCTTTGGGTGTCTACTTTTCAAAAAGGGGTCATTTGGGGGGTGTTTGAACTGTCCCGGCATTTTATGCTCAATCTTAGCCACACATCACCCACTCTTCTAACCACTTGAAAACCAAGCCTTTTCTGTGCCTTTTTGTTTACATGAAAAAATATTTTTTTTTTACTAGAAAATTACTTTGAACCCCCAAACATTATATATTTTTTTAAAGCAGAGGCCCTATAGAATAAAATGGTGGATGTAGCAAATTTTTTTGTCACACGGTATTTGCGCACAGATTTTCCAAACGCAATTTTTGCGAAAAAAATACATTTTTTTTTAAATTTATTGCACAAATACACTATATAATTCCAATTTTTTTGGTAAAATTTAAAAGATGATCTTATGCCGAGTTCATAGACACCTAACATGACATGCTTTAAAAATTGCGCATGCCTGCGCAGCGGCAAAAACATACGTACATTTTTAAAAACCTTTAAAAGTCTCTACAGGTTACCACGTTAGACTTACAGAGGAGGTCTACTGCAAGAATTACTGCACTCGATCTGGCGATCGCGGCGATACCTCACATGCATGCTGCAATTGCGGTTTACATATGACACTAGACCACCGCTTGCGTGCGCCATTGCGCGCAAGCACCGGGGGAAAGGGGGGGGCTCAATTTTTTTTTTTTTCTTTTGCTTTTTTATGTTATTTTGACACCTTTCCTTTCATTTTTTTTTTTTTAAATCATTTTTATTGTTATCACAGTGAATTTAAATATCCCCTATGATAGCAATCTGTGGTGACAGGTACTCTTTTTTAAAAAAATTGGGGTCTTTTAGACTCTAGATCTCTCCTCTGACCTTAACGCATCTGACCACACCAAAATTGGTGTGATAAAATACTTTCCCAATTTCCCAATGGCCCTGCTTATTTCTGGCGAAACAGAAGTCATGAAATGCTCGTAGCCTCCGGCATCTTAGGCCATAGAGATGATTGGAGCCATTCTCATCTCCAATTAGCTCTATGGTTAGACAATTGAACCACCGGCTGCACTCTCGGGTTAACCGGTGGGACAGGAGAGCCCGAGAAAAACCACGGAAGGCTGCGGAAGGCGGCGGTGGGGGAGGCCCCTCCCACTGCATGTAAAAGCAGTCTAGCGGCCAATTACCTGCTAGGATTGCTTTTACATGTAAGCCGACCGCTGGCTGTAAAAAACGATACCAAGATGATGCCTAAATCTGCAGGCATCATCCTGGTATAACCACTCAAAGTCCAGCAACGTACCAGTACATTGCTGGTCCTTGTTTGGCATATAGGTTTTTTTTTTTTTCATGCAGCCTGTGGGCTGAACGGAAAAAAAGAGAACCTATCAGAAATCAGCACAGGAATAATGCGTAGTATTACTCATCATTAACCGCCCAAACAACCACCCACTGAATTTAATGATGGGTATACACGGCACTATCCACGTATACCAAAATAGGATTTTAACTGCAGTGCTGAAATCAGAAAATCACCACAGCTGCTATCAGCAAAGGTATCCATATATGCTGAGCGCAAACACTGTTTGTGTCAGAATATATAAAATCAATGCGTGGTAGCCGACGTGTACCTGCAAGAGAAACAGGTCACAAAAGAATGAAAAAACAAAGGACATTAAAAAAAAGTACAGTAGGAAGAGTAGGACATATAAAATGACTGACACAACAAAAGTTTTTGGATTCTCATCATTAACCGCCCAAACAACCACCCACTGAATTTAATGATGGGTATACACGGCACTATCCATGTATACCAAAATAGGATTTTAACTGCAGTGCTGAAATCAGAAAATCACCACAGCTGCTATCAGCAAAGGTATCCATATATGCTGAGCGCAAACACTGTTTGTGTCAGAATATATAAAATCAATGCGTGGTAGCCGACGAGTACCTGCAAGAGAAACAGGTCACAAAAGAATGAAAAAACAAACTAAGGACATTGAAAAAAGTACAGTAGGAAGGAGTAGAAGGACATATAAAATTACTGACACAACAGTTTTTGGATCCTTTTATTTTTCTAACTGTTTCTTGATTTGGGACTGCGATCTTCTGCGATCTTCTCTTCCAGCTTGGGTCTCTCAAAATGTCGATGGACATCCAACATCTTTCGAGACCCTGTGTTTGTGTGCCCTACACTGTGTCGTGCTGTACCCTACGCTAATACTCCACTAGTGTATGGTAGCGCTCGAAACATTCCCCGATGCAGAGACCAGGTTGGTCAGGACATTTGGGACAATAATAACGGGTGTCACGCCTAAATCCGCGCCTGCTACAGACACGACATCTTTTTTGGGGGTATCTTTGGGTAGGGGTACTCGGGAGGACATAAGGAAAATGCCTCTCATGCAGCCGGCTCACTGCATCTGGAAGGGGAAGTTGGGCAGGCATGCCTCCTGGGTACAGGTAGGCAAGGATGATCTCTTCCTGGAATTCCCGGAAAGATCCAGTTCGTCCTGACGCCCTGTATAGGACAAAGGCGTTCAGCATAGCCAATTGGTAAAGGTAAACAGACACTTTTTTGTACCAGCGTCTGGCTTTACGGGCAACTAAATACGGCGCCAAAAGCTGGTCGTTAAGGTCCACCCCTCCCATGTTAAGGTTATATTCGTGGACACAGAGGGGTTTCTCCACAACGCCAGTTGCCGTAGTGATTTGGATCGTCGTGTCTGCGTGAAGGGAGGACAGAACATAAACATCCCGTGTATCCTTCCACTTCACCGCAAGCAATTTGTCCGTTTTCAAGCAGGCTCTCGCCCCCCGACTAAGACGGGAATTTACAAGCCGTTGGGGGAAGCCCCGGCGATTAGGTCGCACGGTGCCACATGCGCCAATTTGTAAATCGAGAAGGTGACTAAATAGTGGCACGCTTGTATAAAAGTTGTCCACGTACAAATGGTACCCCTTTCCGGATAAGGGTGACACCAAGTCCCAAACGATCTTACCGCTGCTCCCTATGTAGTCTGGGCAGTTGGGGGGCTCCACACAGCTATCTTTTCCCTCATAGACCCGGAAACTAACTGTATAGCCTGTGGCCCTGTCACACAATTTATACAGTTTGACCCCGTACTTGGCACGCTTGCTGGGGAGGTACTGTTTCATAGCAAGGCGGCCAGTAAATTTAATCAGGGACTCGTCAACGCAGACAACTTGTTCGGGGGTAAACAAGGCTGCAAACCGCTGATTGAAGTGGTCTATGAGGGGCCGAATTTTGTGGAGCCGATCGTATTCAGGGTCTCCCCGAGGACGACAGATTTCATTGTCGCTAAAATGCATGAATCGCAGAATTTGCTCGTATCTCCCCCTGGACATGGAGGCAGAGTACATGCGCAAATGGTGAACTGGGCTAGTGGACCAATATAGCCGCAATTCACTCTGTTTAGTTATGCCCATGTGGAGGGAAAGGCCCAGAAAGATCTTAAATTCGGAAACCGTTATAGGTTTCCAGCCGAATTGTCTGGCAAGGTGTGAATTTGGGTTGGCGGCGATGAACTGTTGTGCATATAAATTTTATTGATCCACAATCGATCTGTAAAGATCTTCCGTGAAGAACAGCTCATAAAAGTTTAGGGGCGTAAAACCAGCTGTCTCCACGTGGATTCCAGGTTGGGCGGTGAATGGGGGAAGTACTGGCGCTGTAGTATCGGTGGGTTGCCAATTAGGCTATGCCAGCGCATCAGGGAGGGCACTATGGGCTCTACGGGCCTGTCTACGAATACGCGGTGGCTGCGGGCCACTACTTGTGCTAGCCACCGCACCAGCTTCAACTGCACTTAGGGGACTCGCCACGTCACCAGGTCTTACTGCAGTGCTGGTTGTACTAGGTCCAGGTTGTACTAGGCCGCTGGCGCTTGCCAGGTCGCCAGAAAAATGAGCGGCACTAGTAACCACACTCTGCTCCATACGAGCACCCTGCGATTCCTGCATCTCAACAACTTCAGAATGGGGTCGGGTACGCCTGGGTCTAACAGGGACCCATCTGTCGTCGGAGCTATCTGTCAGGGAGCCGCTGCTGTCATCAGGTTCATATACTGACACTAATTCGGTCATTGTAGCTTCCCCTTCGCTATCAGATGACTCGGTCAGCATAAAACTGATAAGCTCTTCATCTCTGTACGAACGTTTGGTCATTTTGGTAACTAAATTTACCCGTACAGTGATGCGACTCACAGGTAATAAAAGCACCTGGTTGTCGAAGATTATTTCAAGCGCTAACATAAAAACTGCGAATGCTAGCAGGGATCAGGCCTGACTCTGCTAACACAGCGGTTTTGTGTCTTGTGTTTTTTTGCAAGTGACAGTAATCTATTGATTACTACACTTGCCTGGGTGAAAGGGTTAAACGCAGGTGCTGGCCGGAATCAGTGCTGATCGTGCAAACACCGCGTTTTGGGAACCCTAAACTATGGGGGCGCTAGTATAGTTCTGATCAGATCAGATATTGATCTGTTCAAACACTATACTAGAAATGGAAGTGTATGTGCGTGCGTGCGTGTGTGGTAATCAAGGGGTTACTTCTAAACTATGCGCTGGGGATCTGGGGGGGGAGGTTGGCGGGGACCCTAAACCTCCTTTGGGAAAGAAACTAGCTAGCTAGCGCAACCTCAAGTCACAATGACACTAATACAAAATACAGTATATTATGTGTGTATTAGTGCTAATGTGACAGAGGGTGTAGGGGTTAACGGGATGTGATCAGGGGGGGATCAGGGGTTTAAATCTTTATTGGAAGGGGCTGGCGGGTATCCTAAGGATAAAAGGAACGGTGGCAAGCGCTAAACCTGGTCACAAGTCACACTTATACGGGTATATAGAAAATGCTATATACTGTATACAGTGTGTTGTGGCAGGGGGTGTAGGGGTGATCAGGGGGGGATCAGGGGATTAAATCTTTATTGGGCGGGTGGCGGGGACCCTAAACCTCCTTGGGACAGAAACTTAGTCGCCTGCGCTAATTCTGATCACAATGACACTAATACAAAAATACAAAAACACTGTATATTACGTTTGTATTAGTGCTGATGTGACAGAGGGTGTAGGGGTTAACTAGCGGTGATCAGGAGGGGATCAGGGGGGATCAGGGGCTTAAATCTTTATTAGGGGGGGGGTGGCGGGTAATTCAAGTGGAAAAAGGGGGGTCGCAAGCGCTAGACCCGACCACAAATCACACTTATACGGGTATATAGCAAAATGCTATATACTGTATACGGTGTGTGTTATGGCAGGGGGTGTAGGGGTGATCAGGGGGGGGTCAGGGGTTTAAATCTTTATTGGGCGGGTGGCGGGGACCCTAAACCTTCTTGGGACAGAAACTTAGTCGCCTGCGCTAATTCTGATCACAATGACACTAATACAAATATACAATAACACCGTATATTGCGTTTGTATTAGTGCTGATGTGACAGAGGGTGTAGGGGTTAACTAGCGGTGATCAGGGGGGGGTCAGGGGAGATCAGGGGCTCAAATCTTTATTAGGGGGGGGGTGGGGGGTAATTCAAGTGGAAAAGGGGGGGTCGCAAGTGCTACACCTGTTCACAAATCACACTTATACAGGTATATAGGTAACTGCTATATGCTGTATATAGTGTGTGTTGTGTCAGGTGCTGTAGGGGTTAATCGGGGGGGCGATTGGGGGGTAAATGTGCCTATCTAGCTGTGTGTGACTGTGTTTGGTGCAGTACTTACAGTTAGAAGTGCTCTCTTCTCCAGATGAATCCAAAAGGGATCATGGGAGAAGAGGGCACGTCTTTTCTGAGTCTGTGTTTACATTTCACAGACTCAGAACAAGATCTGATTGGGCAGGACCGATCTACAGGTCCAGGCCAAAAATCATTGGCCTGGACCTGATGACTGATCGGTTCTGAACCCAATCGAGCCATCGGTGTCGGCGGGCACGCGCGGGAGCGCGCACAGGACCGGCAGGAAGTAGCGACGTAGACCTACGTCACTCTGCCTGGCCGGGGCCGACTGCCGCAGTAAATATACTGTGCGCAGTCGGCAAGTGGTTAAGCCATTTCACTCCTTTGGTGGCACTCTGGAGTTTGGAATTCTTCTCTTAAGCCTCGTACACACGCAACGATTAACGGCCGACCGATCGGCCTTCTTTTGTCCAGTGTTGTTGGGTTGGTTGAAATGTGCTCTAGACTGCACACAAATTTTATCGGCCAACAAAAACCAACTTCAGAAGTGATGTCATGTTCTGGTTTACTTTCCATGTGCTTTTTCTTCTCTGAGCATGCCCAGTCTTGCTCATCAGATTTGTCTGCCGAAATCTGTACTGACTGACGAACAATCGGCCGTTCTGTTGACGGCCAACAAAAATTTTATAGCATGCACACCAGATTTTGTTCGGCCGAAAAGTCGGAAGTCGGAAGCATCATACTAACAAGCCGAAAATCGGCCGATCGGACGTTGGCCGAAAATTCACGGCCAACAATCGTTGCGTGTGTACGAGGCATTACACTTATCTCCATACGCCCAAATCATAAAGAGAGAAAGCTGAACATAGTGCTTTATCTTTTAAAACAACCGGTTTATTAAACACTAAATATAAAAAACACTCACATTTTCCTGGTGCTTAGAGTGCACCAAACTGTAAAAAGCATTCATTCCTCACAGTGCGGGTATAAGACAAGCAGGCAGTATTTCCATGGTATGCGCACAATGCGCGCCTTAGCGTGACAGATAGGCCCCTACGCGTTATGCCACAGGGTCACGTGGCTTCCTTGGGGGGATATCCCATTGGTTGATCCTATCCCCCAGGTGAGGGCACATCAGATGAGGGGATTATCACTAAATGTATGTGGATGATTGGAGCACATAGTGGTGAACACTAAGGAAGCAGTCATTTGGATATGTGAACACAAGCCTGTTCTTTATAAAAGATTGAGCACATGCAAGCAAATTCATACCAAAGGACACTTTATAGACTAATGCAGTTTGTTTTATTTAGGTTATATATGGTTTGATATGATATGCTGATTCTGAAAATTGCTATACAGATTTAAAGGGATACTAGCACACTAGCATTTGGGAGCACGACACCACTTTTGAATACAATTTTGCACATTGATACACGTTTAGAGAGTGTGTAATGGTGTGAGCGATCTGCTTTGTAAGTTTTGTAGTCTTTTAGCACGACATAGCAGTGCGCAAGTACACCCATTTTTAAATGTGGCTATGGGATTGTTTGACCGTTCTTCCAGAAGCGCATTTGAGAGGTCAGGCGCTGATGTTGGAAAGAAGGCCTGGCTCGCAGTCTCCCTTTGCCGGCCAGTCAAATGCCTCCACCCCAAACTCGCTCATCCATGCCTTTATGGACCTTGCTTTGAGCACTGCTGTGCAGCCATGTTGGAAGAGGAAGGGGCCATCCCCAAACTGTTCCCACAATGTTGGGAGAATGGAATTGTCCAAAACGTCTTGGAATTCTGACGCCTTAGGAGTTCCCTTCACTGGAAGGAAAGGGCCAAGCCCAACCCCACACCATAATCCCCCCTCCACCAAATGATTTGGACCAGTGCACAAAGCAAGGTCCATAAAGACATGGATGAGCAAGTTTGGGTTGGCGGAACTTGACTGGCCTGCACAGAGTCCCGACCTTAACCCGATAGAACACTTTCGGGATGAATTTCAGCGGAGATTGAGAGCCAGGCCTTTTCATCCACATCAGTGCCTGACCTCACAAATGCGCTTCTGGAAGAATGGTCAAACATTCCCATAGACACACTCCTAAACCTTGTGGACAGCCTTCCTTGAAGAGTTGAAGCTGTTATAGCAGCAAAGGGTGGGCCAACTCAATATTGAACCCTACTGACTAAGATTGGGATGCCATTAAAGTTCATGTGCATGTAAAGGCGGGCATCCAAATACTTTTGATAATATACAATAAATGTGCCAAGCAGAAAAAAATACAGACAGGTAAACTGCCTAACAAGCCAATACGCTTTATAGTGTGTGTGTGCGTGTCCATGCATGTATATGGTAGAGGCATTAGACTATAAACTCCTGTGGTGGGCAGTAATAATGCATTGTAACCTGCTGAAGGAGGAAAAGATAGCACTGTATAAAGGGGTCAAATACTTTGCCTGTCGTTTACCTTACTGATCAGGCAAATAGTCAAGCCAGGAAACTACCATTATGTCAGCCTCCTATTATATAAAGTATGCATATATTTGTTTAGGTAAGCTTTACTTTAATAGGGCCATCAACATGATATGAGAACCAAACTAATCTGGCCTTTTTATATAGGACTGGGGAGGGTTATCTCATAACTGTGGTAATAGCACGCAGCCCTAGCCAGCCAGAAGTTTGGTTAAAATGTTTGCAAATTTATTAAAAAAAAACAAACTCCAAGTACATAAGTATGCACAGCTTTTGCTATGACCCTCACAATTGCGCTCAGGTGCATCCTGTTTCCACTGATCATCCTTGAAATTTTTCTACAAACCTGATTGGAGTCCTTCTTTGATAAATTCATTTGATTGGACATGATTTGGAAAGGCACACACACCTATCTATATAAGGTGTCAGAGTTATTAGTGCATGTCAGAGCACAAACCAAGCCATGAAGTCCAAGGCCAAACTGAGCAATCGCGGGAGAGGGGCCTTAGTCAGGGAGATGACCAAGAACCCAATGGTCACTCGGTTTCTCTGTGGAGAGAGGACAACCTTGCAGAACAACTACTATCTGTGCAGTACTCCACCAATCAGGCCTGTATGGTAGAGTGTCCAGACGGAAGCCACCCCTCAGTAAAAGGCACCTGGCAGCCCATCTGGAGTTTGCCAAAAGGCACCTGAAAGACTCTCAGACCTTGAGAAACAAAATTCTTTGCTCTGATACAACAAAGATTGAGCTCTTTGGTCTGAATGGCAAAGCATCATGTATGGAGGAAACCAGGCACCGCTCCTTACCTGGCCAATAACATCCCTACAGTGAAGCATGGTGGTGGCAGCATCATGCTGTGGGGAAGTTTTTCAGCAGCAGGGACTGGGAGACTAGTCAGGATTGAGGGAAAGATGAAGGCAGCAATCAGTGTTGGGGGCAATGAGTTACAAAGTAGCGGATTACAGTAACTACATTACTTTTTTGGGTAACGACGCAACGTAACGCATTACAATAATAATATTGGTAACTACTTTACTAGGCTATAGGAACGCGCTTTCCTGCGTTACCCAAGCCGTGTGGTGCGTGTGTGGCTTGCATGGGCGCGTGTGCCGCCGCCCGTTGCCATAGAGATCGACATCTCCTCTGAGCGCGGGGGATCGGGTGGGCGGCACCGCCGCACATCGGCGCCATGCCCTGCGCAGGCGTGGGACGTCATTTTGGTGCCAACACGCCGTCTAGCCGCATTTCCACCCCAGTGCATTTGAGGTAGCCCGCTGGACAGTTTGGCACCTCGCAATGACGTGATGCTGGGCACATCAGGGTCAGCGGCCTGCTGTGGCGAATCCAGATTCCAGAATACTAACTTATCTTGGCATGATCATCCACTCTCTTGGTAAGTCTTCATTTTCATCTCCTGCCGGTCTATGCACCGAGTTTCCCCACCTCCCCTCTGTAACAACCCAGGCAGGCACTGCGGCTAGTTGGGTGTATTCTTTATCACTTACTCCCTTCCCCTTCCTTTTCTTTATGGCACTTATTTTAGTCCCATTATGATACCTCCTTAGTTTTTTTTCACACCCAGTCTAAATGATCACTCACTTCTTACTTTCTTCATACACTGCACTTACCTTACTTCCCAGTTTCCCTTTCTATCAGTTCACGCGCTCACTTTCTCATTCACAATATGCAAGTGGCATGAAGTGTTTTATATAATATTTATATACATGCTTACTTACTTTATACTTATTTCATTCATCTCACACAGATACACGCCTCCATGTGGCCACCAGCAACAATCCAACCTTTATCCACAGATGCCACACTCCCTTCTGCGTGTGGCGTTTTTCGCCCCATCCGCGGGCCCCCTCAGCTCCCGTGGGAGACGCTTTACATGCCCCCTCACTGCCAGATCTACTGTGTAAGTTATGGGAATGTGAGGATTTTCTTCTCCCCCCCCCCCCCCCCAGTTTCCATTTTGGGGGTTATCTACTAGTTTTTACCATCCAGTTTACTCATGTCTGTATTTCATACATCATGTCTATTCATTTTTGCATGTATCAAATGTGGTATTTTCATATTTGTCATGTCTCTCATTTAAAGTCCCAACCTTTCTTTATTTTCCATAGAGATCGTGTAGCGAATGGAGATCAGATGGAGAAGGAGACAGGTGGGTTCAGCCACTGGCGATAGTCACACTACTTTCAGTTTATTGCTCGAAATGACAAAAATATTCGTGTGAAATGCACACTATGTCCAGGCGACAAGTTTCTTTCAACTACTGCCAACTCAATGAGCAACCTTTCTAAGCATTGGTCAGCCCAGCATGGCAATACAAAACTTGTGGCAAAGGATCCTGCTCACCAGTCACTTGAAGGAGTCACTCAGCCGACCCCGCCTAAACAAGTTAAGCTTTTCTCAAGCCTTGGAGCACAGCAGGTAACACAAAACGAAATGAACAGGCTACTTGCAGGGTTCATTGTAGAAGACATGCTTCCCCTGTCAACCATTGAATCGCCCAGGTTTAGAAAAATACTAGATAAAATACCCACTGCTCGCAGTCGCAAGCCAACGTCCGACAGGAAAACATTTTCACATTACATGGATACGTGCTATTCCGACATAGAATCGAAGCTTAAAAGAACATTCGAGTCCCTGGATCATGTGTGTACCACTGCGGACATTTGGTCCGCCAACAACAAAAGTTATTTAGGAATGGACGGTGCACTGGATAGCCAGCATTCGTTTTAAACGCAAGAAGGCTGCTCTTGCCTGCAAGAGAGTGAGAGGAAGACACACTTAGGATGTCATAGCTAGCAAAATAGAACAGGTTCATTCATCCTTTGGACTATCACAAAGTAACAGCATGTGTCACTGATAATGGCAGCAATTTTGTAAAAGCCTTTAGAATGTTTGAATCCCATCCTGATGAGGGGTCTGACTCTCACGAACCATCTGATGAGGAGGGGGAGGTCACTTTTACTGATGTTGCCGAAACACTCT
The DNA here is from genome assembly GCF_965119305.1 of Pelophylax lessonae. Taxonomy (NCBI): domain Eukaryota; kingdom Metazoa; phylum Chordata; class Amphibia; order Anura; family Ranidae; genus Pelophylax; species Pelophylax lessonae. Next base: position 265,699,931 of record NC_138768.1, on the reverse strand, counting down.
CCACAGAATCAGATGAGACATTTTCACTGCCGCCTCATCTGCGCTGTGCATCACATACAGTAAACCTCATCGCAAAAAAATGACCTGGAGAAATGGCTGACCAGTAACAGTGACTGTTGAGCAGTTTACAGAAGTGCTCTTGCCAAGTGTGCAGCTCTCTGGACAAAAACTAGTCACTCTACTATGGCTTCAGACCATGTTGAGGATGTGCTAAAACGAAAGCTCATCATACCCATTGCTACACGCTGGAACTCAACTCATGACGCCTTGTCTCTCATCACAGAAATCCCAATCAGAGATTTAAACACCATTTTTTCTAGACTGAGTGTAAAGAGCATCACTGAGCGAGAGTATCAATTCCTGAAGGAATATTGTGCAGTGTTAAGTCCTCTAGCTGCTGCATTAGATATACTACAAGGAGAAGAGGATTGCTACTACGGCACCCTCCTGCCAACCTTAGAGATTCTCATGTCAAAGTTGCTTGCGTTGAAGGATGGTCTTTCCCAGATGACAGCTGGCATGCCTGATGCTATTGTACAGGTAAACACATATTGAATAATTTAGGAGGCTGTAAAAGCTGTTAATTGAACTGTATATGTTTGTCTAATGTAGCCTACTATTTCATATCACAGGCAATCAAAGACAGATTTGCATCTGTCTTGGACAGCAAGGATGCTCTGATGGCTGTTGCCACAATGCCCAAAATAAAGGTCCGCTGGCTCAAAGATGAGAAGAGAAGAGATGCTGTTAAAACCATGCTAATTGCTAAGTGTCGTGCCCGGATTCCTGAAGAACCACTGATGAAACCAGCAGTTCAGAGCCCTGCCACCTCCAGTCACAATGACTTTTTTGAATTTAAAGAGGAGTTTTCCTACACCGCAGAGACTGAAGTCATGGAATACTTAAAAATGCCTGGATCTGACTGGGAGGTTCTCTCCAGATTCCCCAGGATTAAGGAAATTGCAAAGCAGTACAACACTCCAATACCGTCACGTGCACCGGTAGAAAGGCTTTTCAGTCTGAGCAGTAATGTTCTGACCCCAAGGAGGAACAGGCTGTCGGATAAAATATTTGAAAGGCTTTTACTTATGCGATACAATCGTTATTTCGAAGAATAGAGAGGGATGAAGTTTATGACTTTTTGTTGCACTTTGTTTTATTCTGTTTTTTCATGTTTTGTTCTCATGTTTCCCAAAGCCTGTGTTTTGAAACGTGTGTGGTTGACATTTTAAAATGGCCTTCTTTATCCTGTTTTTGGATTTTACAGTGAGGCATATTTCTTTCTTTGTGCAGAAGGGGATATTGTTCTTTCATATGGTTCAATATTTATACAATAAAAGCTCATTCAGACTAGCGCGACTTGTCAGCCTGACAAGTCGCGGTCCATTGAGTAGTACAGGACCCGTTCTATAATAGGAGCGACACAAGTCGCTCCGACTTAGAAAAAGGGTCCTGTACTACTTTGGGGTGACCTGGGAGCGACTTGCATAGACTTCCATTATGTGAAGTCCCTGCAAGTCGCGCCGAAGTCGCGGTGCACGCGACTTCAAAGGTCGCCCCCCAAAGTCGGATCGCCTCATTGTGAACCGGCTCTAAACTCTATGCAGAAAGAGTAAAATGTTTGTCCATGTATCTTCTACACGGTCAATTAAGAAAGTAATAAGTAGTGAAGTTACTTTTCAAATGCAGTAACTAGTAAAGAAATCTCATTACAATTTACAGAACTAGTAACTAATAACATTTTTTGAGTAACTACCCCAACACTGGCAGCAATGTACAGAGACATCCTTGATGAAAACCTGCTCCAGAGCACTCTGGACCTTAGACTGAGGCGAAGGTTCATCTTTCAAACAGGACAATGACCCTAAGCACACAGCCAAGATAACAAATGAGTGGCTATGGGACAACTTTGTGAATGTCCTTAAGTGCCCCTAGCCAGAGCCCAGACTTGAACCCGATTGAGCATATCTGGAGAGATCTGAAAAAAGCTGTGCTCAGATGCTCCCCATCCAACCTGATGAAGCTTGGAGAGGTCCTGCAAAATGAATGGGAAAAACTGCCCAAAAACAGGTGTGCCAAGCTTGTAGCATCATATTTAAAAAGACTTGAGGCTGTAATTGGTGCCAAAGGCTGTGAATACTTATGTACATGGGATTTTTTTTATTTTTAATAATTTTGCAAAGATTTCAAACAAACTTCTGTCACCTTGTCATTATGAGGTATTGTTTGTAGGATTTTGAGGAAAATAATGAATTGAATCCATTTTGGAATAAGGCTGTAACATAACAAAATGTGGAAAAAGTGAAGCGCTCTGAATACTTTCCGGATGCACTGTAAATGCAAAGATTGGAGCATCGAAATTGTTCGTTGTAATGTGGCTTTGAAAATTTTTGCGATACAAAGATCTTCCAGAGGGTCGAGCCAGGCAAATTGCATTTTTTGTCAGCAGACACAACCTCCCATATACAAAAAATATATTTAAAAAAAATCATCAAAGGCTGCCCAACTCCACAACATCAAATTCTGGAGTGCTGCAGCCTTTGATGATTATCTAGAATATTGAACTGTGGAGGTTGGTTGCGCTGCATTAGCACCCGAGGTAATCCATCTAGCGGCTCCCCCTGTTTGAATTTGTGGAATTCTTTATACAGTATTTTTTTGTTTATTTTGTTTTAGGCAAGCTTTACTTTGGTAGTATGGGCAGCCCTAACCAGCCCCCCTTATAGGGAAAAGACTGATCTAACAGGATTGGACTGTGTTGGACAGCTATTCCAGCTCAGTCCTACTGCAAGACAAGGAGAAATGTATTGTGATGGCATGCAGGCAGTGTATGCTGAAAAAATTACAGCAGGCTGTATTTTTTTTTCAGTGCAGAGAAGTGTGAGGCAATACACCGTCTCGCACCGTTCCTCATCCTACTAAACTTAATAAAATGTAACTGTGTGTTGTTTAAATAAAGTTGGTTTAAAAAGCCTTTTCGCTTACTGAATCATATGCTCTTCAGATACTTTCAACTGAATGCAGCTCATATGCAATTACTCCACGGGATCTCCCTATCCTCTTACTCGCTGGAGGAGCTCTTGACAACAGGGGGGCCTAGATACAGTGCTTTGAAAAAGTATTCAAGCCCCTTGAAATTTTCCACATTTGGTCATGTTACAACCAAAAATGTAAATGTATTTTATTGGGATTCTATTTGATAGACCAACACAAAGTGGCAAATAATTGTGAAGAGGAAGGAAAATGATTTTCAATTTTTTTTACAAATAAATATGTGAAAAGTGTGGTGTGCATTTGTATTTAGCCCCCCTGAGTGAATACTTTGTAGAACCACCTGTCCCTGCAATTACAGCTGCAAGTCTTTTTGGGGATGTCTCTACCAGCTTTGCACATCTAGAGAGTGACATTTTTGCCCATTGTTCTGTGCAAAATAGCTCAAGCTCTGTCAGATTTGATGGAGAGCGTCTGAACAGCAATTTTCAAGCCTTTCCACTGATTTTCAACTGGATTTAGGTCTGGACTTTGACTGGGCCATTCTAACATATGAATATGCTTTGATCTAAACCATTGCATTGTAGCTCTGGCTGTATGTTTAGGGTCGTTGTCCTGCTGGAAGGCGAACCTCCCCTTCAGTCTCAAGTCTTTTGCAGACTCCAACAGTTTTTCTTCTAAGATCGCCCTGTATTTGGCTCCATCCATATTCCCATCAACTCTGACCAGCTTCCCGGTCGCTACTGAAAAAAAGCACCCCCACAACTTGATGCTGCCACCACCACCATGTTTCACTGTGGGGGTGGTGGGTTCAGGGTGATGTGCAGTGGTTATTTTCTGCCACACATAGCCTTATGTTTTTAGGATACAAAAGTTCAATACTGGTCTCATCTGACCAGAGCACCTTCTTCCACATGTTTGCTGTGTCCCCCACATGGCTTCTTGCAAACTGCAAACGGGAGTTGTTATGGCTTTCTTTCAACAATGGCTTTCTTCCTGCCAGTCAAAGGCCAGATTTGTGGAGTGCACGACTAATAGTTGTCCTGTGGACAGATTCTCCCACCTGAGCTGTGGATCTCTGCAGCTCCTCCAGTTACCATGGGTCTCTTGGCTGCTTCACTGATAATTTCTCTCCTTGCCCAGGCATGTCAGTTTAGGTGTACAGCCATGTTTTGGTAGGTTTGCAGTTGTGCCATACTCTTCATTTTCGAATGATGGATTGAACAGTGAGATGTTCAAAGCTTGGGATATTTAATAACCTAACCCTGCTTTAAACTTCTCCACAACTTTATCCGTGACCTGTCTGATGTGTTCCTTGGCCTTCGTGATGTGGTTTGTTCACTAAGGTTCTCTAACAAACCTGAGGGCTTTACAGAACAGCTATATTTATACTGATATTAAATTACACACAGGTGGACTCTATTTACTAATTAGGTGACTTTTGAAGGCAATTGGTTCCACTAGATTTTAGCTAGGGTTAGCAGAGTAAAGGGGGCTGAATACAAATGCATGCCACACTTTTTAGATATTTATTTGTAAAATAAATTTGAAATCGACTTATTTTTCTCTTTCACTTCACAATTATGTGCCACTTTGTGTTGGTCTATTACATAAAATCCCAATAAAATACATCTAGGTTTTGGTTGGAACGTGAAATAAATTTCAAGGAGGTATGAATACTTTTTCAAGGCACGGTAAATCACTTTCCTCCATCTACTCAGTGATTAAATCAGCACACGGACCCAGGTTCAATGGCCTCTTATCAGAGATGGTTTGCAGATCTTCCTTCTTTTACTGAGCAGGATTGACCACTGGCTTGGGCCACTTTTCGACAGATATGATTTCAGCCAAAGACAGGTTCACCCAGCTCAAATTCATCCATAGAGTCTACTAAACCCCACAGAGGCTAATTTACCTACAGTATCTCACAAAAGTGAGTACACCCCTCACATTTTTGTAAATATTTTAAATCTTTTCATGTGACAACACTGAAAAATTACACTTTGCTACAATGTAAAGTAGTGAAATCCTGAAGAAGCTGGTCTTTCAGCGAAACATGTAGACGCTTTGCTCTACTGCTCCAGACGCCATTGATCACACAGGTCATTATTTTCACCAATGTGGGAGCGTGCCACAGAAGCAGCCACGATAGGAGCAGTAGGAGATGCAATGTAGAGCAGTGACTACACATCCAGTTTAAAGCATTGTATGTTTGCATTCATGATATATTCTGATGGATATGGTGGTGACATACTGAAGGCATATGTAAGAAGGAGACTCGGATACACCAGGTACCAGGTTTCATTTAGCTGTGACTATTCCCACTCAGATTGAGCTATAGGATTGGCTCTTTACACTCGGACTGTTGGGTTTATGATGGAGTGTAGACTTTGAATCCAGACCCATACACTACGGGCTTTAGCCTTTCAATCTGAGTGGTCATCCTGCTGAATTCTCTGTATTTTGCCTATTAGTGCCGTACCCTGCTGCAACTATTCAATTGCTAGGACTCATATCCTCCTTTGCAGTTTATCTGTTGCTCTCTCTGTCCCTGCTGCTCTGACTGATATATACTGCTCACTGCCCACTTATGCTGTTACTACATATGATAAGTTTATGAAGCTCCGGTCTATGGTTAAAACTGCTGCATTGACATTCGCTGCTGATTTTCCACTGCCGCTTACCTGCCATTTCGTGCTACGGCTGCCGTATTTAGCCTTATGTTTTGTCAATTACTTCTTATCAGATAAGACACCTCTTGTCTAGCAGCCCAGTCCATTGTTTAGACTTTTGCTTCTCTGGGCTGTGCCTGAATTACTGCTTCACTGTATGCATCCAGCAGGCATAAGGCTCGTACACACTTGACGAAAATCATACGAAATATCCTCCGATTTTTCTCTCTCATGCTCAGCGGACATAACCGTTTTTAGTTGACAGTGCATAAGGTTTAGGAAATTTCTCGTCCCATTTTTTTTTGGGACATTTGTTCCTAGACTTCCGGGTCGTCAGTAACTTCAGATCATGCGCGGTCTTTTGTATCCGATTTTTCACGGACGCACTGCATACACATTAAACGAAAATTGGTCGTCTGGGGATGGACGATAAAAATTTGTGTTTGTCCCTCTGTTTTTCTTCGTTGAAAATGTTGACATCGGCTGCTGAAAGTTGTGTACACACTAGCCGAAAATCGTACAATTTTACCTCGGACGGGAATTTTCGGCAGATTTTCTACTAGTGTGTACCCCACTTTAGTGTCCATGATATGCTATTGTTTGGCGCACAACCACTGACTCAGTTCAATGTCGCAGCATCTTTAGAACACTGATTACCTACATTTTTGGTGGCCATACTCATTGATCTGTATTTGTTCTATACTTGCTGCACCAGTCAAGGAGTCATTTTTGGTGAATTCCATGCACTTTTTAGGTGTTTTGTTTTACATAATTTCTCTACATGTTGCATTGGCTTGTATTTACAATTAAATTGGATACTTTTTGCTACACCTATTGTAGGTTGATATGTTTTTGTAACCATTCCCCGGTGGCTCATCAGATATGGTGCTTTCGTCTCTTTCTATTTCCCTAATTTTTCTTGTGAAAAGCGAGTACACACCTCACATTTGCCTGTCAGTGCTCAGACCATACGCCACACACTGCATCAAATTGGTCTGCATGGCTGTCATCCCAGAAGGAAGCCTCTTCTAAAGATGATGCACAAGAAAGCCCGAAAACAGCTTGCTGAAGACAAGCAGTCTAAAGGCATGGATTACTGGAACCATGTCCTATGGTCTGATGAGACCAAGATAAACTTATTTGGTTCAGATGGTGTCAAGCTTGTGTGGCGGCAACCAGGTGAGGAGTACAAAGACAAGTGTGTCTTGCCTACAGTCATGCATGGTGGTTGGAGTGTCATGGTCTGGGGCTGCATGAGTGCTGCTGGCACTAGGGAGCTACAGTTATTTGAGGTAATCATGAATGCCAACATGTGCTGTGATATACTGAAGCAGAGCATGATCCCCCTGATCATATTGAAGCAGGGCAGTATTCCAACATGATAATGACCCCAAACACACCTCTAAGATGACCACTGCCTTGCTAAATAAGCTGAAGGTAAAGGTGATGGACTGGCCAAGCATGTCTCCAGACCAAAACCCTATTGAGCATCTGTGGGGCATCCAAAGTGGAGAAGCGCAAGGTCTCTAGCATCCACCAGCTCTGTGATGTTGTCATGTAGGAGTGGAAGAGGACTGCAGTGGCAACCTGTGAAGCTCTGGTGAACTCCATGCCCAAGAGGGTTAAGGCAGTGCTGGAAAATAATGGTGGCTGCACAAATAATTAACACTTTGGGCCTAATTTGGACATTTTAACTTAGGGATGTACTCACTTTTGTTGCCAGAGGTTTAGACATGATGGCTGTGTGTTGAGTTAGTTTGAGGGGACAGCAAATTTTCACTGGTATACAAGCTGTACACTCACTACTTTACATTGTAGCAAAGTTTCATTTCATCAGTGTTGTCACATGAAAAGATATAATAAAATATTAAAAATATTTGAGGGGTGTACTCACTTTTGTAAGATACATATATCTCAATATCTATAGTGTTTGTCAGAGATGTGCTACAGAGGAACATACCCTCATCCATATGCTGTGGACCTGCCCCAATTTCCAGGTCTTTTGCAATGAGGTAGTGGCTACCATTAACCCTGTGGGTGGCCGATCGCTGGCCCAAGACCCTCTTATTTTCTTATTGGGTATGACTGACAATATGGTATACAGCCGTTATATTAAACTGTTTATATTTTACTTGCCATTTTATGCAAGGCAGACCCTTTTGGTCAAATGGAAGGTCCCCCCGCACCCTCACTGAGGTAGAGTGGAAGGTAACAATCAATGTGCTTCTCCTGCTCTAAAAAATTGACCTATACTAGTCATAACTGCCTGAGAATTCAACAAAATCTGGTCCAATTGGATAGATGCTGAAGGAATCACGGTTTGATAACAACCATTCCTAGCCCACCACTGGACCTTTGGGGCCACATCCCAGAATGCATTTAGTTCCTCTAGACAATTACTGAATATTACTGGGTGTTGTTATTCACCCCCCTTCCCCGATCAGCTTTAACCACATCCCGCCCGCCCTATAGCAGATTGACGGCGGGATTGTGGTTGCATTATCCTCACCGGACGTCATATGACGGCGACAGGATAATACAGCTCTGCGCGCCCCCCGGGCCACTAGAACCACCAGGGATGCCCACCCATGACCCCAGGGATGCCCACCTATGACCCCAGGGATGCCCACTATGGCCACCAGGGATGGCAATCAGGGCTCAGGGAGCCCCCCATTGCCCTCCCCATCAGTGCTGCCCGCCAGTGCCCTCCCTATCAGTGCTGCCCACCAGTGCCCATCATTGCCATCTTTCAGTGTCGCCCACCTGTGCCCATTATTGCCCACAAGTGCCGCCCATAAGTGCCACCTATCAGTGCCCGTCAGTGCCACCTATCAGTGCCCGTCAATGCTGCCTATCAGTGCCCATCAATGCTGCATATCTGTGCTACCTATCAGTGCCACATATCAGTGCTGCCTATCAGTGCCGCCTATCAGTGCCGCCTATCAGTGCCGCCTATCAGTGCCGCCCCATCAGTGCCGCCCCATCAGTGCCGCCCCATCAGTGCCGCCCCATCAGTGCCGCCCCATCAGTGGCTCCTCATCAGTGGCTCCCCATCAGTGGCTCCTCATCAGTGGCTCCCCATCAGTGGCTCCTCATCAGTGGCTCCTCATCAGTGGCTCCTCATCAGTGGCTCCTCATCAGTGGCTCCTCATCAGTGGCTCCTCATCAGTGGCTCCTCATCAGTGGCTGTCAGTGCAGTCTCATCAGTGCAGGAAAAAAACTTATTTATTTACAAAATTGTATAACAAACAAAAAAACTTTTTTTTTTTTTTTTTTCAAACTTTTCGGTCTTTTTTTATTTGTTTAGCAAAAAGGAAAAAACCCAGAGGTGATCAAATACCACCAAAAGAAAGCTCTATTTGTAGAGGGAAAATACATAAATTTGGTGTAGGTACAGTGTTGCATGACCGCGCAATTGTCATTCAAAATGCAACAGAGGTAAAAGGGGAAAATTGGCCTGGGCAGGAAGGGGGAAAAGTGCCCGGTATTGAAGTGGTTAAAGCTTTTTTATGCTGACTGTTGGCCAAGCGGAAGGAACTTCAGGTCTGCTCCATAAGCACACATTGATACATCAAATCTTATATTTTTCCCAGTTCCTACATTATGTTTCTGTAAATGGTTTTCTCATCATATCTTACTTGGTAAAACATGAACATGCTGATGTCCATCCATATGCTGAGGATTCTGTCCTGTCAACTCCCGAAACAGTCTGACTTGAGCACACAGCTCCTGGCGAACCTGCCAAGTAAACACAAGGAAAATCATATCTATTGTTTCACCGCTTCCAAAACCGTAAATCATGGCTTAACCAATAAAGTCCTGTATATGACCTAGACTCCGGCAGCTGGAAAATTTTGGCCAATGCGGGAGACAAACACTCTACCTGCATTAAAGTATGACAATTTAAAAGTCAGTCTGCTAAGCACAGACTGCAAATAAACTAACCACAGAAAGTAATCCTTTCAAGAGGAAAAAAAAAAAAAAAAAAAACACAGACACACACCTTGCGGTTTATGGGGTCTCTACTTTTTATGAATATGCACCAGGAGGAGGAATGGGTAACTTTTAGGCAAGACTATAAATTCCAGTGTTTATATTCTTGATTAGAGCAGGACTTCACAATACAGGGGCATACTGTAGCAACACAACATGCAGTTTTCTTGGGAACAGATTAGAACAGAAGCATAGTGAACCTACAATGCCCATCAATTAATCTTTCACCACTATTCTCAGATTTTTATTGCCATAAAATCCATTTCATGTTGAGCTCACTAGGGGACACAGAGCACCCTTTGGGGGGGGGGGGGGGGAAAGTTCCACCTATAGAAAGGTAGACACCATCAGCCACAGAGTTCTGTCCTGTACGTGTAAAGCACTACCTTTAAGGAACCGCGCTATACACATGTGAATGTCCAGGGAAAGATCTGTCTGTACTATGGATGGATTTTGCATAAAGACTGGTGGTTTTAGCAGAAAATGGGATTGCTTTTCAGCTTTCTTCTACAGTTGCTGTGTATTGTACCTTTAAGGAACGCAACTAGAGTCCTTTGGACAATTTACTTGGCTCTGCAGTAGGCTAAAAAAAAAAACCTTAGTCTAAAAGGGGAAAATGTGAAGCCCATGTTAATACCCTTGTTGGTAGTTCTCACATGCGTGGGTTCTACGATCTCCAAATCTGAGCTTTCCAATAAGATTAGAATGATGTCAAGGACAAGATGCTGGTGCGATTATTTGTGCAGTGCAGCATATGCTATTTATATTGGCAGAGAATCGGCAAGCCATTTAAAGAGAAAGAGTCAGTTAGATAATCCCCTCTTCCATAGTGTGAGTGATGGTCAACACCATGGCTGGGTCAGCTGCACCAATACCTGAAAGTCCAGATGAAAGCTTTGAAGGCCTTGGTGGTGGTATGGCAGGTGGACTAGAGAGTAAAGCAACGATTATCGGCCGACCGATCGTCCATCTTTTGTCCAGAGTTGTGTTTTGTTGGTTGGAATGTGCCTAGACTGCACTGGACTTTTGTCGACCGACAAAATTCTACTTCAGAAGTGATGTCATGTGTTGGTTTGCTTTCTTTGTGTTCTTTCTTCTCTGAGCATGCCCAGACTTGCTCATTAGATTTTCCCCTGTCGAAATCTGTACTGACTGCACGAAAATCGGCCGTGTTTTGACGGCGGACAAAAATTTTATAGCCTGCACACCAGATTTTTTTCAGCCGAAAAGTCGGAGTCGGTTGTCGGAAGCATCATACTAACAAGCCGAAAATTGGCAGATCGCTCGTTGGACGAAAATTCCCTGCCGATTTTCGACGCGTGTGTACGAGGCTTTAGACTGATCATAGGACAACTTTGTCTTAAAGCTGTAGGATACAAACTGCCCCTGAACCTGGATGTGCGCGTTCTGATAGACTTCAGCCGCATTTCAGAGAGGAAAAAAAAGTGCCATGCAGCCTAAAAAAAACAAAAAGTTGAACAAAATACAGCCTGCTTACCAAGGGAACATGTAATGTGAAACCTTAATACTGGTCAAATACATGACTATTTTTAGCTAGTTCAAACACTTTAGATCTTTGTGCATGTGTAGTTCAAAAAAAAAGTTAAGGAAGGCTTGTCTTTTTTATTTATTTATTTTTAAGGTAATAAACATGTTATACTTACCTGCTCTGTTGAGTTGGTTTTGCACAGAGCAGCCCTGATCCTTCTCTTCTCAGGTACAATGCTGGTGCTCCTGACCCTTCCCCTTTGCCAAGTGTCCCCATAGCAAGCCGTCTGCTATGAGGGCACTCGTGCATGCTCGCTCCTGAGCAACCTCTGTGTGTCTTATGGCTCTGTCCCCTCCTTACTGGCTGGGATTGACAGCAGCGGGAGCCAATAGCTCCTGCTGCTGTGTCTCAGCCAATGAAGGAGGAACCTAGGAGAGCCGGTGCTCTCGTAAATATTACTGGATTGAGATAGGGCTCAAGTATTAAGAGGGGGGGATGCTGCGCACAAAAAGTTTACCTTCTTGCATTCTGAAACAAAACAATTCAGCCTATAGGACCACTTTAAGGCAATTTACTACCACCCATGCAATATAACTATAAATGCAAATATAGGTACATCTTTTTTGTTGGTGGAAATGTGGCTTTGAAAATGATTGAAATAAAAAGCTGTCTGAAAGTGGTGGCTTGCAGTGGGAATCATGAAGAAAGAGACAGTGGCACTAGGATGCAAAGGAGGGGTAGGGAATTGGAACTTGTTGAAAGTAATGTGTAGGCAGACCCTCTGCCCTTCAACTGGTTTATATGGGAAACATCACTTTTATGTTGCCATTTTTCTAAAATATATCTGAAGAAGGAAAATGTGGCATTTATGGTTTTTTGGTTATTTAAAAAAAACATATTGGTACACAAAATCAAACTCTGGTTACTTTATATCACATACCCACCTCTGCCATGTTGAGAAGACCTTGCGCTAGTGCTTTTCGGATACCCATCTTACCACGAAAGACCCCCTGTGCACCGATAAGGGTGGAGTTGTGCTGAAGTTCTCCACATACTGGGATCCCTTCTGAGAGATTTGCATGCAGACCAATCGGTATATTATACCTGCGGCAGAAAATGCAGAAAAACCTTGCAAAAAGGCAAACTAAGTTTTTAATTTTAGGACATCATGGGGTTGATGAACTAAAGCTGGAAAGTGCAAAATCTGGTGCAGTTGTGCATGGTAGCCAATCAGCTTCTAACTTCAGCTTGTTCAATTAGGCTTTGACAAAAAAACCTGGACGCTGATAGGTTTCTATGCAGATCTGCACCAGGTTTTGCACTCTCCAGCATTATTAAATCAACCACAATGCCTACGTGTAATCTTGCATATTGCAATAAAAGACATTTGTGCTCTTATATGTATTATCTGAGTGATAAAAGACCTTTGTGCACGGATTTGAACTTGTACTACGATAAGGAACTTGTAACTAAAGTTTGGCTTGCATCACACAGATCGGTGGGTCAAAGGAGCATAATCAAGGTGATTTATCCCTTTCATAGCAGTGGCAAAATTGAAGAGTGAATTCATGAAAATCAACTGGAGTCCCTTCAAAGCATACATTACCTTGTTCTGTACAGTCCCGTAAACTGGTCATGAGAGAAATACAGGTGTGGCGGTTTCTGACCTCCCTAATTAAAATGCTAATTGACTGGCTTCTATGCTGATCCACTAGGTTTAATTCTGAGTCACTAACCCAGAACAAAGTATGCAGATTAGGGGAGTCAGAGAAACGTAAGAAGTCATTTTCTGCATGCTTGTTCCTGGTCTCCATTTCAAAGTACATAAGAGTGTGAAAGCAAGACAGCCAGGCAAGCCTCAGTGGTTGTAAACCCTTACATATACCCAGTGAAGTGACTGGCCTCAGGTGATACACAGAGATGAAACAAATCCTCCTATATAAAGTTGTACCTGTTTATCTACAGTCTTCACTTCATCAGTACAGAGTACTGAATTTTTAAAGCTTGTCTGAGCTGTTGGAAAACAAGGGACAGAGAGCTTAAGCTACACTCTGCAGAGATTGGTGAGGAAAGCTCTGACAGCTGATTGGAGGGAAGGGGGGGGGGGGTCTGTCGGCCGAATTCTGTACTGACTGGCGAACAATCGGCCGCTCTGGTGTCGGCATACAAAAATTTTAATGCTTGCATGACAGATTCTTTTCGGCCGAATGTGCGCTGTCGGCTGTCGGAGGCATCATACTAACAAGCCTACAATCGGCAGATCGGTCGTCGGCCGACGATCGGTAAGTGTACGGGCCTTTAGTGCTCTTGAGTAAGACAAGCACACACTATAGAGCAGTGTTTCTCAACTTCGGTACTCAGGGCACACTAACAGGCCAGATTTTAAGTATTACCTTGGGGAGATGCAGACTAGAATACTGCAATCACTGTGCAGCAAATTATATCACCTGTGATGCATTTCAGTTTTCTTGCAAACCTGGCTTGTTAGTGGGTCCTGAGGACAGGAGTTGAGAAACACTGCTATAGAGGGATATGCTTTGTTCATATTTGATGTCTGAGGTCTACAACCACTTTAGAATCTCGGTTATCCTGCTGGAACATAGGAAGAAATTACACTTTCACATAATCCCTTCCAAGCCCCGAACAATAGAAAGTCATGGCTAAAATACAGTCAACCATGCCAGGACTCCTGAAATCCACCAAACAAGAGATTTCACATCACAGTCAGCAACACAACATCCACCCCCACTCCTTTCCTTGAACTCGGGAGGAGAAAATATGGGGTAAGTGTAGAATACTCAAGCAGGCAGTAGGGAGCCAGAAATGCTGTCTTCCCCCTGAACAAAGTCAGGGGCACTATGGAGAGCTTCAAAAAAAGGTCTTCCAGCATTTATGCCATTGCTGTTGGGAGGTTTAACCAGAGACACATCATCCCCAGGCTACTTCCTCTGCACAGCTTAGTACCCACCAGTTAGAGTAGGGATGTCAAATTCAATTTCATTGCAGGCCGCATCAGCATTATTGTTGCCCTCTGTATCTGTAAGACTAGATATCGAGACCCCCCCCCCACTAGATCAGATATCAAGAGGCCCCCACCATCAGAAGTCAAGAGTCCCGACCCTCCCTTACATCACAGTGCACCCCTCTTACCTTGTGCTGCTGCTGGGGGCAGATCTGGGAGGAAGAAAGTGCAGGGTCTGGAGGAGGACCAGAGGAGGGCTGAAGTCTGAAACCAGGGCAGGCAGAGACAAAGGGGTCCTGTGGCTGAATAAAGAGGCACAGGATCTGTAGAAAGAGATCTGTCCTCTTCTCTGTTGCTGACTGCTGAGACGGGAGGGCAGAGATGAGCCTCTCAACAGCCGTATAAAGGGGAACCGCAGCTGCAGGAGAGGTGCAAGGGCCACATGAAATGGCCTGGAGGCACCGAATTTCGGCCCGCGGGCCTTGTGTTTGACACATGTAAGTTAGAGACAAGGAAGCGGCAATCACCACATCCAGAAAGGACACCCGTCGCTGCCAGTCAAGTGGACTCCAAGGGACATCCATTCACTGCTCCTGCACCAACAGAAAGGATCCACACCAGGTCAGTTTACCATAGTAAGTCACATTAAAATACTGATCTACTCCAGGCACTGAAAACAGGAGTGGGTCCAGACTTTTCCTGCCCATAAAGAGGAAAAAGACGAAAGAGCAAATTTGGATGACAGGAGGAAAAAAGGGAGTTGGTAAAAGGACAACAGATGAGAGCCCTGAGCTGAACCACCTTACAAGAGATTCATCATGTTCCGACATACAAGGACTGACACGTTCTGTAGAGGGGCTTCCTATGAAAGTTTGTAGTATCCCGTTTCTGGTGTAGAAGGTGCCTGTCCACATACAGTTTTAGAGGATGATTTGGGAAAATATAACCCACTGGTTGTGGGCACAGTTGCTAGACTGATCAGGGAACTCAAATGCATTTTGCTAACAGAATCCCTGAATGATAAAGAAACCAGAAGGTGATTAATTGGGGTCTATCAAAAATCATATGATCAATATTTATTGGACCAACCACATAGGTGTCTCTTCCGATGATTGGTTTAACTCTGAAGATAAGTAATACAAGGGATTATAAGGGTATTAGCTGGGTGTGGTGTCACACATAAATCAAACATAAGAAAAGCATGCAAACGTGGTAACTGCTGACGCAAGAACCCACAAGTCTATGGTGGAAAATATGTTCAAACAAAACAAATAATGATTCACACAAAACTATGTCTGTCTTACCTGTTTGCTAGGTTAGCTGCACTAGCTGCTGAGTTTCCGTTGACCAGCAAAGACACATTAGAGATGGCTCCAGCTTGGAAACACTCTACGATGCCAACATCTCTGCGGGGACAGTAACCAAAGTCATCTCCCGTCACCACCAGCTTGAGCGTTTTTAGAGACATTGCATACATCAGAAGTCATCTGCAAGTTGGAATTTGATAAAATAATTAGTAAATGGACTTTAAAGTGGTTGAAAACCCTTACATATACCCAGTGAAGTGACTGGCCCCAGATGATACACAGATGAAACAAATCTTCCTACGCAAGTTTGTACCTGTTTATCTGCAGTCCTCTTCTCTACACCCATTCAAAGTCTAGAATTTATAAAGCCTGTCTGAGCTGTAAGAAAATGGGGTGGAGAGCTGAAATTACACTATGCAGAGCTCGGTGAGGAGAGCTCTGAGAGCTGATTGGATTAAAGGGACACACCCCCTTCACACAGCACACAGGAACAGGGATAAGGCTGATAATCAGTTGGAGATCCCTCCTGTCACCTTTTTGCTTCTGGTGTCAGGAAAATTCATCAGAAGTCACCCATGCTGATAGCAGAGGAATGAGGCAGCAGACAGAAATGATACTATGTGCTCTGAACTGAGACAAGTACACAATATAGAGGGATATGCTTTGTTCATATTTCATGTTTGAGGTTTACAACCACTTTAAAATAGCCACAGATTTTAGATGGTGGCCAAACAAGCCGGCACCCTTTTATTTTTCTTTCGCATGTAAAGCTAATTTCACTGGAGGAAGGGGGAGTGAGTAGCCAAATCCTCCCAGGATCCTTCTATCAGTTTATCAGTCACCTAAGAGAATACAACTCCAAAATCTGAAGAACAGCATATGGCACCTGTAACTACCTACAAAATTCAGGATTATCACTCAGCTCTGCTGAAATGGGCCAGATCATGCAACTGTTATCTTTGTTCCGTCTGTGGGTTCATGTAGACCAGGGATCCTCAAACTACAGCCTTCCAGCTGTTGTGGAACTAAACATCCCATGAGGCATTGTAAAACTCAGACATGCCCAGACAGGACAAGGCATGATAGGAATTGTAGTTCCTGAACAAATTGAGGGCCATAGTTTGAAGATCCCTGATGTAGACCTTGCAATTATTTTATCTTTATCATCGAAGTGCAGGTAACATCACATGCAACAATGGTATCATATGCTGAAGTATCCCAATTCTGTTTGCACCATTTCCTTATTGAACATGTGCTGATGCTTCTCCACATGTACAGGTCATGTGAGCTTTACCTTGTCAGTACTGCCTAGTTTGACATTGCAGAGCGCCAGCATCACAAGCTCCACATTACAACACTGATATGTGCAAAAGTGCACGGCTAGGGCCCATCTCCAGGAATGAGAAAAAAAAAAAAAAAAAACCTATTCTTGCAGTGTAAACTAGATTTGAAACCACTCTCCTATATTAACCTCTTGGCGATCAGCCTCCGTGTATATACTGCGACAAAGTGGTGCTATTGCGCAAAATGATGTACCTGTATGTCAATTCGTTCAATAGCCACTAGATGCTGCCATTGTGTCGCAGGAGGTGTGATCGCACCATGATTGGCTAGCGGGGATGTCAATCAACGGGTCCAGCGGACCTAATGTCCGCCGGCCACCCGCGATCATCCCCCGGAAGAGGCAGAACGTCAATCTGTCTATGTAAACAAGGCAGATCGCCATTCTGCAAGGGGATAAGATGGTGATCATAGTTTGTAGGCGCTATAACTTTTGCGCAAACTAATCAATATACACCTATTGAGATTTTTTTTTACCAAAAATATGAAGTAGAATACATACTGGCCTAAATTGATAAAAAAAATTAGATTTTTTTTTTAAAAAAATGTATTGGCTGTGTTTTATAGCAGAACGTTTTTTTTTTTTCAAAATTGACGCACTCTTTGATTATAGCACAAAAAATAAAAATCGCAGAGGTGATCAAATACCACCAAAAGAAAGCTCTAATTTGTGGAAAAAAAGGACTTCAAGTTTGCTTGGGTACAGCGTCTCATGACCACGCAATTGCCAGTTAAAGTAACAGTGCCGTATCGCAAACAATGGCCTGGTCATTAAGGGGGTAAAACCCTCTGGTCCAGAAGTGGTTAATGAGGGATAGTGTGGGGACAAAGAAACCTGAGAATGTCTAGAAATTCATAGAATTGCCCATGACACCTCCTCCTTAGAAACATCTAAAGGTTATGGACTTCATTTTTTTCTTTTTTAAACATGTGGCGTGAATGGGAACACATAACAAACAAAGCAGGGTTTTCTCAAATTTTACTGTAAAAGTGGAAATATGGTTTCCACATGGGCACCTGAGAACGTGTAACATAAATCCTAGCATATTTCCCTCCCCTGGAATACCCAGGTGGTACGTACAACAGCCTATAGACCTAATTGGCTGGGCATACTCTGGGTGCTCACATATTTTCCCCATACACTATACAGGTGTATAAGCGAGCACTGGCACTTACACAAGTACAGCCAGAAAGTGTGAGGCCAAAGTATGCAATCTCTAAGGCTACGTTCACATCTTGGCGTTGCTAATTACAGGCGTTTTTTAGGCGTTTTTTCAGGCGTTTTTATGGGCGTTTTTAGATTGAATAGAGACCAATGGAAAACGCCTGTAATCTGCCCAAAAAGAAGCTCATTTACTTTTTTGAGCGTTGGGCGTTTTGCTAACAGCAACAAAACGCTCAGATGTGAACAGGGGCCATTGAAATGAATAGGATTTGTCTTGTTGGGCGTTTTGAGAGCTGATCCTAGAGCAGAAAAACTCCCCAAAAACGCCCCAAAACGCCTACATGTGAACGGAGCCTTATCGTATTCCATTATTTACAAATAAAAGTCCAAGGCTGACTTTGCAGGCTTCTAATTTATTAGTACACTGGCCGTTTATCTAAGACTAGTGACTGGCAGCTGTCCCTTTCCCACCAGTAACCATGCCAAATCAACATTATAGCTAGCTTGACAATATTCCTCAACCTTTACAGATTGGATAGTAACATCCTAAAGCCTACCATACATGCCTTGAATTATGGCTGATTCCTGAGTCAGCCTAATTGGGAACTGTGGGTGGCCCTGTCGTCAACACCTGGTTTTCAATTGACTTGGTGGAGCTGGGTGGAAAATGGTCAGCTGAAAAGTGGCTACATCCAATCATATGCAGTCACTGTTTGGATATTCTGACAGCTTCATGTGCCAGCTGCTAGAAAATAATAGCCAGCATGAGCGATCACCATCCATGCTGTGTAGCCTAAAGCCTCATACACACGCGTCGAAAATCGGCAGGGAATTTTCGTCCGACGACCGATCTGCCGATTTTCGGCTTGTTAGTATGATGCTTCCGACAACCGACTCTGACTTTTCGGCCAAAAAAAATCTGGTGTGCAGGCTATAAAATTTTTGTCCGCCGTCAAAACACGTCCGATTTTCGTGCAGTCAGTACAGATTTCGACAGGGAAAAATCTAATGAGCAAGACTGGGCATGTTTAGAGACGAAGAACACAAAGAAAGTAAACCAACACATGACATCACTTCTGAAGTATAATTCTGTCGGGCGAGAAAATTAGTGTGCAGTCTAGGCACATTCCAACTAACAAAACACCACTCTGGACAAAAGACGGACGATCGGTCGGCCGATAATCGTTGCGTGTGTACGGGGCATTAAGCTGGATACACACTATACAACTTTTGTTGTTAGATTTTCTTTAGATTTACCTTCAACTATGTAGTGCAAGGGCCTGCCTGATTGCATACCAATTGAAAGTGTTTAAATTTGACCTCATATTATATGCAGGGTTCATACACATTTTCACCAATGAAATTCCATGACTTCACGTAAATATTCATGACCTAATGTTTCATGAAATGTCTATGTATACGTGTTAAAGAGGTGCAGGTGGACTGGTATGGATGGCACAGACAGTGAGATGCACAAAATGCAGCACAGTAATCTTTTTAGGCCCAAGCGACAGTCATTATAAGGTGCAGGCGGAATGGTATGGATGGCACAGACAGTGAGATGCACAAAATGCAGCACAGTAATCCTTTTTAGGCCCAAGCCACAGTCATGAGGTGCAGGCGGACTGGTATGGATGGCACAGACAGTCAGATGCACAAAATGCAGCACAGTAATCCTTTTTAGGCCCAAGCGACAGTAATAAGGTGCAGGCGGACTGGTATGGATGGCACAGACAGTCAGATGCACAAAATGCAGCACAGTAATCTTTTAGGCCCAAGCGACAGTGTCATGAGGTGCAGGCGGACTGGTATGGATGGCACAGATCTGATGGTGCACAAATGCGGCACTTACTTTTGGGAGAAAGAACAGTGGTGCTCCTGCTTGCCCAAATAAAGCTGTTCAGGTGGCAGTGAGTCATGAAGGTGCAGCTGGACAAAATGCGGCGCTTACTATTCTTAGGCCGAACCTAACTGTTAGTAACAGTCCCATGAGGCAGAAAAGAGTTCTCACAGAAACTAAGGCGACTCAGGATTGGATGCTTAATTATTTATTTACATTTATTTTTAACATTCCCTTAGGACTGGTACAGTAGGTGCTCGCAGTTTGCCCTACGGTCGGTCACTGGCCAGCAGCAGCCGAGGAAATGATCGTGCACCAATGACAGGCAGCGGGGAGGGCCGGGCCTCGGTTTGCCTGGCCAGCAGCAGCAAACCAATCACAGGCAGCGGAGCGTCACTGGAGAGCGGGCCAGCCGCATGAACGTGATGACGCGGGGGTGCGGTAACTGAAACGGTTACCGCCCCCCTTCCGCGTCATCATCACGTTCATGCGGCCCGCCCTCCAGTGACGCTTCCGCCGCCTGTGATTGGTTTGCTGCTGCTGGCCAGTCACATCCAGGCAAACCGCGGCCCGGCCCTCCCCGCTGCCAGCGATTGGTGCATGATCTACTCCTCGGCTGCTGCGGACCTGGAAATCAATGTACACAAGCATAAAATAAAATTATACATTTGCAATAATAAAGTTTTAAGCATCCGCTCCCCCCGCCGCTCCTCCCCAGATTTCCATGACTTTTCCAAAACATTTCTAAAATCGTACTTTTCCATGACCTTTCCAAGCCTGGAAAGTGTCATATCAAAATTCCATAACTTTTCCAGGTTTTTTTAATGACCGTACGAACCCTGTATATGGTTTTGGCAAATCTAAAGACAATCGTATAGTGTGTATGGCCCATTAGTGGGAGGAATCTGTTCCATTTCTTTCACTCACCCCCACAGCTAGCCTAAGACCTCCTTCACACTGGCCTGTTAGCCCACGTGTCTCAGTCTAAGGCTGAATTGTATAGTGCAGGGATATGCAAACTGTGGCCCTCCAGCTGTTGCAAAACTACAAGTCCCATCATGCCTCTGGGTGTCATGCTTGTGGCTGTCAGAGTCTTGCTATGCTTCATGGGACTTGTAGTTCTGCAACATCTGGAGGGCCACAGTTTGCATATCCCTGGTATAGTGTATGGCCGGCCTAAGTTTACAGGTGCAGTGTCCAGCAGCCTATAAAATTCTAGGATAGGCAGAAATGTGGCATCTTAATGCTGTACTCGGTAGTACTCATTAGCATTGCACCGATACCAGTATTGGCACCAATACTAAGCATTTGCACGAGTGCTTATACTCCTGAGAATGCTCCGATACTAAAACCAATACCTATAGACTGGCCAATCTGTAATGCGATTTCAAAGCACGGTCTGGTGAGATTTCGTTCAACGGTTCAGGTGCGATTCTAATGAGAATTGTAGTGTATGAGATTAGAAGTCGCACCTGAACCAGACTGAAATCACACAGGACTCTTTTTCAAATCGCACTGCGGCCAGCCCACACATATGTGAATAGGCTGCAAAAACTCACTGAAAATGCACATGAAAACTGATGTGAAACTCATGTCTGCTAGTGAAATCTGTACGGTTTTCCCATCAGTTTTCATGCATGTATGGTGTGAACAAGCACTAAAAAAAAAAAAAAAAAAAAAAAAAAATAATATGGTAACTGTTACAACACTACTACTAGATATTGGCGAGTACTTGAAAAAAAAAAAAAAAAAGTATGGGCACTGGTATCAGTGGATCCCTGGTACTCGGGTTTAGGCTCCTATGTGTTCAGGGTCAGGGTCCTATTCTTTCTGGGCAAATGTCTCTGAACACATACAGAAGCTGGACAGCAGCCAGCCAAGTATTTTAGGCTGTGATAGACTTTGACAGGCTGAATACATCACCTGTGCCTCATGGGTGCCCGGAAACTCCAGCATTTGACGCACATGGGCTAAACAGCCAGTTTAGATGGATCTAAGGCTACATTCACAGCTGCGATTCAGGCAGGTGCGAATTGTAGTGGCAGGAATCTTCTGACTCCTGCTGCAGCTGTGGGTGGCTAGGTGGCTGACCCTGTTCACTATAATGACAGATAACCATCCATATACCCATTGCACACGTTCCTGGAAAAGGCTCTAGGATACTGGGTGCTGCAGCAACCACCAGCTGGAGACTGGATCTTACATCACACTGTGTAAATATTTGCCAGCACATCACGGATCAGCAAATTGAGTCCAAACGGCTTTATTGAAACATGATCACATCACAAACAAGAGTGAAAAGTTTCGGAGTGACGCAGGATCCCTTCGCCAGGCACGTGCAGTGGTTGAACAAGGTCATATAGAGCCCAGGGCAAACTGCGCCCGCCCCCCTCCCCCCCAAGATGTATATTTAAGCATTATTTGTCAGCAAAAAATCCCCCCCAAAAACACTAATCTGCATGCTTACCCCCCCAAGCATAAACTCCCCTTCCTCCCAGTACAAATTCGCCCCCTGCTGAAATCTCCGCTCTCAGCACAAATCCTCTACCCCTAAAATTTCCCCTCCTAGTACACATCCTCCCTTTCCCACAGCACAAATTCTCCCCTAATCCCCACTCCCTTTACAAATCTCCCCAAATCCCCACTCCGATTACAAATCTCCCCAAATCCCCACTCCCTTTACAAATCTCCCCAAATCCCCACTCCCTTTACAAATCTCCCCAAATCCCCACTCCCATTACAAATCTCCCCAAATCCCCACTCCCATTACAAATCTCCCCAAATCCCCACTCCCTTTACAAATCTCCCCAAATCCCCACTCCCATTACAAATCTCCCCAAATCCCCACTCCCTTTACAAATCTCCCCAAATCCCCACTCCCTTTACAAATCTCCCCAAATCCCCACTCCCATTACAAATCTCCCCAAATCCCCACTCCCTTTACAATTATCCCTAAATCCCCACTCTTAGCACCCCCCCCCCCCAAATCTCTCCCTGCTAGAACAATACTTACCCCGTGCCGCCCCCAAATTCCCTCTTGCAACACAAATCCCTTTCCAATATCCTTGTGGTGCCCCCTCCCCCCACACATGATGCCACGGTGCCCAAGGCAGCCGTCCCTGCTGCTCACCCCTTGTCTTAGCCCTGATTACAATGTAATAATAGATGTTTCAGTCATCCTGACACCATGGTATTGAAATGATTAAAGAGCTGACACCCGCCCCAAGTCCTTGGCAAAATTTTCTTCCTCAAAAGTGGTCCCTGGTGCCAAATTCCCTCTTCCAATAAAAATCCCCCCCACCCCCACCTCACATGATACCACAGTGCCCAGGGCGTCTACCCATCCTGCCCACTCCTTGCCCTGGCCCTGGGCATGTGATGACAAATGGGTAGGTGTGCAGGCAACTATTTACACTCTAGAATGACAGGTTGCTGGTAGCCGCAGCCATCCTTTGTGTGTGTCCAGCAGCAATCACCGCAGGTCATCAGTGGCTGTACGGACAGCTGCTGCCGCACCAGGATCAGATGGTTCCAATTCGCACCGACCTAAATCACGGATTGTAGCCTAAAAGTAGAATTGGCACTCTGCGTTTAGATGCGATCAGTTTAGCTGATTTGGAAAAAAAAAAAAAAATGTTAAAAATAGAATTGTGTCCAGGGGCAGATCAGATACTCTAAACGCATTTAATGCAGGTGGATTAGGGGACATGGATCTGGGAAGTATATAGATCAATGTGTCCTACACAACTCAAAAGACTTCTAGTTTAGGAGTATAGCAGGGCACAGAAGTGTGGGCTAAGAGTACACAATTATTATCTGCACTTTACAACATCAACAAGCACGTGTACATCTATATACAGTGTGTGTGTGTATATATATATATATATATATATAATATACACATATGTACACGTACTTCTTCATCTTGTAATGTGTAGATAAGGACATCCATATTTTATACAGACACACTGGGACATGTAAGGCTGTAGCCAATGAGCAGCAATGTGTGTGTGTGTTCTATGGATGGATCCATACAGTGTAAGGAGGAAGTGATGATCATGATCGCACACTCACCATCCCCCGGACGCAGCAGCTCAATTCCAGCCTATGTACCGCTTCCTTCGGATCTGTCATTTCCTTCAACGCTCATCGCTCTCAAATGTCTATGCGAAACCACGGCCCGCCCCCAAGATGTCATATCAGAACCCCACCCCCAAGATGTCACACCGCAACCCCCGCCCCTAACATGCTCCGCCTTCCTATTCCCCAGCTAGGAGGTGGGTGGCTGTGACGTAGAATGCAGAGGGTGAGAACACCGAGCAGCTGTCATTGGGGCTCCTTCTGCCTGTCACTCCAATCCCTGGCTGGCTCCTGTTCTTCCTGTTACTGATAAGGGACAGTGTACACCTGCAATTCTGTCCGATTCCTTTAACCACTTCAGCCCCGGAAGGTTTTACCCCCTTCCTAAACCAAGGCCCTATTTTGCGATTCGGCACTGCGTTACTTTAATGGACAATTGCGCGGTCGTGGGACGCTTTACCCGAACAAAATTTATGTCCTTTTTTTTTCCCACAAATAGAGCTTTCTTTTGGTGGTATTTGATCACCTGTGCAATTTTTATTTTTTGCGCTATAAACAAAAAACGAGCTACAATTGTAAAAAATATTGTTTTTTTTTTGTTTTTTTTCTACATTCTGCTATAGGACATTCCCAAAAAAAAATTAAAAATTATTATTTTTTTTTTTTTACATTTTAGGCCAATTTGTTTTCTGCTACATATTTTTGGTTAAAAAAAAACGCAATAAGCCTATTTTGATTAGTTTGCACAAAAGTTATCGCATCTACTAACTACGGGAAAGATTTTTTTTTTACTAGTAATGGCGGCGATCTGCGATTTTTGGAGGGACTGCGACATTGCAGTGGACAGATCGGACCCCTAAATTACATTTTTGACACTTTTGGGGGTACCAGTGATATTACTACAATAATCAGTGCTAAAAATATGCACTGTTACTGTAATAATGACACTGTCAGGGAAGGGGTTAACCCTGTGGGTGATCAAAGGGGTTAATGTATGCCTATATTGTGTGTGTGTGTGTGTGTGTGTGTGTGTGTGTGTGTGTGTGTGTGTGTGTGTGTGTGTGTGTGTGTGTGTGTGTGTGTGGGGGGGGGGGGGGGGGGGGGGGGGGGGGGGCTCTGTGACAGGCACAGAGAGATCGCAGTTTCAGTTTAGCTGAAACTGCTAATCTGTTCCTGCCTGTCTCACAGAAGATCCGCCTGCTTTGTTTACATAAGCAGGCGGGTCTTCTCCCCCGGCCCATCTCCCGCTGTGTCTAAACCACATGCACTCCAGTCATGTAATACTACTGGACTGGATGCAGCAGAGCCGCTCTGCCGCAGTAATATTACTGTGGGCGGTCGGCAAGCAGTTAATCTGTTCCTGTTCAGTGATTTAGACCCCTTTCACACTTGTGCGACTTGTCCTGCAACTTGGGACTGCAAAGTCACATGACAAGTCGTACGCCATGACTTCCAATGAGTACCATTCATATCTGTACAACTTCAAGTCGCAAAGACTTGAAAGTAGTCCCTGCACTACTTTGGGCTGATTTTAATGCATTTTGTGGTCCATAGACATAGGCATTGCTTCAAGTCATCAAAATCGCAGCAGAAAAAAATCGCACCACTTTTAGGTTGCACAAGTGTAAAAGGGGCCTTAGAGAAGCATTGCAGGCAGAAGCAGCAAGGCAACTAGTAGTTTTAGAACCCATTTATGCTAACGTTGCCTCCCAGCAATCCCCAGTGTATCGCTGTTCAGAGGGCATTTGACAGATGGTGAGAAAGCATTATATCCCAGTTATAACACCTAATCGCCCATGTACCTGTGACTTGGCCCTAGTGCTGGGACAAGGTCATCCAGCGTCCAGGGCAAAGATTTCAAACTGCCCCCCCCCCCCCCATTATGTGCAAGCTTAGCAGATCCCACCCCCAGCTATCGTCCACTTGTCAAAATCACAAGACCTGGAAGTGTGCCGTGACTTTGTGGGACCTCCCATTTGTTTTCTCTGCCTCCACTGGTCTCCTTGTGCCAGAACCAAAAAGCAGAGCAGGCATGCCAGTCACGCGTAGTTACATGCTAGGGAGAAGTGAAAGGTTGTTTATGTCAGATCACCTAGCTATAAATTTAAAGAACTATAGCCAAGACTTGATTTTTTCATTTTGGATAAAGTATGGGAGGGTTATAACCAGTTGTTGCGATTCGGCCGGTTCGTTCTAACCTGTTACTAATATTTTACAAGTTTGCTGAACCGGTGCAAGCCGGAGATCCAGGCGGCAATTTGAGAGGGGCGGCAGAGACGGCTCTTTAATTAAGCAGTTGCTTTAAACCTCGTAGCCGCTTAATTAAAGAGCCGTCTCTGGTGGTGGACAGCAAAGCTCCCTGCTCTACTATACTGGCTGCTCCTAGTCTCAAATTCCCCGCCATGTGCTCAGCTGGCTCCTCTGGGTGCCTCTCTCCTGCTCCATTCAGCGCCGCTCAGCACAGTTTCCTCCCCAGCCAGAGTCCCGCCCCCCAGTCGGCTGCATCCATTTCGGCTCCCGCAAATTAAGTTTAAGCACACAGGTGCTTCTGTACAGGAGCCCTATGAGAGCCGGAGGACACAGCAGGCTTGTCTGCATGGCCAGCCTCCCCCACTCCCCCCCCCCTGTCATACACAGGTCGCCCTCGGAGTTTGAGATATGCTGATCGCCCATCCTGCTGCTGGAGGGAGCCCAGGTGACCAAGGATGAGTGCACTGCAGCTTGGTCATGGAGATGACCCCATATCCCCCACACACCATCCCATACCCCACTCTATCTCCCCTGGGGGCAGAGACCCCTTCTCACCTTAAGGCTTCTCTGTGGCTATCTCCCACCAGGAGTTCTTTCCCTACAGGGAGTCCCGGGGGGACCTACCGCTGCCCAACGGGGATGATAGGACCCTTGAGGTAATGAAACTCACACAAATCAATTTTTTTCATCATTTTAGGCCAATTTGTATTCTGCTACATATTTTTGGTAAAAGAAAAAATCCCAATATGCGTATTTTGATTGGTTTGCGCAAAAGTTATCGCGTCTACAAACTATGGGAAAGATTGATGTAATTTTCATTTTACTAATAGTGGCGATCTGCAATTTTTTGCGGGACTACAACATTGCGGTGGACAGATCGGACCCCTAATTGACATTAGATTAAAAAAAATTACACCATGCTTGAAAGTCGGAGCTGGTTAAAAAAATTTTTGAATCCCACCACTGGTTTTAACCCCCTGTCAGATTTATTTTCGTCATCTGTGTCCCATTATGGAGATTGCCCCTAACACAGCCAAACAGGAAGTGAGGGGAAATCCCTGCCAATTAAGAGAATTCCTTAGGGACCCCCAGGTCTCCAGAACTAATGTCCCTATTGGAAGATTTCCACTCTATTACTTTTCTGGGGACAGCCCAAAATTTGTGATTTTCTCTTACTTCCACTTTCAATGATAATGGTAAACAGGACAAATAAAGAGGGTGACTCTCCTTAACAGGGACGCAGACAGCAATATAAACTGACCGGGCTCCTAATCTAACTCTGCTCTATCCAAAAATAAAAAACATTTTTTTACCTTCAGTTCTCGTTCACATTAAATGTGACTTCATCTAAAAAAGGCACAATTTCTAAACCGCATATCAGTGGGACTTCAGGTGTCACTTTGAAGACATCTATGCAGCTTCACGCACAGATGTCTATGCAAGTCACCCCCAAAATCAGCAAAAGTAGTGCAGGAACTACTTTTTCAAATCGATACGGCACCGCAAAGTTGGCGTCACACCAATTTGAATAGAGCAATTGGCAACAACAGGGTGCAACTTAACACGTTAAATCGCATTACAAGTCATTCCAATGTGAACGTGGGCTTAGTTATACTTAAAAGAGATGTATGGGTTGTGTTTTTTTTTTTTTTTTTTTTAAGATTCATACTTACCTAGGTGGATGCAGCATCGATCAAATGCTACATCTGTCCCCTGGGGCCTCTAACACTGAGAACGGAGCGTTTGAACCTCGCTGATTGCTCGGTTCTCACAGCTCCATAAACAGAGAGCTAACTGACAGCAGCACTCTGTTCTGCCCCCTTCCTCTCCCAGAGAGCTGGACTGTGGAGGGGGAGGGAGCAGCCAGCTTAAGCTCCCAGCGGCTGGCTGAGAGGCTGAGCCAGGTGCCGGTCCAAGCATGTGGGCGTATCCAGACTCCATTGTCCCAATCTTGCTTGAGCCTGGACTGCCTCTGTGACATCAGCAGACAGCAGGCTTCAGCCCGCTGTCTGCTGAAAATGGGTCACAGGAGTGCAGAACAAACTGAACCCCTGTCATACACAGAAGTACAGCCAAACAAGCTTTGGCTGTACTTCTCCTTTAAGTATTTAGTAGCTAATATGTTAGGATAAAGAGGTATGGAAATAGCAACTTTTGGAGCATGAACACTGGTGCTCAAGTAGGTGCCATACTTGTGTTCTAACAATACAATATACAATGTTCCCACACAACCACTTTACATTTCCTCACACCTGTGGGTTACCTGCAAGGAGCCATAGACTTCTGTTATTATCTGCGGGTTTGATGCACTTTCTGAAAGTACACCAGACCTGCAGGATATAAAAGAATTCTATAGCAAAGTGCACCACACCTGCAGGATATAAAAAAAATTATATGGCAAAGTGCAGCTAACCTGCAGGAAAGCCACAGGTGCACTGCGATATACCAGCGGTGTGGGTAAACCGCAGCGCATCAGTGCGAAAGCAGCCCTAGGCCCCTTTGACACGATTAGTTCTAATGGGTCCCTCTGTCCCTTTTTCAGGCAGACCCAATCGGACCCTCCATTTACCTCTGTAGCACCCTACAAGGTAGGTGCTAGGTAAAGTGTAGTAGGTCTTGTCTGCTTATCAGCATTGCCATGATTTTCAGCTAGGCTGGCATGTGTTCCCAGGTGTGCCTGTTGAGTTGGGGAGTCTCCCCACTGTGTACCAATGAGGGCTCTCATTGGGCAGTGGAGGAAACCTAACCAATAGCACGCCAGGGCTTGTATCCATCCTGGAAGGGCAGATTCTGCCGCAGACCATTCTGGGAGGGGGTATAAGTCTGTGGGGAGCACATGACAGGTTGTCTTTGGCAGGAAGCAGAGTCCCAGGAGGGAGGGTACGGCTGTCTCTCCTCCTGACAGGAAGGATCAAGTATCCCAGGTGGCTTGCCTGAGGGGATACAGGGCTGAACTGAGCTGCAGAGAGGATCCGGTGTGTCGAGGACCAGCGGAGCCGAGAGGGGACGAGTTTCAGGAAAGCATTCCCAGTCGTGAGTACTGAAAACTGCCCCTGGGGGTCTGCCTAGTGAGAGGGGACCACTCTCCGGAGAAGGTCAGAGGGATTCAGGAGCTAGCTAGCCGGTGCAGGAGCAAAGTAAAGGGGGTGCCAGTTTTGACCCTGAACAGTAAAGGAGGTGCCAGTGGTTGGGCCCTGAAGCGTACAGTGCAGTGTGTACAGTGCTAAGAGTTGCAGCAGCATTACAAGAGGCTACCTCAGTCAGGGAGGACTGGAGGGAGCAGTGTCAGAGACTTTTGAGCTAACCAGAGTGTCAGAAGTCAGTTTTCAATACAGTTCAGCATGTCAGTGATTTCAAGCGCCAGCAAGCGTTGGTCGGCATCCAGCCGGCGTCACATCAGCGCTGAAAGGCATTTTTCCCCTCAAGTGTCCCAATTTGTACCTAGTTGAGCCAGAGGAGTATCCTACTCATTCCCTTCTCCCATCCCCATATAAAATAAACAAAACAAACCAAAGATGCCAGACTGTTCATTGTCTCAGATCTCACACTTGGGCAATCAGCTTAAATGAGCTGTTGGTGTTACCGGTGACCACAGCAGACCCACATCAGGCCCAATGCCTGGAAATCCTGCTACACCTCCATGGTAGATTTGTGTCCACTTACACTTGCCTACCTCCAATCTGATCCACAAAAAAAAAAAAAACAGAAGGGGATCTGTCCCCTTTGGTCTGGGTGGATTGGATTGAAGGGCTCATAGAGTAGAGCGGGCTGAGTCTGTGTCTGCTCTGCATATGAGTAGACAGGGACCTGAGATATGCCCCCTCCGCTCATTGTGGCCCCCGACCGGTTACCAATTTGCTTAACCACTTAAGCCCCAGCCCTATTTCGGACACTTTTTGTTTACAAGTTAAAACCAGTATTTTTTCCTAGAAAACTACTTAGAACCCCCAAACATTATATATATTTTTTTAGCAAAGACTCTGGAGAATAAAATGTCGGTCATTACAATATTTTTTGTCACGCGGTATTTGCGCAGCGGTCTTTAAAACGCCATTTTTTTGGAAAAATTTTGAAAAATCACATTTCACTGCATTTAAAAAATACTAAACAGTAAAGTTAGCCCATTTTTTTTTCTATATAGTGAAAGATGATGTCACGCCGAGTAAATAGATACCCAACATGTTAAGGTTTAAAATTGCGCCCCCCCATGGGATGGCGACAAACTACGGTCAATAGAGATCTCAATAGGCGATGCTTTAAATTTATTTAACGGTTACCAGTTTAGAGTTAAGAGTGTAGCTCTTTTTTTTAAATTATTGCCCACGCTCTGGCGATCGCGGCGATACCTCACATGTGTGGTTTGAACAGCGATTTCATTCGCGGCTTGACTTCTGTATACGTTTTTTTGTGTGCGCGAGCTAACGGTGACGGGGGCGGCTAAAATTTTTTTTTTTTCCTATTTATTTTTTTAACTTTATTGCAGGTTTTTAAAAAAAAAAAAAATCTGATCACTTTTATTGCTGTCACAAGCAATGTAAACATCCCTTGTGACAGCAATATGCAGTGACAGGTATTCTTTATGGAGGGATCGAGGGTCTAAAAGACCCTAGACCCCTCCACTACACTTCCATGTATGCAAAATGCCGAAAGCGGCGCTTTTGCATACAGCCGTTTTTTAAATTTGCCGCCTTTTGCAGCACAGTAAACCCGGAAGTGATGTCATGGACGCCGCCTCTGTGTTACGTCATCGGAGACCCGATCGAAGCCGTTTCCGGCATTGATCAGGACTCCATCCAGCCGGCGGACGTGCCGGCTGGGTGCTTGGGGCTCCCGGTGGGACGGGAGCCCCGAGCAAAGTCACGGAAGGCGGTGGGAGGAAGGACGTCCCCTCCCGCTCACCCGGGTAACGATCGAGCGGCTCCCGAGCCGCATCGGTCGTTACGGACGGAAAGCCAACCTTTGGCTGTAAACCACGGTTGCAGGATGATGCCTCTAGCTAGAGGCATCATCCCAGTATACCCCCGCAAAGTCTGCCGACGCAAATATACGTCAGTATGCGGTGAGTGGTTAACCACTTAAGCCCCGGAAGATTTTACCCCCATTCCGACCAGGGGGTATTTTGCGATTCGGCACTGCGTGACTTTAATGGACAATTGTGCGGTCGTGCGACGCTGTACCTAAACAAATTTGGCGTCCTTTTTTTCCCACAAACAGAGCTTTCTTTTGGTGGTATTTGATCACCTGTGCGATTTTTTGATCACGCGCTATAAACAAAAAAAGAGCGTCAATTTTGCAAAAATAGCAATATTTTTCACATAAATGTAAAAATCAAAATTTTTTAACATTTTCGGCCAATTTGTTTTATGCTACCTATGTTTGGTAAAAAAAAAATCGCAAAAAGCGTATTTTGATTGGTTTGGGCAAAAGTTATCGCGTTTACTAACAAAGGGAAAGATTTTTGTCATTTTTGTTGTTTTTTTTTTTAACGCGTAATGGCGGCGATCTGCGATTTTTTTTGCGGTACTGCGACATTGGGGCGGACAGATCGGACCCTTGACTGACATTTGTGACACTTTTGGGGTTACCAGTGACATTTCTACAGTAATCAGTGCTATACATATGCACTGTTACTGTAAAAAATACACTGGTAGTGAAGGGGTTAACTTTATTTGGGAGGGAGGGGCTGTGTGTATCCCTAGGGGCATGCTTTCTACTGTGATTGGCTGTGGCTTGAGCTGTAAGGACACTGATCAACGGATCTACATACTAGATCCGTGTGATCAGTGTCTTTACAGCGAGGAGAATGACAGGTGACTTGTTTACACAAGCTGCCTGACATTATCCCTCTCCCCCGCCGATCGCCGAGTGACCGGCGGACATCGGGTCCGCTGGTCACACGCGCGGGGGGGGGGGGGGGGGGTCCGTGACCACACGGGAGCGCGCCTCCGGGGGCGCGCGCTCGCTCCCTAGACCCTCACAAGCTAGTGACGTAGCCCTACGTCACTTTGCCTGTGAGGGGCTGACTGCCGACGTAGATCGGCGTTAGGCAGTCGGCAAGTGGTTAAGTGGCCCTTGCTCTTCAAAACAATGGGCACCCCTGACTTGGAGAAACTATGCTAAAAAAACAAAATCCACTGCAAAGGAAATGCTTAATACTATTATTTATTATATTATACTACTCCGTCATTGCTTGCTCTACCAAACGACACTGTAATGAAGAGAAACCACCAACTGAAAACTGAGGGGCAGCTATCTGCTGTATTTTTATACATTGTGCTTACCATAGGCTACCTTTTTATAACCCATTCATAAAATACAGGCAGTGGGATGGAGTATGCGGTATCCCATGGAGTAGAGTTGGTCATATGACTTTAACAGGTTACAGGACCGAGCTACTACTCCCAGATCTGTTCCCCCTATTTAACCATCAATTTTTACTGTACTCTCTTAGCTTCGTACTCCTAAAGCCTGCAGAGTACTATGTGCATTTGTAAAGTACACCACTCTGCTTTTAAAATTAGCATTTTATTTTTCTTCTTTCAGAACACCCATATCATTAACTCAGGGTTCTCCAAACTTTCTAAACAAAGGGCCAGTTTATTGTCCTTCAGTCTATAGGAAGTTGTCAGTGGGAGAAGAACATTTCTGGGGCTTGGTGGTAAAATATTACATAGTGCCTGTGGTCGATAGGAGGTGGAATGGTGCCCCATCATTGGTGGTGTCAGTGAAAGGAATAGTGCCCTATCATTGATGCCAGTGAAAAAAATAGTGCTCCATTGTTGGTGTCAGTTGGAGGAATAGTGCCCAATTGTAGGAATTGTGCCCCATCATTGGTGTCAGTGCAGGAAATAGTGCCCATTTGCTGGTATCAGTGGTAGCAATAGTGTTACAACTTTTATATTGGTGGAAGGAAGAATTGGTGGGAAAATTGCATAGGTATGACCAGCATTGGAGTTTAATTTACTGTTAATTTTAGGAATTAGGCCCCTTTTACACAGGGTGGATCCGCTCTGCGGACTCCGCTTGCTCGGCGGGGATTGCTTCGTTGATCCCCGCTGAGCAGGCGGGTGACTGGTCAGTCTCCGCTCACTGTGCAGAGACGGACCATTCAGGGTCCCGCTCTCCTCTATGGGGACATCAGATAAAAATGGACAGCCTGTCCGTTTTCATCCGATCCGACCTGCTGGATGGATGGCAAAGGTATCTCCATTCATCTGTTTTCAGTGGATCTTGTCAGATCAGATGCCAGATGGGTGTCAGCGGACACATGTCCGCTGCCTTCCGCCTCCCCATAGAGGAGAATGGATGGCCCGATCAGGTCTGCCTGAGAAACAGACAGGCGGACCTGATCATTCTGATCATGTGAAAGGGGCCTTAGGTTAGGGACATATTTACACTATGGGCTGTATTTATAAACATTTTGCAAATCTATCCATCCTGATGAGCTGCATGCACCTACATTCTTTGCGAATGCCGGAAAAATCGGATGTTTCGAAAAGCAAGTTTCTCTCCAGGTCAGATGATCTTAATTGATTAGACTAACAGGAATCAGGAAAATACCACATTATCGACACTAGATGGAGCTTAGGCTCATAGTAAATATGCATTTACTTGTGGCCTGGGAACAGCACTAATACTCAGTTCAGAGTGGTGCGTACTGCTGCGATAAGAGCTGATAGGGTGTCTTTTAAATTGTAAGTAATAGAAGACTGCAACATCTTGGAAGTAGATTTGTCTGACAAAGCCGTAAGTAACTGAGAATCAGAGAGAGAGTCTTAGCATCTGATGGCTCAGAGGCTGTGGACAGATCATGTTGTAGGTGCATGCTTGTGCTGCCTGCATCCACAGTTAGTAAATAACTGGGTGCTTTTGGCCATTAAAGTCATTCAGGACTGTAGTAAAAACCTCTTATAAAAAGACAGAGAACCCTTTCACCTGGGGGATCTAGGAAAGAACTTGGAAGATGGGATAGAAGGCAACATGATTTACACCTGCAGATGTCAGCTGCTAATCTAGCAGCACCAAAGCCATTAGTCTGCCATTAAACTGTCCCTTCAACGTCTACAATCAGACATCTTGCAGCCACATGATAGTATGACAAGGTACAGAAGGAGCAGCAAGCAGAAAAAATTGGATTTTTGTGTTACCGTAAAACCCTTTTCTCTAAAGTTCATTGACATACGCAGTCTCGGTTCTTCTTAACAGTAGGTTATACTGCCCCCTACAGGAGTAGGACACTAGGCAGAAAAAAAGTTCTGGCTACACCTATGGGCAGTCCCAGGAGGTATACTCCTTCTCTCTGCTATAGGATGTCAGTTTTGTAACAAAGCAGTGTCAGAGAAAACAATACAAACCCAACACAAAAAAGAAGGGCGGGTACTGCGTCCGTCAATGAACTTCAGAGAAAAGGATTTTACGGTAAGACAAAACTCCAATTTTCTCTATTGTTCATGCAGTCTTTGTTCTTCTTAACAGTAGGGATGTCCCAAAGCAGTGCCATAAAACATGAGGGGTGGGAACAGCTGAAAATCATTCCCCAAGGCTGAACCATAGCCAACCAGGCAACATAGAACTCATCAGAACAACAAGATGAGACCCACCTGAAAAACATTAAACACCCTCAAGGAAGACTAAAAAACCCCTTGAACGGCAGCCTGCAAAACTTTGAGGCCAAAGCAGGCATCTGCAGATGCCAGCACATCCACCTTATAAAACTTCGTGAAGGTATGAACAGACGGCCAGGTAGCCGCCTTGCAAACCTGAACCACAGATGCCTGATTGCGAAAGGCCCAGGAAGCACTAAGCGCCCGAGTAGAATGCGCCTTAACAGAGAAAGGTGGAACCTGACCCTTAACTGAATAAGCCTGCACAACTGTTTATATAATCCACCTGGAAATAGTTGCAGCAGACGCAGGCAGCCCTTGGTCCATCCGTGAGTACAAAGAGCGAATCTGACTTCCGAAAAGACTCAGTAGTTGCCAAGTACACCCCGATTGCCCGAACCTCATCCAAAGTATGCAGTGCAAATTCATGAGGATGTTTAGGCTTAGGACACAAGCAGGGTAGCACAATGATAGATCTTTCTAGAAGTGTCTTTCCTTGCTTTAAGCAGAGTGGGAATCACTGCAGCAGACAAACTCGTGTCCTTCAGCACCTGGCTTTCAACAGCCAAGCCGTCAAAGCCAGTGACTGTAAAGCAGGATGGAAGATTGCCCCCTTGAGACAGTAGATCCTCCCTGAGAGGTAGTTGAAGGGGAATGACAGGACCTCTTTCTAGTTGCTGGCAACCATTTTCTAGCTTGACCTGTGTAACACCATTTTCTTTCTTACAACTCTGACTTGTAATGACTTGTTTCAGTTAAGGTTACTTTAAGTCTTTAGTTAAACACGAACAATGACCTAAGTAAATCACCCGATATGTTTTTTCAGTGTTTTCACACCTTAGCTAAAGATACATTCTTTATCGCACATTAACTTCCTCTTTAGTTATACTAAGTCTTAGGGTCTAGACAAGGCATATTTTGCAATTTCTAACGAACATTCTGTATTAACCCATTGTTAAACTTTTGTGAGACATGACTCTTCCTGAGAGCACTCATTCCCCCCTCCCAACTGTATTTCCTGTTCAATACTGTGTATAATAGTTACCCCGCTTTGCAAATAAAACTAGAATGTTTTAGACTGATCACGGTTTGGACGTGTTTTCTTTAGCAGGATAGAACATTCTCCAGAGCTCTGCCTTATTTGCATAGAACAGACTAGACATTGCTATTAAGTCAGGGACTTAACTTTTGAGCATACATTTAAGGTATCTAGGGTGAATATAAAGAGAAATCACCAACAGATTGGGGGCTACGTCTGGGACGGAGAGAGAGCGGCCATCACGGGTCCAAGGATTCACCAGTCTGGGTAAGGAGATATTTTATTTTATCTGTTTGCCTGTCCGGTGGGACTTGGCCGTTTGGCCCTGGTTCCGTTCTTTGAGCCATAGACACCAAACGCTCAGGGAGCGTGTTGGATAATAGAGCAGCTCTGGGAGACGCTCTGGATTTTTTACATATATATATATATAGAAGCTTCAGGGAAGCTTGAATACTAATATATATATAAGGAGGCTTCAGGGAAGCCAGAATAATATTTTTCAGGGAAAGATATTATATGTTAGGTTGTTGAACCTGAATACGTTCTGGGAACGTATCGAGACAGTGTCTCTGGGAGACACAGGATTTGTCATTTATAAGGAAAGACAATATCCGGGGCTTCTGGGAAGCCCAGGGGATTTTTTCCTCGGGAAGAATCCCGTTCCTCTGGAAGGGACAAATAAAACGTCTCTGGGAGGCGTTGAAGCTGTCTTCAACAAAGACAGTTTTTTTCTTTGGGTTTCAGGGAAGCCCAGGGGGGTTTTAGGAAAACCCCGTTCCTTTAGTGAATAATAAATAGATGTCAGTCTGTTCTGTGTAGAAAACAAATACTTTCCTTTTCTTGCTTCTATCTTTCTATCGCATAGAAACTGTAAGATTTAGAGTATAAGATAATTTGTTTGTGTGATCTAAAAAAGCTTATTTAGTAAGTAGATAAGTTCGTTCATCACGTGATTATTTTGTTATTTCATTTGAAAATATTGTCATATTGTATTGGAGTATTATATTGCTGGTTTGACATATATGGAAACTGTATCTATAATTATATATGACTTGTAAAAATTGCGCCTGCTGACTGTTAATATAACACACTGTTCTGATAGCGACAGTTTCATTATTACTGTAAAAATTGACTGACCGATCGTGGGTTATCAGACAAATCAAGATAAATGTTTATTATGTGTATTGTTTGTTTGTCTATAATGGTAGGAAAGCCTTCTTGATAGCCACTATTCCAAGGAGTATAAGGCCCCATGCACACGGGACGTTTTTAACGCCGCTGTAAGCAGCGTCAGGCGTTTTCTTTTTGCAGCCTAAAAACGCCCCTCCATGTTATTCTATGGCCTCATGCACACTCAGACGTTTTTGAGCTGTAAGTGGCTTAGACGTTTTTAGGCTGCAACAAGAACCCACCACCTGCGCGTTCTGAGGACCAGCGTTACAGCGTTAAAAACGCCTGACGCTGCTAAAAGCTGAATAACTTTGCTATAACGTTGCTTAACGTGCGTTAAGCCACGTTATACGTTTTTTTTACTTCCATTCAAAATCAATGGTTCCCTATGGGATCCTATTGATTTGAATGGAGGTCGCACCGCAACACCGCAAGTCGGATCCGACTTGCGGGGTGACTTGCGCTGTGGGAATCTTGAGGGGGAACGCCACGCCAAAATGGGAAAAAAACGGCGTGGGGTCCCCCCCAGGGTTCCAAACCAGGCCCTTCGGGTCTGTTATGGAATTTGAGGGTAGCCCCATGCCGAAAAAACGGCATGGGGTCACCCCCAAAATCCATACCAGACCCTTAACCGAGCATGCAGCCCGGCAGGCCAGGAAAGGGGAGGGGACGAGCGAGCGGCCCCACCCCCCCTGGACCACACCAGGCCACATGCCCTCAACATGGGGGGGTGTTGGTGCTTTGGGGCAGGGGGAGCTCTGCACCCCCCACCTCAAAGCACCTTGCCCCCATGTTGATGAGGACAAGGGCCTCATCCCCACAACCCTGGCCGGTGGTTGTGGGGGTCTGCGGGCAGGGGGCTCATCGGAATCTGGAAGCCCCCTTTAACAAGGGGGCACCCCAGATCCCGGACCCCCTCCCTATGTGAATGGGTATGGGGTACACTGTACCCCTACCCAGTCACCCCATAAAAGGCAGTGTATGGAAATAACGACAGGAGACGTTTTGGAAAGTTTATTAAAAATCTTCATCCGACTCTTCTTGTCTTCTCCTCTCCGGGGTCTTCTGCTCTTTTGCTGTCCGCCCTTCTTGTCTTCTCCTCTCCGGGGTCTTCTGCTCTTTTGCTGTCCCCCTCTTCTTGTGTTCTTCTCTCCGGGGTCTTCTGCTGTCCCCTCTTCTGCTGTCCTCTCTTCTTTTCTTCTCCTCTCCGGTCTTCTGCTCTTTTGCTGTCGGCTGTCGGCTGTCTTCTTCCTCCGGTCCTCCTCCGACGACGTCTC
The DNA here is from genome assembly GCF_965119305.1 of Pelophylax lessonae. Lineage (NCBI taxonomy): Eukaryota > Metazoa > Chordata > Amphibia > Anura > Ranidae > Pelophylax > Pelophylax lessonae. The sequence continues at coordinate 265,661,752 of NC_138768.1, read as the reverse complement.
CGCTGATTATGCCTATCTCCGGTCTCTTCAGCTTATTATATAGCCATTGGGGGCGTGGCCCCGATGACGTCATCTGGAGACCCCGCCCCCTCATGTCACAGATGACGTCATATGTGACATGAGGGGGCGGGGCCTCCAGATGACGTCATCGGGGCCACGCCCCTAATGGCTATATAATAAGCTGAAGAGACCGGAGATAGGCATAATCAGCGGAGACGTCGTCGGAGGAGGACCGGAGGAAAAAGACAGCCGACAGCCGACAGCAAAAGAGCAGAAGACCGGAGAGGAGAAGAAAAGAAGAGAGGACAGCAGAAGAGGGGACAGCAGAAGACCCCGGAGAGAAGAACACAAGAAGAGGGGGACAGCAAAAGAGCAGAAGACCCCGGAGAGGAGAAGACAAGAAGGGCGGACAGCAAAAGAGCAGAAGACCCCGGAGAAGACCCCGGAGAAGACCCCGGAGAGGAGAAGACAAGAAGAGTCGGATGAAGATTTTTAATAAACTTTCCAAAACGTCTCTTGTCGTTATTTCCATACACTGCCTTTTATGGGGTGAATGGGTAGGGGTACAGTGTACCCCATACCCATTCACATAGGGAGGGGGTCCGGGATCTGGGGTGCCCCCTTGTTAAAGGGGGCTTCCAGATTCCGATGAGCCCCCTGCCCGCAGACCCCCACAACCACCGGCCAGGGTTGTGGGGATGAGGCCCTTGTCCTCATCAACATGGGGGCAAGGTGCTTTGAGGTGGGGGGTGCAGAGCTCCCCCTGCCCCAAAGCACCAACACCCCCCCATGTTGAGGGCATGTGGCCTGGTGTGGTCCAGGGGGGGTGGGGCCGCTCGCTCGTCCCCTCCCCTTTCCTGGCCTGCCGGGCTGCATGCTCGGATAAGGGTTTGGTATGGATTTTGGGGGGGACCTCATGCCGTTTTTTCGGCATGGGGCTACCCTCAAATTCCATAACAGACCCGAAGGGCCTCGTTTGGAACCCTGGGGGGGACCCCCACGCCGTTTTTTTCCCATTTTGGCGTGGAGTTCCCCCTCAAGATTCTCACAGCGCAAGTCGCCCCGCAAGTCGGATCCGACTTGCGGTGTTGCGGTGCGACCTCCATTCAAATCAATAGGCTCCCATAGGGAACCATTGATTTTGAATGGAAGAAAAAAAAACGCTGCTAAAAGCAACGTGGCAAAACGTGCAATAACGCCAATGGAAAAAGCTACTGAAAGCACGTTTTTACAGCTGCTTTTTCCGGCGTCAGAACTAACTTTGACGTACGTTTTTTCTAACGCCCCGTGTGCATGGGGCCTAAGGTGTAATATACATACACCAAATGGCTTTTCATGAGGGTTTTTAACCATAAAGAGGGTCTATGGACCCAGATACATTTAAATGATTTTGTGAATGTGTAAATCTTAGAGACATGTTTTGTTTATGCTTTTGTGAAATTATACTGAAGGTTTAGGTCTGATGCTGGCCATACATGATACAATTTTCTTACAATTTTCAGTACAGTTTTTCTTGAAATTTACCTTCAGCTATGTAGTACAAACGTCTGCCTAATTGGATACAAATGAATGTGTATAATTTTGACCTCCTATGTGGTTTGTGGTGGATCTAACAGAAAATTGTACGATAAAGAGTTGTCCGGACATGTGTGGCCAGCCTTAGAGATATTAGGATACAAGTAACTCTTCTAGTAAATGTTTAGTTGTAATGTAAAGTACATGGAAAAAGTGGGGAGAATTGGTTTATTTATGCCCCGTATTAGTACAATTTAAAAAAAAAAAAAGCTACGTAGAGCTATTAGAAGTGAAAGTGAAAGTCTTTAAATACGTAGATATAGACCACAGAGATTGCCTATAGACAGAAGACGGGTGAGACTGTTTGGGAGTTTTGGCCATTTAAGTGTCACTGAGTAGCAAGGCACAGTCTTATGATTCAGACATTTGTCCTTAATTTAAAGTCACAGTACATGTTAATTGTAAAACAGCAAGTTTCTGATTGGGCTACTAAAACTTTGTAAGGTTTTCAAAAAGCCATAACAGAGAGCGATGCAACTGGCTCTTTTGATCTGTCTAAAGAAAAGCAGCCTGTCAGCGCGCATTTCCAAGGACCTTATCAGAAGAGGCAAATCAAAGAGTAGGACATTTTCAACATAGGCCCCCCTACAATAATAATATTACCTTACAAACACCCCTGACCACACCTGCACCCCACGTTTCATTCTCCAAGACAGGTGTAGTTTTCTTCGTAATGTCAGACAAGCAGAAAATGTTTATGTGTCAGATACATTTAAAACTACTACATTTCCTTACACAAGGGGAAAAGAGGGGGGGTCACTGCTGCAAATGCACTTCTGCATTAGTTCCCTAATTCAGAACAGTCGTAGAACAAACGGTCTCAGCATTCCTACACATATACAATTATTTTTATAGAATTTTCTTGAAGTTTTGCCATTTATACATTTGTGCCCATCTTGTATGAGCGTAGTAATAATGAATAAAAACACTATTTTACTAGAAAAAAAAAAATAAAAAAATGGCTGCTGTCGGCAGGATATTTTGAAGTTATTTTTTATAGAATTATAGATAATGAAAAATTATATTTTGCAAATGACCCCCTATATGAAGGGGAGCCTTCCTGCAAAATTTTGAAAATTGGCTACTTGCCAAGAAACCGTTCAAATGTCATATCATTATTCCTGTTATAGCTATGGAATTTATTTTTGGACAGAAAGAGTTACCGCAATTAGTGTGACCATTGGACCCTGTTGGCACAGAGCCAAAAGTTTCAAATCAGATTAACTTTTTATCTGATTATAGTTCTTGAATGATATTTTAGGGGTACCCTCTATTGAAAGAGGGGAACCTCTGGCCAGATTTTTGTTAAGAACGGTTTAAAAAAAAAAAAAAAAAAGTTTTTTGGAAGATTGGCACTAAGCCAAAAAGTTTTTTTTAGTTCTTTATCTGATCATAGCATGCAAGTGGTATCTGATATGCCATCTCTACTGACAACCATACCATCCGATGCTACCCACTGTACAGTGATTGGTTTAAGTAGTGTGTTTTTTTCAAGCATCCTATTGGACGAGGAGACACAGCCATCTTTGTTTCTTATTTTTTCAGTCCAGGTAACTTACCTGGTGTAGAAATGCCTTAGGGCCAAGCAGACAATTCAATTGTCCGCTCTATAGTTCTCCAGACCATGCAAGAGGGGATGGACACCTGCTCATGGGTCAGTCCCGCTACAATATGTATATGACATATGTAGTCACTCTGTGGAGGCCAGTCAGAGCGAGTGAGTTTATTGAAGAAATGTACATGTATGTGGACACATAGTGTCACAGGAATTAGGACAATGGTGTCAGGAAAGTGTTGTTTACCTTGGTTTTGTTCTCGCAGAGGGAGAAAGGAGAGTCACATAAGAGCTGAAGCTCTAGTGGGTCTCGCCAGCCCACAGTGGGTCTTGCCCGCCCACAGGATCATTAATTGTTATGGATCCAGACTACTCCTATCTATAATAACATTTTGAGACAAACCACAGGTCCAGAAATGTCACAAGTAATGTTGAATGCGTTTATATATCTGAAAAATGCTATGGTTGTAGCACCTGCACTGGGCCTCCCAAATCATGGAAAAATGTTTTGTGTTTATGCAAGGGACAATTGTAAGACCATGACAGGTGTACTTGCCCAGGAGTATGGTGGTAAACTTTGCCCTATAGTTTTTGTCCAAAGATGGTCGCAGTTCAGGCCTAAAGGCATGCCTGAAGTGACTCTGAACATAGCACAAAGCATCTTGTGAGATGGTAATAGGGATGGCCACATCACTTGCCCTAGGTAGGCCCCAGTTTTAAATGGGCTACTGGTATTAAAGGTTGTGTTACACCACAACATGATATATAGGCAGCCATAGAGGGAGCAGAGGATGTTTTTGTAGTTAATTTCCTGCTCCAAGCCAAAAGATCACACATTAAAAAAAAAAAAACACATACTACAGAACAGGTTTTAAGGACTTGGGTTATGTTTTAGAAAAAGTTGAGAATAGCCTTTTTCTAAAAGAGGGGAGCTCTTGTGTGTATCCCCGCAGCTAGCGCCCCACTGTTTATTGCCTAGTATTATGGAATAGGACACAGGGGGTGGGAAAGAACATATGAAGTATTACTGACAGTTTAGTGCAATCATATGTTGCTAGGTGCATCACCTGTATTAGAAACAAACAGGCCAAACATGAGCATCTCCAATACCCATCAAACCCATTGACACATCTACAAATAGATTTCACATATAGGCCCAAAGCAGGGAAGAAATAAGAGTTCTTTTTAGTCAAATAGTGGACGTGTTTAGCAGATGAGTGGAAGCTTTTAGGACCACAAAAAGGGAGATGCCCACAAGGTGGCATGCATTCTCAATCAGGAGATTATTCCTGGATGGGGGTGCCTGCCTTGTATTAGGCTTAATTATGCTCCAGTTTTCATATCAAAAATATGCCAGGAACTAGTTAAAATCTTGAAAATAGATTATCCGCAGAGTTCAGGTATAATGAAAAGAATGAATAGCACAAATAAAGAGTAATTGAAACATAAGAATCAAGTGGAACGGAACGAAAAGTTGCTTGCACCTTTTCTTTTCTTTTTACAGGAAAATACCCATCCCTTCAGAGAAGGAGACGTAGTGGTGATGAAGCTGTTGCCCAAAGGAAAGAAACAAAAGGATTTCGCCTACGGCCCAGAGACCACTGTGGTAGCAGTTACCAGGACCGCTGTTTTGACCGAAACACAGCCCTACTTGGATCCATGCCACTAGAGTGAAGTTGGTGCGGACAGGACCTGAGCCAGAGGATCCAGAAGCAAGCAAGAAGGTACTAACGGGGGCAGACCGCCCTGACCTTGAACAGGAGGATCCAGAAGCAAGAGAGGTACTAACGGGGGCAAATTGCCCTGACCTTGAACAGGAGAGTCAAGAAAAGGGGGTACTGACAGGGGCAAACCGCCCAGACCCTGTAGAAAATGACTTTTCCAGTTGCACCGGACTCAGCCAAACTATGGCTGCTGATAATCCTGATTCCATTTTCAGTGTTTTCCCTTGTATGGACTGTTACTAACTGCATCTATCACCCAGAAGATTTGGGTGTCATGAGAAGTATATGCGGACCATACCCTGCACATGAGACACATAATAAAACAAAGAGAGAATTGAGTATTGAGCATGATGTAGATGAGAATCCACCCACTTTTCATAGTGAAATGTTACTAACAAAATTTAAATATGCTTATGCTAGGAAGTCCGGTTTTGAGAAATGTTGGATATGTAGCAAACTCCATCCAGAAACAGCCCGCATCCCTCTTATTGCTGTCCCTTTGAATATTACCCAGTTTCTTAAAGAGACCTCTGCTACTTTAACTAATGTGTCAAGTAATAATAATATCACCTTCCCAGTAGATGGTAGGAGCCATTTCCCAGACTGGTGTTTCAGCCTGGGAAATAACACGTGTTAACCCTTCCATTTGCAAAAAGTCAATTCTTAATATTACTTCCTGCCAGGCCCCATTAAAAAAAATCATGTTCCCTGTTTGATATATCAAGTCCTAGTTTAAATAAGACCATAATGAGTAATTACCAGAATTTCTCTAGAGACATACAAAAAGTACTGGACCACCTTGTGACCGCAGTACAGAATAGACGCCTACAAGAATAAAAAGAAAAGGGGACGAATGGCCTCTTTTATTTATGGGGAAGTGGCAGGTGAGGATAGCTTAGAGTAAGGAATAGGCTGAGTTAGTTGTTAGGCAGTTTAGAGCCTGTCAGATGTAATGAAAGCTGATTGGCTATGGGGTGATAGTTAGTTTACCCTGTATCCAGGAAGAATAAGCCCCTTACCAGTTTGAGCCGGTTTTTCCCGCCTGAAAGAGTTGAAGTTGATTGGCCAAAGAGTTCAAGAGGTCCTATTTAAGGGCCCCCTCACAGATGAATCGTCACGTCGCCGGTCAAGAGGAGAAGAAAGAAGTCAGCCCAGCGGTTCCCAGACGGAAGAAGCGGTCGGTGCAGCGGCGGTCGAGAAGGGTCTTCGTCGGGCGGCAGCGGCTTTCCTCATTCGTAGCGGTACCAGCCCAGCGTTTTCGGGAGGAAGACGGCGGCTTCTGGAGCGTTTCCTGGCCGAAGACAGAAGAGGAGAAGACAGGCGGTTCAGCTTACCTCAGGAGAGATGAGCCTCATGAGAAGACTGATCGAGCGGGCGGGCGAGGCTGGCAGCGAAGATTGGGTCCGGCGGTGTCTCGAGCTGCCGCTCGTCGCGGAATCCGGTGGAGCGGCGGGCGAAGATGGAGCGGGACCGGCATCAAGGGCGGCCGCCGGAAGTGAAGTCGGACGGGGATCGGCTGACGTAACGGTCCCGGACGGAAGAGCGTCATCATCGGCGACGACGGGCGGAGAAGACGTCACGGGAAGCGGTGCGAGCAGGCTCGTCACACCCGGAAGAGCCGGCCAGGGGATCGGGCCGGTGAAGAGGCGGCGCAATCCGCGCCATCGTTTCTCCCCTCCGGTGGAGGTCCGACGAGCCGGGAGGGGCAGCGGAGCATCGCCAAGGAGCGGCCAAGCGGGAAGACCTGCCCCGGGTGACGGAGCGAGGGCCCAGTCGGCGGCGGCAAGATCGGTCGGCGGGACGAGGAGCTCGGAGGGGATCGCGCCGGCGAGATCAGGTGAGGAGATCTTCGTGGATACTGTGGTAGCCCCCTCCCTGGTCACTAGGCCCCCCAGGACACAGTACATGGAACCGGAACACACCACCAGGGGCGCTGTTGCTCAGGACAGTGCACCCCTGCCTGCCATGTCAGGATTGTTACAAAACTTCCTGAAGGACTTTAAGTCCTTATTAGAAACCAGCACAGATGCTGGGTTGAGTACCCCTGCAACTGTGCTGCCATCCCCTGCTGCCATATCTGCCCCCACTGCTACTATATCGGGCGATATGGTGGCTCCTCAGCCTGTTCCTTCACCTAGAGATGTATGGATTCCTCCCATGGGCAATTTGGAGGTTGAACCTCATAGGCCCCAGAGTTTACATTCTGATATGTCAGCTTCTTACCTCCTAGCTCAAGCGCAGAATCTGCCGGAGACTTCCCTTAGGGAAACTCTCACCTGTGAGGTGTCCCCGTTAGGTTTCCACTTATCTGAGTCCGTTAAAGAGAGGATCTGGCAGGGACATTTTATGGATATGTTGTCACTGTTACCTTCAGCTAGAGATTTTGTTGCTAGGGGTGATAAGAAGGACGATGATGAGCGGAGGCGCCCTATTTCCAAATCTTTCAACAACTGGTTGCAGGGCTTTTTTATTTTTTCGTCGGTTATGTGTGAACGTTTCCCTGCTAAAAGCATCGGGTTATTTCAACATGCCGATATTGTACTGGAAGCGTACAAAAATTTTGGTGGAACCTCCTGGTCTCAGTACGACGTGGCTTTTCGCCAAAAGCTGGCGGTGCAGCCCGCTATGAAATGGGGAGTAAAAGATGTCAGCCTTTGGCTGGACCTTTTTCTCCCACAAAGGTCAATTTTTCCCAGGCAGCCCTTTCCGAGCCAGCAGCCCCAAGCCTCCTCCTCGGGTTTTCAGTTTAGAAAAGGAGTGTGCTTTAACTTCAATGAATCCGTCTGTAAGTGGCCGGGTTCATGCAAGTACAGGCACGAATGCGCATTTTGCTCTGGGACCCACCCCATTGCAAAGTGCTTTAAGAGGCAAGGGGGTCAGGCCACGGGTGTTCTGCACAAAGGCGGTAACCCCAGTGAGCCTCACCGCCATGCTCCCGTGGCTTCAGCGTTACCCAGACAGGGCGAAAGCCAAACTCCTAACTGAGGGTTTTACAGATGGTTTCCCCCTGCCCAAATTTTACGGTCAGGGTTGTAGGGTTGAGGGTTTGGAATCAGTCGTGGAGGAAAAGGTGAGTAAAGAAATTGAATTGGGTAGATTCGCTGGCCCTTTCTCGGTCCCCCCCTTTAGGAATTTTAGGATCTCCCCTTTGGGCATTGTCCAAAAGAAGGAGCCTAATACTTACAGGCTTATTCATCATTTGTCGTTTCCTTTCGGGGATTCTTTGAATGATGAGATAAGCGAGGATTTAGCTACGGTCCAGTATTCCTCATTTGACGATGCCCTAGTGAAATTAAGGGGTCTAGGGAGGGGGGTTTTGATGGCCAAGGCAGACATTAAATCGGCTTTTCGGCTGCTGCCGGTACACCCGGACGCATTTAATTCCCTTGGGTTTTTCTTTTCGGGCAATTTTTATTTTGACAGATGTCTCCCTATGGGATGTTCATTGTCATGTTTTTATTTCGAATGTTTTGCAACCTTTTTGGAATGGGTCGTTTCGACATTTTGTGATTCGGCCGACATCGTCCACTATTTGGACGATTTTTTGTTCTTGGGGCGAGCGGGATCTACAGACTGCTTGCGCTTACTGGATGGTTTTGTACAGTTGTGCGGGCTTTTTGGGATCCCGTTGGCTCATGAGAAAACGGCTTTGCCGTCTACCTGCATTCAATTTTTAGGTATCACCATCGACTCCGAGGTAATGGAGTTTAGGCTCCCGCAAGAGAAGGTGTCTAAACTCAAACTTTGTCTATTGTCTTTGATCCGGAGGCGTAAGGTTCGTCTTAAGGAGATGCAGTCCTTGCTTGGTTTACTGGCATTTGCTTCCAGGGTCATTCCCCTGGGTAAGCTATTTTCCAGGAAACTGTATGCGACGATTGCGGGTCTCAAGTCGCCCAATTCTCATGTGAGGTTAACTCAGGAGGTCAGGGAAGATATGTTGGTGTGGTTCCAGTTTTTGACGGATTTCAATGGCAAAAGTGTTTGGCAGGAGGAATTTATCCTGGACAAGGACTTTTGTCTTTTTACGGATTCAGCGGGTTCGGTTGGCTTCGCCGCCATTTGGCGCACACACTGGTGCGCCGATCGCTGGTGTCCGAGATGGGTTCAGTTGGGGTTCACACGCAACAGCGTTCTTCTGGAGCTCTTTCCAATTGTGGTGGCCCTGGAGGTCTGGGGCCATCACTTTCGGAACAGGAGATTGATGGTTAGGACAGATAACAGGGGGGTGATGTTTGCTATCAATTGTTTGTCTTCAAAATCCCCTCCTGTTATAGCATTATTGCGTTATCTTGTGTCTAAATGCTTGTCCTTTAATATTTGGATTAAGGCGACTTTCGTCCCGGGCAAAGATAATGGTTTGGCGGATGCTTTGTCTCGCTTACAGATGGAACGCTTTTTTACGCTGTTTCCGGAAGCGGACGAGCTGAGCTGTCATTACCCGAGCCACTTATGGTACATAGTTTAGACTTGGTAGCAAGGAATGTATTGCGTTCTTTGGTTCCGTCGACCATGGCAGGATACCAATCTGCATGGTCTCTATGGGTGTCGCATTTTCAGTCATCGGGTGTATCCCCCGATAGTTTTTCAGAACATTTGGTGCTGTCATTTCTAAATTCATTATTCCATAAAGGGTATGCGTGGTCTCACGTGAACAAAATTTTGGCTGGAGTATCGTTTTTCGTTAAGTTAAGGAATTTCCCTTCATGCATTTCCTTTTTTACGGTACGTCAAGCCCTGAAGGGATATCGGAAAGCGACTTTTTTGCCTGATTCTAGGAAGCCTGTCACTGTCTCACTTTTGGTGAGTTTGTGTTCAATTACGTCGTCCGTTTGCTTTTCTTATTATGAGTCGGTCCTTTTTCAGGCGGCTTTTTCGTTGATGTTTTTTGCGGCACTGAGAATTTCTGAGCTAGTGCCGACGAATAGGACGCTTAGCTCCGGTCTTTTTATCTCGGACGCAATTTTATCTGACATGACCTGTAGCATTTTAATACGTTTCTCTAAGACGGATCAGTTGGGTGTTGGGAAGCGCGTCGAATTGCACAGGTTTCGCAACTCGTCAGTATGTCCGGTGCGTTTACTGAACAAATTTTTGGCTATTAGAGCGGCCGGTTCCGTATTCTTGTTCAATCATCAGGATGGTAGGCCATTAACTGGCTATCAATTTAATGCAGTTTTTAAGAAGTGTCTCGTTCAGTTGGGGCTGGATAAGGAAAGGTTGACTTCCCATTCCTTTCGTATCGGTGCCGCTACTGAAGCTGCGAGATTGGGTCTTGATGATCAATTTGTTAAGAAGTTGGGTAGATGGAAGTCGGATGTTTTTCAATCTTATATCCGCCCTGACACTGTTTGTTAAAATTTTCAGGACGATGCCTGACCATATGGATCATCGGACACTCTTTCGTGCACTGGGCTCGTGCACGAGCCAGAAGACGTTCTTATGGGGAAAACCTTGGCTTAGATCCCAATTATTATAGGATTCAGTGGTTTAGCAAGAGAGGAATGCTGTGGTCGGAATTTCGTCCCGAAATTTTTAGACTTCTGCAGTTTCTTCCCCCCCCGGATATACTGGTAGTGCACCTTGGGGGGAATGATGTAGGTAGAGCTAGAACTTTGGATCTGATTTTTGCAATCCGGGATGACCTACAATTGTTAAAGTTGTCGTTTCCTTTTATGACCGTGGTTTTTTCGGAGGTCATCCCGAGACTCGCCTGGTTCAAGCATTGTTACTTGAGACCATTTGAAAAAATTCGTAAGCGCGTCAACAGGGCTCTGGAAAAGCTGCTGCGCGTCGTCGGGATTTTATCTTTCAGGCATAGGGAGTTGGAGGGTGGTACTAGTGGACTGTACAGGTTTGATGACACCCACTTATCAGACATTGGCCTTGATACTTTTAATGCCAACCTGGGTACTAGCATAGAAGAGGCCGCGTGTTGGGGGTGTGCCAGGCGGGTGTGAGCCGCCTGCCTTTTGGATGTTTCGATATATTTATTTGTTAATGGCAACCTGGGTCGTTGGGACCGGGTTGTTTTCTATACTGCTGTTTTATTCAAGTTTAAAAAGATTTATCGATCTTTAATGTGTGAAATAATAAACGGCCGCGGCCTCTTTCATTCCAAAATTAAGTCTGAAGGTGTCTTATTTAATATTTTAAGATAAGGTTAAGGAAATCCTGCCTACTACCCCATAAAAAGAAAAGGGGACGAATGGCCTCTTTTATTTATGGGGAAGTGGCAGGTGAGGATAGCTTAGAGTAAGGAATAGGCTGAGTTAGTTGTTAGGCAGTTTAGAGCCTGTCAGATGTAATGAAAGCTGATTGGCTATGGGGTGATAGTTAGTTTACCCAGTATCCAGGAAGAATAAGCCCCTTACCAGTTTGAGCCGGTTTTTCCCGCCTGAAAGAGTTGAAGTTGATTGGCCAAAGAGTTCAAGAGGTCCTATTTAAGGGCCCCCTCACAGATGAATCGTCACGTCGCCGGTCAAGAGGAGAAGAAAGAAGTCAGCCCAGCGGTTCCCCCCCCCACCCCCCCTTTTTGTTTGTCGCGGTCAGTTTGTTATTTTAGGGTCACCTTCGGTCACAGCGAAGGGGGACGTTCTTGTTTTATTTGAGTTGGATGTTTCGATATATTTATTTGTTAATGGCAACCTGGGTCGTTGGGACCGGGTTGTTTTCTATACTGCTGTTTTATTCAAGTTTAAAAAGATTTATCGATCTTTAATGTGTGAAATAATAAACGGCCGCGGCCTCTTTCATTCCAAAATTAAGTCTGAAGGTGTCTTATTTAATATTTTAAGATAAGGTTAAGGAAATCCTGCCTACTACCCCATATATTGCCCAAAGACCGTTTTCACGGGGACAAAGTATATATGTATGTTGTGGGAAGGAATGCTATCCCCGGGATTAAATAATCATTCTGGAATCATTGATGAGATAATGGAAAAAAACTCAGATGATATTAAGTTGCTAAATCTTGAACAAAGGGCCATTAGGAAGAAGTTAGAATTACATGATCTAGCTATAGAAAGTATGAGTGCTGCACTGACTGGCCTCTGTGAGCATACTGAGGACTATGAATGTTGCACTTGGATATACAATACCACTTTGGAAGTGCCAAATTATAATGACATAATTGCCCAACACAGAAAGGAGGTCAATAAGTTGCAAGAAGAGGTCCTGTCATTCCCCTTCATTGCTAAAAGCTGGGATCCCTTTGTAGGTATGGGAGGGTTTGGTTTTGGAGGGATGTTTTCCTGGTTAGAAGACATTGCTATGATGATTGTGATGATTTTACTTTTTCTATTATTTTTATATGCATGCTTTAAGCTTATTATGTGCCTAATTGCTAAAACCACAAAGAACCCAGACTCAGCTAGTAGAGGGGGATCTTATGTAAGTTTGTACTTTAACAGAGATGCTGAAAATGTTGACACATTTCTAACAGCTAGACAAGGTGTTCTGATCCAACAAACCCAAACCCCTTTTGATTACCAGGAATATGTAAAGTTTTATAAAGCTAAGAAAGCTAAGTCTACCATTTAGGTGGGCAGGTTTAGGTCCTTATTTGATTATACTAAGGAAGCCAAGGACATTGTCGCCTAACCTGTTATTCCTTTCCAGAGAGGCCTTGTGTCCTCTGATGACACCGTATGAATGATAAGGAAGAAAAAATCATGCATATGAAATTATGATTTTTTAGAGGGGATTGAAGGGGAATGACAGGACCTCTTTCTAGTTGCTGGCAACCATTTTCTAGCTTGACCTGTGTAACACCATTTTCTTTCTTACAACTCTGACTTGTAATGACTTCAGTTAAGGTTACTTTAAGTCTTTAGTTAAACACGAACAATGACCTAAGTAAATCACCCGATATGTTTTTTCAGTGTTTTCACACCTTAGCTAAAGATACATTCTTTATCGCACATTAACCACTTGCCGACCGCCGCACGACTATCTACGTCGGCGGTCAGCCCCTCACAGGCAAACTAACGTAGGGCTACGTTGCTTGCTTGTGAGGGTCTAGGGAGCGAGCGCGCGCCCCCGGAGGCGCGCTCCCGCTCCCGCGTGGTCACGGACCCCCCCGCGCGTGTGACCAGCGGACCCGATGTCCGCCGGCCACTCGGCGATCGGCGGGGGAGAGGGAGAATGTCAGGCAGCTTGTGTAAACAAACTGCCTGTCATTCTCCTCGCTGCAAAGACACTGATAAAACGGATCTGGTATGTAGATCCGTTGATCAGTGTCCTTACAGCTAGAGCCACAGCCAATCACAGTAGAAACCACGCCCCTAGGGACACACACAGCCCCTCCCTTCCAAATAAAGTTAACCCCTTCACTACCAGTGTATTTTTACAGTAACAGTGCATATGTATAGCACTGATTACTGTAGAAATGTCACTGGTAACCCCAAAAGTGTCAAAAATGTCAGTCAAGGGTCCGATCTGTCCGCCGCAATGTCGCAGTACCGCAAAAAAAAAAATCGCAGATCGCCGCCATTACGCGTTAAAAAAAAAAAACAACAAAAATGACAAAAATCTTTCCCTTTGTTAGTAAACGCGATAACTTTTGCGCAAACCAATCAAAATACGCTTTTTGCGATTTTTTTTACCAAACATAGGTAGCATAAAACAAATTGGCCGAAAATTTTTAAAAATTTTGATTTTTACATTTTTTTTTGGGGGAATTTCATATAAAAAAATGTGAAAAATATTGCTATTTTTGCAAAATTGACGCTCTTTTTTTGTTTATAGCGCGTGATCAAAAAATCGTACAGGTGATCAAATACCACCAAAAGAAAGCTCTGTTTGTGGGAAAAAAAGGACGTCAAATTCGTTTAGGTACAGCGTCGCATGACCGCGCAATTGTGCGTTAAATTCACGCAGTGCCGAATCGCAAAATACCCCCTGGTCGGAATGGGGGTAAAATCTTCCGGGGCTTAAGTGGTTAACTTCCTCTTTAGTTATACTAAGTCTTAGGGTCTAGACAAGGCATATTTTGCAATTTCTAACGAACATTCTGTATTAACCCATTGTTAAACTTTTGTGAGACATGACTCTTCCTGAGAGCACTCATTCCCCCCTCCCAACTGTATTTCCTGTTCAATACTGTGTATAATAGTTACCCCGCTTTGCAAATAAAACTAGAATGTTTTAGACTGATCACGGTTTGGACGTGTTTTCTTTAGCAGGATAGAACATTCTCCAGAGCTCTGCCTTATTTGCATAGAACAGACTAGACGTTGCTATTAAGTCAGGGACTTAACTTTTCAGTATACATTTAAGGTATCTAGGGTGAATATAAAGAGAAATCACCAACAGTAGTCTCCAAGGAATGTCTGCAAATAGCCTGACCAGTTCGGCGTACCAAGCTCAGCGAGGCCAGTCCGGAGCCACAAGGATGACCGGAATCCCTTCCGCCTCGATCCTGCAAAGAAGTTTTGGCAGCCACTTGAGAGGGGGAAAGGCATACATCAGCTGATACTGACCCCTCTGAGCCACCAACGCGTCTGTGGCGTCTGCCAGAAGGTCCCGAGAGTGGGCCACAAGCCTCTGCACTTTCCTGTTGATCTGAGACGCCAATAGATCTACTTCTGGAGTGCCCCAACGAAGGCACAACTGCTGGAACACCTCCGGATGGAGACCATTCCCCTTGATCCAAGGTCTGCTGACTGAGGTAATCCACCTGCCAATTTTCCACTCCTGGAATGTGAAGGGCAGAGAGAGCTGGAACAAAGCGTTACGCCCACCGAAGGATGCCTGCCACCTCCAAGGCTGCAAGGACACTTCTAATGCCCCCTTGGTGATTGATATAAGCCATGGCCGTGGCATTGTCTGATTGAATGCGCGCTGGACAGCACTGAAGGTACTCCTTCCGGTGGACTAGGCAAAGCCTGATTGGTGTCAGCTCCATAAAATTGATAGGTAACCTGGATTCTTCCAGGGACCAGACCCCTTGAGCAGAAAGCTTGCCGAGAACACCTCCCAACCCCGACAGACTGGCATCCGTTGTGACAACTGTCCAATATAGAGGAAGGAAGGATTTTCCTTGTTTGAGCGTCAGGGACCGAAGCCACCATATCAAGGTGACCCACTGATCACCTGGCTCAGCTGGATCTGGTTGTCCAGGGAACTTGGATCTTTGTTCCATTTGAGAAGGATTTCCTTCTGGAGGATTCTCGTGTGGAATTGAGCGAAAGGGACTGCCTCAAAGGACGACACCATCAGTCCCAGAACTCTCATACAAGTCCGAAGGGACGACCATTTGCTAGACAGCAATAGCTGAATTGCAGTCTGGAGTTTTTGAAATTTGTCTGGAGAAAGAAACACCCTGGCTGAGGACGAGTCCAAAGTCAGACCCAGATAATCCAGTCTCATGGAAGGGACCAGGGACAATTTATGAAGGTTCAGAATCCACCCAAACTCCTCCAGAGTTCTTATGGGGACATCCAAGTTTGTCACCAGCGCCGTGGAAGACTCTGCAGGGAGAAGCAGATTGTCCAGCTAACCCAGGAGCCGACACCTGTGTGAAGACCTGAGAAGCAGAGGCGAGACCAAAGGGCAACTACACAAACTGATAGTGATCCTCTCCCAAGGCAAAACGCAGAAACCGTTGATGTCCTGCACATATTGGGATGTTAAGGTAGGCATAAATGATATATATGGAGGCCAGGAAATCCCCCTGATGTAGGGAAGCCGCCACCATGCGAATGGATTCCATCTTGAATTTTTGAACTCGCACAAAGCAATTCAGTGCCTTTAGATCCAGAATTGGAGGCACCTTGCCTTCCTTCCTGGGGACGATAAACAGGTTTGAGTAAAAGCCCTGAAAACATTCCAAAGTCTTGATTGAAAAAAAAATGCAAACAGTATGTCTCTTAAAAGCAAAACTAGAAAAATACATCTAGGACACTAGCAAAAACCTGAGGCATGTTAGTAATAATAGGAGCACATTAAAGCCATAATAGGGGCTATTCTGAGCTGGCCTACAGGTTTTTTCAGCCAGTGACCAATCCTTCTCCATATGGCAGTACAACCAAAGGTTTAAGACATCCTGTGTCCCTCAATGGATGAAAAAAAGAAACAGAATTTTGTGTTTAGCTGCACTCAGTTCAAGTAACTTCTCTTCATCCTATGCTCTACACTTACAGTAACTCACAAAAGTAAGTACATCCCTCACATTTTTGTAAAAATTTTATTTTCTAGCTTTTCATGTGACAAGACTGAAGAAATGACACTTTGCTACAATGTAAAGAAGAGAGTAAGTGTACAGCTTGTATAACAGTGTAAATTTGCTGTCCCCTCAAAATACCTCAACACACAGCCATTAATGTCTAAACCGCTGGCAACAAAAGTGAGTACATCCTGTACAGGTCGCCGAGGGTGGGTCCTGGAAAGACACTATATTTCCCCTCTGTTTGGAATGTGGTCCCTTTAAGAGAACAAAAGGGATGAACTCATTGATCAGAGGAAGTGAGTTTAAGAAAGACAGGACGTTGTAGATGGGTGTGGTGGAGTATAGAGGAGACTGTGGATGGTGGACTTTTGTACAGCCAAGAGGGTGCATGTCAGTGTCCTGACTGGAAACCGGTTGCCAGGGAAAGTTACCCTCTCCAAAAGTGGGGACTGTTTGACTGCAAAGGCAGATCTGAACTCTTGAAGTCGGTGAGACTGTTTTTACTTTGTTGTGTTTTTTGCTGCTATGAAGCCTGTTTAAGTTAATAAACATTTCTTTGATTGCAACGCCTGTGTCCTGTGATCCAGCTGATTCCCCAAACATTGCAACCCCTAAGTCAAAAAGTCCAAATTGGGCTAAAAGTGTCAATATTTTGTGTGGCCACCATTATTTTCCAACACTGCCTTAATCCTCCTGGGCATGGAGTTCACCAGCTTCACAGGTTGCCATTGGAGTTCTCTTCTACTCCTTCATGACGACATCACAGAGCTGGTGGATGTTAGAGACCTTGCGCTTCTCTACCTTCCATTTGAGAAGGCCCCGCAGGTGCTCAATAGGGTTTAGGTCTAGAGACTTGCTTAGCCAGTCCATCACCTTTACCCTCCACTTCTTTAGCAAGGTAGTGGTCTCATCTTGGAGGTGTGTTTTGGGTCATTATGTTGGAAAACTACCCTGCGGCCCAGTCTCTGAAGGGAGGGGATCATGCTCTGCTTCAGTATGTCACAGTACATGTTGGCATTCATGGATCCCTCAATGAACTGTAGCTAGCTAGTGCCAGCAGCATTCATGCAGCCCCAGTCCATGACACTCCCACCACCATGCTTGACTGTAGGCAAGACACACTTGTCTTTGTACTCCTCACTTGGTTGCTGCCACACACGCTTGACACCATCTGAACCAAATATGTTTATTTTGGTCTCATCAGACAACAGGACATGGTTCCAGTAATCCATGTCCTTACTCTGCTTTGTCTTCAGCAAACTGTTTTCAGGCTTTCTTGTGCAACATCTTTAGAAGAGACTAAAGGCCCGTACACACGTACCGATCGTCAGCGAACGATCGGCCGTCTTTTGTCCCCGGGCTGTCGGTGTCTGTTGAAAAGTGCAAAGACAGCACAAGAATCTTGTCCGCCGACTACAGCCGACTGCAGAAGTGATGTCATGTAATGGTTAACTTTCCCTGTGTTTTTTCTTTTCTGAGCATGCCCAGTCTTGCAAATCTGCGGTCTGTCGTCCGAATTCTGTACTGACTGGCGAACAATCGGCCGCTCTGGTGTCGGCATACAAAAATTTTAATGCTTGCAAGATAGACTCTTGTCGGCAGAATGTGCGCTGACGGCTGTCGGAGGCACCATACTAACAAGCGTACAATCGGCAGATCTTTCGTCCGCCGATGTTTGTATGCCGACGATCGGTACGTGTGTACGGGCCTTTACTTCTGGGATGACAGCCATGCAGACCAATTTGATGCAGTGTGCGACGTATTGTCTGAGCACTAAAAGGCTAACCCCCACCTCTTCAACCTCAGCAGCAATGCTGGCAGTCCTTTTACGTCAATTTTCCAAAGACAACCTCTGGATTTGACGCTGAACACGTGCACTCAACGTCTTTGGTCGACCATGGCAAGGCCTGTTCTAAGTGGAACCTGTCCTGTTAAACTGCTGTATGGTCTTGGCCACTGTGCTGCAGCTCAGTTTCAGGGTTTGGGCAATCTTCTTATAGTCTAGGCCATCTTTATGTAGATCAACAATTCTTTTTTTCAGATCATCAGAGAGTTCTCTGCTATGAGGTGCCATGTTGAACTTCCAGTGACCAGTATGAGATAGTGAGCGCGATAACACCAAATTTAACACACCTGCTCCCCATTCACACCTGAGACCTTGTAACACTAACGAGTCACGTGACACCGGGGAGGAAAAATGGCTAATTGGGCCCAATTTTGACATTTTCAATTAGGGGTGTACTCATTTTTGTTGTCAGCGGTTTAGACATTGACTGTGTGTTGAGTTATTTTGAGGGGACAGCAAATTTACACTGTTTTACAAGCTGTACACTCACTAATTTACATTCTAGCAAAGTGGAATTTCTTCAGTGTTGTCACACGAAAAGATATAAAATATTTACAAAAATGTGAGGGGTGTACTCACTTTTGTGAGATACTGTACCTCTCTCTCAACAGGTCTTTCCATAACACAGTCTCTGTCCTGCTTACAGGAATTCAGTATGCTTTAAAGCAACGATCACCAGCTAAAAAACAAAACAAAAAGCTGTGTGGAAAAGAATCCAAATACATACCTGATCCACTGCGCCTGCATTACCATTCTCTGTATTCAAGATACTGCTGAATGAAGAAACTTCAACATCCAGCACATATTTGGGTGTGGCAGATGCTTGGCTAGGCACACATTTAATCTTTTGATCGCCCTAGATATTTAACCCCTTCCCAGCCAGTGTCATTAGTACAGTGACAGTGCATATTTTTTAGCACTGATCACTGTATTAGTGTCACTGCTTCCCACAGTGTCAGTTCTTGTCCAGTTGTCCACCACAATATCGCAGTCCTGCCATTACTAGTATAAAAAAAATAAAAATAAAAATCCAGTATATATTCCATAGTCTGTAGTAGGGCTGAACGATTTTCCATGTGCACATCGATATCGTGCAGTGAGTCTGGGCGATAGTCACATCGCCGGACATGCGATAGTATGGAAGGCAGAGAAGTGTGTACTATCACACACAGCACTGCCTACGGGAAGGAGGAGGGGGCACACAGGACATCTGCAGCCCGGTGTCCCACTCGCAGCGATTATCCTGCTGTAACAGCAGACACCTCTCTCCCCACTGGCAGCCCGCACATCTCACTGAGCATCCCCCGCCCCCTGCACATGTTCGGATGTAAACAGACAGGAGAAGGAACCCGGGAGGAGGGAGGGAGATTTCACTGCCAGAGCCGCGCTGATGATCTGAGGTCTGTGTAGTGTTATAGATACAGTGGAGGGGGGGCACAGTAACCAGGAAGGGCAAGTAGCACACATGATGGGGGGGCGCAAGAGGATACGTATTGGGAGGAGAGAGTACTTCTGCTAGTGGGGGGGGGGGGGGGAGGGGGTCCTCAACCTGCTGTGATACTTCCCACCCAGTTCCCTACAGTAACACTAACCCTGTATGGTACAATCAGAAGCCTGTAATATTGCCCTACATTACCTTAACCCTGTATGGTCAGAAGGCTGCACGTTCCGCATGCCTGCACAGTCACACGTCATTTGTTTGCTGTGCCACTGCTCACGGCGCTCACCGCTCAGTCACAGCCAACATTCATAATGCGCGACGAAGAGGATCCGCCGCAAAAAAATATCGCAATATATAGCGTGGGAAAAAAAAAAATCGCAATGTGATTTTTTTTTCAATATCGTGCAGCCCTAGTCTGTAGACACTATAACTTTTGCGCAAACCAATCAATATAGGCTTATTTGAATTTTTTTTTTTTTTTACAGACATGTAACAGAATACAAAATGGCCTAACTTTATGAAGAAATGGGATTTTTGACTTTTTTTTTATTGGACGTGTTTTAGAGCAGAAAGTAAAAAATGTTTATTTTTAAAAATTGTCCATCTTTTTTTGTTTATAGCGCAAAAAATAACAACCCAGTGGTAATCAAAATACCACCAAAAGAAAAACTGAATTTTTGTAAAATCTTACCGTAAAATTCCTTTCTCTGAGTCCTCCGACAGTCGCCGCCCACTCATACAGTCTTCACCAATGGGGTATTGACTTCCTCTCCTTAGGAGTAGCTAGGCATAAGACTTGTTAAAACAAAAGCATTTACATAGACACACCCATGGGGGCTGTCCCACTGGTCCAATACCCCCCTGCAATAGCCATCCCAACTCAGTTTGGTAGCAAGCAGTTAAGTGTATAAGAACCCCAAAAGAGGGGCAGGGGCAGCGACTGTCGGAGGACTCAGAGAAAGGAATTTTACAGTAAGATTTTACAAAACTTCCGTTTTCTCTTACGTCCTCCGACAGTCGCCACCCACTCATACAGTCTTCACCAATGGGGATGTCCCAAAGCAGTGTAGACATGAGGGGTGGGAAACGCAACAGTCAGAAAAAGCAATGCAGTACCCACATCAGAGAAAGGAACCTTACGTGTACAGCAAGGGAACCTTCTGGGCAACAAAAAAGCTCAACAGGAGAAACAACCCAGGAAAGCAAAAAACCAAGGGGGTAAAAAACCCCAACAGCCAGGGACCCACACAAAACCTGGGTCCCCTACAGTACTGCCGCACAAAGAACTTTGCGGCCAAAGGAGGCATCAGCTGATGCCAGAACATCAATTCTGTAGAATTTGGAAAATGTGTGCACTGACGACCAAGTCGCAGCCTTGCACACCTGGGCCACCGAGGCCTGATGCCGGAAAGCCCAGGACGCACTCACCGATCTGGTAGAGTGCGTCTTGACAGGGAAGGGTGGTACCCGTTCCTTCAACGAATAGGCCTGAACAATTGTCTGTCTGATCCATTTTGCAATGGTCGCCGCAGACGCAGCCATACCCTTCCGAGGACCCTCAGGAAGGACAAAGAGAGAATCCGATTTTCGAAAAGGATTCGGTCGATGACAGGTAAACATTGATCGCCCTGACAACATCCAAAGAATGCAAGGCAATCTCCTTAGGATGCTTAGGATTCGCACAGAGCGAAGGTAAAACTATGTCCTCATTGAGGTGAAAATCCGAAACCACCTTTGGAAGAAAGAACGGGTTAGGTCGCAAGACCACCTTATCCCTATGAACCACCAGGTAAGGGGAGCGGCAAGACAACGCCGCCAACTCCGACACTCTGCGAGCAAAAGTGATCGCTACCAGAAAGGCAACCTTATTAGACAGCAGAGGTAACGCAATTTCCCTGATGTTTTCAAACGGGGAACGTTGTAACACGGACAGAACCAAGTTCAAGTCCAATGGAGGTAAGGGCTCCCTTCGAGGAGGGGCCAAGTGACGCACACCTTGAATAAAGGTGCGAATCAAGGAATGAGACGCCACAGGGCGCTGGAAAAGAACAGCCAGTGCAAATACCTGGCCCTTAATCGTGGCCAACGCAAGGCGCTGGCCCACACCAGACTGGAGGAAAGCCAACACTCTCGCCACAGAGTATGAACGAGGAGAGAAACCCCTGGACTCACACCAGGCAAAATAAGCTTTCCATGTACGGTAATAAATCTTACCAGACGAGGCTTTTCTAGCCTTGATTAAAGTAGGAATGACCCCTGTCTCTCAGGACCTGGCTTTCAACAGCCATGCCGTCAAAGCCAGCGACTGTAAAGCAGGATGGAAGATCGGTCCCTGAGACAGCAGATCTTCTCGCATTGGCAGCCGCCATGGAGGTTAGACGGCCAGGTCAACAATGTCCGCGTACCAGGACCGGCGTGGCCAGTCCGGCGCCACCAGAATCACCAGTGTTTGTTCCGAGGCCAACCTGCGAAGGAACCTGAACAACAACTGAATCGGGGGAAAGGCATAGATCAGACGATACTGATGCCAAGGCACCACCAGCGCATCCGAGGCGTCTGCCAGAGGATCGCGCGTTCTTGCCACGAACCTTTCCACCTTGTGGTTTAGCCGAGATGCGAACAGATCCACGTCCGGGGATCCCCATTCGCACACAGCATTTGAAATACCTCCGGGTGCAGGGACCATTCCCCCTGGTCCAGGGTCTGGCGGCTCAGATAATCGGCCTGCCAATTCTCC
Source organism: Pelophylax lessonae (assembly GCF_965119305.1). Taxonomy (NCBI): domain Eukaryota; kingdom Metazoa; phylum Chordata; class Amphibia; order Anura; family Ranidae; genus Pelophylax; species Pelophylax lessonae. The sequence goes on along the minus strand of NC_138768.1, from coordinate 265,639,707 downwards.
ACATCCGGAATGTGAACTGCCGATATCGCTTGCCGCGGAAAAACTTGCCCTTAGGATTCTGGGGCAGCAGAGTGCTCTTGCTCCCAGTGACTCCTTTAACCAATTCATCCAGGGAGTCTCCAAAAAGGCGAGACCCCGCATAGAGAATATCAGCCACCGTCTTTCTGGATTTCTGGTCAGCCGACCAGCTTTTCAACCATATCAGTCGACGGTTAAGCACCGCGACACTGGACAGGCGCGCAGCCAATGGGGCCTCATTTAAGGCCGCATCACACAAATACATGACCCCTTGATAAATCTGGTCCACCATCTCCACGGTAGTGGGGGGGGGGGGGGCAAAATCAGCCACGAGAGTGCATCTTAGCACCTTGGTCCAATCCGCCACAGCCTGAGCCGCCATGACAGAGGCGAAAATAGGCTTTAGCATGGAACCCGCCACCACGTAGGTATGGCGGGCAAGAGATTCCAGCCTCCTATCCGTAGGATCCCTAAATACCGGAGAATCTTCGGATCTTTGGTGGGAACCAGAGTAGCCTTGTTCAATCTGGCTACAGTGTGATCCACTTGAGGAGCCACACACCAGTGTGCAACCGTAGTAGATGCAAAAGGCTAGGGAAGTTGAAACCTTTTAGGCACCGTGAAGGTGTGTTTCAAATTGCGCCATTGCTCATTCAGTGTGATGAAACTCAGCGGGGCAGGGAAAAACCTGCGCCGTCTTGCGGGTTGTGTGTGTACCAAAAGATGACACAATGCCCGGAGGATTGGGCTCATCCTCTAAATGTAGTGTTTCTTTAATGGCAGAAATCAGCGCGTCCATAGCTGCGTGTTCCTCCGGCGTCCCAGGGGGGGAATCATCCACCCCTATAACCTCCGCCTCCCCCTCAGACTCTTGCGGGTCCTGAGAAGAGCGAGATTCTGAAAGGGTACGCTTCCTACAGCAACCATGTCACATTCAGAATCAGAAGAAAAAGAAATCCTAGGCCTTTTTCTAGCAGCACGTTCAGACATCAGCACATCCATTTTGGACACCAAAGTCGCCACAACAGCAGCCAAATTAGCCAGAGTAGAGGATTCAGAAGAACTTGAATCCCCCACCAAGGCTGGAGGGAATTTGCTGTCCTGGGATTCCATTGCAAAAAAAGTTTTTTTTTTTCTTAAGGTACTGGCCCTTTAAATGCGCCGCGGACCCCGCAGCACACCGCTACAATGACTGTGGAACACAGACCCCCCGCAGGGACAAACTGAAGCCAGGAAGATTGCACAATTGAGGAAAAGAAAGGACAGCAGGACAGAGCACCACAAGTGTGTTACCAGCTCCTTCGGTCGCTCCTGAGTAAAGGAAGGACGTGATGTCACCGCAGAGACTGAACTAGGGCTGCAGGCTAAGGAAACATGGATGCCTATGCAAAGCAATGGGAGGCTTCGGCAAAATGGCCGCCAACATGTGCTCGGAACGATCGTTGCCACACACAAGATGGCAGAAGATTGAGAGGGATGGAACTAATCAGTCAGCCCAACTTAGAATGCTGGCTATTTACCAAGCCGCCAGGACATTTCTTGTGCCCCCTTGGTTATTGACATAGACCACGGCCGTGGCATTGTCCAATGAATTTGTACTGGACACCCCTGAAGACAATTGTCCAATGAGCCAGACAAATTATGATCACTCTGAGTTCCAGTACACTAATCGGCAGTCTGGGCTCTGCCAGAGACCAGACCCCCTGAGCATGTCTGTGCTGAGGATGCCTCCCCACCCTGACAGGCTGGCATCTGTGGAGACAACCGTCCAGTACAGGAGGAGAAGGATTTTCCCTGTCGAAGTGCCAGAGAGCGAAGCCACCTCTAGAGACCATGGATCCTTTACCCATTTCACCAGAATCTCTTTAGCAGAGATCTTGTGTTGAACTGTGCAAACAGACTGCCTCGAGAGTGGACACCATCAGGCCCAGCACGTGCATGCAAGCCTGGAGAGATGGCAATCTTCTGAACAACAGAAGCTGAATTGCCTCCAGCAATGTCTGGAGTTTTTCCCAAGGAAGAAACACTCTGGCTGAGTCCAGAGTCAGACCCAGATAAGCCATTTTCTGTGGACAAAACCAAAGCAGACTCCTGAATGTTCAGGGTCCCACCAAACTCCCACAGAGTTCGCAGAGTAATCTCCAGTAGTCCATCAGAGCAGTCGGAGACTCCGCTTGCAGAAGATCGTCCAGGTACCATAGTAGCGCGATTCCCCGCTGACTCAAAAAATGCCAGCACCGGGGCCAACACTCCTATGAAGACCCAAGGTGTGGCAGTGAGACCAAAGGTCAGCGCCACAAACTGATAATGCCCCTCGTCCAGGGGAAAACAGAGGAAGCGCTGGCGACCAACACGTATTAGAATGTGCAGATAGGCGTCCTTGATGTCGAAAGGAGCAAGAAGAAATCCTCCTGATGTAGGGGCGCCACTACCATGTGAATGGACTCCATGCTGAGCATCTGTACTCAAACAAAGCAGCTTAGTGTCTTTGGGTCCAGAATTGGATGTACCTTGCCTTCCTTCCTGGGGACTGTAAAGAGGTTTGAGTAAATAAAACCCTTGAAAATGTTCCGAAGTCGGAACTGGAACAATGACCCCTTGAAATAAGAAGTCTTGCACTGCCCCAAAGAGACCATGTAAGTGATCTGGGGATAAGTGCAGGTTGGAAGGGAAAAAAAACTTTTCGGAGGACAAGACCAAACTCGATCTCGTAGCCTGGCTGAATAACTTAGTGGACCCACTTAACCTGTACCAGGGAGGTCCATGAATCCAGAAACAAGCGAAGATGTCCCCCTACACCAGATACGGATGAGGGCACCTCTTTATGCAGAGGCAGCCTTGCCCACAGGTCTGGAAAAGCCCGCTCGTGGCTTGCTAGACCAGGTCCTCTTGGAACCTCTGGTGGAGGCCCTGACTTTTCATCCCTAATCTAGAGATCCTGAGAGACAAAGAGGAGAATGGACCACATCTACGACGGGGCTCCTTCCCCTTGGTAGCCTGCGGAAGAAGAGTACTCTTCCCCCCCCCCCCCCCGTGAGACCCTTAACAATGTCATCCAAGGAAGTTTCAAACAGGCGACCCCCTACAAGAGGGTGATTTCAGCCAGACAATATGCCGAAGGACCACTACTGATACAGACAGCCTAGAAATCAAAGGAGCCGCATCCAAAGAGGTATCACAGACAAATTGTAGCCCCTGGACCAACCTGTCCGCCAGCTCCGCAAAGACAGGGGGAAGCTATTCTCCCTCCAGGTCCCGGTGTAAAAGTTTAGCCCACTCGGTCAGAGTTCGCGACACCAGAGCAACAGTAATTACTGACCCAATTGCCGAACCAGCCAGAGCAGGAACAGGGTGGGCACTGCTCCGGACAGGACACCGCTCCATTGTAATGTGGCTGCTGTGGGCCAGAAGAAAATGCTGCAACTCAGGCCAAAGCCAGTTCGTAGGAGAACTCGCAGGCCAGCCCCCGTCCAGTGGGGCTATGTCGCGGTTGACCTAACGCGGAGCTGCGGTCCATTCCTGCTTGCTGGCCTGTCGCCCAGTCCGGCACTTGATTGTAGTTCTCACAGGAACAAAATAATAAAAGAGGAAAAAAAATTCAATTTTAAATGGACAAAATTGCCAGGACCAGAGATCCCAGCAAGGAACTAGGTCCTTACTCCTGACTAGGCAGAAAAAAACCTATAGCAGAGAGGGGGTGTATACCTCCTGGGACTGCCCATAGGCTTAATCAAGTCTTTTTTCTGCCTAGTGTCCTACTCCTGTAGGGGGCAGTATAGCCCACTGGTCAAGATTCTCAGAAGCTGTGTCTGTCAATGAAAGAGAAACTGAAGTTTTTATTTTGTTAGGTAGTGGCTAAAAGCAGACAAAATGTGGTCCGTTAATTTTATTTATTCAATACAGCCAACAGTTTAAGATTCATGATTTGATGATGAGTGCCTATAGCTGAGAGTGGGTGTATACCCCCCCCGGTACTGCCCACAGGGCATAGTCAAGCTTTTTCCTGCCTAGTGTCCTACTCCTGTAGGGGTCAGTATAACGCAATAGTTAAGAAGAATTAGGAGCTGTGTCCGTCAATGAACGAAAGAGAAAGCTCTTTTTGTGGGTAAGTAAAAAAAATAACACATTTTATTTGGGTACACCATTGCATGACTGCGCAATTGTCAGCTAAAATAAAGTAGTGCCGTATTGCAAAAAAATGGCCTGGTCATGAAGGGGGTAAATCTTCTGGTGGTTAAAGAAAGCCAGCTGAAATCTCTGAAAATGCTTTGTGACATTTTCCTGCACACACTACAGTTTAGAGCATTTAGAAGTTGGGAGCTATGCGTTTCAGGCCTTAAAGCGGAGCACCACCAAAAAGGGGAAGCTCCGCTTATCTGCCTCCTCCCCCCTCCGGTGCCACATTTTGCACCTTTTGGGGGGGGGGGGGGGTTGTTGGGGGTGGTGGAGCGGGTTTCTAGCATGATAACCCGGAAGTTCACCCCCCCCTCCTTCCTCCGCCACCGGGCCTTTCACAAAGCACAACGCCCTTTGGGCATGTGCAGTTGGGAACCAGCTGTGAAGCCGCAAGGCTTCACTTCGGGTTTCCCTTATAAGCTATGGCGGCGGCAGCACCTGAGAGCCAATTGAAACATCGGCTGGGGCGAAGACACCGTAAGATTCTCGACAGGTAAAAGTCCTAATATTTAAAGTCAGCAGCTATAATATCTGTATAGAGATAGCATAATATCTGTGCTAAATTTTTCTGAAGGAGCCTGGACTTCCTCTTTAACAATGGCAGGATGGCAAACTATGTTTTGTTACCTACTGAAGCATTCCATTTTCTTGAACATGCAGTCTTAACAGGATTTTAATTAAAAATCAACTCAAGAATAAACTTTTTCTCAGTATTGGATAGATGAGGACATTTGAGGTCTATGTTATTATTGGAAAAAAATGGATTTTTGTAAAATCTTACCGTAAAATCCTTTTCTCTTAGCTCATTGACAGACGTAGTCCTCGGTGATACACCACCTTCGGGTTATGTTGCCTCCACAGGAGCAGGACTAGACAGGAAATTAAAAAGCTCTGACCACACCCTAGGGGCAGTCCCAGAGGGTATATCCTCTCTCTCTCTGCCTCAGCAAATCAGTTATGTGAAAAAGCAGTCTTTAGAGATTTTAACCCAACCCAACTCAAAAACAGAGGGGCGGGGACTACGTCTGTCAATGAGCTAAGAGAAAAGGATTTTACGGTAAGATTTTACAAAAATCCATTTTTCTCTAGCGCTCATTGACAGACGTAGTCCTCGGTGATACACCACCTTCGGGACGTCCCAGAGCAGTATCACAAATGAGGGGTGGGAAAATGGAAATCAAATCCCAATCTAGAAGGCCCAACCGGTGCCAACTAGAAGTTTACAATGCTCATCCTTAATGATGAGACTCAACAAAAAAGAGAAATATTTTTTTTTTTTTTTTTCAAACAGAAAAAAACCCTCGAGGTAGACCACCGGTCTCCTCAAATTGCGGCCTGCAAAACCTTGCGGCCAAATGAGGCATCCGCCGATGCCGTCACATCAATTTTATAGAATTTTGTAAAGGTATGTACCGACGACCAGGTGGCCGCCTTACATACCTGGACCACTGACGCCTGATGGCGAAAGGCCCAGGAAGTACTGAGCGCTCGAGTGGAGTGCGCCCTAACAGGGAACGGAGGACTCTGACCCTTAATAGAATAAGCCTGTACCACCGTTTGTCTAATCCATTTGGCAATGGTCGCGGCAGATGCAGGCAAACCCTTTCTGGGGCCATCCGTGATCACAAAAAGTGAATCCGTCTTACGGAATGATTCCGTAGCTTTCAGGTATACCCTGATTGCCCGAACCACATCTAAGGAATGCAACGCATGTTCCCGATGATGCTTGGGCTGAGGACACAAGGAAGGTAGTACAATATCTTCATTCAGATGAAAATCTGAAACCACCTTAGGAAGAAAAGATGGCTTAGGATGAAGTACTACCTTATCCCTATGAATCACTAGGTATGGGGACTGGCATGATAATGCAGCCAGTTCTGACACCCTGCGAGCAGAAGTAATAGCCACCAAGAAGGCCACCTTCTGGGATAAAGTAAGCAAGGGAATCTCCCTGATGTTTTCAAAGGGAGGTTTCTGTAGAACCGACAAAACCAAATTAAGATCCCAGGGCGGTGAGGGCGCGCGGACTGGAGGAGCCAGGTGCCGCACCCCCTGGATGAAATTCCGCACCAAGGACTTGGTAGCTAAAGGTTTCTGAAAGAAGATTGCTAATGCTGAAACTTGACCCTTGATGGTGCTCAAGGCTAGCTTCTGCTCAACCCCTTGTTGCAAAAAGGCCAATATTCGAGTCACCGAATAGGTACGTGGAGGAAATCCTAAAGATTCGCACCACGCAATATAAGTCTTCCATGTGTGATAATAGACCTTGCTGGAAGTCGCTTTCCTTGCTTTAATAAGGGTAGGAATGACTGAAGTAGACAAACCTCTGTCCTTCAGTACTTGGGTCTCAATGGCCAGGCCATTAAACCCAGCGACTGTAAAGCATGATGGTAAATTGGTCCTTGAGACCACAGACACTCCCTGAGACGAAGTTCCCACGGAACGTCTGCGACTAGCATGTCCAAGTCGGCCAGGCCGGCTTGAGGAGGCCAGCCTAGAATTTCTAGGACCACTGGCGCTGATAGAATCTGAACCAGGCGTCCCTAGAGGTATCTGGCCCCGACCATCCGAGAAAGTCTGGTCGTTTTCTGTTCCCACACATTTATCAGATACCTGATTGTTATCAGGAAGGGTGATCTTTTCTGGTTGAACCTCAGGGACCGAAGTCACCCGACTAGAGGCTACTTGGCCTATCTGGTCAACCAGATCCGATTCCTGTGAGGTATAGGGACTAATCTTAGGAAAAGGTAAAGGAAAAGATCTATTCAGGGAACGGTAACTACCGCTTCCTGTAGTACTTAAATGTTGGAAGGGAAGAATCGCACCGGTAGTAGTGGTTGAAGCTCGATCTAATGTCCTGAATACCGGTGAAAACGTCCCCCCACCCTGAAACCGGGTGGGGGCGCACCTTCAGGCTGTGTACTCCTTTGCTTCGGGTTTGGCTGGGTTTGTCCTCTGCTTGTCCGACCAGCCCTTCTTGAACCCTCCTGGAGGAGTCTTGCCTTTCCCGCTAGTACCAGCCGGGCGCCCTTTATGGGCGGTAAAGAAAGGTCCTCGCTTGTTGCGAGGTCCCTTAGTTTTAGCAGCCTGTGGCAAAAAAGTGCTCTTGCCCCCAGTGGCATTCTTGATGATTTCATCTAGGTTGGCCCCAAATAGACGATTCCCCTGAAAAGGGAGATTTGTCAAGGTCTTTTTGGAACCTAGGTCAGCTGACCAGCATTTTAACCACAGCACACGTCTGAGGATCACCGCTGACATAGATGCATGCCCTAATAAGGGAGTAGTGTCCAAGGCTGCGTCACAGATAAACTGTAGTCCTTGTATAATCTGTTCCATCAAATCAGATGTCTCCTGGGGAATATCTTTTCCCCTAAGGTCTTGGCGTACCATTTTCGCCCATTCCGTAAGTGTCTGGGAAACTAGACCAATAACAATTACTGGTCTAAATGCTGACCCTATCAGAGAGAAGATGGTGCGGGACTCTGCTTCCATCTTTCGATCCACCGGATCCTTAAAGGACGAAGTGTCCTCCACTGGGATAACCGTGGCTTTATTCAGCCTGGAAATAGGTGGATCCACCACTGGTGGTACCGTCCATTTCTTAATGATGGATTCCTCAAACGGATAGCGTCTAGCAATACGCTTGGAAATAGTAAAGGTACGTTTAGAATGCTCCCATTCTCCTTTAATCTGATTACCGAAACATTTGGGTACAGGAAAAACCTTCACCGTTTTGATGGGCTTATTAGTACCAAAAGGAATCTCTGTTTCAGTTGCCTCTGCCGGTAAAGCCTCAAGTTTTAAGGTTTCCTGCACTGCCACAACTAGTGCGTCCACCAATGCTTCTTCCTGAATTATAGCAGGAGAAGAAGCGTCCTCCTCACTGTCTGAGGGGGCTTTACCTGGGATAACAGCCTTTGCAGAGGAACCTGCAACTGCAGTGACCATCTCTGAATCAGAGTCAGAGGTGTCAGATAGTATAGGGGTAGGCGGGGGTCGCTTCCTTGACCCCCGTCCCTGACAGGCCGCCTCCACCCGAGCCACCATAGACTCCAAAATTGCTGTAAATGACTCTACACTCTGTGCACCGGCGGGTCCCGTGGCCCCCTCGAGGGAAACAGGTGGGGGAATATGTGTGGCAGGGTCCATGATAATTCCAGTCACTTCCTGGATAATATAATTCAAAAATAAAAAACTTTTTTTTTTTTTTTTCAGACCCCCAGCGCCACAAAAAGCCCCTTAGTGTTACCTGCTAGGGATCCCTATCGATCGAGAGAGAGAGAGAGATAGACCCCCAGGCTCACCACTTGATGCTCAGAGTTTAACTGCAACAGGTTACAGCGCTGTCTTGACAAACAGGAAGTCTTTTGGCTGGCTGCCCAGGAAGAAAGGAGGCGGCTCCGCCCCTCTGCACGCCTTCCGGCGCCTCCCCTAGCTCCACGAGGTGTTTGGATCACCTCAAACATGGCCGCCCCCATGCTGGAGACACGAGGCTACGCCAAAATGGCGGCTCGTGCGATCCAGCAAAAAAAATGGCGGCGGCCTGTACTGAATAGCGGTGTGCTGCAGGGCACACAACACTCTCTCTGCATGGGGATTTGGCGTGGTTGGCGGTACCGGCCCTGGCGGACCGCATGGCCATTCGGGAGGCCTGCTAATAGCTGGAGATCTGATTAGGAAGGCAGTCTACATGTCCGTGGCTTCTGACTGGTAGGTAGCTTATTCTTATCACCGTAAGATTCCCAGAATGCCACAGATTATAATCTTTTTAACATGTATACAATTAGATTGTTAGCTCCCAAACCAAGCCTCCTGGCTTTTTGCACATAAAATCACACTCAAAGTAGGAGGATCTGTGTCATTTATAGGATAGAGAGGGACTCTATCTTACCATACAGAGAGGGGCCCGCGTTCACCACAAGACCCGTCAGGGAAAAAGGGGGAACATACTACTCACCATACCGGAACCAGGCGGGCACCAACTCCTGACAGTACCCCTCTCCACCGGGGCGGGAGGGCTATCGACCGATATGGACGCCGTGACTCATGGTCTTTGGCGTTTCAGCGAGACGTTTAACTCGCGGGGTCAGTCCTTTAATGGGACTTTGTCGCGGCTGACCCAGCGCGGAGCTATGGCCTGCACGCGCTCGTAGGCTGAACTGGGGTGACCACCGGATCTCAACATCCAGCCCGTTGCCCAGTTCAGCTTTCTTGCTTGAAGATCTCACAGGAACACTGGAGAAAAAAAGCTGTCTAAAAAATCCTTTAAGAAAAAAATCTTGCCAGGACCTAAGATCCCAGCAAGGTATCTAGGTCCTTACTCCTAACTAGACAGAAAATAACTGATTTGCTGAGGCAGAGAGAGAGAGGATATACCCTCTGGGACTGCCCCTAGGGTGTGGCCAGAGCTTTTTAATTTCCTGTCTAGTCCTGCTCCTGTGGAGGCAACATAACCCGAAGGTGGTGTATCACCGAGGACTACGTCTGTCAATGAGCGCTAGAGAAATTTACCATTAAGGTAGTGTCACAGAACTAGGAAGTAGAAATGGGAGATTTCTGATTGTGGACACAAAAATAAACCGCTTACAAAAGGTTCTAACCCCTCCTCTCATCTATTAAAAACAAAGTTTTATCAGGAATGTGGCTTTTCAACAGACCTAAATTCTCACATAAGGTCAAACATCAGTAATGAAAGTCATTTTAAAGTTTTTTTTTTTTTTTTTAAACAAGACAACAAACTCAGTTTGTTTTGCACAGAGCAGCCTGGATCCTCCTCTTTTCGGATCCCTCGCTACTGCTCCTGGCCCCTCCCTCCTATCGAGCAGCTTGCTATGGGGGCACCTGAGCCGAGCTGCAGCACCGTGTGTCCGTTCAGACATGGAGCTGCTTTTTAACCTCACCCCCTCTCTTTCCTGATTGGCTGACTTTGATTGACAGCCGCAGGAGCCATTTGCGCCGCAGCTGTGTCCCAGCCAATCAGGAGGGAGAGTCCCTGATGGCCAAGGGTCTCGTGGACATCGCTGGAGAGAGATGGGGCTCAGGTAAGTATTAGGAGGGCTGTTACACACAGAAGGTTTTTTATCTTAATGCAGAGAATGCATTAAGATAAAAAACCTTCTGACTTTACAACTCATGAACAACACAATTTCAAACGTCTGAACATAAACTAAACCATTTTATTTCAGACCGTACCCCACTATTTCTGTCAGTTCCCAGTAAAGTTCTAGTCACACATTTTTTAAAGATAAGTTTTTATTAATCATGCCAAAGATCACGTTATACAAAGTATGCTGCTAAAGCAGCCATTTTGTCCTTGGGTTTTTTAGGATTCCCCCGTCGGCCTCTACCTCTCCCTCTTCCCTGTTTTCTTCCTTGTCCCCCTCTGTGCATTGGGTGTCTCATAGTGGCATGTTTAAGTTCAACCAAGTCTTGGAAAATTGTGTCACAAAACACACAGCCAGTATGTTGTGTCTGATCTCCAGGCAATGGACTCTTAGCCTTGTTAAAGTCTACGTGGACAAGGGCAGCATCGCACACCTCACAGGTATCTGCAGACACCCGAACTCGATGAGCATTCTCAAAGAAGTGCACTATGACATTACACTTGTTACAGGACATCTTCCATTTAGGACCAGACGTGGGGTCTAAGACCATTACTCCATTCTCACATTCCACACACTGAGCAATGCCAAGCATACTTAGAGAATGCTGGCATGTAGGGTGGGTGCACTCATTGCATCCCATTCCTATATAGAGAAAGAAATATAGAGAAAGAAAAAAAATTAAAGGTTACTAGTTATATACCAACTGGAAGGTTAAATAGACAGATAAGTACACATTTGCCAATACTGCATCAAAAATGAAAACAGTATTTTCAGTCCATACAGTTCAACTAAAAATAATTTTGATGCAGTTTATATATTTCATATTACATTTCACATACAAGAATTTGTAACTTCTGTAGTGCAGTTTATGTATGTAAATCAGGCAGCAAGTCAACAGCAGCTTAACAACCACTAACATAAAAATCATGTACACGATAAGCTATATCTTTGAAGTTTCAATACTCTTCCACTGAGAAGGGCTATAAAGAACATTTACTATACTGTATTACTAAGTGGAAATCACAGACTAAATATTTGTCATACACACAGACAAGATAATTTATAGAGAAATATATCTAAAGGCAAAGTAAAAGAAGGTGAGGAGAAATTGTCT